>NC_084888.1:18944303-19615969 GCF_958979055.1 Alnus glutinosa | reverse complement strand
GGTCCTTCGATTAATCAACATAAAGACAACTGGAATAGATACCATGTTCCAATCTGAGTATGTTTACCGATTTCCATATATGCTTTCTTGAAGAACAACTTAGTAGATACCATGTTAAATCCTTCAATGAAGAAAAAGAGTTAGAGTATATACCATGCTTCTCATTGCTCAGGGAAATCAATAGCTTTAGGAGAAGATACCATTCCCTTGTGGCTGGTAAGCATTAAGTATCAAGTTATGACGGTAGGATTGGCATTGTGAATCTTATTTGAGTATGATTAGCGGTGGATATTGAAGCCCTACCTTCTATTATTTTTTCACAACATTTTTGTCTCTTTTCTTTTATTATCTTATTAATATTTTTATTTCTTTTCACTCGTCTCAATTATTTAGGAAATCATTTTAAGCATAATTTATCAATCCTCGTGGAAATGATCTCGTATTTGCCTACTATGATAGTTTTGATCTTGTGCACTTGCGAGTAAAACATACAAGTATTTGCTTATTTATTTAGGTAGATATATTTGCACAACAAAAATGTATCAAATTTCAAGATTATAACGAAGTCGACAAACTCACTTTTCGATAGATTCAATTCCAATCAATTTTGAATTTAAGGAAAGAGAAGTTGGCAAAAATTCGTTATTTTTGGAAAGAATCCAAAATGAGCATGTCTCAATAATTTAATCATAACTTTCGGCTCAAGTATGATATTGCATCCAAATTGGTGGCGTTGGAAAGCTAATACAACATGAAACAAATATATCAGAAATACGATTTTCGTAATTCGGAAGTTTACCATGCCAAAATTTCCCTGTAATTAAAGACCACAAATCTGTACGGATTTTGGAATTGTTGCCCTACTTGGATGGAAATTTCAGAAAAGGAATAGACTTGTAATTATTCTATTTGGACTAGAAGACCTATTTATAATTGTTATAGGATTTATAGAGCTTCTAGAGCTTCTCTAATCCCTATAAATAGGTCTCTAACCTTTGAAGAAAATCACACAAGCTTTAAGGAAGAATCAAATGCTACATCAAGAAGGAGGTTCTTTCTAGTTTCTATTTTTTTTCTTCCTTTATTTATTTTCTATATGTATATAATTTAAGTTTATATAATTTGTAACTAATAATACTATTAGGGCTCAATTGAAGCCCTAATCATGTCTCTTTAAGTTTTTCAATTTGCTTTGCTACAATTTATATACTGATGCTTAACTTGATTAATTCTAGTTTCTTGAATTCCTCGCATGTTTATGTTTGGCCATCATATGCATGTCGTATGGATTTGTTATTTATGTCAATTTGGATGACTAAGTCCTAGGCATAATAGAGTAACGAAAGAATCCCGGCACAGGTTCTTGGATTAATCAACATAAAGATAACTGGAATAGATATCATTTTCCAATCTGAGTGTGTTTACCGATTTCCATAGATTCATGCTTCCTTAAAGAACAACTTAGTAGATACCATGCTAAATCCTTCAAGGAAGAAAAGAGTTAGAGTAGATACCATGCATAACTCGTTGCTTAGAGAAATCAATAGCTTTAGGAGAAGATACCATTCCCTTGTGGCTGGTAAACATTAAGCATCATGTTATGATTGTAGTATTGTGCATATTGTGAATCTTATTTGAGTATGATTAGCGGTGGATATTGAAGCCCTACCTTTTCTTCTTATTATTTTTAATTCAATCTTTTATCCCGTCTTATTAAACATATCTCTTTTAGGAATATCTTTTTAAGCATAATTTACCAATCCTCGTGGGAATGATCTCGTATTTGCCTACTATACTATCTTTCTGATCTTGTGCACTTGCGCGTAAAACGTACAAGTATTTGCCTATTTATTTAGATAGATATTTGCACAACAAGTTTTTGGCGCCGTTGCCGGGGATTGTGTTAAATTGTGTTTTGAAAATTTTCCTTTATTTTAGTTATTTTTGTTTATGTTCATCTAAAAATTTTTTTTTTAAAAAAAGTATTTCCTTCTGTTTGTGAGTCTTTTCTGCAGATTTTAGATTCTGGTCTTGCGATCGAGTGCACAATTCATATACGCTCGAGTGCAACTAGGATCAAGTGCAGTGGGTCATCGATCTCAGAATTTAGACATCATTACATACGATCTAGAGATCAAATGCACTATTCGACAGTGTAGAGACACCTCAAATTTGAAAACATATTCAAAGTTGAGGAAGACATGTTAGAAGTACGTGTAGAGAATCCACCCGAGCGGAAGCTGATGAAGTGTTCCTTCATACCACAAAATCCAAATCAGCCCTCTTGCATTGCTTTTCAACCGAATGTGCAAATCGATTTTGATGTCTAAATCAGCCCTCTATGTTTCCACACTATAGAGGCACACCTGCAAAGGATCCATATCTACACATTCGAGACTTCTTTGATCTTTGCAAAGCTCAAAACATGCATGGCTTAAATGCGGAAGGAATTAGGTTAATTTCTCTTCCCTTTTTTCTTGAAAGATAATGCTAAGTTATGGTTGAATTCTTTGGCTGTAGGGTCTATTCACAATTGGGAGGAGTTGACCACAAAGTTCTTGAAAAGGTTCTTTCCAGCCCAACGGACTAGGCAATTGAGGAGGGAGATTCAAACCTTCCAACAAAAAGATGGAGACCTATTCTTTGAGGTGTGGGAGCACTTTAAGGAGCTACTTCTAAAATGCCCACATCACAATCTATCTCAAGACGATCAGGTACAAGCTTTCTATGAAGGTTTAAATGATTCTAATAAAAGTCTTGTAGATTTAGCTTGTGGAGGTGTACTAATGGAAAAGAAGAGCGAGGAGGCAAAAGAACTGTTTGAGACTTTAAGCGAAAATCCCAACAATTCTCATCCCGAGGGAGGCGAGGACTCAAAAGAAAAGGCGTCTATGAAGTGAATGGCAATAATGGAGTTCAAATTCAGATATGTTAGGAAACTGGATATGCTAGTCAAAGTCATTACTACTCATAACATCTCTCCCATTCAACAAATTGCTCAAGTGGAGGTATGTGCCATATGTTCTCATTTTGACCACACCATTGAGACTTGCCTCATGTTTTTATTCACAGATCAAGAGCAAGCAAATTATGTGGGCCAGAATAATTACCCTTTAAAGAACAATCCATACTCCAACACCTACAATGCAGGGTGGCGAACCCACCCCAATTTTTCATGGAGTAGCACTCAGAATGTGCAAAATCCCCAAGGGCAGCAAAGAAATTTTCAACAGGTAAATAACTATCAAGCTCCACCACAAGCGGTCCAATCGAATCTAGACCCAAAGAAGAATGACCTCGAAGATGCTCTACTTGAATTTTTGACTGAGCAACAACAGACCAATGCTCAGACAAGTCAAGCCATTCAAAGATTGGAAACACAAGTGGGGCAGTTTGCCGAAGAGTTAAGTGAGAGAAAAAGGGGCGAATTCCCAATGGAAGCTCATTGTGAACAAATCATGGGGGTATTTGATGAGTGTCAAATATTACATATGTAGACCCCTTAATTTGCATTTACTAAACCTTTAGTTTTGTTATTTTCTAATGTTTTTGGTTAGTTTTGGTATTTTAGTATTTTGCAGGTCATTGAGAGAAAATAATAGCTTTATGGTGAAAGAAAGCACACTTTGAGAAGACCTAGATGATGTGGTTATGTTCAACCAAATCAAGGAGAGAACTAAATCAGAATTTCTCTAATTGGAGTCAAAATCGGATTGGACTAAATTTCAGATTATGCCTATGTCACATCATTTTAGCCATAACTTTCAGCTCAAGTATCCGATTAAGGTGAATCAAGTGGCGTTGGAAAGCTAACTCAAATTTCTACAAATCATTGTGAAATACTATTTTCATAATTCAGACGTCTGCTATTCTAAAAGTGACACGCAATAAAAGACCGCAAATCTTGACGGATTTGGAGTCCTTTTCCTTCTTGGATTGGGTTTTGAGTTTCCTACTCAAACTAGGAGACTAACCTCCGATTTTTCTAGAAATTCTAGGGTTTCTAGGATTTTTTTTCTCCCTATAAATAGACCTCTAAGCCTCAAGAAAAAGGGGAAGAAGCTAGAGACCAAATATATTCTTTTCTTTTTAGTTTAGGATTTATTTTTCATAGTCATGTGTAGCTAGTTTTTCAACTAAGGTTGAAGATGAAGCCTCACCATTGAAGAGCAACAATATTTTCATGTAAGTTTATACTATCCGATTTTATTTGGTTTAATTTTTCCTATGTTTTACTTCTTTTCAATTTGTGGAATGATTCTTGGATATCTTTTGTGATTCAAGGATACATTTAATGATTTGAGATAATTTCACACAATTGATTGCTTTGGTTTTTATTTATCAAAACGTTGGATATTCATTGTGTTTCGTTCTACGGATACATTTGATGATTTTGTTTAAACCGGATATCTTTTGTGATTTGTGCAAAGAACGGATTCATTGAATGATTTAATGATTTTTTTAAGCATAGTAGAACATACATAAGAGTTGTATGGTGAGAACTTCGGATGTGTATTGATGAACATGAGAATATGTTGCTATGATTTGGTGGGTGTGGATTCCAAAACCTTAGTACCTTTTCTTTTGTTTTATTTTACTTTATTTACTTTATGTTGTTTTTCTTTTTATAAAAAATCAAACGTTTTTTTGGAACTAGGTCAAGATTTAATTAATTTAGTCATAAATTTGTTTTCAAGAACACAATTCCCTGTGGGATCGACCTCGCACTTGCAAAACCCTTTATTGCAAACGATTCGTGCACTTGCGAGTACAATACAAATTCACATCACACATCAAAAGAGAAAGAGAGCTTCAAAGTCAGTTGGTGGCTAATCCTAGTGGAAATTATGTGGAGGATTGGAGTTCTTCTATCATGAGCAAGCTATCACAACATTGAGGAGTGAAGAAGTGGTCGAAAATCATAAGGAAGAGGGGAAGGAGGAGCAAATTGAGGTCACAAATGATCTACATCGGGAAAAAGGCCTGGAAGTGAGCACTGAGGCATCTTCAATATCAACTTCTATTCCTGAATTACCAAGAGGCCATGAGAATAGTCTATTATTGCTATTAGACGAGCAAACTGAGGTAATCAAAGTAGAAAAACTCTCTAAGTATTCTCCACATAGTTTTCTAGTTCATGATTCCCTTCCGAATGAGAAGCTATTTGAGAATTCTCAGAGTAATTTACCCCAATCTGTGAACATTAGGAACTACATTTCTGTAGGTAGAATTCATTCTCTATGGTCCAAGAGAAGAAAAGATTGGTACTTCAAGTTTAAACTCAAAAGCTACTACCAACAGCGCTCGAGCAGTCCTGATTAGTGGTTCTGAGGCCACTACATGCACTAAAAATCCATATCCTTTAAAGAATTCTGGTTTTGTTTTTAATTATTGTTCATTTTATTT
Organism: Alnus glutinosa; assembly: GCF_958979055.1. Lineage (NCBI taxonomy): Eukaryota > Viridiplantae > Streptophyta > Magnoliopsida > Fagales > Betulaceae > Alnus > Alnus glutinosa. Next base: position 19,610,563 of record NC_084888.1, on the reverse strand, counting down.
TGGTTAATTTTAATTTTATTGTGGTTAATTTTAGTTTCTATTCTTTTTTATTTTTCCTTTCCTTGGTTTTGTTTTTCAGGTACAAGTGTTTTTTGCATTCAAGTTTGGGGGTATGCTACGAGCCATACCTAGTCCAATCGGTTTTCTCATTTCTCTAATATGATCTTTCCATTCTATCTACACATTGAGGACAATGTGTAATTTAAGTTTGGGGGTATGGGACACACACTTTTTGTTTAAAAATAAAAAATAAAAATTGAATAGCATGTTCATGTTATTTTTAAGACTTTGGTTGATCTAAAAATTGTGATTTGAATTTCATTGGTGAGCTTAGAATGTTGAACACATGATCATTTAAAATTGATTCTAAAGTCTGATGGAGATCAAGGCACCGCTTTGAAGGATCTCGTTCAAGTACCAATTGGGCCAGTTACGAGAGCACGAGCAAAAAAGTTCAAGGATGTGCTCAACGGACTCATCCAAGAGTTATGGGCTCAAGCAAATTCGGGGCCCATTGAGCATGATCCACGTGGGCAACAAAGAATTGTCACCTTGATTCAAGTTCTAGAAGGATCCGGTCAAGGCTAAGAACTGTTGAGATTGTTCGTTAATTTAGAAGGATCGGATTGCAAGACTTATTTTCTTTACCTACCTAAGATCTTTATTTATTTTCTTTCCTTGCTAGGAATTGATTTGGACTTTATTTTCTTTCCTTGCTAGGAATTGATTTGTTTACTTATTAGGATTAGAACTACTTTCTCCGCAAGTAATTTTCTTGTATAAATAGGTGTACCTACCATGTAATCGAGGAGACATTGAATATTGTTAAAACTTGTGAGATTTATTCTCTTTGGTTCTTTGAAGAACTACTCAAACTTATCGGGATTTCCCGTGGCGTTCATATCGACTTATCAAACGGACTTCCACCACCGTTTGTGGCGTCTTCCTTATACCGAGGTTCTTGTTTATTATAAACAACGGGTCGAGGTCTTTCATTCGAATCTGTCCTTAGAAACGGTCTTGGGTTCCCTTTCGTTGTTGGGTCTCGTTATTCTTGACGGGGTTCACATCAAAGTCCTACTACTTACTTTTGGCATCTAAGGATTCATTGGTTTCAATCTAAACTATATCACAAGCACATTAGCATATAATTTGTGAGGTATGATAAATGAACTTGATTGTGTATTTTTCAATGTCTTGGGTGAAGTTGGGTGACTTGTTGGATGGACTGAAGCTTTCACTGAGTAACTGGACTTTCTTGCCTCATTAAGCATTGAATGTTCACATCAAAAAGTGAGAAATTTGGATTAGTTAAAGTAATGACTAGTTTAGTCCTGTAGCCTTTTTGACTCGAGTTAGTAAGCTATTAGGGGTGTTTCCACACCTAGTGCCTTAAAGCCATCTGGTTTGGGAGCATCAATTAGAAAGCTTAAGAGAACTAAGAATTGCACAGTCTGACCAAAAAAAAAAAAAAAAAAAAAAAAAAGAGAATAAAGCTCTTGCTATTATGCCTTGGTTATTCAATTTGATGGGGATCCCAGTGAATTTTGAGATATTGAGTCATTGCACATTGGAATTAATTTGAAGCCCCATGATTATGTGTTAGTTCACCTTACACTGAATTGAACTTGTGATGCCTCAACTTGTCGTTTGTAAGTGGTTAGACTTTGGAATTCTATTTTATATTGAAGATGAAGTTTATCTTTCTAAGTTTGCTAATTGATGTGAACCCCGTCAAGAATAACGAGACCCAACAACGAAAGGGAACTCAAGACCGTTCTAAGGACAGATTCGAATGGAAAAAAACCTCGACCCGTTGTTTATGACAAACAAGAACCTCGGTATAAGGAAGACGCCACAAACGGTGGTGGAAATTCCGTTTGATAAGTCGAGATGAACGCCACGGGAAATCCCGATAAGTTCGAGTAGTTCTTCAAAGAACCAAAGAGAATAAAACCTCACAAGTTTTATGAATCATCAATGTCTCCTCGATTACATGGTAGGTACACCTATTTATACAAGAAAATTACTTGCGGAGAAAGTAGTTCTAATCCTAATAAGTAAACAAATCAATTCCTAGCAAGGAAAGAAAATAAATAAAGATCTTAGGTAGGTAAAGAAAATAAGTCTTGCAATCCGATCTTTCTAAATTAACGAACAATCTCAGCAGTTCTTAGCCTTGACCGGATCCTTCTAGAACTTGAATCAAGGTGACAATTCTTTGTTGCCCATGTGGATCATGCTCAATGGGCCTCCCCGAATTTGCTTGAGCCCATAACTCTTGGATGAGTCTGTTGAGCACATCCTTGAACTTCTTTGCTCGTGCTCTCGTAACCGGCCCAATTGGTACTTGAACGAGATCCTTCAAAGCGGTGCCTTGATCTCCATCACTAATGAATGAGAATCATAATTTTGGTGACACTTAACTCTATGGAATAAATATGAATTTTTGCATAATGTTTATGGGTATCATTCATGGCAAACCCTCACGAGACTTCACTTGTCCACTAGGGAGTCCTAGGGGTTTAAAAGGTTTATTGCATACGCTAAATGCAATCGTGTTTCCCGCGACAGAGGTGGTAGAGTAGTTATTGTTTTAGTTTTCCTTTTATTTTCAGTTTTGCATTGCTAAGGGACTAGCAATATGTAAGTTTGGGGGTGTGATAAGTGCTGAATGTTATACATTCAAGCCCTTTAATTTACATATGTTAAGCTCTTAGTTTTGTTATAGTTTGATGTTTTGTGTTTTCTTGTATTTTACAGGTTTTGGAAGAAAATCCATCAAATTTGAAGATTATAACGAAGTCGGCAAACTTAATTTTTGATAGATTCAATTCCAATCAATTTTGAATTTAAGGAAAGAGAAGTCGGCAAAAATTCGTTATTTTTGGAAAGAAATAAGAATGAGCACGTCTCAGTAATTTAATCATAACTATCAGCTCAAGTATATGATTGCAACGAAATTGGTGGATTTGGAAAGCTAAGACAAAATGCAATAAATATATCAGAAATAGGTTTTTCCTAATTCGGATGTTTACCATGCCACAATCGATCCGCAATAAAAGACCACAAATCTGTACGGATTTTAGAATCCTTTTCCTACTTGGATGGAAATTTCAGAAAAGGAATATACTTGTAATTATTCTATTTGGATTAGAAGACCTATTTAAAATTGTTCTAGGATTTCTAGAGCTTCTAGATTTTCTCTAATCCTTATAAATAGTGATAATATTTATTGACTTCTAATTTAAACTTAGTGTGTGTGTTTGTGTGCAAACAAATATCTTAAATGCGGAATTTAAATAAGACAAGATATTTGTTACGAAATGGAAACTCTATGAAGAGAAAAAACCAATCCGAGGCAGCCAAACCTAAGAAATCCACTATCCAAAAAAAAGCTAGTTACAAGACACTTGTACTCACATAACCCTATGCAGTAGTCATGCCTTTAACTCTGATGTGTAACCCAACACAAACGCTTCCCAACCAGATCTTCCACCTGAATGAGTTTTTGATGGATTCCTTTACCCTAGGGCCGATCCCTAAGATAGACTTCACACGAACAACTGAGAACACACCGGCAACAGCTTGAGAGCTAACGGATCTTCGATTCTCCCTAAACACCCTCTCAAAGCACTATAGAATTCACTGTCGAATTCTGTACAAAACACGAGCCTAGAGCCTATTCATATGTTTCAAAAGACCTTAAAAACTGCTGAGATTCAGGCTCTGGGTGGCGAATATCAGGACAGAAAATAGCCTCGTCCGGACGGGTTTCTGCAATATCCTTTCAGAAACAGCGCAATTCTATCTTTATCAGGTTCACGTCCGGACGGCTTGACCGAGCGTCCAGACGGTCTTCGTTAAAATCCTTTTCGCGTTCGAACGGAACTCTAAAATATTCTGAATTACTGAACATCGTCCGGACGTGTTGCCACCTCATCCGGACTGCTTGCAGAGACTTCCTAAACAGTGTCGACTTCTGAAATCAAACTCCTTGTTGAATACTGATTGACCTAGCGTCCGGATGGTGTTGCTCTGACTTCCGGACGGCTTCATCGTTATCGACTGGACATCGAGGAGCGTTCGGATGGTTGCACAGGAGCCGGTTGTTTTTGTCTTGAATTTTGCAAGGACTCTTCATGGACATCTTTAAGCAGCTTGTGATCAGTTATTGTCTTTGATTTGATTATTGTCTGAATACATGAAGATTTTGAATTGAAAACTGACCATCCTGTTAAAACGCAATCATTACATAAAGTGTTTTTATTTTATCCAGAATGTAGCCAATATAAAATACTAACAAACTCCTCCCTTGGCCATTCTGGGACAAAAACACTTGACCGATTTGGAAATACATTCCCAGTCCAAGAAAAAACAACCAAAAAATACTCCCCCTTTTTGTCACACAATGACAATGAGTAAACAGAGTATTAATTAAAAACCATAAGTGTTTAAACAAAATGTCAACATAATTTTTAAATTTGTTTACATACAAGCAAACAACAAAAAGAACAATAATAAAAAAATCAGTCCTCATCATCAGCCATGGGGTGATGGTATTGCAGGCACTTGCTGATGTCAATCTGACATTGTTCCACATGCTCTCCAATAAGAGTAACTTCATGCTGGAGAGCTCCCATGGATGACATCAGCTGAGAAAATGCAGCCTCTATATCGAAAGTAGGGGGCACAGCCTGGGATGATGATGATGTAGCTACTGGTGGAACTAATGGAGGCTGAGGAACACCGCCTTGAGCCTCATGCCTCAACTGGGCATTAGACTTCATGAGAGTCTGTATGCCAAGGGGATCTGGAATCTGTGATCGGGGCTCCGAGTCTGAAATATCTAGCACGACCTAAAGGGAGATTTGAGTGATCAGAGACTCGTGTTCTTCTCATCTGGAACCTCGAGCATAGTGTGCAAGATGTGCTTACACAGGCAAAAAGGAGTCCGCATCACGATGGCATATAGAAGGGTGGCCTTCTTGAGGGTAAGCTCACTTTGCCGATCTTGAGGCCAAAGGTTTGTGACAACAACCTTTGCTAAGAATCGGTGCATAGGAGCAAAGGCATCAATGTTGATCTGGGAGTGGGACTTGTCCTCTCGTTGTGGTCTCGTCCCAAAGAAGTCATGTAAAAACTCAATGCTGGGAGCCTCATCAGGAAAAGGAACTCCGGAGACTGGTAGAATAGGGACCCCGATCACAGAACTGATAAGCTGGGGGTCTATCAAAATTGTCTGGCCTCTGACCATAGTTTGCATGATCAGACCTCTATTATCATCCTGAATGACAATCATATGGCCATAAAATTTCCGCACCAGTCTGGGAAAGGCTTGGCAGGCACAATTGTATAGGTACTCCCATTGGTTCTCCAAGAGCATCTAAGCGATGGGAAACAGAACTGGGTCTCTCAAATTTGCTCAGAGAAGATTCCGCTCAGATAGGACCTGTCGTGATTGCATACGATGCAACTAGTCAGTAACTGATTCTTCAATTCTTTGCCTGACACAGGGAGGTGAGTCGTCGAAAGACATAATTTTTGGACTAAAAAAGACACGGACAAAAATTCATGAAAGCATTAATTCCTGTTAGTCCAAAAATAATTTGGGCATTATAACGGCTATAAAATGGACTATCCATAAATTACAACATCAAGCAAACACAATTCAAACATATTGAGAACCAAATATGCAGAATATCAATCTCAAATAATAACATATGTTGAGGAATAATACACATTAAACTCAACATAATTGAAACCCAAAAATACCCAATTTTAAGCATAGAAATGTAAAAGAAATTAGTAAAAAAGTATTAAAAACATACCTTGGGTGGAGAGAAACTACAAAGATGACACATGCACGTGAGAAATACGCATAAAAATCACAAGGAACAAGTACAAGACGACAAAAAGAACCAAAAGGGGGGAAAAAATGGGCTGCGGCGCAGGGAGAATGCGATTTAGCCCTACAGGGTTCACCGTCCGGATGGAACTTAAGTGACGTCCTAACGTAGTGCCACGTAGAGATCGCAAAAACAAGCTCGACCGGATAAGAAGAATTAACGTCCGGACGAATCAACCGTATCGTTCAGACAGCCAGAAAAACCGTCCAGATATACAGGAGCACTATCCGGACGTCACGAAACACCGTCCGGACGCTTCACACAAAAAATCTGAAAAATAGAGAAAAAAGAGCAAAAAAATATTTCCCAAATAATTTCCAGAGCATGCATGTATATAACACTGATATCTTAGTTCAATTAGCATTTAAAAAAAAACCAAGATATAATTGAGAGTTATGTTTTAATCACTACAAGAATTTCCCTGCAGAAGGACATTTTTCAATAGAAAACTTACCTCATGCAATGCTGTGTGTGTGAAGGCTTTCTCAGTAAGGTATGAAGTATACTAATCTGACTTAAATCACCCGAATTTTTCAAAGAAGAGAGAAAATCAATGTTAGATCAGTCAAAAGTCAAACCTTATTATGCTAGGGCCTAGTTACCTTCATCACTCCCCCTAAGTTGCAGCACTTTTTCTTTTACTATGTCCTTTAGTGACCGTCTATTTCCGTAATGATGTGGTCACTGACTGTTTCTTTAGGGACAAGATCAAGAACAGATTTAGCATAAGCAGTGGATCTTTTTATTTATCCACTTATACATTTTTGAATGCCTTTTATCACTTGGTGTTGCAACTTAGAAAGAATGCCAGAATATATGTGTTCTAGGTTCAACTAGCAAGTTGGTCAATTTGACCATCTTAGCACAAAAAATCTCTAAAAAAAAATCCAAAAGTTAAAAGTCAGAGGAGAGACAAAAATACCTTAGGGGAGCCTTGGATAGTGCACATTTTTCATCGCAAGAGAAAAGCAACTATCTAATATGGATGCCACTGGGAAACTTCGCAGATATAAAAAAAAAAAAAAAAAAAAAAAAAAAAAAAAAAAAAAAAAAAAAACTCTCAGTTATATAAAGGTAAATGAATAAATGCATCAGAAGCTGAGACATCAGTTAAACATACATAAGATATTTGGAAGTTATAAAACAATAAACCTCTGCATCCTTTTAACCCCCTTTTTTTAATTTTTTTTATTAAGAAAAATAAACAACAAACATGCTTTCAAAATAAAGAGAGTAGTGTTTACCAAGCATGTACAATAAAAACAAACCTGACCTCAAGGAGAGAGGTTTGAGAGTAACAAGATAGAAAAACAGCCGCTCGTCGTGCTTTTACTATCATCCTTATTTAATACCTACAGAATTTTCTCAAGACAACCCAAGAGGGAATATAGGGATAGAAAAGATGGTTCCATAACAACATGCAAAGTATTTACAAGATGATAAATATAAAGTAAACTATCCAAGTGTACCTGTCATGCTCCAGGATTTAGGAACCAAAATCTTAGGCATGTGTGACCTTACCTACTAGGTAGGTCTGCTCCCCCTTATGGAGTGAGTGTCCCCATCCTTGTCCTGTCCTTCCTACTAAAGCTGTAGAGCCAAAAATCTGACCAGATCTTGCATGAAAGTACTGGCGGAAGATGTTCCTTCATTGGAGATTTCCCTTGTTGCAGTCTTCTTTGGGACCCAAGTCGCTTCTACAACTGCTGAAGCTTTGGAACATGATTTCTGGGCAGAGATCTATGATGCTTGGGAGGCTTAGGTGGAGGACACCTTAGTCTGATATGACTGCTAACTCCACATTGGTGACACATGGGAGTTTCAAGAGCCAACCATTTTTTCTTCTGTTGAACTTGCCAATGTGGGCAATTTGGTCTGATGTGCCCTAGCTTGCCACAATGATGGCATGTGAGTGAGATTATCATCTGAAACTCTCTCTAGCTGCAACTGTGTCTCCAGTAGCCTATCTTCTAAATCATTGATCTTTATGAGCATAGAAGTCTTCTCTATCCTGAGGCTGTTAAGCTCTAGTACCTGTTGTTTTTATTTCTCCCTCTGCTTTAGAAATTCAACATATTGAAGTTGATAGGCTGACAGCATATCTTCTTCTTCACTATTCTCAAAGTAGTAGGACTGAGAATCTTCCTTATCTTCATGTGGGGCTATGAATGCCAGGAATTTTTCTTCCTCAAGAGTTTATTCTTCTTTCTCAGACTCATCGCTGAGAGTTGCATTAAGGTTTTCCCTCTTTGTTTCTTCAGATTTGCACATTCAGTCCTAATGTGCCCAAAGCCTGAACATTCGAAGCACTGGGGACCCCTCAGATCTTTAGTTTCTGCTTCTTCTGTATCAGTTGTGTGGGGAGCCTTTCTTAATCTGTTAGAGAACTTCTTCTTGAATTTAGTATTCTTCATAAAACGCACGAAGTTCTTGGCTAACATTGCCACTGCATCTTTATCAACATCGGAGTCTTCGTCAGATGAGATTATGGATTTCTTCTTGGATGCCTTAGATGCCTTGAAGGCAATTGTCTTTGCCTTTTTGACCGGAGGTAAGGAATATTCGTATGTCTGAAGAGATCCTACCAGCTCTTCAATCTTCATCTCCTCTAGATCTTTGCTTTCTTCTATAGTTGTCACCTTAATCCTGAAACATGCAGGCAAAGGATCTTTGTGTCTTTCGGATGAGTTTTATATCCGAGATTTGCTTCCTAAGACTCACCAAAGAGTTTTTTAGGTCGCTAATCTTAGTGTAGAACTCTTCGAATGTCTCGTCTTCTAGCATCTTAATTTCTTCAAATTTAGAAATCAACATTTGAAGTTTGGCAGATTTTACTAGTTTGGTGCCTTCATATGTTGTTTCTAGAATTTGCCATGCATCTTTATCAATTTCACAATTTGAAATTCTTGCGAATTCAGATGGTGAAAGTGCTTGACATAGTGCATGGAGGGCTTTATCATTAGAAAGCCTTGCACTTGTTTGAATAACAATAATTTCGTCTGTTTCTTCTGGTTTAATCCAACTAGTTTCAACAATTTTCTAGACGTCAATAGATTTTAAAAAGAAGCGCATTCGGGCTTTCCAATAGCCATAGTTCGTCCCATCAAAGGGCGGAACATAATTAAGATTTTGAGACATAATAATCAAACACAGAAGTCAAAAGGATACACTCAAGAAATAAATCTAAAAACAGAGTATACCAAGCTCTAATACCAATTGATAATATTTATTGACTTCTAATTTAAACCTAGTGTGTGTGTTTGTGTGCAAACAAATATCTTAAATGCAGAATTTAAATAAGACAAGATATTTATTACGAAGTGGAAACTCTATGAAGAGAAAAAAACTACTCTGGGGCAACCAAACCCAGAAAATCCACTATCCAAAAACAAAACTAGTTATAAGACACTCGTACTCACATAACCCTATGCAGTAGTCATACCTTTAACTCTGACGTGAACCTAACACGAACGCTTCCCAACTAGATCTTCCCCCTGAAGGGGTTTTTGATAGATTCCTTTACCCTAGGGCTGACCCCTAAGATAGACTTCACACGAACAACTGAGCACACACCAGCAACAGCTTGAGAGCTAATGGATCTTCGATTCTCCCTAAACACCCTCTCAAAGCACTATGGAATTCACTGTCGAATTCTGTACAAAACACTAGCCTAGACCCCCTATTTATAGGCTTCAAGAGACCTCAAAGACTGCTGAGATTCGGACTCTAGCAGGCGAGCGTCCAAACAGAAAATAGCCTCGTCCGGATGGGTTTCTAGGATATCCTTTCAGAAACAGCGCAATTCTATCTTTATCAAGTTCACGTCCGAACGGCTTGACTAAGCGTCTGGACGGTCTTCACTAAAATCCTTTCCTCGTTCGAACGGAACTTTGGAATATTCTGAACTACTGGACATCGTCCGGAAGTGTTACCACATCGTCCAGACGACTTGCAGAGACTTCCCAAACAGTGTCGACTTCTGAAATCAAACTCCTTGTTGAATACTGATTGACCTAGCATCCGGACGGTGTTGCTCTGACGTCCGGACAGCTTCATTGTTATCTGCTATACATTGAGGAACGTCTGGATGCCTTCAAAGGCCCATCCGGATGGTTGCACAAGAACCAGTTGTTTTTGTTTTGGATTTTGCAAGGACTCTTCATGGACATCTTTAAGCAGCTTGTGATCAGTTATTGTCTTTGATTTGATCTTTGTCTAAATACATAAAGATTCTAAAATGAAAACATACCATCCTGTTAAAACGTAACCATTACATAAAGTGTTTTTATTTTATCCGGAAGGTAGCCAATATAAAATACTAACAAATAGGCCTTTAACCTTTGAAGAAAAACACACAAGCTTTGTTCTTTCTAGTTTTTATTTTTTTTCTTCCTTTATTTATTTTTTTTCATCAGAAATTACCTAGCGAATTTCTGTTTAAAGCTAAGGAAAAACCACTGGAAAATCACCGGAAACACCTCTGTCTCCGCCGAAAATCGCTATTGGAGCTGTCACTGGCAATGACCCATGGAGGATTGGGTCTGCGTCTCTTGGGTTTGACGGGTTCCAGTTCTGGGTCCTCTCCTTCGTCGGTTTCTCGGGTCTCCATTGGTTGCAAGAGCAACGACCATTGGAAATCAAGTCTGGGTCCCTCTTCTCCGGCTGTATCCCCTTTTCTCTATCTGTGTCTCTTTGATTCTCTCTCTCTCTCTCTCTCTCTCGTCCTCTTTGTCTCAGAAAAGAAGAGAAGAAAGAAGAAAGGAAGAAAGCAGATAGGGAGAAGAAAGGGGAACCGGGTCTCACTCTCTCAATTTCTCTTTCAGACTCACTCAATCTCTCCCTTTTATCTCTGAATTTCCCTCATCTTCTTCCCCTCTCTGTCTCCCTCACTTTCTAGCTCTCCCTTCTCCCCACGATCGTCTCTTTCTCAAAGACTAGGATGGAAAAGGGAAGAGAAAGGGTAAGAGGAAGAAATAAGAAAAGGAAAAGAGAAGAAGAGAAAGAGTAAGAGGAATGGGATGATTCTCTCTTTTGATGGAAACCAAGGAGCTGGACATGCTGATCATACACATGGGAATGGAGCTGAAGTTGCGCAAGGCCCTTTGTCACTTCCTAGTGGCCCAATTACAAGACTTAGAGCCAAACGTTTCAAAGAAGCACTAAATGGGCTAATCCAAGAGAATTGGGCTGATTCTAAAAAGACCAAGATGGGCTCAAATAATAATCAAGGCTTAGTCCATGTCATCAAAGCAATTGAAGAGGATAATTAGCATGCAAAAACGTGACCAGCATGGTTTGACCATTAAAGGGTGTGAACTTGTTGAGTTTCAAGGATATTAAATAGGGGAATGAACTTGGTCTTGGCTGGTTATGAATTTAGTCATTTAGTTATTTTGGCTGCCTCTAGAAGTCCAAAGAGACCTAAAAATGTGGGGACTTGTTTATGTTGGCACTTGTGTTGCTTTTAAAGCTATAGTTAAGACATTTCCTATTCTTGGAGGGTTGTTCCAAGTATATAGATGGGCATTACGAATTTTGTGATATAGATTTTTGTTTTCAGAAAAATATTATTGTGAGGTCTTGTGTTCCTCTTAGTTCTTGAAAGAACTTCTTGAGCTTATCAAGTTAATCTTGTGGCGTTCAAACAACCAAACTTATCACCTTGATTCTTGAAGAGATTCAGATTCTTGGTGTGGCGTTTCAATCCTTCGTAGTCTTGGTTTCTCATCTAGTTAGGTGACGGGTCAAGCCTCAACAATTCTTGTCTACACGATCTTTGGGTTTCAAACCATCATTGCTATCGGGTTTCATCACATTTGTTGGTGGAGTTCATATCATTTTGGTATCAGAGACTTGGTTCTAAGGCAAGTTTGACTATCTTTTATTATTGTTTTTTTTTTTTTTTTTTTTTTTTTTTTTTTTTTTTTTTTATTTGATTTTCCCTGCTGTTAGAAAAAAAAAAACGAAAAAAAAAGAAAAGAAAAAGTACTCGATTCCAGTAAGAAAATTTCTTCCTTTCAATCTTGTTTCTCACCTTATTCAAGTTCTTGACCTTTCTGAGTAAGAAAATTTCTTCCTTTCTATCTTGTTTCTCACATTATTCAAGTTCTTGACCTTTTTGATGAGTTTTGGTTATTTCTCAATTGCCGCTGGATTATTTTGAATTAGTTTCTTGAAGTTCGATTAAGAACTAAGAAGACACAAAAGAGTGGAAAAAGGCAAGCGTTGTTAGGGGAGATGAGGCGTATGTTGAGGGCTGAATTAGAACCTATTCACGAGAGGTTGGACAGGGTAGAAGCAGAAACTCCTAGGGGACAGCAACAAAACAATCCCAATAGGCAACAAGGTGGGCGTGTTCCGTGGCGGAATGTTGAGGAAGAGGCGGAGTTGGAGGAATTTGATGAGCCATATTTGAACCGAGTCAGGTTTGAGCGTGGGTTTGGGAATAGAGAAGCTAGGATGGGTAGGCCTAGGAGGGATAATGATTTAGGAAACATAAAGATTAAAATCCCGTCTTTTCAAGGTAAAAATGATCCTGAAGCTTATTTGGAGTGGGAAACTAAAATGGAGATGGTGTTTGATTGTCACAACTACTCGGAGATAAAGAAGGTTAAGTTGGCTGCAATTGAATTCACAAATTATGCCATTGTTTGGTGGGATCAATTACTGATTAATAGGAGGAGAAATAGAAAGCCACCCGTGGACACTTGGGAGGAGATGAAAATGCTTATGAGGAGGCGTTTTGTACCCAACAATTATTATAGGGGATTGTATCAAAAGTTGCAGAGGTTAACTCAAGGTTCCAAGAGTGTGGATGAGTATTACAAGGAGATAGAGGTAGCTATGATCCGGGCTAATGTAGAAGAGGACCGAGAAGCCACCATGGCTAGGTTTTTGCACGGTTTAAATCGTGAGATTGCAGATATAGTCGAGTTGCAGCACTATGTTGAGTTAACGGATATGGTGCATCAAGCCATAAAAGTGGAGGAACAATTCAAACGGAAGGGATTGGCTAGGAGGGGACAACCTATGGCTACCACCAGCCCATGGAAGACAGCTCCAAAAAGGGACGAGCAGCTTCAAAATAAGCAAAAATTTGAACCCTCTAAGAATGCCAAACCAACAACCACCACTACTTCAGGTAACACCGAGTCTTCTATTTCTAAAACACGTGATATTAAGTGTTTTAAATGTCAGGGGTGGGGACACATAGCCAGCCAATGTGTAAACAAAAGGGTGATGGTGATAAACGCCCAAGGAGAGCTTGAGTCGGAGAATGAGGAAGAAGTAGATGATGATGACATGCCACCTTTGGAGGATGCCGATGATGAGCAAAATGCTGTGGTTGGAGATTTATTGGTAGCAAGGCGAGTTCTCAATGTGCAAGTTAAGGAGGAAGAAAGTAACCAAAGGGAAAACTTGTTTCATACTCGGTGCTTTGTAAATAACAAAGTTTGCAGCGTCATTATTGATAGTGGGAATTGCACAAACGTAGCCAGCACTTATTTGGTGGAAAAATTGGCCTTAACCACCTTGAAACATCCTCACCCTTACCGGCTTCAGTGGCTGAATGAATGTGGCGAAATCAAGGTGACAAGGCAAGTGTTGGTGGCATTATCCATTGGCAAATATGAGAATGAGGTGCTTTGTGATGTGGTTCCTATGCATGCATGCCATTTATTGTTGGGAAGACCATGGCAGTATGATCGGAGGGTTACGCATGATGGATTCACAAATAGGTATTCTTTCACTCTTAAAAGGCAACCCATTACTCTTGTGCCATTAACTCCAAAACAGGTCATGGAGGACCAACTAAAGTTACAAAGATCAAATCAAAAGAAAAAAGAAAAAGAAAGGAAGGCCGAAAGTGGAAAAAAAGAGTTGAAAAAAAAAGAAAGAGAGAAAAACATTGATCAGAGTGAAAAAGAAAGGGAGAGGATTTCGGCCATAGTAAGAGCAAGAGAGGAAAAATTCAATTACATTGCAAAAAAAAGTGAGATCAAGAGAGCATTATTTTCACACCAGCCCCTTATTGTACTCATGTACAAGGAGGCTCTTTTATGTACTAATGATCTCGTTGGTGCTTTGCCGAGCAATATTGTTTCTCTTTTGCAGAAGTTTGAAGATGTCTTTCCCGAAGAGGTACCTAGTGGCTTACCTCCAATCCGAGGGATTGAACATCAAATTGATTTCATACCCGGTGCATCAATTCCTAACCGACCTGCTTATAGGAGCAATCCCGAGGAGACCAAGGAACTTCAGAGGCAAGTAGGTGAATTATTGGAGAAGGGGTATGTGCGTGAAAGCATGAGTCCTTGTCCTAAGAAGGATGAAACATGGAGAATGTGTGTTGACTGCCGGGCCATCAACAACATAACGGTAAAGTATCGTCATCCTATTCCTAGGTTAGATGATATGCTGGATGAATTGCATGGTTCTTGTGTCTTTACAAAAATTGATCTTAAGAGTGGATATCATCAAATTAGGATGAAGGAAGGTGATGAATGGAAAACTGCTTTTAAAACTAAATATGGTTTGTATGAATGGTTAGTGATGCCTTTCGGCTTAACTAATGCGCCGAGCACATTTATGCGTTTGATGAACCATGTTTTGCGTACATTTATTGGCAGATTTGTAGTTGTGTATTTTGATGATATCCTAATTTATAGCAAAAACTTGGAAGAACATGTGATGCATTTAAAATCTGTTTTGGAAATTCTGAGGAAAGAAAAGTTGTTTGCTAACCTCAAGAAGTGCACCTTTTGCATGGATAAGCTTGTGTTTCTTGGTTTTGTTGTTAGTAAGAGAGGAATTGGGGTGGATGAGGAAAAGGTGAAGGCAATCCAAGAGTGGCCAACGCCTACAACAATCAGCCAAGTGAGGAGTTTCCACGGCTTAGCTAGCTTCTATAGACGTTTTGTGCGTGATTTTAGTAGCTTAGCCTCCCCTCTTACTGAAGTCATCAAGAAAAATGTGCCGTTTAAGTGGGGAAAAGAACAAGAAAATGCATTTAATCTGATCAAAGAAAAGTTAACTAATGCACCTTTGCTTGTTTTACCTAACTTTGCTAAAACTTTTGAAATTGAGTGTGATGCTTCAGGAATAGGTATTGGAGCTGTTTTGATGCAAGGTGGTCATCCAGTTGCTTATTTCAGTGAAAAGTTGAGTGGGGCAGCCCTAAATTACCCCACTTATGATAAGGAAATGTATGCCTTGGTAAGGGCTTTGGAAAATTGGCAGCACTATCTATGGCCAAAGGAATTTGTGATTCACACAGATCATGAATCTTTGAAGCATTTGAAAGGACAGCAAAGGTTGAACAAACGCCATGCCAAGTGGGTGGAATTCATTGAAACATTTCCTTATGTGATCAGATACAAGCAAGGTAAGGAAAATGTGGTGGCTGATGCATTGTCCCGAAGGTATGCTTTACTTTCCATTTTAAATACAAAATTGCTTGGCTTTGAATATATTAAGGATTTGTATGCCCAAGATTCTGATTTTGGTGATGTGTTCAATGCTTGTGAAAAAGTGGTGTTTGATAAGTTTTATAGGCAAGATGGATTTTTGTTTCGGGAAAATAAACTGTGTGTGCCTATGTGTTCTTTGCGTGAATTGCTTGTGAGAGAAGCTCATGGTGGTGGTTTGATGGGTCATTTTGGTGTAGCTAAGACTTTAGGAATTTTGCATGATCATTTTTTTTTGCCTCATATGAAACGTGATGTGGAAAGAATCTGTGAGAAGTGTATCACGTGTAAACATGCTAAGTCTAAGTTGAAACCCCATGGTTTGTACACCCCTTTGCCAATACCTAGTGAACTTTGGACTGATATTTCTATGGATTTTGTTTTAGGTTTACCTAGGACTAAGAGCGGGAGAGATTCAGTTTTTGTGGTGGTAGATAGATTTTCCAAGATGGCACACTTCATTGCTTGTCATAAAACTGATGATGCATCACATATAGCTGATTTGTTCTTCAAAGAAATTGTTAAGTTACATGGCATGCCTAGGACCATTGTTTCTGATAGGGATGCAAAGTTTTTGAGTTACTTTTGGAAGACTTTGTGGGGAAAGTTGGGGACCAAATTGTTGTTTTCTACTGCTTGTCATCCACAAACGGATGGTCAAACTGAAGTAGTAAATAGAACTTTGTCTTCTTTGTTGCGTGCTATCATTAAAAAGAATTTGAAAACATGGGAAGATTGTTTGCCACATGTTGAATTTGCTTACAATAGAAGTATACATTCTGCAACTAAGTTTTCACCATTTGAAATTGTTTATGGCTTTAACCCATTGTCACCTTTGGATTTAACTACCTTTACCTTTGAGTGAACGTGTGAACTTAGATGGCAAAAATAAGGCAGAATTTGTAAAGATGATTCATGAAAAGGCACGGCTGAAAATTAAAAGGAGGACTCAACAATATGTCCATCAAGCCAACAAGGGACGCAAGAAGGTAGTATTTGAACCAGGAGATTGGGTTTGGTTACACTTAAGGAAGGAACGTTTTCCAGAGAAACGGCGTTCAAAACTCCTACCTCGGGGTGACGGACCATTCCAAGTAGTGGAGCGCATCAATGATAATGCCTACAAGCTTGACTTACCGAGTGAGTATGGTGTTAGTGCAAGCTTTAATGTTGCTGATTTGTCTCCATTTGATGTAGGTGATGATTTGAGGACAAATCCTTTTCAAGAGGGAGAGAATGATGGAAACCAAGGAGCTGGACATGCTGATCATACACATGGGAATGGAGCTGAAGTTGCGCAAGGCCCTTTGTCACTTCCTAGTGGCCCAATTACAAGACTTAGAGCCAAACATTTCAAAGAAGCACTAAATGGGCTAATCCAAGATAATTGGGCTGATTCTAAAAAGACCAAGATGGGCTCAAATAATAATCAAGGCTTAGTCCATGTCATCAAAGCAATTGAAGAGGATAATTAGCATGCAAAAACGTGACCAGCATGGTTTGACCATTAAAGGTTGTGAACTTGTTGAGTTTCAAGGATATTAAATAGGGGAATGAACTTGGTCTTGGCTGGTTATGAATTTAGTCATTTAGTTATTTTGGCTGCCTCTAGAAGTCCAAAGAGACCTAAAAATGTGGGGACTTGTTTATGTTGGCACTTGTGTTGCTTTTAAAGCTATAGTTAAGACATTTCCTATTCTTGGAGGGTTGTTCCAAGTATATAGATGGGCATTACGAATTTTGTGATATAGATTTTTGTTTTCAGAAAATTATTATTGTGAGGTCTTGTGTTCCTCTTAGTTCTTGAAAGAACTTCTTGAGCTTATCAAGTTAATCTTGTGGCGTTCAAACAACCAAACTTATCACCTTGATTCTTGAAGAGATTCAGATTCTTGGTGTGGCGTTTCAATCCTTCGTAGTCTTGGTTTCTCATCTAGTTAGGTGACGGGTCAAGCCTCAACAATTCTTGTCTACACGATCTTGGGGTTTCAAACCATCATTGCTATCGGGTTTCATCACATTTGTTGGTGGAGTTCATATCATCTTTCACTCTCACTGTCTCTGTCTCTGTCTCTGTCTCTCTCTCTCTATTTCGGATGAAGAACAGAAAAGAAAGAACATAAAGAGGAATGAGGAGAAAAATAAAAGAAGGAAAAAGCCTCGAGAAGGAAAAGAAAAGAAGAGAAAAGAAAAGGAAGAAGAAACTCAGTGAATTTCATTGAGAGGTGCAAGATTAACGAAGGAATTGAGGGTAGATTTTATAAGCTTTATAAACTGTGGTTAATTTTTACCTCAGTTAAAATTAACATGAGTTAAAAGCAAAATATCGGATTAACCCACGGTTAAATTTTACCTAAGTTAGATTAACCTGAGTTAATCTTTAAAAATATCTAGTTAACCCATGGTTAACTTTTATCTAGTTAGGTTAACTAGAGTTACTTTTTAGTAAAATCTAATTATTATTAATTATAGGTATTTTTGTATCAGGTCTTTCTCATTTAATATCTCACTAAGGTATAATTTTAACCCATTCTGAGCCCAGTTCGTTTCATAATTAATGTTAATTTTTGAATAACATTATTACACTAATAATATTATTATACCAAATAATATTAGGCCAAAATAATATTATGTACAATAAATATTTCACAACAATATTATATATCAATAATATTATTCCACAAAATATTCTCATATAATAATATTGGAGATATTATTATTCCAACTAATTCACCAGACATTTAAGTTTGCCTCTTATCAAATAAGAACAGGTGAAGCATAAATATGCAATTATCAGAATAATGTTGATCGAGCGAATAAAATAGATCAATCGATTATATAATCGACCAAGCGACTTAATAATGATGAGTACATAAAATCGATCGAACGATTAAGAGTGGTTATCGATCGACAGGTCGATCGAGCAACAGGTATTGTCGATCGAGCGATTGGTCTAGCAATAAGTCGATCGATCGGCAGAAGTGGTCGATCGAGCGATTAAAAGTGTGGATTGCTCACTACATGTCTTAAATTCTATTTAAGACGTTTTGTCTTAAAATCTGGGGTATTACACTAATACAA
The DNA here is from genome assembly GCF_958979055.1 of Alnus glutinosa. Taxonomy (NCBI): domain Eukaryota; kingdom Viridiplantae; phylum Streptophyta; class Magnoliopsida; order Fagales; family Betulaceae; genus Alnus; species Alnus glutinosa. Next base: position 19,592,106 of record NC_084888.1, on the reverse strand, counting down.
ATTGAAAATTATAGGACTTCTAATTTATCAAGTGTGTGCAATAGTGTGCAACAAAATATCACAATGCAGAAAATAAAGAAATAGATATTTTGTTGACGAAGTGTAAAATCAATCAAGAGAAAAACCACTCCGGGGTAGCCAAACCCAGGATATCAACTATTCAAAAGACAAAGCTAGTACATAGATAGTAACACTCACATACCCGATGCTGCGATCGTATCTAGCACTCTGACGTGTAAACCAACATGAACGCTTCCCAACCAAGTCACCTACTTGAAGGGGTCTTCAATGGAATCTTTTACCTTAGGGCCAACTCCTAAGATAGACTTCAGTTTAGCAAAGCAACAACACTTGGCAACAGCTTGAAAGAGGACGCTTCAACAAAATAACTCCTACAATAAACTCTCTAAGCTTCTATGGAATTTACTACCGAATTCTTACAATCAACATGTCTAGGGGCTTCTATTTATAGGCTACAGAAGACCTAAATCGTGTCTGATTAGGTTTTCCTAGGCACTGTCCCGACAGTAGACATAAGGCGTCCGAACGTACAACTGTGCAACCGGCTTTCCAAATTCACACGGTATTCTATCCTGAATAGAGCTGCGTCCGGACGGTGTTGCCCTAGCTTCCGGACAGTTGCACCTTTAGCTGCATGCAATTTCCATATCAAGGCTTTGAGCGTCCAGACCATGAAGGCTGTTGTTTAGGCGATTGAATTGATGCACGTAATTTCTATATATGAAGCTTGAGCATCTGGACTATGAAGAATGACGTCCAGACGGTTAAACTTTGTATGCACGACTTGCCTTATGAAGGAGATCGTTCGGACGGTAACGCACATCGTCCGGACAGTTGCAGCTATCTTCCCATTTATGTGTTTTGGAAAGAAATCCCATAGCTGGTTGAACACTGAACGGCGTCCAGACGTGTTGCAGAGACTTCAGGACAGATGCAACTTGGAACAGTTCGTAGCTTCTTGACAAAGAGGAAGGTCTGGACGAAAAGTTCTCCAAGTCCAGACGGATGATGCTTGGACAGTTGAGCATCTAGACAGAATATCACGTCATCCGGACGGATGCAGGGTATCCAATTTCTATGACTTCGAAACTGTGCAAAATCTTCTAGAAGTGACTCTAAATAAGAAGACTATGAAAATAACTGAATCCCTCTTTTAAGAGCATCATTACATGGAAGTGATTTTGTCCAACAGAATGCAGCCAATTACAAACTAACAACTTGCACCATGAAGGACAAGATATAAAGCTGAATCAGCACAAAAGCGGTGAATTTATCCATGCCACAATAAGCTCAAAAGTATAACTGCTTTTTTCTTTTTGGTGTTGTATCCTAGAGAGGAAGCCAGAATTTTTAAGGTTAGGCTTAACTAGCAAGTTGGTCAATTTGACAATCATAGCACGTAAATAATCTCTCAAAAGAATTTTCAGAAGTAGAAAATCAGAGATCAAAAAGAAATGTACCTTAGGGGAGCCTTGGATAGTGCACATTTTCATCGCATGAGGAAAACAACTATCTATCAAACATATGCACCAGGGAAACTTTGCAGATATCAAGTATGAACTCTCAGTTATATAAAAGTCAATATAATTAATGCACCAAGAACTGAGAGATCAGGTAAAAATACATAGGATATCTGAAAAGCAAAATAAGGGAATAAAATTCTGCATCTTTATCCCCACTTTTTTTCTTTTTCTTTTTTGTTGAAAATAAAAGCAGAAAAAACAACAAAAACATGCTACGTAGGAAATGAAGAATCTAGTCCAAGCATGCAAGGTAAGAGCAAACCTGACCTCAGAGAGAAAGGTTTGACGATACCACGGTAGAAAAGCAGTCGCTCGACGTGCTTTTTCTATCATCCCTATTTAATACCTGTAGAAATATCTCAAGACAAACATGCATGCTATAGGGATAGAAAAGATGGTTCCACAACAACATGCAAAGCATTCATAAGATATGATGATATAAAGATACAATGCAAGTGTACCTGTCATTCTCTAGGATTTAGGATCTGAAATCCTAGGCATGTGTGACCTCACCTACTAGGTAGGTCCATTCCCCCTCAGGGAGTGGGTGTCCTCTTTCTTGTCCTGTACTCCCTTCTTTAGCTGCAGTTCTAGATATCTGACTAGATTTCTCATGAAGGAACTGACTAATGGTGTTCCTTCACAGGAGATTTCCCATTCTGCAATCTTATGTTTCTCCACATAAGGCTTCTTGGGGACCCAAGTTTTCTTTGCTGGAGTAGGCTTCTGCTGCTACTAATGCCTTGGAATGGGATTTCTGGGAGGAGGTCCACGATGCCTAGGTGGCTTCTTTTGGACCCCTGGGCCGGACATGACTGCTAACTCCACATTGGTGACATATGGGAGTTTTAGGAGCCTGCCAGTATGTCTTCCTCTGAGCTTGCTGATGTGGGCACTTAGGTCTGATGTATCCGAGCTCACCACAATGATGGCATGTGGGAGGCTTTCTTCTGATAGGAAACTTGGCTAGAGGCTAAGGGATAGCTGGAACTTCTCCTTCCATAATAGTTTTTCCCTTATCCACACATGAGGGTGGAGACTCGGGAATAACTGGCTTCACAAAAATAGTTTTCGAGGTAGAAGGAGTTTCACAAGTAGAAGGAGGAACATACCCAAGACCAGTCTTATCGGTTGAGCACTTCTGAATGGAGAGCATGTGAGTCAGCTTCTCATCAGAGACTCTCTCTAGTTGCAACTGTGTCTCCAAAAGCCTCTCTTCTAGATCATTGATCTTTATCAGCATAGTGGTCTTCTCAATCCTTAGGTTGTTTAGCTCTAGCACTTGTTGTTTGTACTTCTCCCTCAGCTTTAAGAACTCTACGTATTGTAGCTGATAGGTTGTCTGCATATCTTCTTCATCACTGTTCTCAAAGTAGTAGGACTGAGAATCCTCATTTTCTTCATGTGGGGCCACAAAGGCAAGGGACTTTTCTTCCCCAAGAGTTTCTTCCTCTTTCTCAAACTCATCGCTGAGAGTAGCATTAAAGGCCTTCCCCTTTAGTTTCTTCATATTTGCACATTCAGTCTTCATGTGCCCGATGCCTGAGCATTCAAAGTATTGGGGACCCCTTGGATCCTTCTTCTTAGCTTCTTCTGGCTCAACTGTGTGGCGAGCCTTCTTTAGTCTGTCAGAGAACTTCTTCTTGAACTTATTATTCTTCATGAAATGCTTGAAGTTCTTAGCTAACATTGCCACTACATCTTCATCAATATCAGAGTCTTCGTCAGATAAGACTCTGGTTTTCTTCTTAGATGCCTTGGATGCCTTGAGGGCATGGTCTTTGCCTTTTTGATCGGAGGTAAGGAATATTCATATGTTTGAAAAGATCCTACCAACTCTTTCATGTCAAAGTTAAAGGTATGACTATTGTATAAGAGGTATGTGAGTACGAGTGCTTTGTAACTAGCTTTGTCTTTTGAATAGTGGATTTCCTGGGTTTAGCTGCACCGGAGTGCTTTTTTTCTTGATAAGAGTTTTCACTTCGTCAACAAAATATTTATCTCTTTTAAATTCTGCATTTAAATATTTTGTTGCACAATTGATCACACACACACGTTAAATTAAGAGTCTTTATTTTTCATTGGGCAACAAGCAGACACGTGATTAGTGGGAGCTAACTAGTGTGTTGATTAAGGCTTTGCAAGTAGAAGAATCGAGATAATTGGCTACGTGGCAGTCAATTATTGGTGTAAAAGACATGGTTGTAAAACAGGAAGGTGAAAGGAATTGGGCTGAAACTGAAGCATATAATTTTAAAACCCTAATGTGAAACGACATTGTTCCAAATCTGAAAAATAATTTGTATCTTTGTTTTGTTCACTTTCAGTCGACAACAATAAAGTTTTTTTTTTTTTTTTTTTCTCTGGCAAGTACGACTAGAAATGTATTGGAGCAAGCAGAGGACTTGCAAGTTGCAAAGTCATATTATTCTTTCATTTTTTTTTTTTTTTGTTGTTTTGTATGGGTTTGGAGTTTTAGAAAGTGTGATTAAAAACCAATGATCTTAAAACATGCAATTTCAAAACGAATTTAAAGTTCCGTTTGTTTTAATGTAAAATATTTTATGAAAAATGTTTTTCGTATTTTTTGGTGTTTGGTCTAATAAAAAATAACAGTCATATTTTCGGTTTGACTAAAAAATCTTCTTTAGTTTTGACAAATGGTTTCTTTTTGCTACGTTTTCAAACTACATTTTTTGATAAAAAAAAAAAAAAAAAAAGAAAAAGAAAAAAGAAAACCCTACTCCCAAACAATAGACTTTTTATGATTGGGTTTAAAGTCGAACTTTAATCTGCAAAATCACGCTACCAAATGCACTCTTAACACCTGAAAGGACAACCAATTCACATTTTTGTAAACGCATGTTCCATGCAGTAGGAATTCTTATATGATCCATGGAACTTCATTTACTGATTTATTTTAATAAACTTATTTGTTGAATCGAAAAAGACATAAGTGGATCATGGCTTATTACAAAAGATCAGCTCATACATCCCCACGTACTAAGTGGAAGTAGTTTATTACACATCCGTAGGCCCTTTTCAGTTTCAACCAATCCTGCAAATCATAAAAATATATATATAATAGTGTTAGAATAATTAGATCAACAAGTTTTTTACTCGCTCAACTTTGAAAGAAGTTGTAATTTTACATGATATCAAAGCAAAAATCATGAGTTACAACTTTTTTTTTTTACTGTATCTCTAATTTCAATTTAATATTTCACTTGTTGGGCCACCACACATAACAGAATTGTTAAAATAATAATTAAACGATTAAAAAACTATTTACTATTAATTTCTTGAGTGAGTTTGACTGTTTGAGCCAATACACATAAAGGGAGTGTAAAAATATTAATTAAATAATTTCTTATCAACTTTAAAGGCTAAGGCTTTGAAATAAGTGGTACTTTAAGGAGAGCAATCAATACCCAACAAAAAAAAATAAAAAATAAAAAATAAAAAGAAATAAAACATGAAAGAGCTGGATTACTGACTTGGAGCAGTCGACGGTAGGCGAAACAGTGAATGGCAAAGTGATCCCACAGTTCCCAGGTAGAGCCTGGGCTGCCTGGGCATTTAGGTTAATGTTCTTGGCCACCGTCTTAATGCAGTCACAAGCAGCCCTCTTATCAGCAGTGGTCGTTGCGGCAGATGCAAGAGCTGAGGCTCCAGAACAGCAACCTGCCGGTGGCTTCCCAGTGCCTTTCACCAGGTAGCTCACACAGGGTCTCAGGTACTTAACTACGTCACTACATTGAATCACAGCCTCCGAAGCTGGGGCTACTAAGAGAAGTAAGTAGCATATAACACCGACTACGGTTAATTTCATCTTCTTCATTGTTAGAGAAAAGGAGAGAAACTACCTTCAGCTGCTTGCTCTTCACTTCCATCCATCTGTTTCTACCTTTATAGGAAATTCAGAGGAAGCCCACAATTGCAAGAGAAAACCTTCACTTGTTTATTGGGGTCATTGATGAGTGCAAGAAAGAGAGGCAATGATCGAGCTATCATTTTTGTTTCAGACAAGTCTGTGTTAGGTGGAATTAAAAATTCCAGACAAAAATGAAGTCTCAAACAAGTAAATACAGCTGTGGCATGTTATTAATTTGCGCACTCAATACAACATCAAAATTCAAAACCATGAGAAACAAGTCATCCAAGTTGATTGGATCACTTTGATTCTTTCAATTTCAGGCAATAAACCGCCTGATCTGTTCTGTAGGTGTCATGATTGGATATCTCAACCATGGCATGTTATTACTGAATATATTAATTGGTAGAGGGTAAAGCAATCTGTATAACTGGGCTATTGTTTACTGAATCACGTTGTTTCTTTTGGATTAGATAAGAATTAATTAAAATAAGAGAGAACTAACAAGAGTACAGGGGGAATATTTCAGAAAACTCAATACACATTAGAGAGAGAGAGAGAGAGAGAGAGAGAGAGAGAGAGAGAGAGAGAGAGAGAGAGAGAGAGAGAGAGATACAACCACCTTACACCCTTGAAGAAATTACACCAAACAACTACTCAAATATTTCATGACATATGAAGTCATTCATCTATTCGGTGGTTGATGTTGTGCAAAATATTACAATTACGATAAATAGGACAAAACAATCTCACAATAACACTAAGATTTAAGCGTCGATCTAAAATAATTATTAAAGATAGAGTACGGGTAGAAAGGCGAGCGATTTTTAACTTGTAGGCAGTTAAAAAAATTACTAAATGTTTAGGGCGGGATAGTTATATATATATACACGAACTCAACACGAAATTAAAGAGTTAAGGTTGATGAGTTTGACTTGTTTAATTAAATGAATCAGATTATGATTAATATATAAATTTCTACCTATGCTTCGATACAATCCGAACCCGATATGCGACATAATGACAGGCAATAATTTTTTACATTACCCGCGAACTCGACATGAATCCAATACAAAATTAAAAAATTATAATTAATGAATTTGACCCATTTAATTAAATGAATCGGACTAAGATTGACATTTATACTTTTATACCCATGTTTTAATACGACCAATCAGACATGCGAATTACCCCTAGATTACACGTCGATTCCTATATGGTTTCGTTTCTTTCAAAAACACCCAGGATGCCACTTATCACAAGAAACCTCGTTAACCCAGCTAACATATACAACAACAGTAGAAAGAAATGTTTGCACTTACTTAAAAATCAACAAAATCCTGCAAAAAAGGGAAGAAAAAGAAAAAAGAAAAAAGATGTAATCAGGAACTTGTCTGTAATCGAGGAGAAGGCTCGAAATTCCGACATAGAACTGAAACAAAAAAATTCCTTCACTTCACCCATTAAGAGTCCAAACAGGAGGAAAAAAAAAAAAAAAAGGAAAAAGCGCAATGAATAACCACAGCAGCAAAAAGAAAAAGAAAAAAGATTCATTCAAGGAGAAGACTTGGTAGAACTCCTAACAGAATTCCAAATCTGACAAAGAGCCCCAAGAACATGAGGCATGATAGTCCCAATTCCTTTGAAGGTGACACCAGAAGCAACCCCAATGGCAAAAGTCTCTCCGTACCCAGGCTTGGAATCCACCTTCATGTCAAGAACTGCAAGCCTGCTGTTTGTGGCATCAATCTTTCTTGAGGTCTCAGCCATGAACTTGTCCTTTCTGCCTCTCCCAGAGGAAATGACCCTGAAGAGGGCATTCTGGAGGTCCTCTATGACCTTGACGGAGGCTTCTTGGGAGTCAAGCCCTTGGGATTCATAGTGGGATACGAGCTCTCGTGGGGTTGGCAGCTTTCTCCTCTGGTTGCCACTGGTTTTATCTTTTGGGAGTGCATCTGGTGGTTGTTCCATTAGCGATCAAATTGAGCAACGAACGATTGGTGCGAATCCTAGTGTGGGTTTTTTGGGGTTTGGAGGAGAGTTCCTAGGGGAATGGGTAAAACCCTAGAATTGGGGTTTTGGAGATAAGGTGCTGCTGCGAGTCTGGGGAAGCAGGTTTCAGGAATGGGCACTACTGGACTGTATACCGAAAAATTGGGCTTGGGTTTTTGAGGTGGATTCACGGGCAAACCAACTATTAATTGGACCCGTTTTGTCCGTCTTGCATTATTTCCCTTGGTGTTAAAAGAGAAAAGTCGTTAGGTTAATGGCCTGATCACTGATGTTATCTCGCTCCATGCTTCTTCTTTTTTTCTTTTTTTTGTCCCCTTAAAACTACAATAGCTTTTAAAATTATTATTAAATTTTGGTTCAAAAGAAATTTCAAAACCCGCGTCAATTTTATAGGCGACATTTAATATGTTCTAATCATAACTGAAGGTACATTGATGTCTGGCATTAAGGAAATTGAAGTCCCTATAAATTAACCCCCAACCTAGCATTGATTTTTCTTTTTGTATTTGACTTAGGTGGTGTAAAAATTAAAAATAAAAAAATACAGCATATTTGTTGTAGTTTTTCCAAAGACAGTGAAATTGAACCTAGACCATTTATATTGTAGTTTTTGTTTATAGCACCTAAGCTAAATCTTTTTTGCAGACAACTATTGGATCAGTGGTCTAATGTGACCCATTAGGAAATTATTCTAATTATAAGATTTTTTATGCGTGTTCATGTGGCAGATGTAAATAAAACGCTAGTTTATGGAGAATAATTGGCTCTTCCTATTGGTATTTACGCTAATATAAAAAATAATAATGAGATGCATCAAATCATTTGTATTAAAGAATGCCCCAATACTTGTATGTCATGGCTCTTGATTGTAAACATCCATTTTAATATTCTTACCTTTCTAATGAACCAATGCAGATGATCACCTCGAACTCCAATCTACGAGTATTTGCAAGAAAGGGTTGAATGAGCATAGAAGCTTTTCGGGTGTGACGATGGAAGTGGCATCCAATGCTTAAGTCAAAAATCTTCTAGAGATGAGAAATGATAGATGTTGAATGTGTGAATTAGGGTGAGAAGTGAGTAACCTATACCGGACAAAAATTCATATTTTCTTACCTTCATGGGTTCCCTTCTCTTTGCATAAGTCCTGCTAAGTGTCATCTCGTGATTGAATACTACTTTTTGATCAAGAGTATTGTTTGGCTACTCACTTTGACAAGGCACATCTTATGTCAGGAGTCTCCTTTCAACGTAGCTTAGTACTGACAAAGTAGTGGTGTCAAATTAAATGCTACCTACTACTGTTGTAAGGTGATAAGATGTGTGACACATATTTTGATTACGATTTGTTTCCTAACATCATGTCGAGAATCTTGCAAATAGTTGAGGTGACATGGTAGGCGGTTATTTCCTGTGGTGTTCTTTCTTAAAATCGACGGGCATTTGGATTACTAGGCTTCGTCCCGGTTCTACCTGGGCCGAGGGGCTTAGCAAGGTTGGTGTTGGGTATATAAGTATTTATGCTAGGCTAAGAAAACAATGCTATATATGTAATAATAATAATAAATAAATAAAAAAGAAAAAGAGGCGCATCAAATCACTGTATGCCATGGCATTGGAAGCATCCATTTTAATATTGTTACCTTTCTAATGAAATAATTCATTTTTTTATTTGTTCTTGTTGTCTATGGTTATTTGCTAAGAAGTGTCCCAAGGAGCGGGCACGAAATGCATTGGGCCAGAATTGTATTCTCCTATTCCGAGTTCTCTATCAATAATATGACTATATGAGCATACGTACAAAAAGGAAATATTCAAAGGTCAACGGATAAATCTATTTGAAAGCAGAGAAGACACAAAGAAAGGAAGCTGAAACAGATAGGCCTCTTCTCTTCTTGTTGTGAAAAAAGTTCGAAGTAGCCGGCAAGAGAAAAACGAGGAGGCAGCAGAGCCTTAGTAACTGAGAAGGCAGCAACTCGATAAGTTATCGAGGAAAAAAGTTATTTCAACATAGCCTTGATTATAGTTTAGATCACATTTTGACTAAAACCACATTTTGACTCCGATTGTTTTGACATTTTACCCCCTTTTTTTTTTTTTTTTTTTTTTTTTTTTTTTTTTTTTGTGTTTGGTACAACTAAAAATTGTGGTCAAACTGAAAATGTTTCAGTTGATTAGAAAAACCTTTAATTTCAATAAAATAGTTTCCCCTTTTCAAAACCGTAAACTATTTTTCGACTTTGAGTTTCTCCTCAAATCGACGTAATTCACTGGACCACCACTGAAAGCCGTTGGAGTTGGAGACCACTGCTTGAATCTGCCACCGGTTGTTGAAGGTTGTCGGAATCCGCCACGATGTTCACCAGAAGTCTTTGACCGTTTTCCATAATCGCTTATTTTCAGTACGAACCAAACGCCGTAAAATATTTTTCGACGGAACACAACAAACAAAGCTTCGGTCCATTCAAAAAAAGAATGAAGTTTGACCGTTACTTCCTTTTGGTCAAGCAGCCATAAATGAGAAAAATGAAGTCTGAAAAAAAGGGGCAAACCGGTCCCATGAATGTGGATAACTCAATAAATACACCAATATAATTTTATTTTATTTTATTTTTTTTAAAAAAAAAAAAAAAAAAAAACTAACTATTTAATACTAAAATGAGCAGCATGTCTTACTCAGACTAAGAAAAAAACTCACGCGCCCTTGATTAACGAATGAGTACCTATCTGTATAGTTGCATAGTATCTATGTATTCAAGGGAAATGGGTGCTGTATGCCGGTGAGACCATATTAAGGGGGTGAGCCTGCAATAGTTAAGAGGTATAAACAATTGTCACAGAAAGATTGGAGCCATTACAAGCGTAATTGTCGCAAGCATCTTTATGAGGACATGAAGGGAAGGTCCAGCTGTGTCTTTGAATGGGTCTCCCACACTGCGGGACATGTAAAACAAGGCCAAAATAGTTTATCAGAATTTTGACATTATAACCGAAGGAACCATAAAGTGATCCATCTTACTTATATTTAACGAGGAAAAAGGACTCAAATTGCAGAGGCTAAATATTTAGTATAAATGTTGAGGAACCTAATTTCTTAAGCAACATAGCAATATCCATCAATTTCTTTATCATATAATACTGTTCATAGCCCGAGATCCAAACACGCCTAAGAGTTACTAAAATGGGAGTTATATAGAGTTTTCCTTCAACAGTTAAACCACGAAAGGACAATCTCCAATTACTACTACCATTACCATCGGTACTAATCCTATATAGTGGCAACAAAAGCAATGGCAAGATATAGAACGAAAAAGGGAGCATCAACAAGACTTACGTATCTCCGGTGATTGCTGCTTTATGACAATCACTCCCTTTGCCTCCGAGAGCCCCCGTCTCTATGTACTTCTTTGCGTTATCCCAGGCACCACCTGCTGTGTTCAGGAATAGAGCCATAAGAATTCCAGAAACTGTTGCAAACATCAACATGGAAGCCACAACTTTAGCCCCTAGTAGAGGCTGCCCTGTATAGTAACCCAAAATCCGAAACACAATACCTGCAGGGGATATGAACAAACTTCATGAGTCCATTATATAGGATATATACTTTAACAGATATAACAGATCATGCAAAAGACATGTTATAAATAGGCATACACCATTAAAAAAAAAATTCTAAATAGTAATATAAATCAACAAATTACTGTTCAACATATGGACTACTCTAGCGGATATACAGCATGTTTAAATTTTAAATGATACTGCAGCCACAACCGCTATTGCTACTACTAATTCCATCACATAGTCCTACTATCAAATCAACCTACCAAAATAGATGGGTTGATTCCAAATGCTATGCATTAAAACATTTTAATTAAAGAAAAAAAAATAACAGTCTTTCTAAAATATCCTTAGGAGGACCAATAAGAAACATTCTTGTTATCACTATTCTCTAGGGAAGGGAAGGAAAAAAGTAGTTCAAATTTAAGGTAAGAGAAAAAAATAAATTGATAAATGCTTTTATTTCTAGAAACTCCCATATATTCTAGTACAGTAAAAAAAAAATACAAGCATCCCACCTATTTTTGAAGTATATAATGTGTTATATTTTTATACCACTACAACCATACAAGTGGCAGTAGTAGTAATAATAACAAAAAATGCCAATTATTATGAATATTAAATCAGAAAACCATCATGTCAAAGAATGTGTAAGAGCATTGGCGGCAAGTTCCCTTAGATTTTCTTTAAAGATGGGAACCAAACTACTTTTTGCTTTCATGTTCAATAAACTCTAACAATTTTTTTTTGATAAGTATGTTCAATAAACTCAACAATAGTTTCCCTTATCATTTCCCTATACAATTTAATTTTTTTTTTTAAATTAAATGTCAGGGGAAAGAGAAACCATTTAAATATTGTCTCAAATAAATGCTAGAGGAAAGATAAAAGTTTTTTTTATATTAAAATAATGTTAAGGGAACAATTTTTGCTTCCCTAGATTTAGGGTACAACTTTTGGTTCCCGTGGTGTTGCCTTAGTTTGGGGAACAACATGAAAATCGGTTTCAATGAGTTTTTAAAGAATTTTTCCTACATTTAGAGACAAGAATGAGTTTTAAGGAAGTTGCTACTAGTGCTCTAAGTATATGCCATTACATCCACAGCTAGTGTTCAATTTGTTAGCCATTGCTACTAGTGCTCTAATTATATGCCATTGCTACTACTGCTCTAAGTGTATGCCCTAATGATAATCTTCAATATAAATTGCAAAAGCATGTCTTTTCCTTGAAAGCAATATATCATCCACCGTATCCAAAATCATGAAAACTGGATCATATTGCATCACATATTCAGAACTATGCAACACATTACTTCCACATTACAATGGAAATGCACTGCACATTCATTATTTCTTTCTCTAAAATCTTTTGTTTCAGAAACAATGGTAAAAAGTTATGCACATGAAAATACAGAAAAAAGGCAACAACGAGACGAGCAGTCAACCCACCAACAACTATAGGTGAAACAATAGCCAAAGCACCAGGTTTTATCATCTCCCTCAAAGATGCAGATGCTACAATGGCAACACAACGACCATAATCTGGTTTCTCCTTGTAGTCCTGCAGCAAGAAAGTTGAAACAATAACATCACTTAAAACACATAGTTAAAGTAGAACACACAAATTACTAAAGAAATTTATGCTCACCATTATGCCAGGCCTTTCAATAAACTGTCTCCTTACTTCCTTAACAACCTCTTGAGCAGTTCGGCCAACTGCAGAACAGGCCCAGGCGCTAAATAGAAAAATAAGCATGGAGCCCAACAATCCACCAACAAAAACTTCTGGAATGGCAATGTCAACCTGAAAGCCAATTTGGAATTGCAAAACTAAGACAGGATGCAACAGTACTTGAAACAGAAGCCAATAGCTAAAAGTGGAAGTACATTTTCCCTACCTGTTTAAAAGGTTCCTGAGAAAATGCAGCTACCTCATCCATATAAGCACTAAACAGCAGGAAAGATGCAAGTGCTGCAGAACCAATGGCAAATCCTTTGGTGGTAGCTTTTGTGGTGTTCCCTACTGCATCGAGAAGATCAGTGATCTCTCGGACACTTTCTGGCTGTGAGAAAATGATATATGCTTAGCTTGTATATTGAGAGGGGTAAAAACACAATTTTCTTCATCATTCGAGTCAAAGTCTTACAGAACTCATCACTTAAGGGTTACCTGCTGACTCATTTCTACTATTCCACCAGCATTATCCGCTATTGGACCAAACATATCCATGGTAAGAACGTAGGCAGCAGTGCTGAGCATTCCCATTGTAGCTACAGCTGTGCCAAACAACCCACCAGTTGGATTTCCAGCTTCGTCCACTAGCCCAGATGTACGACCCAGCCAGAAAGCTGAAACAATAGATACACTAATGACAAGAACAGGAAGCGCAGTTGATTCCAGGCCCAAACTGACTCCAGCAATTATATTAGTCCCATGGCCTGTGGAGCTTGAAAGTGCTAATGTGCGTACAGGCTCATGCTTGTAGTCAGTATAGTACTTGGTGATCCAAACAAAAAGGTATGCCGTAATGATGCCAACCAAACCACACAAGGCAAAGTTGAACCAGGCAGAAGGAGCTCGTTCAGTATAAAGCAACCAACGGGTGGACTGTAGAGTATTTCAAACCAGCAGAATAATCATATGTATCAGAATGCCAGCAAATCAATTGCAAAAAATAATGTAGTTTTTAATGCTAGAACAATACAGATCTAAAGCTAAAATGTTTCTAAATGATGAAGAATAACGGAGGAAATGTTAATTATCAATTGCAAACATTTTAAAAAAAAAATAGTTCAAAAATAATTTCCAAATAGATGAAATATTACCAAACCAAAGGTCAGAACAGCTAGCACTATTGTAATAGAATATCCTTTCTGTAGAATTGACATTGGATCTTCAACAGGAGACTTCGAGCCAGAGTCCCGTGTACCCCTGATTGAAAGTATTCCAACTGAAGAAATTACCAGGTCAAAAGAGTGAACAACAAGAGGAAACAAGATGAAGCCGGATGGATCTGCATACACACATGGATTATAGGTGAGCCAATTTAACACATACATACATACAGAAACACCCATGACTACACACACACACACACTACTTGCCTTCAATTTTACAACGCTGGGCCATTGTTCCCCCAAGTATCATAGCGCTAATTATTTCAGCTGCAATACTTTCAAAAAGATCAGCACCTCGAGCAGCACAATCACCCACATTGTCTCCAACCTTAATTGAAAAATAAATAAGTACAAGTATATATACAACCAACAAGAATGCAGAAAATCCCAAAGAAAAGAAGGTTACAGAAATTTATAATCTGTAGAAATTTTCAATATCAAACTTCACTCAACAACAGCAAAAAGGGAATAAACTTCACTCAAGAAATTAATATTTTCTATTTTAATTATTTATGTATGAAAACCCAAAACCTAAACCGCACAACTCAATGCCTCCAAGCCTACACCTTAGCCTCAAAGGCCATAAAATACCTTAACGTTCACTTATGCCATTAAAATACCACCAGGTATGCGAAGAAAAAGTTCAATGAACCCCTGAAACATTTTAGTGAGTCTAGAATGAAAATGAAAAATTTTACATAGTTACAGTAGCAAGCAGAAAAAGTGAAACCTTAACCTTAGATTCAAAATCAATTGTCCTACGCACATCTAGTATACCCAACTAATTTACTTCCAGCTCAAGTTCTACTATAAATAGTCATCATATAAGGAAAATAACTCCAAAAAATAACAGGAACTTTGTAACACCCTAGACCCACCCTAGGGCAATTTTGGTAATGTTATTTGCTGTTTATATATATATATATAAGTAAAATAGATATCATTAAAAGCGCAAAGGAACAACTCATGTACGCAAGGAGTATACAAGAGAAACACTTAGCTAGAAAGTGGGGGAACAAGTCAAGAAAATCCTGAAAACTAAGCACATTAAAATCTAAGTAGTTGTCCAATGAAAAAAAGCTTTGAAAAAGAATGTTCTCACGGTATTAGGAATAAAAAAACTAGAAGGGGTGGAAAAAAAACAGGAAGTTGGAGTTCAGTTATTGCCTCATGAATCATCACTTTCAGTACCCAAGGCAATGATAACGCATAACTAGTAGTTATGGAGAGGCGGTGTTGCGTGGAGGCAAAATCGTTTGTGTTTACGGTAGTAGAAGGAGCCTCGGTGGTGAGACTGGAAGAAAGGAGGAGGAATTTCTCAGGGCTGGTACTGCTTGGTGCTCAAAGTGTTGGTAGACTAGTGTCAACAATGGAGAGTTTGCTGTGGTACCCGGGGGATAAGGACTTTGTTAGGTCCTGCAGAGAGGGGTCTAAGGTGCTTATTGTTAGATGAGGTGGTAATGCAGATGGTAGATTCCTCGAAGTGGCAGCTTATGCTGTGGGCGGCCGGAGAGGGATTATCTACTTTCCTGAAGAGTATGAGGGGCGGGGCTGGAGGAAAGTCGCTATTGAGTTGGGGAAGGTCAGAGATTTTCTTAAAATCCCGAATGGGCATGGCTTGCTTCGTTCATCTTCAAATCCAGAGAAGCTGCGGAGAGCAGGTGATGTTGACATTGAAGGTTCTGCCCCCTCTGTCCCTGTTGTTTCTCCCAGCAAAATCGGAGAGTCTTCCTTCGTGGAGGTTCTGTGCAGGGGCGCCAATTGCATGGAGGTGGAGAAGAAGCTATCTCTCCTAGTGGTTCTGGTAGAGGTGAAGCACCGTGTTCTCTCAGTGAAGGAGAAGAAGCTGTACCATTCAGAGAAGCCTTCAGTAATGGTCCCTTGTGACCGTTGTGATGCAGAGAACGTGGAGGAAGGGATGGGTGTCAGTCGGCTGCCTGAAAATTCTGCTGCTCGAGGCAAGAATGATATCTTCCTTGGTGATCACTCTACAGATTTTCAGCTGACAGGTGTGGTTCACACGTTCCCCTCTCTTTTGTTGTGGAAAAGCCAGCTGGAGAAGTTGAAGGCTGACGTGGACCAAGTTCTTAGCAGGGTTTGCGAGGGGCTTTCTTCGTTTGGGCCTGGCTTAAAGTCCAAACGAGTTGGGCGGAAGAACAAGACCAAGAAAAAGAAGAGGAGACTGCGTTGGGTCCTGATAGTCCCAAAACCCATTGTCTTTGACCCGGTAGCTGATTCGTCTGTGTCCTGAGGTGGGTCCGTCGCCGATGTCAGGTTACGGTGGGTTAGAGAAATTTCCGGCAGTCTCTGAGTGTTCCAATGGGTCTTTTTGTATGTCGCTTTCTTCTGGTCTCTCTGGTCCGGAGCTTCGGTCTCCCAAACCCGTGCGAGGTCCTCGGATTGATTACGGCGCAGCGGTTTTGGAGGATGGAGTGGGTTCGTCTGAGTTGCTGGGCTTCTCTCCGGTGAGTCCAGAGATTTCCGATGGGTCGGCTTTTTCCACTGTTATCCCTGATTTGGCTAGCTTGGCCCCCCAACCGGAACCTAATTCTAGGATTTTGCTGTCCGTTCTTGGTCTGGAGAACAATCTTGTTTCGGGTGTTTCTTCGGTGCATGTAGAAGATGCGTTGGGTGTCAGGGCTGGTTCGATCCCTCCGGTTTCTTTGGTTGTTTCAGAGTTTTCTCCCTCTGTTTCTCCGTTGGTTTCTGGCCCTTCCCATAAGTCTTGTTCTGGTTTGAGGTTTAGGAATGGGTTGGATATTGTTTCGATCCCGGAGGACGGAGTTTTTTCTGGGGGCTTTCCTTGTAAGCAGGAGGGTTCAAAGGAGATGTCCTCTTTTGGTGCTCATTCTGTTCTCAGGTCTGCGATTGTGGAGGGTGGTGTAGGTGATGAGGTGGAGGGTTTGGGCCCGTTATCAATTCCGCCTCTGGCAGTGGAGTTGGACAAGGATTCAAGCTTGAATGTGTCTCCTAGATGGGTGATGGAGAGGGTGAAGGGTTACTATAAACTAGTAAGAGTGTCTTGTGACCAATTTGAAGATAAATTGTTGGCTTTGTTTGAACTAATTGAAGCCAGGCGGGCCGATTCTTTGGCTATGGTTCCCACTGCATTAAAAGTGAAAGGTCAGAGGAAGATTAAGCGGTTGGATTGTTCCATTAACTACGACAAGAAGGGGGAGCAATCTTATAGAAGGAGAGGTAAGGGTAGGGGCTTGCTTGGTGTTAATGAAGCTTAAAATTCTATCGTGGAATGTTAGGGGGATGAATGAGCTAGACAAGAGATTGCGTATTAAAAGGCTCATTAGAGATTGGAAGGTTGATTTGGTGTGTTTGATGGAGACTAAAAAGGAAGTCATTTCTAGAGAGGTGGTTCGAAGTTTATGGGGTTGCCGTCATGTGGATTGGTGTTTTATGGGGGCTAGTGGGGCGTCAGATGGGATTCTAATTATGTGGGATAGGAGGGTTGTGGAGAAGGTGGATGATTGCGTGGGACGATATACGTTAGCTGTTTCGTTGCGTAACATTGATGATAATTTTTTGTGGGCGTTTGGGGGTGTGTATGGGCCTAATGATGATGGGGAGAGGAGGGTGTTGTGGAATGAGATGGCTGGATTGATGAGTTGGTGGGATAGGCCGTGGTGTTTTGGGGAAGATTTCAATGTGGTGCGGTTTCCAAGTGAGCGTTCCGGTGCTGGTGGTTTTTCTGCTGCTATGGAAGAGTTCTCAGAGTTCATTAATGGGCAGAGTTTGGTGGATATTCCTCTCCAGGGAGGGCAGTTCACTTGGTCCAATAATCAGGTATGGTCTAAAATTGATAGATTCCTTTTATCTCCGGAATGGGAAGAACATTACCCTGATGTGTCACAAAGTCGTTTGCCTAGACTTTTATTAGATCATTTTCCTTTGATGTTGGATTGTGGAGCGCAAAGAGAAGGGAAATGATACTTCAAATTTGAAAACATGTGGCTCAAATCCAATGGCTTTGTAGATCTTGTGCAACGTTGGTGGGAGTCTTATGTTTTTCAAGGTCTGCCAAGTTTTGTGCTGGCTAACAAGTTGAAAGCTTTAAAGGTGGATTTGAAGAAATGGAATGCGGAGGTTTTCGGGGATGTGGGGAAGAAGAAGAAGGAATTATTGGAAGGTATTAATGAGCTGGAGTGTTTTGAAGAAGCTCAGGGGCTAGTGGAGGAGGAGCGGGTTCAGAAGTCAGACATGATCAGGGAGCTGGAAAAAACTCTCCTGTGTGAGGAGGTTAATTGGAGGCAAAATTCTCGGGCTCTGTGGCTTAAGGAAGGGGATAATAATACTAAATTCTTCGGATCCGGTGGAAATTAAGGATTATATTGTGAATTATTATGACTCTCTGTACACCGAGCAGAGTTCGTGACGACCTAGGGTGGATGGGATTTCTTTCTCCTCCATTGATGCGGATGAGTGTCTCTGGTTAGAACGAGGTTTTGAGGAACATGAGGTGTGGGAGGTGGTGCGAGAGATGAACGGGGATAAGGCTCCGGGTCCAGATGGTTTTTCTATGGCGTTCTTTCAGCAATGTTGGGGGGTTCTCAAAAAAGATATTATGGCGGTATTTTCAGAATTTCATAATAGTTGCCAGTTTGAGAGGAGCTTGAATGCAACTTTTGTTTCCCTAATTCCTAAGAAGGCAGATGCGTTGGAGGTTAAGAATTTTAGGCCTATTAGTTTGGTGGGAGGGGTCTATAAAATTATTTCTAAGGTCTTTGCTAATAGTCTCAAATCAGTGTTGGAGAAAATTATTTCGAGCTCTCAGAATGCTTTTATTGGTGGAAGGCAAATCTTGGATTCAGTTCTTATAGCCAATGAATGTTTGAATAGCCAATTGCGGTCAGGGGAGGCCGGGTTATTGTGCAAATTGGATTTGGAGAAAGCTTATGATCACATGAATTGGGATTTCCTTCTTTACATGCTTCAGAGGTGTGGGTTTGGGGAGAGGTGGAGGAAATGGATTAAATTTTGCATATCATCAGTAAAATTTTCCATTTTGGTTAATGGTACCCCTTCTGGTTTCTTTCAGAGCTCGCGGGGGATTAGGCAAGGTGATCCTCTTTCTCCTTTGCTGTTTGTGGTGGTTATGGAAGCGCTCAGCAGGATGTTGGTTGCGTCTATGCACCAAGGCTTGCTGTCAGGTTTCTCAGTGGGTCTTAGGGGTAATGAAGCTTTAGTGATGAATCACTTACTGTTTGCGGATGATACATTAATTTTTTGTGGAGCACAGGCCGAGCATGTTCGAAATTTGAGGTGTACCTTCTTATGTTTCGAAGCGGTGTCAGGGTTAAGGATCAATTTAGGCAAGTCCGAATTGGTCCCTATTGGCGAGGTGGAAGATGTGGAGTCTTTGGCACATATTCTGGATTGTAGAATTGGGTCTCTGCCGATGACTTATTTGGGTATGCCGTTGGGGGCGTCTTTCAAGTCTATTTCTATTTGGAATGGGGTTATTGAGAAAGTAGAACGAAGGCTGGCTAGTTGGAAGAAACTTTATTTATCCAAGGGTGGTAGGGTGACTTTGATTCACACTACTCTTTCTAGCATTCCTTCTTATTATTTATCTTTATTCCCTATTCCTATGAGTGTAGCTAAGAAACTGGAGCGGCTTCAAAGGGAATTTCTGTGGAGTGTTATGGGTGATGAGACTAAATTTCATCTAGTCAATTGGCATCGTATTTGTACTCCAATCAAGGCTGGTGGACTGGGAGTTTGTAATGTTATCAATCTTAATCATGCCTTATTGGGGAAGTGGATCTAGAGGTTTTCTCAAGAGCGCGATGCTTTATGGAGATCGGTGATTGAGGTAAAGTATGGGAGTGAGAGGGGAGGTTAGTGTTCTTTGCCCGTGACGGAGCCTTTTGGAGTCAGTGTTTGGAAGTTTATTCGAAAGGGGTGGGATAATGTTGCCAAGTTTTTGCGTTTTGAGGTGGGTGATGGGTCCCATATTCGCTTCTGGCATGATTTATGGTGTGGGGATAGGCCTCTCAAGCTCGGTTATCCAGCTTTATTTTCTATTGCGCATTCTCCTGATGCATGGGTGGTGGATAATTTGTCAGTGGTAGGAGGCGTGGCTCATTGGAATGTTCTCTTTACGCGCAATGTTCAAGATTGGGAGGTGGAGATGGTGATGTCCTTCTTCGAACAGTTATACTCTACTAGGGTTCGGCATAGGGAGGTTGATAGGGCGGTGTGGACTCTTTCCAAGAGGAGGAATTTTGAAGTTAAGTCTTTTTATAAAGCTTTAGTTTGTCACGAGACGACTTCCTTTCCTTGGAAGGGTATATGGCATGTTAAAGCTCCGAAGTGGGTTGCGTTCTTTGTCTGGACAGCGGCTTTAGGGAAAATTTTAACTCATGACAATTTACGTAAGCGTGGTATTGTGGTGGTAGAGTGGTGTGTTATGTGCAAAAAGCATGGAGAATCCGTTGATCATCTTCTTCTTCATTGTGACGTGGCTCGAATTGTTTGGATTTTTTTTTATAGATTGTTTGGGGTGGAGTGGGTTATGCCTAGTAGTGTTGTGGATTTATTGAGTGCTTGGGGCACTTTGTTGGGTAGTGGTCCTGTTCACAGTATGTGGAAGCAGGTTCCTCTATGTGTCTTGTGGGGCTTGTGGCGTGAGAGAAATTCTAGGCTTTTTGAGGATGTGGAGGTACAGGTTGGGGCCTTTGTAGAAAGGTGCTTAATATGTTATATCTTTGGGTGTCGGCGCATTGCTTGGGTAGTATGCCGTACGCTGATTTTTTACTTTCTTGTTCGTTTCAGTCCTCTTTTTAGGGGCTCCTTTGTATACTTCCTGTGTACTAGGGTTGCGCCCCTCAGCGCTTTTTAATGAATTCTTACTTATAAAAAAAAAAAAAACGGTATTTTTGTGCCACATGGGCACTAAGAGCAAAAGGTGTGAAGTGAGTTTTGGGTGTAATGAGGCTTTGGATTTTTCGTGGGTGTATTGTGTCTCTGCTTCTTTGGGGATCCTAAATTTATTTATTTTATCACAACAAATTGGTATCAGAGCTATGGTTAACTTCCATTGCTAATATGAGTGTCTTGGTTTGACTCTGGTGAAAAGAGTGTGGTGACTCTTGGTGTACACGTGATACTCTTAGATTTGTAAAGGACTCACACACAAAGGGGAGTTGGGTCAATGTAGAAGAGACTCACAAGTAGGGGAGATTTGTTGAGAGTGAACTTATGAGGCTTATATCCCACATTGGTAAAGTATATATATAAAAAAATAAAAAAATAAATAAAAAAAAAAAAAGAAGAAGAAAAGAAAAAGAAAAGAGTAGCCAATATACTTAAGTGGACCCAAGCCTATTAGATTAGGCTTTTGGGCTAGAAGTAGTGTCCTAATATGTATATTAACTTACTCTTGTTGGACTCCCTAGATGTTTCTCTTCTTAACAAAGGTGGACGTAGTTTTGTGGTGAACGTGATTTTAAGAAGGTGGTAAGACCGGAAGTCGTGAGCCTCGCAAATGCACTCATTGTGGCCATAGTAATCATTATGTGGATTATTGTTGGGATTGACATAACAAACCATCTGGGTTTGTGTTACATACCTAGGGTATGTGATAAGGGTATTATAGGAAATATATTTATGCCCTCTTTAATAGAATAATTAGGCTAGATTTTAATTAAGGTAAGAGTCGTAGATTATTATTATTATTAGGTAAATAAGGAGTATTGCTCGTAAAACAATATCTCCAATAGGAAATTAAGGGATTTGTCTCTCTTTAGAATTAATATTTATTATTTAGGATTTGTAATATTTATTTAATTATCGTCCCGTAATTCCAGCTTTGTAACCCTATTAATAGGGGTATTGAAGAATGAATAATCAAGAAGAAAAATATTATTCAACTCTTGTGGTTGTTTAGGAGTTTCTAGGGTTTCTCGAATAACCCTAACTTTAGGAGGCCCAGGGTACCTCGAATACCCTACTATCCCACGCACTTCCCCATCCAAATCACCATCATCCATCCCCATTATGGAGGTCCATAACAACTGGTATCAAAGCCAAGTTTCGACATGAAGGAGCAACAGCTAGATCGCATGTTGAGAACGTTGGAATCAACGGAAGAACGGCTCATAAAACATATGGATGAGGTGCTGGCATCTGTCCTCACTCAATTCCAACAATTCCGTGCAGCCTGCCCAAAAGAAACCGCACCATCCCCCTCACCCTTAGCAAACCCACCCGAACAACAACTCACCAAAACCACAGCCCCACCAAAAACCAACCCCTCAGCACACCCACAGCCCCACCACAAATCGACCCGGCAGTACAATCACTGCCCAAAACCACATCCCCACCACCATGCAAGGACCCAAAACCCATCTCCTCTCAAAAGGACCAACCCCCATCATCGACACAAACACCACCCCAAAAGCTTCCAAGTCCAGCCACCCCCACCATTGCAAGCCCTCAAACCCGCCACAAACCACAAATGTTAGCCTCACCTTCGCCCAATACCCACAGCCCCCTCAATCCACATAAAGCCTCACCACCACTGATCAAACCATCACCACCCAAAATCCCAACCAAAAATCAAACAAAACCCACCAATCATGAAGCAAACCCACATAGCCGTTTCTTCGGGCTCTGCCGCAACACTCCATCTCTGGATGTTGCTTTGCTTTCGGGTGCAAGAGGGAAGAAAAGACGGGCTTGTGACTGGTTCCGAAGAAGGAAAAGGGCACGGTACAAGCCAAGCTGTGTAGTCGACAGAAGAAACGCAACAAAAATCAAGGGAGAGCTTGTCGAGTTCCTTGCTTTGGGCGTGAAGGTGTCGGGCCGTGGAAAGGAAGACCAGGGCTCAGGCAAGGGAGGGCCGAAGAGGCTGAGAAAGGGGCTTCGGCGCAACACCCGGCGCTCCTTGAAGCCGGCGAATCGGCGTTGGGTGGCAAGGAGGAGGCTTGGGGAGCCGACCCAAACTAGGTCGTGGCCCAGAGCGTCGTCCCCTGGCCGGCTACTAGAAACAAGAGCCGGAAGGATGGGTGGAGCTCCAACGGCTCCAACGACGCAAGGTTCTCCTCCGGACGATTTTCTCGGTCACTGGCGGCCACCCAAGCGTTCCCCAGACGATGGTTACGCAAGGAACGGCGATCTGGGCGTGACCCGCAGCGACCCAACAATTTCCCTCCAAACCCGGGACGAGTTTCCACACGATTCGGGGAATCAGATGAAGATGGGGTCATCCGAGATTTTCGGATTTTGTGCTGGAGGAGATACGACATCAGGATTGGCTGCGGATGGGAATTCGAGAGGAGTTTTTGTTGAAGGAGGAAGGAAGGGCACCAGGGCAGCGTGAAATCAGGAACTCAAGGCAAGTAGGGACTCGGGTGGCTTGAAAAAATGGAATATTATGCCACAATTTTTTTTTCCCAACGCTACCCTCCACATCAGCAATAATTGGAGCATATTTTTAGGACCTTAAGGACAAGGTCCATTTTAAGAGGGTAGGAGTGTTACGTACCTAGGGTATGTGATAAGGGTATTATAGGAAATATATTTATGCCCTCTTTAATAGAATAATTAGGTTAGATTTTAATTAAGGTAAGAGTCGTAGATTATTATTATTATTAGGTAAATAAGGAGTATTGCTCGTAAAACAATATCTCCAATAGGAAATTAAGGGATTTGTGTCTCTTTAGAATTAATATTTATTATTTAGGGTTTGTAATATTTATTTAATTATCGTCCCGTAATTCCAGCTTTGTAACCCTATTAATAGGGATATTGAAGAATGAATAATCAAGAAGAAAATTATTATTCAACTCTTGTGGTTGTTTAGGAGTTTCTAAGGTTTTTCGAATAACCCTAACTTTAGGAGGCCCAGGATACCTCGAATACCCTACTATCCCACGCACTTCCCCATCCAACTCACCATCGTCCATCCCCATTAAGGAGGTCCGTAAAAATATTATTCAACTCTTGTGGTTGTTTAGGAGTTTCTAGGGTTTCTCGAATAACCCTAACTTTAGGAGGCCCAGGGTACCTCAAATACCCTACTATCCCATGCACTTCCCCATCCAAATCACCATCATCCATCCCCGTTATGGAGGTCCGTAACAGTTTGCCAATCAAGTTTCTTCTCAGGAGGATTCTCCAGCCGCATCTAAACCACCTCCTAGTTCGAGCCCAACTCTAGATTCTGATCAGACCTACATTCCGAAAGATGAGTATGCTCAATTCTTAGCCTATAAGTGGGCCTCTTCCTCTTATATTGCAACTCTTGCTCACTCAGGCATTGCATCTCACTGTAAGTCATCCTCCACTAGTGACTCGTGGGTTATCGATTCTAGAGCAAATGAACATATGACCGGTTCGTCTCCTTCCCTCTCTAATTATCATCATGTTAATACATCTCAAAGTGTTACCCTAGCTAATAGTTCCCCATCTAAAGTTGTAGGCTCTGGCAATAAACATCTAAATTGTTATGCATTAGTAAAAAAAAAAATTTGATAAACAAGTAGTGAATTTTATAAAAAGCATATAGGTGCCCCTAAACATACAGGAAGTATACAAAACGACACCAAAACATGAAAGAGAGGGGAAGGGGAAAAACAACCGAAAAACCCAAACAAAAGGAAACCCACAAAACCCCTACAAAACCAGCCCACAAAACCCAGAGACTAATACATCACATTAGGCCGCTTTGCCTTGCCCCGGCTAGAACCAAAACCTCTAGCATCATAATTAATCGAGCACTCTAAGTTCTTCACTTCACGACTCCCTTTAAACTTATGAGAGGAAACTATAGCCTCTAGACAATGCTCCCCATCAATTACAGTCATGAAGTCTAAAAAGCCTTTCACATTCCCCTCGTGGGAGACCCCCAAAGTATTAAAACAGAAGTAAAGATCAATCGTTGCCTCGGGAGGATCACCAATCTCTTCAAAACCACCTCCCCGCGAAGATTCACTCACCTCAAAGAAAGACATAAAAGGTGGGCACCCAAGCACAGACTGGACCAAAGAGAGTGGAACCACACCCACTTCTGACGGAGGAAGAGCCGTCAAAAGTTATGCATTAGTAAAATTACCAAAGCTCTTAATCATTCTTGTTAGTTTTTACCCTTCTTTGTGCATTTTTTAGGATCTCAAGACGAGAAAGATGATTGGTATGGTGCATGAAGTTGGCTGATTATATTATTTGGACCTCGCACCTATGTCTCCCTCTCACGCTCTGCAATCGTAAGTCTTTGCTCTTCAGTGGCATTGTTGTCTTCATCATCTTGCACTTTTCTACATTGAATCATCAAAACCCTAGTCTTCGTCATGAGTTGTTTGTGCATTGCTAAGCTTGTCAGCTTAGTAAGCATCACCATGTCTCTTTTTTGTCAAGAGTTGTTCGTAGGGTTTCGAGTCCTTTTGAGTTAGTTCATTCTAATGTTTGTGGTCCAATTAATGTAGCGTCCAATAAATTCCACTATTTTGTGGCTTTTGTGGATGATTTTTCTCGTCTGACATGGTTATTTTTAATGAAAAATTGTTCTAATTTATTTTCTATTTTCTAAGTCTTTCGTAATATGATTCAAAAAATCCGTATCTTGCGTTATGATAATGCCAAAGAATATACATCTAGTTCTTTTGCTTCGTATCTGTCTAATAAAGGCATTATCCATCAGATGTCTTGTGCTCGCTCCACAATAAAATGATATGGTTGAACGAAAGAATCTTCATTTATTGAATGTTGTACATGCTCTCTTATTTCATATGCATGTCCCCAAACAATTTTATAGTCATTTTTTATTTTTATTTTTTTTATTATATGTAAGAAAGGTTTTATTAAGAAAGAGTAAGGCGTTGGAGTTGTTGAGTGGGTGATGCCACAAATGGTGATGGAGTTGTTGACTAGTTGGGGCGCGTTGGTTGGGTATGGTCGTGCTAAAAAAGCTTGGCGGTTAGCTCCATTATGTTTATTGTGGTGCACTTGGCGGGAACGGAATGCACGACTCTTTGAAGATGTAAAGACATCAATGGTGGAGCTACGAAAGCGTTTGCTTAATATGTTATATATTTGGATAGCATCTTCATCATTACTTGAATGATTTTACTTATGTAGACTTTTTAAATTTATTCTCTTCTCGTCCTATTTAAGGGCTCTCTTGTATACTTCCCGTGTATAAGGGTTGCATCCCTCTACGCTTTTAATGAATTGAATTACAATTACTTATCAAAAAGAAAAGAGTAAGGCAGCCTTAAATACACAGGAACCAAACCAACTCACAAAAAGAAACCCAAACAAACCCACAAGGAACTAAGCCCTCAAACCCGAAACCCAAAAGGAACACTCAACACTACAGCACGTGAGCCTTTCCTTTCCTTTGCCGAGAGGGCACACATACATCATCGTAGTTAATGTAGCTTTTCAGATTCAACACCTCTCTCCTACCTTTGGTCTTAAGATGCGCAACCTTTTTAACCCAATGGAAATCCTCTTCAATAGCATCCAAAATCGCGAAAGATAGATCTTCATCCTCAACACCATCTGACACCCAATCCAAGGGCATGTCAGGAGGACAAACATCCAAGGGGTATATGGAGTCTCCATCCTCCCCAACCCAAACCTCATCGCCCTAATCCCACACAACAATCTCCCCAGACGGGCCAAAACCTTCCGGCCACTTCTGAGATTGGATCAAACTGTCCAACCTGAAATTCACACCCTTTTCAATGATTGGAGTAACACAACCACCCAAAGGGAAGGGAACACTCGGGAGAAGGAAGCCTCGCCGAAGAAGGCTAGACGAAGGAGACTTACCGACCACTCCACCATTTGGCTTCGGCAAGGACTGGACCACAATCCCGCCCAAGGCCTTAGAAGAAACACCCAAAGACGGCGTCATCAGAGCATTGATAGCCGTCACAGCCTCGTTAAACAAAGAAGCATCCATCTGCGCACCTCTGCCTACCTTTGATCTCCGGTGATATCTCAACACTGATTTGGACTCGGACGGGTAGATGGGAGCCCCACACTCTTGACATTATTGGAAGAGAAAAGCGGAGCCTTTCTCCCAACACAGCCGCCCCCAAAGAAGAGACACTAAAGGAATCTGACGCAACTTCAAAGAAGTCGAGCGCCGAAGAAAACCACTCAGAATCCGAGTCCACCTTAACAGCCACACCCACATTCTAACCAACTCCACACCCACATTTGGAGTCATGTTATTCTCACCGCTTGTTATCCTATTAATCGAATGCCCTCCTCCATCTTAGATGGTGCCTCTCCTCATTCTCTCTTATTTTCTTCTTCATCCCCATTCTCCTTGCCACTGAAGGTCTTTGGGTGTGTCAGTTATATTCATAATTTGGGTACTTGTCATGATAAACTTGATCTCCATGCTACTAAATGTGTCTTTCTTGGTTATTTCACAACCCAAAAGGGATATTATTGCTAAAGTCCTATCTTCGACGCTACTTTACTAGTGCTGATGTCAAGTTTGTTGAGTGTACCCTTTATTTTCTTGATGCTACTTCTTTGGCTGATTCTACTCTTGAGCCTGATGTCCTGCCCATAGCCCTACCAAATCTGCCCTTGTCTGGGTCTGCCTCTCCTTCTCCTCCAATCTCGTTCCTCCACACCCGCTCGCTCCTCTCCATGTCTATACATGCTGCCCTCAACCATCAACTCCTACACCTCCACCATCATCCTTACCGTCTACAGATCAAGTGTCCCCACCAGCATCAGATTCCTTGCATGTTGCTCTGCAGAAAGGTATACGTTCTTGTACTACCCAACATCCTATTGGTCAATTTGTATCTACTAGTTCTTTGTCCTCGTCACTTTCTTGCTTTATTTCCCATCTCTCTAGTGTTTCTATCCCCAAAAACAATGTAAGACGCGTTATCTAACTCTGTTTGGAGACAAGCTATGGAATTGGAAATGGAGACCTTGCATCAAAATGGGACGTGGGAGTTGGTTCGGTTATTGCCTAGTAAACTGATTGTTGGTTGCAAATGAGTTTACACTGTTAAGTCTAATCTTAATGGTTCGGTTGAACAGTTGAAAGCTTGTTTGGCTGCTAAGGGTTAACACAGACGTATGGTATTGATTACGATGAAACTTTTTCTCAAGTTGCCAAAATTTCTTCTATTCATGTTCTTATTTCTTTGGCTGCTAATCCCGATTGGACCTGGTTATAATTGGATGTCAAAAATGCCTTTTTAAATGGGGATTTACATGAGGAAGTTTACATGAAGCAACTACCGAGGTTTGTTGCTCATAGGGAATATCAAGATTGTGCCTGTAAGTTCAAAAAAGCATTGTATGGTCTCAAGCAATCACCAAGGACATGGTTTGGAAATTCTCTAAGGCGGTATTGTAGTTTGGTCTCCAGAGATGTCAGATGGATCATTCAATATTTCACTCACTTACTAGTGCATGCTATATTTTCCTTGTGGTATATGTAGATGATATCGTTAGTACTAGAGATGATTTAGGAGGCATTGCCCAATTGAAACAATTTTTGCAGCAATAGTTTCATACAAAGGATTTGGGCAAACTTTGATATTTTCTAGGTATTGAACTTGCTAGATCTCGAACAAGTATCAACTTATCTCAAAGAAAGTATGTACTTGATTTATTGGAAGAGACTGGTCTTTTGGGTGCTCGTCTTGTTGAGGTTCCAATGTATCCAAATCAGAAATTACTGACGAATGAAGAGGAATTATTTGAAGATACTAGCAAGTATCATCGTCTAGTTGGAAAGCTGAATACTATCACGAGCCCAGATATTTAGAGCTTGTTTGGGAATGCTTTATGAAGCTTAAAAAGTACTTTTAGTACCTAAAACAGCTGTGCCAAACAAAAGGATGGTATGTTTGGTGTAAAACTATAAACGTACTTCTTTGATTTTTTTTACTCTAAAAATTGCCAAAAAACATTTTTGGAAAAAGCTTAAAAATGAAGCTTTTCCTAAAAAGCTCTTTTTTGTTTTGAAAGCTCTATTTCCCAACGCAATCCCAAACGGGCTCTTAATATGCAGTTAGTGTTGTTAGTCAATTCTTGGATGCCCCTCCGGTTTCACATTGGGAAGTTGTTACTCGCATTATTCGGTATTTGAAGAGAGCCCCTAGTCTCAGGATCTGAATAGACCAAATGGACATCTTAGGGTAGAAATTTTTACTGATGCAGATTGAGCAAGTTCTCCTTCAAATAGGTGGTCTACAACATGATATTGTACATTCTTGGGCATTAATCTTGTAACTTGTAAGAGTAAGAAACAGGCTAGCTAGCGACCACCTAATACTCCAAGAAGGCCAAGCACATCTGACATACTCTCCTCTCCTCCCTCCTCCTCATCCTGTTCTCTTCCAGTCTAGGTCTAGTTGTTTCTCTTCTTCTTTTTGGTCTTTTAGTTTTGGGTTTCTCTGCTTTTTGGGAGTAGATCTACGGTGGTTGGGTCAGCTTTTGCGCACACGCCCCCCACTCGAGGCCTTGCCGGCTTGTTTCGGTCCTAACTGTCAACGTCGATTCTGTGGATGGCCGCCGCTCCAGTGTGCGTGGCTGATTGTTTCTTTCACATCTTGGGATGTAGATTTACGGTGTTTGGGACCTCCTCTCCATGCACGCACCTCACCGGGGGACTCTCCATCGTGTTCCTGCTCTTCCCTACCATCAGCACGCGTGGCCAAGGGAGTTGAAGCTTGGGAATTAGATCTACGGTATTTGGGACCTTTTCTCTGCGCACGTGCCTCTCCGATAGCTTCTCCGGCAGATTCTGCGTCTCTCCGTTGTCGTCTCCAGCGGATTCGGCGCCACTCCGGTGCAACACGCCACTGCCACTGCATTTTTTTTTTTCCTTTTGTAGCTCTAACTTCTCCCTTGTATTTTGGGTGCCTCACGTGGGTTTTGGGTTTGTGGGTTTTTTTGGGAGGGTTGTTCGGGATTTCTTGTGGGTTTGGAGGGTTTGTTGGGTTGGGGTGCCTTCAAGGCAGATTTAGGTGTTTGATGGGAGCTTCAACTGTTATTTGGGATTTGAGTTTCATTTGTGTTTTGGGAGTTGTGGATGCTCAAGTCCTTGTGGGTTTTATTGGGTTCCTTTTTGTGGACTAGCTGGGTTGTTCCTATGTATACTTCCTGTATACTTAGGAGCGCCTTATGCTTTTTAATAAAACTTTTCTTACTTCAAAAAATAAAAAATAAAAAAATAGACAATGGTGGTGCAATCTAGTTCTGAAGCAGAGTACAAGGCAATGACTCATACTACTAGTGAGTTGACATGGTTACAACATTTTCTTCAGGAGATTGGATTTTCAACTCCTACCTGTATCCCATTATTTTGTGATAACTAAGTTGCTTTACATATTGCATCTAACCCAGTTTTTCATTAAACGGCTAAACATACTGAAGTTAATTTCATTTTATCTTGTATGGTCCGCTTGGAATGGCTCACTCAAATGCATCATTGTTTATCAAGTGATGCATGTATCCTAGACGCGGCTCCACCAGCTGCCACAGGAGTGAAGCCAATATCCTTGTGGCTGCCAACCCTTACACAAGGAATAATTTTGTGTCGACCATTCAAGAGATTAAAGGAAAAAATAATATTTGATATGGGTGAATGCTTTACTTGTACTTTTTGATGTATGAAAATTGTTTCAAACTTTACTTATTGTATGATGTATCTATTTATTGAGCATTTGACTCATCCTTTGATTTTATGTTTTAAAACAGCCCAGTTAATGTCATGGATAGTTCAACAGGCCAGGGAAACTAGGGTCAGAAACCTTCACCTAAAAGCGGATTCAATAAGTGCATGTAGTACATTAGTTTTTTTTTTTTGTTTCAGCACGCTTTCTTATATTAAGTACAACAACACGAAAAAATAAAAAAATTAATAATAAATAATAAAAAAATTAATAAAAAATAATAAAAAAATTAAAAAAATTAAAAAAAAAAAAACGGTAGCCACATCTGTGCTATCAACCAAAAAGGACTAATCAATTTGAAGTTTCCCTCAAATTCCTTATAAAGCCAAATTTCACCTAGTAACTAAGCAATGTGAAACTTAGCATTCATGACTATCTTTATAAACCACTCACTCTATTCCTCATCTTCCCAATGTGTGATAGGAGTATTACAAACTCCCCCCTTAAATTTCTAACGTCCTCGTCAAGGCCACGTACAGTGCTCCAGTACCACATGGTGTTACTAGGTGCTCTAATACCATTTGTAATGACCTAAAAAAAAAAGCGCTAGCCACATCTGCGCTATCACCCCAAAAGGACTAGTCAATTTGGAACTTTCATATAATTCTTTTATGAAACCCAGTTTCACCTAGTAACCAACCAATCTGGAATTTAGCACTCATGACTTATCTTTATAAACCATCAACTTTATGTGGGCTATTCATCTCCTCAATGTGGAACATGAGTGTACATTAAGACTAAGGTTTAGAGGTTTAGTTTTAATGGAATGAGTTGCCACAACAAGCAATATAGTGGTTTAAGTTTTAGTTGTTATGAGATGTTTGGTTTGCTTTGATTTTCAGTTTATGGAATTCTTGTATCCTTATGTTTCTAATTTGAGCAATGCGTAAAACTGTCTTCCTACGGGAAGGGGGTGTTACAAACTAAGCAGAAAAAGTTTACAAAAGGAGAAGGGATAGCTACCAGATCTGCAATCACTGCAGGATTCCTTGGATCATCTTCAGGTATTCCTTGCTCTACTTTACCAACAAGGTCTGCCCCAACATCGGCTGCTTTTGTATAAATTCCACCTCCCAACTGAGCAAACAGGGCTACAAAAGAAGCTCCAAAACCATAACCCACAAGGAGAAGAGGCACTGGAAGAAGAGTACATTTACGTCAAGCACCAGATCATAGAAAACTACAGACAGTGTGACTAACAAGTAAATATGACTGCATTACATGATAATGGACACTGAAAATCTAAGATGACAAGCAAACAGAAACGTGAATACAGTCACAACAGCCAACAAAAAAAAAAATAACGCACATGCTTGTAGTTAAATATGGTCTATAACAGATCAAAGTTCAATCATACACATAGTTTTGACTAACCTTAGCAAAATGAAAGTATCTTTAGAACAAATATATGAGAGAACATCACCATGCAACTTGAAAGATAGTGTTATTATTATATTAAGATATAGCACGGTACATTAATATATATCATACCGCCAAGACCTACAGTAGAATCATGTGAAAATATACAGATGCAGCACTTCTTAGAGGCCTTTCGTAAATCTAATTAAATTTGAAACAAATTGCAACTTATATTTTTATATAACACTACATCAAGTGAATTCAGAAAGTTCCTTTCGAGACTGGAAACCTAAACAACTTTCGCTTTTCGAAGTTGTTTCCCTAATTAAAAGGCCATCACCCAGCATTGGTCCCACGAAAGCGGGATCCTAGAAGGAGAGGTCTTGATGAAGTCTAAAGCTTCAATATTTTTGCACGAACTGGCTGCTGTCAAGAAATTTTGCAGACTTGCACTAAACTCAAGACTTTTGCAATCCACCAAGCAAAATTATGAATTTAGAACCTGAATATTCCGCCAAAAAATATTTTGTTGTAACATGGGGTAATCATGAATTTAGCATTGTAAATGGGTGTGGTCCACGCAAAAAGAATGAGGAGACAATTAATCACCTCCTCATCCATTGTGAGTTTGGCACCTAGTTCTCAATTTATTCAGAGTTTTGTGGGCTATGCCTAGCAACATCCAAGAGTTGCTCCATTGCTAGAAGACTCAAGGGCGGGGGTACATTCCAAAGAGTCTATTTGGAGAGTTATTCATGCACTCTTAATGTGGAGCGTCAAGAGAGAAAGGAATCGGCACCTGTTTGAGGATTGTGAATCTAACATGCTTATAGTTAATAATCTATCTTTTTGAGATCTCTTTTGGATTGGGCTCTAATTTATGTTCCTAATTTCACCTCTTCGGATTTTTTAAATGTAGTTAACTTTTGGATTTTTGACACCCTTAGGGTGGTTGTGTCTCTTGTATACTCTTCGTGTACAAGGGCTTTGTCTCTTTTTATTCAATAAATTATTATTCATCAAAAAAAGAACATGTCAACATGACCCCCATGCTTGGTGATAGTGCAGCAAGTTTGCAAAATCTCCATCTTAAAAGGATGGCACAATAAATTTCAATTCCATGTTCCTCATATATTATGATAAAATATTTTTTTTTAAAAAAAAAAAAAAAAAATCAGATTTTGATGCAATATATTCCATAATAATAAGTGGAGGAACAAAGAAAGTCAATACGTACAATCAGTAACCTTCACTGAACCTGGTGAATCCACACCCAACCAAACATAAAATGTGGAGTAAAGGATGGCAATGCCAATTACAGCCATGCCAACAACAACCAAGGCAGAGAAACCACCAGCTCGAACAGCTATCTGCACATGATACTTCCCAGTTACAATATCAATCTGGAACTGTTTTTAGTTAATGAACTAGGAAAGAAAAGAACCTGCAATGCTTCCCTTGCAGACCGTCTTGCAGCACTGGAGACTCGAACATTTGCACGAACCGACACCCACATCCCAACATACCCTGCAAGACCTGAACAAAGAGCCCCTAAAAGAAATGCAGCAACAGTGATATATGCAGTTGTTGACCTGCATCAGCAGATTCAAAACCGTGAGTTTTGTCATTAAGGGGAAATAAAAAAAATAAAAAAAAAATAGATGAAGCAGGCAACGTGCTCTATAACTACTATTAAACTATGTTATCACCTTCCTAGGCCTGAAGATTCTTGTTGAGGAGTTGTTCTCCGAAACAAATATATGAAAAGGATAACCAGTGCTAGCAACAATGCCATCTTGGAGATAGTCCCATACTGGGTCCTAAAGAAGCCTTCAGCCCCATCTCGTATTGCATCTGATATCTAGAAAGTGAAATGATAAGCTCAGGACAAGAACATGACGAATTTAAAATTCTGAGCCACAATTCAGTTCCCTCTTGCACTTATTAGCTCATAATAATTTTTGGACAAGAATCACTTATAAAAAAAAAATTGTTGGGAAGATCATACTAAAGAGATGATAAGCTTTCTTGGCCGAGATCGTCAAATGGCACCTCCCCCCGGGGCAAAAAAAAAAGGTGGAAGGTGAGGTGGTTGATTGAAAATCCAATGTGCAACATACCAATCAAAACAACAAAATAATGAGTCTAGGAAGACTGCAATATTTTGTGGCAAGAACATTCAAATTCCACATGCATAGGAAATCAGAGATTATTTCATATTTTGGCCAATTATGTCTTACATTCTCATCTAATTCAATCTATGATATAGTCAAAAATTGTTCTTCCTTGAATACTAATATAAAGAATATTGTTCCAAACTTTTCAATAGCTTAGTTACATCTCAACAATTATGTTTAGACCAAGACCAAAACTTTGAGGTTAATAATCATTAGAAGAGACTTAATCCTGCAACTACAAGATTTCAATTGGAATAGTCAACTACCTTGTTTAAAATATTGCAAATACTATTATGAGAAATATATTATAAATTAATTTTGGGGATCAATCTAAAACAATGCCACACAAACCAAACTCCTATTCTTCATAACTCCATCAAGCTGCAGCATGTGATTCCAAATGAAAAGCATCCAGCATGAACTTCCTTCCACTGTATTTTTTTTTTTTTTTTTTTTAATTTACCATTCCAAAGCATCCAAACGTAACTAACTATACACAAAGCACAACCTCCATTAAACATCTATGAATAAGATCTAGAAAACCTTCAATATATTCCAGTTTGAATTGGACTGGAGATTTTTTTAAGGACTTCACTTGAATTGAATCATTGTGGGCTACCAAAGAAAGAGATGTGATCTCAACTTAGAAAATAACAGAACTATCCAGCACACGTCCTCTGATTGCCTCATAGTCACAAGTTCACTAAGTGCAAATTCTGCAACAATCTTTCAAAAAACCCAACTCCCAAACTTGTCAAATCCATAGAGACACCATTGCTCCAATATAGTATATAACCCAAACATTTTTGTGCATTGCTAATACATAAGAGAAGTTTTTTTTTGATAAGTAAGCAATTTTATTAAAAAAGCGAAAAGCGACCCAGTACACAGGCAGTATACAAGGAGCACTTACAAACCCAAAGCCCAAGAACAAGCCCAAAAACAGCAGAACACCCTAACAACACCCACAACTAATACATAAGAGAAGTCCCTGCTACAATCACTCTATCAGGCTACAAATCATGTATTCAATTATTTGTATATATTCTATTTCCTTTTCACGTTTGATTTTTTTCCCCACTTCTTTATACAATATTCTTTTTTAGTAACCAAAGAATATAGAAAGGAATCCTTGAAATTTCTATAGAACAAATACATTGTATCTTATTTTTCAAAAAGAGAAATAGAAGTAAATTGCAAGTCCACATGATACATTATTAGAATACCCACAGAAACCAAACCTTTGCTGAATATTTTCCACCGTGCTCATCAAGGTGAGCGTATATTGATATATATATAGATGAACAGAAGTTTAGGATAGCTACAACTCTATCTCTAGATTTGAATACAAACTTATCTAACTACAACTGCATGTTGGACCTTATCATTCTATCACAGCATGCGTTTACAAGGTGTTGGAATTCTATCACAACTCTAGGATCTAATCTTTATCACTAGAGTTTCGGGTGTGAAGCTTAGCTATAGAATCCCTAGACTCACGTGTAGAATGTGAGTCTTTAGAGGATAAGTTAGATGTGTTAATACCCTCCCGCAAGATCAACGGGGGAGAACGGACGTTGAGCTTGAAACACAGCTGTTGAAACCGAGTAGAAACAAGAGGTTTGGTCAGCACATTAGCTAGTTGGTCCGAACTTGGAATGAAGAGTATTCCAAAGATTTGTGTGCAACTCGATCCCTAACAAAGTGGAAGTAGATTTCCACATGCTTTGTTCGAGCATGAAAAACTAGATTGACAGACAAGTACGTAGCACTAATATTGTCACACCATAGTTTTGGTGTAAAAGTGAGAGAGATACCAAGTTCAAGAAGAAGAGCTTTAATCCAAAGAAGTTCAGCAGTGGTGTTGGCAACCGATTTGTATTCGGCCTCTGTAGAAGAGCGCGAGATAGTGGGTCGTTTTCGAGAGCTCCATGAGATCAAGTTCGAGCACATTAGCTACACAATAGGCTCCTGTGGAACGTCGATCATCGGGACAGCTTGCCCAATCAGCATTTGAGTATGCTTGTAGGCTGTTACAGTTTGTTCGATGTAGAAGTAGGCCGTCAGAAACTGTATGCTTGAGGTATCTTAGTATTCGTTTGACCGCTTGCCAGTGTAGTTTAGTTGGTCTCTACATGAACTGACAGACACGATTAACTGCAAACCCCAAATC
This sequence comes from Alnus glutinosa, assembly GCF_958979055.1. Classification (NCBI taxonomy): domain Eukaryota; kingdom Viridiplantae; phylum Streptophyta; class Magnoliopsida; order Fagales; family Betulaceae; genus Alnus; species Alnus glutinosa. Next base: position 19,555,828 of record NC_084888.1, on the reverse strand, counting down.
AGGCCGTGTGAGTGAGAGTTATTGTAGAGAGCCAACTGTGCTTCGATATAGTGAAGGATCTTTCATGGGATCACCCGTAAAAGCTGACAAAACCGAGGAAGAGGACATAGGAGAAGTGATCGGTTTTGCCTCCAACATGTTAGTTTTCTTTAGTAAATCCAGAATATACCTTAATTGGGAGAGAGGAGACCGGACTTGACATTTAGAACTTCAACCCCAAGGAAGTAGTAGAGATCCCCCAAGACCTTAACAGCAAAGTCAACACTAAGGAGTTGAAGAAGTTCTTGAATTGCAGCAGGCGCAGATCCAATTATGATGATGTCATCTACATAGATGAGAAGGTACATGATAATAGAGTTGTTGCTATAAAGAAATAATGAAGAATCTGCCTTTGATGCCATGAAGCCAAGGTTAATTAGTTTTTCCCTTAGCCTAGAAAACCAGGCGCGAAGAGCTTGTTTTAAACCATAGAGAGCCTTGTGGAGCTTGCATACATGTTGTAGGTAGCTTGGATTGATGAAGCCGGGTAGTTGCACCATGTGGACATCTTCAGTTAGGAAGCCATGAAGGAAGGCATTCAGTATATCGATTTGTTTGAGAGACCAACCTGTAGAGTAGGCAATAGATAATACAGTTCTGATGGTTATAAGTTTAACAACTGGACTATAGGTCTCACCATAAGCCTTTGGCAACCAGCCTTGCCTTGTGACGTTCAACCGAGCCATCAGCCTTCCTTTTGAGCTTGAAAACCCATTTGCAACCCACTATGTTTGTTGCTATCTGTGGAGGAACAAGAGACCAAGTTTTATTTTGAAGTAAGGCATTGAATTCCAGTTGCATTGCAACACGCCATTCTGGAATTAGGACTGCATTGGAGAAGCACATAGGCTCCACTAGAGCTGAGTGAGTCTCGGCCAACAGTGCCCGAGGTATAGGGCCATCCATGAGCTGCCTCTGTTGTACAATATTATTGAGGGACCTTGTGCGCATAGGATGAATGCGGGCAAGCGATGGTGCAGTGTTGGAATCTGAAATAGACACATTTGGTTCTACAGAATAAGTATGTGACACGAGAGGAGATGCTGGAATAGTATGTGATGATGCAGATTGAGTGTGAGGAGATGTTGAAATGAAAGGAGGAAGAACAAGGGCAGGAGAAGCATCAAGAGGCTCGGGTGGTGGTGTTGCAGTAGCAAAAGGAAAACGATTTTCATGGAAGACCACATCTCTGGAGATGTACATGCGGCCAGACTTAATGTGATAGCACTTGTAGCCTTTATGATTATGACTATAACTGAGAAAAATGCATTCTTTAGAACGGAGAGAAAACTTGTGAGAATAATAAGGACGTAGATTAGGGAAGCATGCACACCCAAAAATGTTGAGGAATGTGATACGGACAGCAAGCTAGGGCTGATGTGGCATTGCAGCAGCAACCCCTAACCGTAGCCGCATTTAACCCTAGCTACCTCTAGAATAATAAGAAGCCTCTAGCCGAATAAGGAGTAGAATACTTCTCCATATTTTCTTTCCCTAAGTGTCTTAACTAAATAAGGAATGTATATCCATTCTTAGTTTATTTTTCCTATAGTGTGTTATTACGGCTAGATCTAATGGTTAACTCTTATGACCTAGCCGTCATCTATTTAAGTGTAATCCTACTCAATGAATAAGCATGCTGAATTATAATCAAACATAGACCTTCTTGGTTGTTTTGGAGATCAAAGCTCTCTCGAAGTAGCCAATATCTTATTTTCCTTGCTCTTTTACTAGTTGATTGTATCAAGTGGTATCAGAGCCAAGGTTCCTCTCGTTAACAACATTGTTAAACCTTGAGGCCCGGTTTCCCTCACAAGAAACCAAAAATAAATTGAGAAAAATTCCAGTTATTCACCATAGGCCGTTCCTGCAACAAGAACAAGGCCTACTTGGATTTTTCGGTGGAAGCAAGACCAGCCACGCGTTCATTCACCCAGAGACACGAACAGCAAGCTATGGAAGGACACATGGGCAACTTGGAGCAATCGGAACAGCAGAAAACAAGCAACTTATGGCCCGGATTACCGAGGCGTTTGAGATGCTGTCCGCCAGGGACCGACGTTATACAGAGGAGTATGGGCATAGGAGGCCACGTGCGGGAGAGGGAGAAGGAGAAGAATTCCAGGCTGGAGAACGGCCTCAGGCATTTGGACGTCCCAATGTTAAGCTGGATTTCCCAAGATTCAATGGAGAAGAAGACCCAACCAGCTGGGTTTGTAGAGCGGAGCAGTTTTTTAGATTCCAAGGAACCCATGAGGAGGATAAGGCGGCTTTGGCTTCCTTCCATCTAGAGGGAGAGGCCCAACTATGGTTCCAAATCCTGCTACGTGAAGGAAGGGAGATAGGCTGGCCAGAATTCGAGGAAGGGGTATTCGCTCGTTTTGGACCAACCCAATTCTACGATCCCTTTGGAGAGTTCACGAAATTACAGCAAGAAGGAAGTACAAGGAATTACCAAGCCAAATTCGAGTCCCTACTCTCAAAAATAGGAAATTTATCACAAAGCCAACAAGTTAGTTGTTTTGTAAGCGGCCTAAAGGAGGAAATCAAGGTGGACGTCACTGTTGGACGACCCCGTACGCTCACCTCAGCCATCGGCCTAGCAAGGGTCTATGAGGCCCATAACATGGCTCTTGGTAAAAATGTTCATTATTCAGACACACGGAGACCACCATTAACCCCCCAGAGCACCATCGGCCAGCCACAGCTTCCCATCAAGAGGTTAACACCAAAAAAACTCAAGGAGAGGTAAGAGAAGGGTCTTTGTTTCAAGTGCAACGACAAGTATGGACCCGGGCATTGCTGCAAGAAGTTGTTCATGATTGAGGCATACTTGAGAGAAGATGAAGATGGGGATGGGATAGCACAAGATGCAGAAGAGGTGGACACTCCGGAGGTTTCCTTGCATTCCATTACCGGTAAGGACCCCCAAAGAAACCATGAAGACTTATGGGAGGATTGGGCTGTCAACATTTGTAGTACTCATTGATTCAGGTAGCACTCATAATTTCATGAGTTTATCCCTTGCTCGAGGGTTAAAATTACAACCTGCAGAAGAGGGATGGGTGGATGTGACCATCACCTCGGGGGAAAAGATCCCCAGTCCCGGTAAGTGTATTCAAATTCCAGTCGAGATGCAGGGCACGACTTTTGCCATAGATTTTTATATTCTACCTGTAGAAGATTATGAAGTTGTGCTAGGCACTCAATGGTTGCGAATATTGGGGCCTATTCACTGGGATTTTGAGACCTTAGAGATGCAGTTTGAGTGGGATAAGGTGCCCATAATATTACATGGCATTAAGGGTAAGTCGGGCAGGTCAAAAGAGTTCAAGTCCCTCTATCCAAAAGCAGCAGAAAACAGCAAGAAGATGCTGGATCAGAATGTGAAAAAGAAAGAAGAAGAGTTGGAGCCAAGGGGGGAGGGAATTGTGCAAAGCTGGAACTCTTCCTTGGGGACAAGGAAGTTGTTAGGGGAGAGAGATGACACGGACAGCAAGCTAGGGCTAATGTGGCACTGCAGCAACAACCCTTAACCCTAGCCGCATTTAACCATAGCTGCCTCTAGCATAATAAGAAGCCTCTAGCCGAATAAGGAGTAGAATACTTTTCCATATTTTATTTCCCTAAGTGTCTTAGCTAAATAAGGAATGTATTTCCATTCTTAATTTATTTTTCCTGCAGTGTGTTATGACGGCTAGACCTAATGGTTAAGTCTTATGACCTAGCCATCATCTATTTAAGTGTAATCCTACTCAATAAATAAGCATGCCGAATTATAATCAAACATAGACCTTCTTGGTTGTTTTGGAGATCAAGACTCTCTCGAAGTAGCCCATATCTTATTTTCCTTACTCTTTTACTAGTTGATTGTATCAGAATGTGTAATCAGGTGTGCGGTTAAAAAGTGTTTGAAATTGAGATTTATTTTTCAGTAATGGAGTGAGCAGCCTATTGATAAGATAACAAGAGGTGAGACATGCCTCATCCCAAAAGGTTTTGAGAAGATTGCTTTCAGCTAGAAAGGCTAAAGTAGTGTTAATAAGGTGACAATGTTTTCTTTCAGCACATCCTTGTTGATATGTGTGAAGACATGACAGGCGATGGATTATGCCAATAGATTGGAAATAAGTGTTGAGGCTATGATATTTGCCACCCCAATCAGTTTGCACACTTTATTTTTGAGTTTAGTAAGCGTTCAATCATAGCTTGAAACTTTAAGAAGATTGGTTTAACATCAGATTTTGATTGAATTGGAAACACCCATGTAAAACGACTAAAAGCATCAATGAAAGAAACATAATAACGATTACCATTAATTGAAAGAGTTGGAGAAGGACCCCATACATCGGAATAAACTAAATCTAAAGGATTACATATGCGGGAAGTTGAAAGCTTCCAAGATATTGTTACTCTCTCTCTCTCTCTCTCTCTCTCTCTGCCCTAGTGACGGCGAGTGAGAGCGCGTCCAGCTAGGGAGAGCGATTTCTTTTTCGTCCTCTCACATTATCTATCTCTCATAGCCTCTTGCTTGGTCCTCAAGTTTTGTGTTTCAGTCCTCTGATTTGTTGGGTGGTTCTTTGTTCGGCGATGTAGTTTTTTGGGTTGCTCGTCTAAGTCCCGGGTGTGTCATGAGATGGAGAAGAATTTCATACTGGAGTCGAAGTCTTTTACCTCTCAGTCTCGGTGGGTTGCGAGCTCGGTTCTTTATCTACATCGGAGAAGTAGGCTGTGAAGGATGTTCGGCCGACTCTGGGCTTGGCTCCAAAGTGGACGGGGCCTTCTTTTACGGAGGTTTTGAGGTCGGATTCGACCACTACCACGAAGACGATGCCCATAGTGGGTGATGGTCGTTCCGGGTTAAGGGCTTCGTTGGCGAAACCTTGCGAGCTTGATCTTCTTTCGACAATGTGGCATGCAGAGGCTGATCCGAGATCGGCGGTGGATTGCTTCTCGTTGGAGTCTCACCCGCTTGATCTGTTGGACAAAGACCAAAATGTACGTCCGCAGGGTAAGTACTCTCGTTTGAATTTTGAAAATTCGAGATTGCGGACATGGCGTAAAATGGGTCCCAAGTTTTATTTGGCATTGGGCCGGGCTGTTAGGAGAGTTCTGGTCTAGTTTGCCAGGTCGGGGCTGTTTCAAAAACCCTTAAGCTTTCGCGTGGCCCAACTCATGCGGAAACCCAAAGTTTCCTGTCCACTGCCATCCTTGTCGGAGACGACAATAGAGGTGTCTTCTGGGTTGGTTTTAAATCGGCTTCCTCCTGGGGATTTGGAGGTTACAGCGTTGGGAGCCAAAGAGGGCGCGAGTCCAGCTTCTTCGGTTTTTGTTGGGAATTCTTCTAGATCGGAGTCCTCGTCGACGGCAGTTACTGGTACAGTTACAAGGACAGAATCTTCTTCCAGGGGTGAGTCGAGCAGTTCCCAAATGTTTCCAGTGTTTTCTAGCCAGACTCCAGCCTCTAATCTTTTTGGTTTCCCCCATTTACCGGCACCGGATTTGGGTTTTCCGGTGGATCCTGCTCCCTATTCGGCTTCTGTCTTTAAGTTCACTCCATTAGGGACACTTCAGATTCCTGAACCCTTTTATGCCCCTCCGTCTCTCGCTGGAGCAGCTATTTTGGGAGAGAAGCTGCGTTCTCCCCTCCCTGTGGTGGTTTCTAAGCCTTTTCAGTGTTACTACAGGAGTGCGAAAAAACTGAGGGAAGGGCATTCTCTGAAGTTGAATGATGTGCTACTTTCTGATTCCCTGGAAGCTATGAAGATGTCTGTTTGCTACGTTGATAAGCGGGTTACGGGTGCAGAGCCGCTAGCTGAGAAGGCGGCAAAACCTCCTGCAATGAAGAAGTCAGTGACGCCAGTGAATCAAGGCCTTTTCAGGAAGGGGTTTCTCAACCTTCCCCCGATAGTTTCAGTCCCTCCCGTGTCGCCTCAGGAGGTCAACAATGACGGGGTGGTAGGTCCTTCCTCCCCTTCGAGTGGTTACTTAAATGGTTTCTCCCAATCTCGGAATTGGCCAGTTGGTTTTGATCATAACGGGAAAATTGTGGTGGGGGAAGAGGAAGAAGATGATTATTGGGATGGTTTGCCCTTAGATTGGGCGATGGATAGGAATTTTGGGGAGGAGGCTATGGCTATTCGGGATGCCATGGAAGAGGAGTTCCAATTTTTTGTGCGCCAGAAGTCTAAAGGAAAAAGGGAGCTTTTGAATTTGCATAGTTCCATCAATTATGGTGACGCGAACTATCCCTCTAGGCGTAGGAAAGGCAAGGCACACATGTTGTAGTTTTGTTGTGCCTTGACGGGTAGTGGTAGTCTTGTTCTTAGTTGGGTTCTTTTGTAACTTGTTTTTGGTGTTGTGGGTTTTTGTGAGGTTAGTGTTGGTTGTTCCTGTGTATACTTCCTGTGTACTTAGGAGCACCTTACGCTTTCTTTAATAAAGTTCTTCTTACTTAAAAAAAAAAAAAAAAAAAAAAAAAAAAAAGTTGAAACTTAGAATGGCAATTGATGTCCTTTGGCCTGTGGACAGGCAATGCAAGGAGATGCAGCCTTATTGGGGATTACTGGAAATTGAAACATAGATAATACTCTTTGGACTGTGCGGAGAGTGGGATGACCGAATCGCTTGTGCTAGTGATCGGTGGATGTTCTTTCACCTACAAAGGCCTGATTATTGATGGAAGAGGTGGAGGAAGGATGGAGTTGGTAAAGTCCTTCCTTAAGAGGGTCGTGATGAAGAGTGATCCCGAATTGACAGTCCTTAATCAAAAAATAAGTAGAGTGAAATTCAAAGAAGACATTATTATCATGAGCAAATTTATGAACCGAGAGTAGGTTTTTGCAAATGAGAGGAACATGAAGGAGTTGAGTAAAGAATATATTGACGACGAGTAAGAGTTAGAAGTGCAGAACCAATGTTGATAGGCAAACATGTTCCATCGCCTACACGGATCTGGTCCTGTCCTTGATAGTCTTTGGTTGATAGGTTGAGGTGTTGGTGCTCACTAGTGACGTGGTGAGTGGCCCCGATATCGGGGTACCAATTTTCCTCAACTAGCAAGACAGGAGATGAGTAGTATGCCTGGGGATTCTGCTGATAGGCTTGCGGGTGTTGCTGCTAGGAGTCGGAGGAGTGTACAGATTCCAACCTTTGGTAGCACCGAGCAGTGGTGTGGCCAATTCTACCGCAAAATTGACATAAAGACTGGGTAGAAAATGGAGCATCTTGTGAAAGTAGGATCTACGTCCACGGTTGCTAGAAGATGCACCTCGGCCACGAAAATAGGAGCGACCACCAGATGAAGAGCCTTGGCCACGGAATCCTCGTCCTCTCTGCATGGCAGCTCGAGTAGTGTAGTTGGCAGAGGGCTGGGTGAGATCTAGAGCTGGAAGTTGCTGCTCAATGCGCATCTCATGAGCCAGGAGATGTCCATACAGCACATCAAAGGATAGAGGGCCCACCCAGGTTGTTACAGACGTAACAAAGGATCAAACTCGGTGCCAAGGCCTTTGAGAAGAAAGGAAACACTCTCAAAATCATTGAGAGGCTGTCCAGCAGCAGCCAAGGTGTCGCTCAACATTTTGATCGTCTGGAAATACTCAGTGATGGAGTTATTTCCCTTTCTGACCGTGGCAAGTTGGAAGTAAATCTGCATGACACGAGCCCAGGCTTAAGATGCGAACATAGAGATAAAGGTGTTCCACAAGGTGTTAGCTGTAGCACAATCGACTGCATGAACCACATACGGTTTTGTGAGGGTGGAAATGAGAATACTGAGGATCATTTGATCCCTCTGACACCACGCAAGAAAGGCATGATTAACCATGGTGGCCAGAGCTTCAGTAGCAGAACTGGTGTTCGGAATAGTCTGGGCAAGAGGCAGAGAAGAACCATCCAGAAACCTGTAAGCATTCTGCCCTTTGCTGTAGGCAAGAATTTGAGTCCTCCAGGCCATGAGATTCCCTTTGCACAGCTTGATATGTGGGAAGATGAAAACAATTGAGTTATGGTTGGGTGGGGGGTGGGGGGGTGAAGCCATGATAGAAACGGATGCAATGGAAGTGGTAGGAGAGATCGGGTCAGTGGCTATGGCAGCAGCGGGTATGGAAGATTGAGAGTTAGACATATGGATCCAGACGTTGGTTTATATGCTGCTCTGATACCATATTAGAATACCCACAGAAACCAAACCTTTGTTGAATATTTTCCACTGTGCTCATCAAGGTGAGCGTATATTGATATATATAGATGTACAAAAGTTTAGGATAGCCACAACTCTATCTTTAGATTTGAATACAAACTTATCTAACTAAAACCACTTGTTGGACCTTATCATTCTATCACAGCATGCGTTTACAAGGTGTTGGAATTCTATCACAACTCCAGGATCTAATCTTTACCACTAGCGTTCCAGGTATGATGCTTAGTAATAGATAGACTCCCCAGACTCACGTGTAGAATGTGAGTCTTTAGGGGATAAGTTAGATGTGTTAGATGCTTTAATATACATGGCAGTCTCCAGGCACATAGATAGCAAATAGAACCTATAGAAACCCAATGTCCCTAGAAAACTCTACTGAATTTGTCCCCCACGCTCAAGTATACGAAGGTGTGAACTAAGTGAAATTATAGTAAACATAATATTAAACAACCAATTGATCATCAAAAATAAAAAAATAATTACTGTCAAAAAACAATAAAGAACTAAAAAGGAGATAACATCACAAGCAAAAGAGATGGAAATAGACGTACCTGAACCATCTCAGGAGGCCCCTCATCCTTTGAGAGGACCCACTTAGTCAGATATATTGAAAAGAGAAAGCTGATGATACAAACTGATAAGACAAGCACGATGATTGGAGATGTTCTTGCTCCAATGTAAAAGACTACTCCAAATCCCAAGAGTAGGAGTACTAAAAGAACTCGGACATTTATTCCCAATAGAATCCGGAATATCTGCAAAAAGGAACAACTTAATACCATACACGAAGGAAAAACAAACAAAAAACTACAAGTGATGAAACAAGATTATATCGACACGCCATGACATCACATTAAAAAGAAAACAAAAACAAGAAGTTAACACCTGCACTTCTGCAGTAAATAAAAATTATTAAGTTGACATGAAAGTAACCTGAATTCTTTTTCTTTTTTTTTCTTTTTTTGATGAGTAAGAGAAATTTCATTAAAAGCGCAAAGTGCTAGGATGAAAGTAACCTGAATTCTCACCAGTCATGATGATCATTTCATTTAGGCCACAGTGATTTAGAACTAGTTCACTTATTTTATCTAACTCTGACAATGCAAAGTTGCAATGCCAGTTCCAAAGCTATTAATGGTCACACCAGGTTGTTCTTCTGTCTGTGAAAAGCTCAAAAAATATGAGTTCAAGAAGCCCAAATCCACACCTTCAAGACAATGGATGGCATTTACTTGAAGCAATGCAGTGACACAGAAGATTGGTTGCACGAGAAAGCATGCAAGGCTTCCTGAATTGGAAATCTAAATCAGCAAAGCCAAGAAGCTTATCCGTGAAGGTTGATTTTTCCCTCACCAACTCCAATTGAAGAAAGAAGAAACAATAGCAATGGTGTCTGGTCACATTCGCAATGAAATGATTCGTACTCTGAAAATCTTTTCACTTGGAAAACTACTAATCTAAATTTGTAACCAAAAAAAGAATCATGGGGTGTTCTCCTAAAATTGGCATTATATAAAGAGGAAAACTCTTCCTAGTTTAAAAGTAAATGGAAACTTCAATTAGGGTCACATATCTTTCATGCAAATTCTCCTAGACTCCTAATACATCTTCCCAACCCATAGATCACAGACCCATGTCTTTTACTGACTTGTGCCATATTCTCTATGTTAGTGACTTGCTGCAGGTGGCTGCCAATGACAGGGGGTGAAGTGCTCGAAAACATAAATGGAATTCTCTCTCCCTTTCTTAGTTTCTGATAAACTATCCTCATTCAAAAAGGAAAAATAAAATCTTGTCAATTTCATCTTCTTTCCTTCCTCTAATGTGAATCCTCATCAAATTTGATTCTGTCTTGTTCCTAATCTACAATTATATGTGCTACTTTTTCTTCAACAATCTGCTAGTTTTCTATTTTTTTTTATAAATAATCAATCTTATTAGAAAGCACAAAGGGGCACAACTAAGTACACAGGGAGTATACAAGAGACACTCACGTAGGGGGAGGGAAAAGAACACAAATCCAAAAATTTCAGAAAATTAGAAAAGTGATAACCACTTGTAGCAACCATCCACCCATAAAGGGTTTTAGATATAACATCTTTTAACTCTACCACTATTTTCACACAATCTATTAGACCAGGTAACACAATATCGTTTTTCTTCAATCCTAAATTACGCACATAACCCATGGTATTTGAACCCATGATCATCCCCATCACTGCATTTCTAAGTGGAGGGCATAAGGATATTTAACATAGACCATTGCAATCCAACATAGTTCTCATCAATCACGATGACTAAGATAACATTCACAGTCAGTCAAGCAATGACATACATTTCTATCATACAAGTCACAAATCATAAGTGGACAAAAAATTTCGAAAAACTGGGTTGGGGGAATTTTCAGTCTCTAAAAGTGACATGTGTCCCTTAGCATGTACAAAGCACATGTTTTTTAAATAATGTGTGCCTCTCACATGCTTTTATAATAGGATTAGTAAAAAAAAAAAAACATATGCTTTTCATATGTTTAAGGGACACGATATTTGGTTCGATGATTGTGTCGAAGTACGGGATCCAGAGAGGGGGTGGTGCTCAGAGGAAGCACGAGGTACCTATGGGGTGAGTCTCTGAAGGTATATTAGGAAAAATTGGGGAGCTTTTTCCAATTTTGTTTCCTATAAGGTTGGGGATGGTCTACGCATTTGCTTCTGGCATGATATTTGGTGCAGTGATAATGCTCTAAAGTGTTCTTTCCTTGAATTCTTTTCCTTATCATGTAACAAGGAGGCTTTCGTGTTAGATTATATGGATCACTCCAGTCCCCACACCCTTTGGAATCTTAGCTTCATTCAAGATGCTCATGATTGGAAAATTGAATCTTTGTGTTTTTTTCTTACTCTTTTATAGTCCATGAATCCCCTTCCGGGAGTAATGGATAGCATGGTGTGGACTCCTTCGAGTCGTCATGGTTTTGAAGTGAAGAGCTACTATATTATGTTACATTCAGGTGAGCATAGTTCATTCCCTTGAAAAAGCATTTGGAAGATGGGAAAGGCCATCCTCGCATTGCTTTCTTCTTATAGGCAACGGCTTTGGGTATAATCCTCACGATGTACAATCTCATAAGGCAAGGCGGGGGTTCTAACTGATTAACCGGTGTTGCCTCTGTAAGAAGGACAAGGAAACTATTAATCATCTTCTCCTTCATTGTGAGCATGCCACTGACATCCGGCACTTGGTTCTTAACAGTTTTGGGGTCTCTTGGGTCATGCCTAGAACATTCTTCAGCTTCTCCATTATTGAAAATTACTTGGGCAAGGACATCTTAGAGAAGCTATCTGGAAAGTTATTCCAGCACTTTTAATGTAGAGCATTTGGAGAGAAATGAATTGTCGGCTCTTTGAGGATAGCGAGACCAATGTGCTTCTTCTTAAATCCTCCTTTCTGAGATCTCTCTTGGATTGGGCTATTGTTCATGTTCCTAACTTTGCGTTAGGAAATGTGGTAGATCTCATTTGTTTTCTAGATTGTAGTAGCAGTTAGAGCTTTGGTTCTCTTGCATACTCTTCGTGTACGAGGTATTTGCGTTTTTTGATAAAATTATTATTATTCATCAAAAAATATGTTCAAGGGACACGTCACTTCTAGATTGTAGTAAACTTGCTTGCTGCAACAGTCAAAAAAATGCAAAGACAAAATCCTAAACTAGTTATAGGAAGAAGAAAGCATACATCAATTTGACAATTTTACTCCGGAAAAAATAATAAAAATACTAATAATAATAATAATCATTGTACATCTGAGCATAGAGTAGTAATGTTATTCACTACACTTTTATCCCACTTTGTTGATGTGGCGTTGTCAATCACCCGTTGAATCTTTTTCTTTTCTTTTTGAAACAATGGTTGATCTAAAGGCTGATTAGCAATGCCACATCAACAAAATGGGATAAAAGTGTGACATATAGCATTTCTCCTTAGCATATATTAAACCATTATTATACAAAAATGAGCATATAAGGAAATGATTTCAATCCCATACATATTTACCCACAAAATAAATAAATATGCATAACCGTGGTTACAACTGAGCATATACTAATTCGCATTGAAACTGGTTTATACAAATAAGGTCCTCACCAATGGGTTATAAGCCTTACTACGCATGTTGGGAAAAGTCCTCGGCCTGTCGGCATAAGGCCCGAGATTACCATTCTCCAACTCTTCATCCATGACCACCGTAAGAGTGGTTGAATTCACCCTCCGAACCTGGGGCAGGTCGCCCCCTGAACTTGGTCGCTGAATTTTGAATGTGCTGCTGCGGCTACTACAAGTTCCAGAATTCAAAGTAGATCAAATCTCAGTTTCATTATAAAACTCACACTCGCATTCACTAATTACGGAATTAGTAAACTCAGAACCAACATATATACAAACAAAAGATAGGCAAACAGTAACAGAACTTGAATGCTACGAGAAAATGTAGACAACAGAAAAGAGATGGGAAAAAAAACACAACTTTTCTTATTTCAGCATCCAAACAGACAGAAAATGAAAAAAACCAGAGAAACTAATCCACAACCATTTTCAGACATCATCCTCTTTCTATTCAAATGAGCATTTCCTGAAAGGCACCAAACCCTGAGATCCGAAATAACTATAACAATGATTAATAATAATAATAATAAAGCTCGATTATACATGAGGTAGCAGGAACTGAAGCCAGCCCAGAGAGGTCAGATTACAAACGAGAATCAAATTCAGAGATCCGCTAATTCCAGAATTCTAATTCGAGGAAAGAAAAGAGAATTGCAGAGACAGAGATCTAAGAACCAAAACGGCACCGTACCCGGGTACTTACCAGTCAATAAGCGCTCAGAGCAATGCCTCTGTAACCGCAACCAACGCGATCTCTCTGCTCTTCTGAGCCTCTCTCTATCTCAGAGTGATTTCGCAGAGAAAGATTGTATTTTTTTTTTTCTTACAACGGAAGATAAGTAAATTATATGTTAGATCTGAAAGTGGCCATACCAGTAGTAATATGCGATGTATTATTTGGGTGAATGCGCGCAAGTCAATGGTGAACGAATTTTCCTTTTGCATAATTCTTTCCTTTTTGCTGTGTATACGGTGAACTGTCCTCCGTGTCATGGGGTGGCACGTCAATTGTCCAATTGCATTAAGCCATGTAATGTTCAATTGGACAAATTGTTCGACACCAATTATCCTCTCCGACTAAGGGTCCGTTTCAGATTATAAGTACGATTTAAAAAAAGTGCGATTTTAAAACGTAGTTTATAAAAAAAAAAATTTTTAAAATCGCACTTAGCGTTTGGTAATATTGATTAAAAAGTGATTTTTTTGTCATTTGAATGTTTGGATAACATTAATATAAAAGTGCGATTTCATAAGCAAATTACCAACAATGACATTTATTTATAACAGTAAAATAACTAACATTGTTTAAGCCTCTATTTCAACGCATCTTGCAAACCAAAGTATAACTTATTAATTATACAAACTATCACAAAATATCATTTTACTATATATATAACAAAAAAATGCATAGAAATACGTTACAAAATATATTCAGGAGATCCTTTCACCAATCTAAACGAAAAATGAATATATATATATATATATATATATATGCATTTTTTTGACATAAAGATTCCAAACAGACATAAAATAGAAAATAGAATAACAAACCATCAAATTAAACAAATAATGTCTAACAAAATTAACTTTTACATAATTCACCAACAATTTAAACTAGTAGTTGATAAGAACAAGAAAAACCTAAAGTACATTAAAAATTAACCTAAATCATAAATAATAAAGTATTGTTTACAGCCCACAAATAGATCGAGTTATGTTGTCATGAATCACTTTCATCTCCTCATCATGTATATTCCCAATGTTTTCCTGACTGGTATTCCCTGTTTCATCATCATTGCTCTCTAGGTCATCGGAGATACTTTTATCCCACTTAAATCCCTTATCATTCCTATCATGTATTCTAATAAAATTATGAAGTACTGCAGAGGCAACTACAATGAGCATTTGATCTTTAATATCATAAGATGGCATTTGCCTTAAAATTTGCCACCTATTCTTCCACACACCAAAACTTCATTCAATCGCACTTCTAAGTGATGAGTGAACATAGTTAAACCTCTCTTCTATCCCATTTCCTCGACCAGCTTGTCGAAAATCCGGAAGGTGATATTTCTCTCCCTTGTACGATGTCAAGTATCCTTTCATTAAGGGGTATCCAGCATCAACCAAATAATATTTTTCCTACACATGATAATAATAATAATCATCTATAAGATATGCATTCATAATAAATAAGAAAAAAAAAAATACTATACCTGGTGGTGGTTTTGGAAAGTTGGCAGATGGACTACGAATAGCATCTAAAAAAATACGTGTATCATGTGCTGCACCTTCCCATCCTGCCATAGTAAATGTGAAAAGTAAATCAAAATCACATGCCGCCATAACATTTTGAGTTACTGTTCCCTTTCTTCTGATGTATGGAATTTTCTTATCCTCTCTAACAACAGCTGGGACATGTGTTCCATCAATGGCACCAATGTAATCCTAAAATACAAATTTCGTTAAATTTATATACTTACTAAATTACTTTAATAAATGGTAAGCATAAATTGAGTAATACTAATGAACAAATAAAATAAGTACCTTAAAATGTGGCCAATACAATTGACGATGCCGTATTTTTTTTGGAACTTCACTGAATGTAGGGTCAGAAGGCTTGATGAGATCCATTGCCATTAGGTTAAGTGCTTTTATAACTTTATGCAAATGTCTGTGTATAGTCTCACCTGAATGTTGAAATCTTTCTTGAACCAATCTATTACACGATCCTTGTGCAAGTGTCATCAAACATATACCTACTGACTCTTCTAGTCTGATTTGCCTCGTGTGCTGATGTCTATATGTATGTTGTAGAACATTACATAATTGAAAGAAAACACGTGGTTTCATTCTAAACATATCATGACATTTTGTCTTGTTACTAGTTAATGTATATATTAACCACTTATACCCAGTTTCTTTAGAGTCTCTACAAGGTTGTTTAGCAATATGTTTAATGGCATACGTCACTACTGCACGACATCCAGCAGAAACAAGATGATAAAATTCATCATCATGACCATCAGCATTCTCATCATTATCATGGCAATGATCATCATTACCATAATCCATATAGTCATCACAGTCCATGTATATGAAACCTACAAAACAATAACAATTAATAAGATAGAACATTACAAACTCAATGTTTTGGAGAAATGTTCAACAATCACAACCTAAAAAATCACATTGTTCAAATATAAAATATCATAAGTTGCAGCAAGTGGAGAAAATAAAATCAAATAGTCCAAATATTTTTTTTAAGCATAAAAAAGCACATAGTTTATCCCACTTGCTAATCAAATAGAGAAGTGGCGTCCCCCTAACAATTCTGCTTCATCTTTTAGAAACATAATCTGCAAATGTGGTCTTTCCATCACAACAAACATATCTCTCTTCTCTCTATTCTGTAAAATTCGAGCTGCAATACGATAGAGATCTGAACCCTCCTCAATACCTTCCAAGGTGCACACACGCTCCATGACATCACGAATACTGCTACCTAAATTCCCCGAACTTGTAACGCCCAGTAATTTCAAGCTCTTAAGAAATCATTGATATTGTTGAGGAGACAATATCCACATGTTTTTATAAGCAAACCAAAAGTTGTTTTGAAAACTTAAAAGATCAAAACCTAAAAGTAACATTTAAGCTTTAAATTTTGATTGAACCGAAAACAGGTCAAACAGACTTAGATTTAGTTGATTCAAAGACAGTGGTGCTCACAATAGAAATATCTATTACATGATAAAATTTTGTGAAAAGTCCACATGTTGACTTTTTGGATTTGGTTAAACTTTGACCTTTAAATTTAGGCTTGATAAAAATGCTTGTATGGCTTATAATTACTCAATATAGTATATATATAGTTTATACTTAAATCCTGTGAAGTCAGAATTCAATTTAGTAACAGTTGATTTTTTTATCCAAAACCGGTGCCTAAATAACTCAACTATCGATATTAAACGAAAAACTGTCAAAGAAAAATATCTCCATGCTTCTAGAAATATTTATGTATAAAAAACAAGAGTAATAATGAAAGGATAGAATATCTCAAGAGTAATCATGACAAGAAAAAAATAATAATAAAGCAAGTGTTAACAGAAAGTGGTTTAAAGATATTTTGGCTTTATAGACAGAAACTTTGACTTGACCGGAACTAAGTCAAAACAAACTCGAAATGAGTCGAACCAAAAAGAGAAAGTGTTTGTCTTAAAGTCCTATATCTACCCTCAAAATATCACGTCAATCGGAGTAGGTTTGACCATCAAAATAATTATCGGAGTAGGGTGCCCTCTAGTTGGACGAAAATTCTAAAATCCAAATTTGCAAGACATTATCCAATAAGCTAATTCTTTTATTACATTTTGCACCTTAAATACCCCTACTTTCCTCCTATAAATAAGCATGCAAGGGTCTTAGTCTTTACACACAAATCATAGACAACTTTCAAGAAAGCTTTTGCTTTGGTTTTCTCTCCCTTTTTCTCTCCTTCTACCACACGACTACTTTGGTGTTCTTGAAGTTATTTTTCTCTCCAAATCAGATTGGTAAGTAAATCTTGACACCCCTTCCTTACTATTTGATTTCATTACTTGTGTATTTATTACTATGGAGTTGGTTTAATCCCCCGTATTTATTTTATCATTACTACGGAGTTGGTTTGATCCCCCATATTTATTTTATCATTTATTGCATTACTACGGAGTTGGTTTGATCCCCCGTATTTATTTTATCATTTATTGCATTACTACGGAGTTGGTTTAATCCCCCGTATTTATTTTATAATTTATCGTATTCCTACAAAGTGGCTATGCCGCTAATTTCCCTATCCCTTTGCATATTTATTTTATAATTTATTGTATTCCTACAAAGTGGCTATGCCGCTAATTTCCCTATTCCTTCGTATATTTATTTTATCATTTATTGTATTCCTACAAAGTGGCTATGCCGCTAATTTCCCTATTCCTTCGTATATTTATTTTATCATTTATTGTATTCCTACAAAGTGGCTATGCCGCTAATTTCTCTATCCCTTTGCATATTTATTTTATCATTTATTGTATTCCTACAAAGTGGCTATGCTGCTAATTTCTCTATCCCTTTGCATATTTATTTTATCATTTATTGTATTCCTACAAAGTGGCTATGCCACTAATTTCCCTATCCCTTTACATAAAAATATTATCCTGTTAGGATTCATGTTTAAGTGTTATGTTACAAAGAGCATTATGCTATGTTTCGGTGCTTAAACATGAAACGTTGTAATATTTTCTCATGAATCGTTGTGGGATTCATGTTGAAGTAATTACCTTTTAATTGATAACTAAAAACGATGAGTAAAGTGATGTAAAAATATACACATTTTTAATATTGGAAAAAGGACTAATGTATATATCATCTTCTTTGTATAATTGTTACAGAAAATGAGCTAAGAAACTACACCAATGAGAGTAAGTGTGGATGTACTTACTGATGAATGATTCTATGTTTCATTAGGACTGTGTGGTGTGTGTTTTTTGCATGCGGTTGTTCATGCATTGCATGTTGTGTCCAATTAATATAACGGCTGATGAGATAGCCATCAACAAGCTGATGTAGTAGCAAGTGGAAGGAAGGCTAGTCAGTGGATCCAGGGGGTTCATAGTGACCCAGGGTGAGTCCAAAGTCCTAATATATAACTAATGCTGGGACCGGTAGGATTCCAGTGCAAACATGTAAGACTTTAAGTGTGAGGCAAAGGACATGAACGGGTTTGGATACCTAAGAACGAGAGGTCTGAAGAAAGATGATCATAAAACACCAAACTAAATAGTTACTATGATGCACATTCATACAACCTTTGCATTTGTATTATTTATGAACTGTTATTAATATGATGGTAACTTAGATATGAAAATGGATGACTCACTTGTTTGTCTATGTAAATATGATAACGTCATATTTGCATAGTTACTGATGCAGATCTGGAGAACGAAGGCATAGACCCATATGCCAGTTTTGATGGTTTTTGAAACCATCAAAGAACTATTATGTGCTAGTTTAGAAATTACTAGTTGTGCTTATGTGTGATTTGTTTTATGGCATGTAAATATTTATAACGATGTCATGTTTGGCATGTTTTATGTTATATGCTTATGTGCCGTTTGTGGCACTAATTTTGATGCACCTAGTGTGTATATGGCATGTAAAGATAAACTTAAGTAACTTTTAATAAATGTATCGAGGTATTTCAGTCAGCTCTAATGTGTTATGCTATCAATTCCTAAGGCTTTAGAAGAAAAAAAAAATATTCCGCTGCTAGAGTTTATCTCTGATGTAGTAATGTCACGTAGAAACCAGAGATTTCTGCTTACGAATTTGCAGGCTCAAATTTGGGGCGTTACAGAACTAGGTTGCCTCCTTAGCTCTACAACATCACTGATACGACTGAGCTCGTGTATTAGCTTTGACACTGTTCCTACTTTCTTCCCTTTACTTTGCATGAAGGTAGCTACTCGCTTCTTTCTCTTTTCTTGGGGTGGCTGTGTAGGATTAGGCAGCTGTGTAGAATTAGGTGATTGTGTAGGACTAAGTATCTCAAAATCATCATGACCATTTTGAGGATTCAGCTCACCAGATGAGTCACATGACACATCTACGAGAGTATCAAAATTAGGAGGAAAAACACCCGAAGAAGGGGTCCATGAATTTTCTCCAGTAGCCGCAGTATCTTTGAACATAATGTCTAATAAATGAAGATTCTCTAAACCTTTTTCCCGAAATTTTGAAGCATCGGGAACCTTCTACATAATTAAAATGGCTATATTAATAGCTAAAAATATGTTATATTCCCTTTAAAAAAAATATATAAATTGGTTATGAAAAACACACCTTTAACTTCCTATCCCACCACTCATTTGTTGCAGCTATTGTTCCTTTGGCTGCGTCCCATCCCAATCCAGTTTCACTTCCATTCAATTTGTTCCAAAGAATCCAATCTTTCTTCAATGTATCCCACTTATTCTTGAACTTACGATATTCCCGTGACTTACCGGTCTTATTTTTAAATGCCGCTTCAATGTTCTTCCATCCTATTTTTGTAAAGTGGGTATTCGGTCGATTACCCTTAAACACCTCATACACACAGACTTCACAAAAGATTGTAGTAAATTGGACTGCCAAAGAGCTCTAGCATCTGAATTACTTTGTTTTGATTCAGAGTTGGAATTGGAGTTCATATTTTTATTATCCATCTACAAAATTATAATTTTAATGTCAGATCAGAACACTAATCTACTAAAAAATAATAATCTTGATCGATGAAAACAAAATTTAATCCGTGTTCACTGTTTAGAAAAAAATTAATACATGATGGATTAAATCAAAATTTAAACTGTGTTCACCGAACAGTATTCTATCTTAATAAAATCAACAAGTAACCATCAAAAAATCAACATTGACTAATCACTGTAATCTGTCAACATCAGACAATTTAATCAACAACAATTTATGTTCACTAAACAGTTCACGCAATCAAAATCAACATTGAATAGTATTCTATCTATAAAACAACAATCAGTAATCCATTAAAAAAAATTAAACAAGTGATTAATCACTGTTCAAAAAAATCAAACTGATATTAAATAAAAAAAATATAAACGTAATTGGCATGTTGAATGCTGTGCAGAGTGAACAGTGATTTGTGATATGCGCAGAAAACCATCAATAACAAAAAAAAAAAAAATGTGCCTATCATTGTTTAGTGAATAGTGATTTATTAAAAAAATTAAAACCTGTACAGTAATCACAGTGAATTGTTAAAAATATGTTATTATAAAATTTATGTTTCGAATATATATATATATAAAGTGATCATTCATTGTTCTGTGCAAAGTGAACAGTGATTATCACTGTTCACTCTGCGCAGGAAGCCATCAGTCGAGAAAAGTACTGTATCAATCACTGTCCAGTGAACAGTAACCGTGTGAACTGTTCACTGAACAGTGATTTAATAAACAAATTAACCGGAATCATAATAAAAAAATCTGTGCCACTTACTGTTCAGTGAACAGTAACCTATCACTGTTCACTGAACAGTATTTTTAAAAATGTTATTATAAAATTTATGTTTCGAATATTTATATATATATATAAACAGTGATCATTCATTGTCCTGCGCAGAGTGAACAATGATTTATCACTGTTCACTCTGCGCAGGTAGCCATCAGTCGGGAAAAGTACTGTATCAATCACTGTTCAGTGAACAGTAACCGTGTAAACTGTTCACTGAAAAGTGATTTAATAAAAAATTTAATTGGAATCATAATAAAAAAACTGTGCCAGAACAGTAACCTATCACTGTTTACTGAACAATAATTTATTGAACAAACAAATTTAATCAATTACACCTGTTTTTGCAGCGCTCGATTAAACAAAAGAAAAAAAAATCAAACGTTCAGAAACCTCTCTCTTCAAGTCTAGACTTTTCCAGCATATTTAACAAAACATACATGTATTCAGGCCTTTCATCTTTCAGCCATTTCATCGTTCTTCTTAACATATCTGCAGATGCGGCATATCAAAGCATAGACTACCCTTCTACCCTTCTTTCTCAACAGAAATCTCTCAAAGTTTATCAAAGCCTTTTAATTTATTTAAACAAAACCACACAAACACGCAAGATTATACAAAACTTTGCAAAAAGGATCACCGATTATAAGGTAAAATGCTTACCTGAGGTTTGGAGACAAGATGCAGCAGAGAACGGCAGTCTGGAGCCGACCAACGCCTGTGAGAAAGAGAAGAGAGCCAGAAAAGAACAAGAAAGAGAAGAAAAAACAAGGGTTTTAACATATTTTAGGTGGGTATTTTTGGAATTTTTTTCTTCCCGCTTGAAAATTTCCGCCAAATATTTGCTATGCAAAATCGCAATTTCGGTTTAAATTCCCACCTTTTCAATTAAGCACCTCCATAGCTGCTGCCAGAAATCGTGATTTTTTCCGCGATTTTAGAAAATGCGATTTTAAATCGCAATCTCCAAACGCCCCATGATTTGCGATTTCCTTTAAAATCGCAGATTATTTTGACAAATAAGCAATCCCAAATGGGCACTAAGATTTTACCTTTCCTGACATATATACTTACAAACCAAAATGTTAATGCTTTGTGATTTATGTTTTTAAATAATGTTCTACCCACAAAAAAAGATGTTAATTACTTATAAATAGAGGGTACACATGGTGTGTGTTAGTCCTTACTTTGTTTTCCATTTTAATTCATTTTGTTTAAAATAATTTTGGGTTTTTCTCATCAACTAAAATGTGTGTGTGTGTGTGTATATATATATATATATATTATATATATATATATATATATATTATATATATATATATATATATATATATATATATATATATATATATATATATATATATATATATATATATATATATATATAACATCACAAAAGAGTATTGAATAATACGTGTTTTAGATAGAAACCTATTGATAACTCTTGAAATATTATATTCAAGACCACTTAATTCACATATGTTATACATAGTTTCATAATGTTTTATTGTGTTTTTGTGTTTTGTCTTATTTTCAGGTCTTAATTGGAAACAAGTTTAAATCAACAAAATTAGACCTAAAAAGATTAATTGAAGAGGTTCCTGCCAAGAGAAAATTGGACAAGTCTTAAAAGCATATGTCGATCGATCGACTTTCTAATCGATCGAGCGACACAAGACATCCAATCGAGCGAACATCGATCGATCGACGAGTGAATTCGATCGAGTGATCTCAAATCTTCCTGAAAAATCTGCAGATATCGACACAATCTTTGTGCGATTCAAAAATCAAACTCAAGTTGTACGGTTGAAATGAGATGTCGACATCCATTTTGTGCTGCCATAATCAATCTTTGATGATTTTTTGTAAATCCTAAATCTCTATGAATATGAGGTGATAGCTATGGTTTCAAATATGCCTTTCTTGGGTTTTGATTTTCAAGGGCATCTTAGATTAAATTTTTGTCCCTTTTAGTTTCCTTTGACGTAACTCTCTAAGCCAAAACCCAAAGAGCTCATTTCCTTTGCTTTTCTTTCAATGTTCTTCATTTCTAGCTTAGTTTGTATTTCCTTTTCTTTCCTTTTTGTAATCCGAATTCTCTAAGCTTTAATATAGTTTTTGTTCTTCATTTTCTTCTTGTTTTCTTTATTGTTTTGATAGGTTTAATGGTTAGATTTAGTTTTATCATGTGTAGCTAAAGCCGTTCTTAGGGTTTGATCAAATCTCTTCCAAAAAACCATGGTTTGTTCTTGATGTTCTTTGGGTTTTTCTTGATATGTATGATGATTGCATGGTCTTAAGAATTGCAAAACTATTTTGATTTTAATCTTGCTTTTAAGATTGTAAAACGGTTTGTGATTGAGTTCCAATCTATATTGATTCTTGAAAAATAGATTTTCTTGTCTATGAGATCTCTTAGATTTCTTGAGTTAAATCGACGTTTCCGATTTCTGTAATTAAGCAAACGATGTCTATGCAATGGTACCATTTGACATGATGCATGTTTATTTATTAGAGTCATTTTATAGGGTATGCTAGGGAACATCGATCACTCCACACCTTTTGTAGTTTAAAACGTTTTTCAATTGTTGTTTAACTTTATGTGGAATGATTGGTACGAAACTGAGATATCTTATCATTACGTCTTTAATATGGTGTTCATAAGTCATGTATGCTTATTTTTAAGTAACTTTATATCGAGGTTGTCGTATGGTTGACACCCATTACGCGCTCATATCATACATGTTAAGAAGATCCATATGAGTCATTAAGCTTTCCATAGGTATGCGGATGAGATGAGATCAATACCCTAAGTTTACTTTTCATTTACTTCATTTTCCGCTTTTCATCAATTTACTTGTTGTAGCTTCAATTCTACAACCTTTATCTTTTCTTTTCAAGGTTAAGTTGGATCCTTCTTAAGTGTTCCATTACGCAAAACAACATACACATTCTTTGTGGTTCGACACCCTCACTATAGTACAAAGATTCGTACTATTGCGAGTGGTTTATAAATATTAAAATCCACGTAATCGTTCAGAGCCGATTTAGTTTTCAAAACCAAAATCACTATATTTTTAATCATTGGTGAAAACGCTACCATCGACCGAACTAGAAAACGTTTCAAACTAGGGTAGCCAAATATCGAAACCTCTCATTTAAGGGTATTCTGTCAGGATTCGCTGTTAAATCCTAATGGAACCCCCATCACGAGCGATACACGTGATTTTTTTTAACCTAAACTACCTGTTATTCCCCTCTACTAAAAAAATAAACTACCCATTATACTTAGTTTCACAAAGCTTCGTCCCTTCCTTCTCAAAGCTTCCTCTGGTTATTTCTCCAAGCTTCGTCCATTCCCAAAGCGTCCTCTATCGTGAAAGGTGGGTTTTTTTTTTTGGAGCCATTGATTCCTAAAGCTTTACTAACATTTTGAAGAATCAAGAAAACCCAGGTTAGCAGTCAAGGCGACGATGGTGAAAGATGGATATCTCCAATAGTGAATCGAGTGAGTCAAGATCTAATAGTCCACTGTGCAAATGTGGAATGAAAATTTCGTCGTGGACATCCTTCACCCTAAATAATTTTCGTAGGAGTTTTTTTTCTTTCTTGTGTAAATTACAAGGTAAGAAGTATTTGGTAATTTCCTCTATTTTTTTTTCTTTAGGGTTCTATCTTTGATTGCCCATCATGTGGTTAGTTTTATTTCTGATTATGCAGCAGCAAGATGTGGAATGTGATTATTTTAAATGGCGTGATCTTGAAATCTGCGTGTACGGTCAAAGAGTTGTGTTGAGGTTGATGGAATGGCACGAGAGTTTGAAGGCTGAACGGGAACTGAGTCGAACAAACATCTCGGATGAAGTAAGAAATACAAGAATGAAGCTAAGGGATGCAAGAATGAAGCTGAGAAATATAAGTCCAAACTAGGTAGTCAGAAAAAGTTTTGGTTAGTAGAGAGGAAGTACCAATTTACATTAATTTGTTCATAGGTTATATTTCTGTTGTTAGTGGTATGTCCTTCGTCTAACAGAGAGTGCAATGCATCAAGGATGATGTTGCATTGAAACATTCAGAAATTGTAGAATGACCGATTGTGAGTGATTTTGCAATACCTTGTAATGTTGTGACTATTGGACGAATTTTGTAATGGTTGAACTCTTGGAAGCACTTGTATGTTGTAATGTTAATGTATCAGTTAAGAAACAATACCTTGATGCAAATGTTGTAATTGTTGCTTATTTTGGTAAAACTTTGTAATGTCCCAAAACTTACGGCAATTGTTGTCCAAGTTTATTTTAGTAAAACTTGGAAATGTACCAACTCTTGGAATCAATTCTGTACTTTTGTTATCCAAACTTATGCCAATTGTTGTTTAGGTACCAAAATGGTAGAATGATGTTCCTGCACAAATGCATACAATGCTACAAAATCATTTGGCACCAATGATTGCAAATGGGCAACAACATCATTACATATTAGAGGTACCAAAATTGGTAGAATGATGTTCTTGCACAAATGTATACAATGCTACAAAATCATTTGGCACCAATGATTGCAAATGGGTAGCAACATCATTACATATTAGAGGTACCAAATTGGTAGAATGATGTTCCTGCACAAATGCTCTTCCAATGCTGCAATAGCTAGACTAAAAACATAGGTTGCATACTCCATATATTTCACATTCATACAATTACATAATACAAAAAATAAAACCAATTACATCCAAATGCTGCAAAATAATTTGGCATTAATGATGGGCAGCAACATCATTACATATTAGAGATATCACCCTATATGCATCAACAAGAAAGTGTAACATCACAACCCAATCAAATAAGCATAGTACAAGGGTGGCAGCACCAATCACCACCCCACTTATATTTGATGAGAATCAACAAGCACCCTTAAAGGATCCATTGCATGTTCCAGTTGGGCCTATTACTGGAGCAAGATCGAAGAAGATCAAAGAAGCACTTAATAGGCTGATTCTAGAGATTTTGGTTAATTCTAAAATGAGGCATTCCAAGCTTGGCCCAAAGG
This sequence comes from Alnus glutinosa, assembly GCF_958979055.1. Classification (NCBI taxonomy): domain Eukaryota; kingdom Viridiplantae; phylum Streptophyta; class Magnoliopsida; order Fagales; family Betulaceae; genus Alnus; species Alnus glutinosa. The sequence continues at coordinate 19,530,325 of NC_084888.1, read as the reverse complement.
AAGATGAAGACGTAATAAATTTAATCCAAGCTATTGATGAGCGTAATTTCCTTAGCAATGGCATGGATTAATGACTGATTATGGCTTGAGTGCGCATGGAATTAGAAGGAGAAAGTAGCTAATTATTTTCTAATTTCAGACCAATTAATTGGCTGATTGACTTTCCAATTTCATACTAATTATTTGGCTGATTGACTTGCCAATTCTATACCAATTAATTAGCTGATTGACTTGCCTATTATTAATGCTAAATTTTAGGTTCCTATGTTTTTAGTCATTTTTTTTTTTATGTATATTCTTATTTTCAAAATATGTTAGTTTCCTCTTCCTTATAGTGGGCGTGTAGGGCTAAAAATGTTATAAATAGTATGCACTCATTGTAATGAAGTATCATTGAATTGAATGGAAATAAACGAAAACGTGAGGTTTGTTTTTGAAAAATAAAGGACTCCTAATTTACCGTGTGTGTGTGATCAATTTGTAACAAAATATCTAAATGCGGAATTTAAAGAAGACATATATTTTGTTAATGAAATGGAAACTCAATTAAGAGAAAAACCACTCTGGGCAGCTAAACCCATGATATCCACTATTCAAAAGACAAAGCTAGTTTCAAAGCAGTAGCACTTACATACCCCTAATGTAGTAGTCGTACTTTGAACTCTGACACGTAACCCAAAGTGAACTCCTCCCAACCAGGTCTCCTACCTGAAGGAGTCTTTAATAGAATCCTTCAGCTTAGAGCTCCTCCCTAAGCTAGACTTCAAAGCTGATCAAATCACACAGGAACCACCCTCAGAGAGCTAGCTAATCTCACAATATCTGCCTAAACACCTTCTCTGAGTACAAAGGAATTCATGTTAGTTTTTGATTGGCTGCATTCTATTGACAAAATCATTATCATGTAATGTTGCTGGTTTAATAGGGATGCTATATATTTCAGAGTCTTTAGATATTCAGAGTATATTTCTCTGATATGGAAGGGTCTTAATATGATAAGTTTTAGTGTCACAAGCTTTAAGAAGGTAATTTCAGAGTTTCAGGAAGATTCTGTGCAGATTCCAACTCAGCAGAAGTCGGATCCCTTGTTTCCATCTGGACGGCCCAGTAAAGCATCCGGATGCTAATCAATTAGCAACATTTGTCCGGACGACGTGGCAATATCTTCTGGACTCCCATCAGTGTCTAAAAGCTTCGAACAGTTCAAGGTTGCATCTGTCCAGACGTCATGGCAACACGTCCCGACGCTCTTCAGAGTTTGAGAAGATTCCAGAGTTCCAGTGCATCCGTCCGGACGACGTGGTAATACCATCCAGACGACAGTCAGAGTTCGAGGAGAATTAGGTTTTCCTTCATAGACACGGATATGGGAAGACAGCTACAACCGTCCGGACGACAGGTCTACACCGTCTGGACGCTATCCTTGATAAGACAAGATGTGGAGAAGAATTGCAATCGTCCGGACGTCAGGGCAACACCGTTCGAACGCTAGTCCTTATTATGAAAAATGCTTGTAGCTGAAGTGCAACCGTCCGGACGTTAGGGCAACATCGTTAGGACGTGGCCTTATTCAGGAAAGAAAATTAGCACTTTTTGGAAAGCTGGTTGCACAGCTAACAGTCCGGACGACCTCAGCTTGAGTCTGGAGGCCGCCTAGAGAAATCGTATCAGAGCCGATTTAGGTCTTCTTCAGCCTATATATAGAAGCCTCTAGGCATGTATTATTTACGGAATTCGATATTGAATTCTCTATAGCTTAGAGAGGGTGTTTATGGAGATTTGAAGATCTGTTAGCTCTCTAGCTATTGCCAGTGTGTGATTTGATTACCTGTGAAGTCTATCTTAGTGAGGAGCCCTAAGGTAAAAGATTCTATTGAAGACCCTTTCAGGTAGGAGACCTGGTTGTGAGGTGTTCCTGTATAGGTACACATCAGAGTTCAAGGTACGACCACTGCATTAAGGGTATGTGAGTGCTACTGCTTTGTAACTAGCTTTGTCTTATGAATAGTGGAAATCCTAGGTTTGGCTGCCCCGGAGTGGTTTTTCTCTTAACTGAGTTTCCATTTCGTCATCAAAATATTTGTCTCATTTAAATTTCGCATTTAATATTTTGTTGCACACTGTTCACACACCCACCCACCCACACACACACACACACCATAATTTAGAAGTCTATTTATTTTTCAATTCAGTACTGAATTCACTGAATAGTACAAGCTTAGAGACCTTTATTTATAGGCTTTTGAAGACCTAATACAACACTCATTTGGAGTTCTCTGGGCGGCATCCGGACTTCGCCATAGAGCGTCCAGATGGCAAGCTGCAACCGACTTCCATAATAGACTTTATGCATTTCCTTATTAAGCTTCAGTCTCCGCGTCCGGATGGTTCCAATTTGTCTTCACTAAGCGTGTGCTGAGCTGTTCAGAATCTTCTAGAACACTAAATAGTGTCCGGACGGTGTTGCCTAGTGTTTGGACGATTGCTTGCTGTCTTCACCGACGTGTCTGCTGAGCAGTTCAGAATCTTCTCAAACATTGAGCAGCATCCAGACGTTTCACTAGATCGTTTGAACAATCAAGTTGTATTATTTTTATTAGCTTTCCAACGACACCAATTTCATCTCAATCCAATAGTTGAGTAGAAAGTTATGATAAAAATACTGAGACGTGTGTAGAATCTTCCTGGAAATCGAAAAATTGCCTTCTTGATGCTTGTGACACTGATACTTGTCATATTAAGGCACTTTCCATATTGGAGAAATAATCTCTGAATATTTTGAAGACTCTAAATAATTACGGCGTCCCTGTTTCAGCAGCAAACTTACATGGCAGTGATTTTGTCAAGAGAATGTAGCCAATAAAACTAACAAACTCCCCATTTGGCCATTTTGGGGCAAAAATCACTTGATCGGTTAAAAATACAATCCTGGTCTAAAATAAAAAAATACATCCCATTTTTGTCTTAAAAGGACAATGGGTAAACAAAGTATCTAAACCACAGATGAAAAGTTCTAAAGTCCAAATAATAGGGATAATAGAGAAGTGTGTGCAAGTGGCCCAAAAAATCAAAAGTTTGTAAAACAACTGATAGAGGAAGGAACAAAAATCCTCCATGTACCAAATCCTACTGACCCATTGAAAGCAAGTGACGGAGAGAGATCCGTACAATAAGCTGGATTTGTGCTACTTCGGCTTCTAGCTCTTGAAGCCGGGTACCATAGACTAAAAACCTTCAGTCACTTGAGTTTGCAAAGCCTGAAAACTGATTATCCGCCAATTGAAATACTCTAGTCAACTGGTCTACAAGATAAATGAGAAGATTCACTACTGAACCTCTAACTGGTGCAGATCTGAAGAAAGATGCTACGGAAGGCTCTACATGAGTTAGGGGAAAAAGCTCATCTAAATCCTGAGACCTCTGGGATTTGAGCATATGACTTCAACGATAGTCTGTTTTCCAAAGGGTCCATTTGTCGAACGTTGTGCTGGGAGCCGCTGGCTGTCATATTCTTGAAAAGATTTAAACATAAATATTTCCAAAAATACCACCACAAAGAAAGATTAGATCATGTTAGTTCCAAAAAAAATGTGGTATTATGACGGCTGTCAATTGGATGCCAAGATTATATAAGCAAATATAGCAATCCAAATGGAACAGATATATCAATATCAACCCAACACATAGACATAATAGGATTTTCATGTACAATATCTCAAGAAAATATTCCAATCAACAAATATTCCATTATTCTAAAAAGTACAAAAACTTAAAAGAACAAAGGAAGACAAAGAAAATACCATGGAATGAAAAGAGACGTGCAGAGAATGCCAAAATCTAAGGAGAAAACGTCGAGAAAAAAACACACAACATGACATGATAAATCAATAAAAATGCAGTGGTGTACGGCTGGTCGAGAAAGAAAGTGACAGATAAATACTTGTAAGGATCGTGTTACCAACTCGTTCGGACGGTCCATTGTCAGATTAGCAATCGGCAAGGCCGCTTGTGTCCGGACTGTAAGCCAAGTCTGTCTGGATGCTTCACATTGAAAAACTAAAAATCAGAGAAAAATTTTCAGAAAAATAATTTTTCCTAAAGTTAGCTTCAGAATGCGCATGTATAAATAACTGATAAGACAGTCAAATAACAATTACAAAATATGCAAAGATATAGTTAAAAGTTAAGTATTCCATAAGCACAAGTTAGCCTGCAGATATAAATTTTAAATAGATGACTTAACTCATGCTATGCGTGTGTGTGTGTGTGTGTGAAAGCTTTCTCAATAAGGTATGATGTTTGCTGATATGATTTACAAGAGCTGAATTTTCTAAATAAGAGAAAAATTCAATGTTAGATTAGCCAAAAGTCAAACTTTATCTTACTAGGGCCTAGTCACCATCATCTGATATACTCCCCCTAAGAAGCAACACTTTTCTTTTACTTAGTCCATTAGTGACCTTCTGTTTCCGCAATGAATTGGTCACTGACTATTCTATAAGGACAAGTTCAAGAACATTTTTAAGCACATTCGGTAGTGGATCTTTTGAATCCAGATTTTCTGATTTATTTAATGCTTTATTTATTGCTTGTGCTACAACTTAGAGAGAATGCCAGAATTTATGGATTCTAGGTTCAACTAGCGAGTTGGTCAATTTGACCATCTTAGCAAAAATAAAAATAAAAATAAAAATCACTCTCATCAGAATTTTCAAAAGCTAAAAATCAGAGAGTAAAAAAATGTACCTTAGGGGAGCTTTGGATAGTACACAATTTTTTCATCACATGAGAAAAACAACTATCTAACATTAAGATACAACATAAAAACTTAGCAGATATCAGGCATAAACTCTTAATTAGATATAAGCATATTCAATCAATGCACAATGAATTGAGATATCAGGCAAAAATACATACAATATCTGAAAAGTTATCAAAAGAAAAGAAATTTTTTTTTTTTTGCATCTTCTCCCACAATTTTTTTTTCCTAGCATGTAAGGTAAGAGCAAATCTGACCTCAAGGGGAGAGGTTTGGAATTACCAAGACAAAAAAGCAGCCGCCCGACGTGCTTTTTCTGTCATCCCCATTAAATACCTGTAGAAATTTTTCTCAAGGCAAACAAGAGAAAATATGGTGATAGAAAATATATGGTTCATCAAACAGAATGCAAGGTATGAAAAAGATATGACATGATAAACAATGTAATGCAAAACATACCTGACATGCACTAGGATTTAGGAACCAAAATCCTTGGCATGGTGTGACTTCACCTTTACTAGGTGAGTCCACTCCCCCTCAAGGGGTGAATAGTCTCATCCTTCTTTACCCATACCTTCTTTACCTTAGAGGTAGGGTTGTAAGCCATGTCCAATTTGTCGAAACTGACTAGAACATTCTTCATTATGTAGACAAGCTCTTCATAGATCTGAATTTCTTTGGGCTTGTGAGGCTTCACTTTGAAGTATTTGGCCTTGGTGTTGCCATTCTTGCCATTGTCATGGCATGAGGGAGAACTCCTTTGAGGGTATTGCCGCTTTTACCGAGAAGCATGATGAGACTTGGAAGGTTTAGAGCTAGACTTACCTGTCTTTGGATCTTGCTTCTTAATCCAAGATTTCTAAGAACGGATTTGAGGACAGTGTGGCTTGATGTGCCCAGAGACACCACAATGATGGTAGGTAGGCTGAATTTGTTTGCAGGAATGCTTCTTAACAGGCTCTGCAAATTTAAGGTTAGCATTCTCACAAATAACAAAGTCCTTACCTCTTTGAGATATATGTCTCCTATGGGGAGGGACATATTTATCTGAAGATGGTTTCTCACCATTGCCCTTTTTGGTAGCATCCTGCTTATTCCAAGGTTTATGAGATTTTAACAAATAACAGTTTGGTCTAATGTGACCAATAATCCCACAGTGATGACAAGTAGGAACAAACTTACCTTGAGTTTTTTTTTTTGATGATCCTTGGATTCAGGCTCCACACAATTTTTTAAGCAAGAATTATTACATCTTTCTAAACAAGCTATATCTACTTTCACATGCTTAATAGACAGAAATTTAATTTCAGAATTAGAAGCATGTGAAGTAAAAGCACACAAATCATCAACAATTATGCCAGCCTTGTTAGAAATATCTCTTTGAATACAAAGCATGCCTTTTAAATTATTACTAAAGAATTTTTTCAAGAGATCTTCAGGTTCTTTTAATTTATTCTCAAGTGTATCAATAGTGTTAAACAACATGATATTCTCAGATTTCAAAGAGTCAATCAAAGTATGTGATTCAGACAATTGAATGATTAAATACTCATTTTCTTGCTTAACCTTTTTGAGCCCTTTATAGGAATTTTTAGAATTTTTACTCAATTTAAGAAAATCCTCAAAGAGCTCATTATCAGAATTCTCTTCAGATAATTGAGAAGAATTCATGATAAAAGGAGTCAACAAAAATATGGATCTCACTCAGGAAATTAATCCAAACACGAGTGTACTTGCTCTGATACCAATTAAAAAATAAAGGACGCCTAATTTACCTTGTGTGTGTGATCAATTTGTAATAAAATATCTAAATGTGGAATTTAAAGAAGATAGATATTTTGTTAACAAAGTGGAAACTCAATTAAGAGAAAAACCACTCTGGAGCAGTCAAACCCAGGATATCCACTATTCAGAAGACAAAGCTAGTTACAAAGCAATAGCACTCATATACCCCTGATGTAGTGGTCGTACCTTGAACTCTAACACGTAACCCAGCGTGAACACCTCCCAACTAGGTCTTCTACCTAAAGGGGTCTTCAATGAAATATTTTACCTTAGGGCTCCTTCCCAAACTAGACTTCAAAGCTGATCAAATCACACAGAAACCACGCTTAAAGAGCTAGCTAATCTCACAATATCTGCCTAAAGACGCTTTCTGAGTACAAAGGAATTCAGTACCAAATTCATTGAATAATTCAAGCTTAGAGACCTCTATTTATAGTCTTTTGAAGACCTAATACAACACTGATTCTGTAAAGACCTAGAAAATAAATAAGGCGTTTATCGATTAATAAATTGTATTTATTAAATAAAGTGAGTTTTAGATAAAATAATAGAATTTGAATAACAATAATAATGGGTCCTAATAGAATAAATAATTAATTGTACTGTTAAAGGGTAGTTAAAATAAATGCCGGGTCAAATATTAATTATTAAATGATAGGATTTTTATAAGTGGGGTCCTGCAGTAATTTAACAAAAGCTAGGGTTTAAAATAAAAAGACAATCTCCCCCTTGTCACGTGTCATTATCTGGTTGGCTGTTAAGGATTTCATTATCCTCTCCTGACTACTTAGCTTGTACCACGTGTCCCTCATCTCTTTTCCTTTTTCTTTTCTTTCTTTTCTCTTTTTTCTCTCCTTGGTGGACAACATTCCATGACTCCTCCTTCTCTTCTTTCTTCTTCTTTCTTTCCTCTCATCTCTTCCCACACACGCACGCAGCAGCTTCCCTCTACCTTTCGTTTTATTTCTTCTTCCTTTCTTTCTCTCTTCTCCCCATTTCTCTTGCTTCTTCTGCACACCGACCCGTGAGAGATCGTGAGAGAGAGAGAGAGAGAGAGAGAGAGAGAGAGAGAGCTATTGAGAGTGGGAGTGAGAGATTGGCACCAAGAGAGACCCACCTGAAAATGATGCAGCCCGTTGCTAAGGACGCGACACAGAGAGAAGAACAACAAAAATGTAAGATCCTCTTCCCTAGCTTTTGGATTTGAATTTCTGTTGAGATTTTTGGAGATGAGAACCAAATGGGTTCTCACTTGTTTGGATTATTTTCGGAGTTTTTGATTCGGGTTTTTCTCCTTGGTTCGTTGTAGTTACCTATTGAGTTGCGATTTTATGGATTATTGTTTGGATTTGTGTTTTAGGGTTGGAAAACCGCGTAGGTTTCTTGTTGGCCATTTTGTGGGTTCGGCCAGTTGTGTGTGTTTCTTGGCTTTGGACATTGAGTATTTTGGATTGGTGATTCTCATAAGTGGGATGATTCTTGATATTTAGGTTTTGATTTTGAGTGATTTTCGGTAGAACATCATAATGAGTATGATTTTCGGGTTGGTTGTTTTTGCTATTTGAGGTTGAATCAAAGTGGGTTTCGGTTTTTCTTGTGGTGTATGGTGGGATGTTCAATTTTCTGGAATGATGGTTGGTGTTGGAAGATCTGCCCCTGTTGATGGTGATTGGGTTTGATTCTCTTGAGTATTTCGGTTCATGGCTGATTGGGTTATGCCTATTGATGGAATTCGTGGGCTGTTTTGGTGTGGATTTGTAAATGTGATTAATGATTTTAGTTAGGTTATTGGAACTTTGAATGGGCTTTCATGGTGGCTGGATTGATTGAGTTGTTGTTCTCTTGGGGTTTTGATTCTTGAATATGTTAGCCTATGATTAATGCTCTATTAATAGGTTGTTAATGTTTTATTGGAAATTGATTCTAATGGGTATTTTGATGGAAATCTGAATTTGGTTTTAGGACTTGTAAATTGGGTGATGATGTTGGTTTATATTTTATTATTAGAGATTGAATTTAATTGTGTTGGATTGTTGTTTGGGTTTGTGTTGTAGGGGTTTATGCTAATTGAAAATGGTTGAATGATTTGGTTTGTCTCTTGTAGTGGCCATGTGTGGAGAGTGATTTTAATGGGTGTTCTTAATGGGATTCAAATCTAGATTTTGGATTGATAATTTGATGATGTTGGATTTTTGATTAAGTTCCTATAGTGTTGTTTTAATGACATTGGAGTTGTTTTAGGCCTTTGATGCTTGTGGGTGCCTAGGCCCATGATTGGAGTTGATTCGGGGAATCCCTTCTATGTGGTAGCCGAATGAAGTTTATGTGGTGTTGTTAAGATTTTGATTAGGCTCTATGGAAGTTGGAACAAATGGGTATGCGGTTAGATGATTTTGGTGGTTTTTGGATTTGTAAATTTGGAAATATTATGATAGTGTTGAATTATTGGAATGTTGTTAAGTGTGGACCTTGAAGTTAGTGTATTTAGATCCTTATAGTTTAATGGGCAAATGCAGTTGAAATTGAGAATAAATTGTCATGGTGTCTAATAGAATAAAATGATTATGTAATAGTTAGAGAAAGAAAGAGTAAAAGTAAGGTGTTAAACGTTAGGTTCTATGAGCTAATTATCGGAATGTTTACCTAAATAGAAATGAATTAAGGGAATGAGTAAATAAAGTAAATGAAAGCGTATAGGAAATGGATGGAATACATAAAGATTATAATATGTTAAATAAGGCTAGTCCTAAACCTAAACTACTTGGATGGTTAGTAAATGATAAAGATTAAGTATTAAATATAATGGTTAAAATGTGAATGCCGTAGATTGGTAAATTGTCCAAATAACCTTAAGACAAGAAAAAAAATAAAATAGTAGTATTATGAGAATACCTAAAAAGACTCTAAAGTCAAATAGTATTGGAACTTTATGATTTATGTGCCTATATGCGTATTGTGAAATATATAAGTGTGTTATGAGACTAGGTTTAGCTTAATAAGCATTTTATACATAGATGTCTATACATGTATATGTATATGGGCCAAATACACTTAGTTAGCTTAAATGAATAAATAACTATAAGACTTATAGTTAATAACAGTAATAGATAAACTAATGAATATAGTAAATACATCTTTGTATTAATAAACAAAGATATCACAGGAACCCAAACCTAAATGATAACTTAATAATAGTTTAGGATACCTTTTTAGCCTTAGAAGCAGGTTACGCAACGTGTGAGCACGCGGGTAGTTTATGTGTCATAAAGTATAGGTTCAATAGCGTAAGTCTAATGAAACCAATGTTTGTAGGCATGTGTTCGGATTGGAGATTTTAATTGGTTCTCCAATGTAGAGTTCAAGTAACTAGAACACGGGGGAAAGGTTCGAGTCAAGAGTCCAATGTAGCCAAGGTGATATTCTATTCACTGAGAAACTATTATTTTTATATATTATAGAGTTGCAAAATATATATGTTGTTTTATAAATCCAAACCAACTGTATGTTGAATATATTTGTTTTGGTTGATTTGAGTACTTTAGAGTATGTTCAAATATATCAATGATAGTTTCAGAATCTAGTATTGCGTGTTGCATGATTTGGATGAAGTATGGAATTGTTTAGCAAAGTATGATTTAGTAGCATATTACAGTATTGAAATACTTATTGGTCAAGCACAGAGCATAGAGCATGTAGCATAGAGCATATAGAATGCAGTAACCCAGCAGCAGCCCAGTAATAGACCTTGGGGGACCCAAGCCCCACAGCAGAATGCATAACATATATAGCATGATTTATATTGTGTGTGGTTTTCATAATTACTACGTGTAGTTTGCTAGACGTATTAGTATTCCTAAGAGTTTTAATGGCAAAGAGCTTATGTATATTGCTATCGTCTGTTTGCATGATTTAAGAACATTGAGCTTAGATGTACAAGGGTATTTTCATTGTTTGGGTATGAGTAATACAGTGTCCTGGGAGTAGGTAGATGGATTGTCATAGACATGAATTTGTAATGCCCTAGGATTTGGTGTTACCCATATTTGGGGGATGATAGTATGCTCATACTAAAGAGCAAAATTACATGTTTTAAGCTTGGTGTACTTGGATGTGACGCTATTGGTTGGGATATCAGTGTGTTTTTTTGGGAGTAGGTGGATTGTCGTTGGTACATCTGTGAGAAGTGTTTGGATATTGGAGTTTTATTCTAGTAACCACATGGACAATTATGTGCCATAGACATGAATTTGTAATATCCTGAGGCACGGTGATATCACAGTTGGTAATGTTAGATCTTGGTGCATTTGAGCTACCAACATAAAAGTATTATTGTAAATGGGTGTGTACGTAGTTGCTTCCGAGTAATTGGAACTTCTACTAATGGGTCAAACTACATAGTATGCTTTAAATGCTTTCTAATAGTCGGTGTTTGTTATATCAGCTTTGGGGGTTTTCAAACAAAAGTTTATAAATTGGTAGTTGTTATAGTGTACGCGAGACTAAAAAAGGAAAAGTTGGTTCATTGTGAAAACTTAGTTAGTTTAATATCACTGAGGTCTCGGTATTTATGTACTAAGACGGTGAACTCATCCTTTCACCTATACGGATGTGGCAAACCCCCACAACCGTATAGATGATGTTCTTGTGGCTGTAGGTACTCTGGTCATAGTTGGTGGTGTTGTAGAAGTGTACCTGAGATATTATGATTAAAGCTCGCTACAACGGTCGTAATTGGTGGACCATGGGTTGTCAACCTGTTTATAGGTTTGGTTTATGGCTTGTGACGTCACTTATTCTTGTAAAGCCATTTCTGTTATGTATTTATATTGAAGAAAGACTTAAACAAATAGATGTTAGATGGCTCTTATTGTAATTAATTTGTGATAGATGTTAAGATGTGATTTCCGCTATTATGTTTATGTTTTCCACTGCATAGTTAGATAGAGGTATACTATGATTCACCGGGTACATATTATGAGGTATGTACCATATGTTGGCTTTGCGACATATGGTCGTCCCACTGTGATGACTCGTTTTATGTTTTATAAATGGTTTGTACAAAAAAAAGGGTCGTCACAGATTCAGAGTTCTCTAGGTGGCGTTTGGACCTAGACATAGAGCGTTCGAACGGTAAACTGCAATCGACTTCCATAACGTGCTTCACGCGTTTCCTTATTAAGCTTCAGTCTCCACGTCCGGACGGTGTTGTCTTAGTGTCCGGACGGTTGCAAGCTATCTTCACCAAGCCTGTGCTGAGCTGTTCAAAATCTTCTCGAACACTGAATAGCGTCCAGACGGTGTTGACTAGCGTCTGGACGGTTGTTTGCTGTCTTCACAGACGTGTCTACTGAGCTGTTCAGAATCTTCTCGAACACTGAGGAGCGTCCAGACGTTTCACTGGGCCATCTGGATTGTCAAGTTGTATTATTTTTTATTAGGTTTCCAATGACACCAATTTCATCTCAATCCAATAGTGAAGTAGAAAGTTATGATAAAAATATTAAGACATGTGTAGAATCTTCTTGGAAACCGGAAATTTCCTTCTTGATGCTTGTGACACTAATACTTGTCATACTAAGGCCCTTTCCATATTGGTGAAATAATCTCTGAATATTATGAAGACACTGAATAATTACGGTGTCCCTGTTTTAGCAGCACACTTACATGGCAGTGATTTTGTCAACAAAATGTAGCCAATAAAACTAACAGTTTCCTTTATTGGTTTTTTAGAGAACTTGTGAACTTATCAAGGATTCTTCCTTGTGGCGTTCAAATTTTATACCTTCGGTTCGTGATTCTATTATAATCATTGGGTTGGGGTTTGTTACTTTATACCTTCAGTTCGCGTTTCATTTATAAACGTTGGGTCGGGGTTTTCTATCAAAAACCTGAATTTTAACTTTCTTGGGGAAAATATTCCAATATTATTTGTTGTGTCTCAAAGCTTGTAGGTTGAGGTTCACCTCATTTGGTATCAAAGCCAAGGTTCTAAAATCAGGTTTACTATCCTTTTATTTTATGTTTCTTGTTATCATCTTATCTTGTTCTGTTTGTATTCATTATTCCTTACTCTTGTTATCATCCTATCTAACACTGTTTGTGTTCATTGTTCCTTATTCTTGTTTTGTTTCATGCACCAAGTTAAAAAAAGAACAAAAAGAAAAAGAGAGTGAGGTAAAAAAAAAAAAAAAGAAAAAAAAAAGAGGCAAAAAAAGGTGTTACTAAAGCAACATATACTATCTTTCACCGCGCTTATCAAAGTTCATTTTTTTTCTTGAATCGTGACTTTTGTAGTTTCAGTTTCTCTCGAAAAATCTGATATTTGTTATCTTCCTTTAATTCATTGTTTCTATAATATTTTCTTGTCGTTGGTATTGGTTTAAATACTACAAGTTGAATTTCTTGATCAAGTTTATTAGTTTAATAAAGAACTGAAAATGGGAAACTACAAGTGGAAAAAAGCAAGAGAGTGTGAGACTAATATCGGGAAAAAGACAATTTAAGAGTGAAACACGAGTGTGAGCGACATAATTTGAGTGCAAACACATGAGGGAGTGTTGTGAGAAATTATTTCTAACATTGTTCTACAGTTTCAAAAATATGGGTGACAAATTGAACCAAGAAAGAAGGGAGGAGTCGTCCTTTGTGTTGTAGGCTATGCAATAACAATTTGCACGCATGGACGTGGTGTTTAATGAGATTCACGATCGGATGGATAGGCAAGACGCTGTTATTGCTGCTTGGCGCAAGGAGCATCCCCAAAGAGTCCCTAATGCTAGAAGGCAAGAAAGGCGTGCGCCCATGGATGATTCTGATGATGACCACGAGGATGAGTTCGAAGATGAAGAGGATCAAGCTTCATTGAACGGTGAGGGCAGGTTCGTGCCAAGGGGAGAAAGGCGCGGAAGAGGTTTCCAAAGAGATCCGAGATGGTGAGATGGGACAAATAGAAACCCAGGAAACATCAAAATGAAGATACTGTCGTTCCAAGGGAAAAATGATCTTGAAGCGTACTTGGAATGGGAGAAGAAGGTGAAGTTGATTTTTGATTGCCACAAGTACTCCGAGGAGAAAAAGGTGAAACTCCCTGTCATTGAGTTTACTTACTATGCTATTATATGGTGGGATCAACTTGTCATGAATAGGAGGAGAAACCATGAGAGGCCTATTGAGACGTGGGAGGAAATGAAGGCCATCATGAGGAGGGGATTTGTCCCTAATCACTACTATATGAACTTATATCAGAAATTACAAAGTCTTACTCAAGGCTATAGGGGCGTGGATGACTACTACAAGGACATGGAGATCGCCATGATTTGGGCTAATGTAGAGGAGGATAAAAAGCTACCATGGCAAGGTTTTTGAATGGGCTGAGCTGGGACATTGCCAACGTGGTAGAGTTGCAACACTATGTGGAGTTGAGGACATGGTGCACATGGCAATAAAGGTGGAACGACAGCTTAAAAGGAAAGGAACTCGATCATTTCAAAATCTGGGCTCCTCTACTTCATGGAGGTCGAATTGAAGGAAGGACAAAAGGGCTGTTTTAAAGTCCAAAATCGAACCACCAAAAAGGCGAGGGCGATGATGACCAAAATCCACCGCCTAAGGACGCTTGTGATGATGATGTGGAGTATCTAGTGGAGGGTGAGTCACTTGTGGCTAGGTGTGCTTTAAGTGCCCAAGTCAAAGAAGATGACATGGAACAACAAAGGGAGAACATTTTTCATACTAGATGCCACATCAACAACAGGGTATGTAGTATGATCATTGATGGGGAAGTTGTACTAATGTCTCTAGCACTACTTTAGTTGAAAAGCTGAATTTACCTACCTTGAAACACCCTAGACCATATAAGTTGCAGTGGTTGAATGATTGTGGGGAGGTTAAGGTAAATAAGCAAGTGCTAATTTCTTTTTCAATTAGGAAGTACAAAGATGTACTTTGTGATGTTGTTCCGATGCAAGGGGGGGTCACATATTATTGGGCATGCCATGGCAATTTGACAGGAAGGTCACTCATGCCGGGTTTAAGAATAGGCATTCTTTTGTAAAAGACAATAAAACCGTTACTCTTGTACCGTTGACTCCAAGACAAGTGTATGAAGATCAAATGAAATTGAAAAGAGAGAATTAGTTGAAAAAAAATTGTGAGAATGAGAGTTCAAAAAAAGATGATGACAAAGAGAGTGAAAGGAAAAAAGAGAGTGAAAGGAAAAGAGAGAGAGAAGAAAATGAGAGAAAAACAGAAAAACAAGTGAGTTTTTATGCTAAGGCGAGTGATGTCAAGAATGCTTTTTATACTAACTAGCCTATATTGGTACTCTGGTACAAAGAGGCATGTTTTAATACTAATGAACTTGATGAATCTTTGCCTAGTGTTGTTGTCTCTTTGTTGTAGGAATATGAGAACGTGTTTTCTAACGATGTGCCTAGTGGATTGCCACATATTAGAGGAATAGAGCATCAAATTGATTTTGTGCCAGGTGAGTCAATTCCTAATCGACCAGCCTATAGGAGTAATCCGGAGCAAACAAGGGAACTTCAAAGGCAAGTTGAGGAGTTAATGCCCAAAGGACACGTGAGGGAAAGCATGAGTCTATGGCGGTACTGGTTACTTATTCCTAAGAAGGATGGAACTTGGAGAATGTCTGTTGATTGCAGCACTATCAACAACATTATAGTAAAGTATAGACATCCCATTCCTAGGCTAGATGACATGTTGGATGAAATTCATGGGTCATGTATTTTCACAAAAAATGATTTGAAAAGTGGGTATCATCAAATTATGATGAAAGAGGGTGATGAATGGAAAACTGCCTTTAAAACTAAATATGGATTATATGAGTTGTTAGTAATGCCTTTTGGTCTAACTAATGCACCAATTACATTCATGAGTGTTAGTTTGTGATTGGCTACATTTTGTTGGACAAAATCACTTCTATGTAATGTCGCTTTTTAATCAGGGATACCGTTTACTTTAGAGTCTTCTATTTAGAGATGTGCTTCAACTAGATTATGCACAGATTCCAAAGTCAGAGAAGTCGGATCCCAAGATTCCGTCTAGACTTCCCTGTCTACCATCCAGATGCTCATCAGTCAAGCAACATCCGTCTGGACGACGTAGTTATTCCGTCCGGACTCCCATCAGTGTCCAGAAGATTCGAACTGTTCAATGTTGCATCCGTTCGGAAGTCTTAGCAACACGTTCAGACCCCATTCAGTGTTCGACAAGTAATTGGATTTCTTTCGCAGACACAGATATGGGAAGACAGCTGCAACTGTCCAGACGACAGGTCTACACCGTCTTAACACTATCCTTGATAAGGCAGGACGTGAAGAAGATTTGCAACCGTTCGGACGACAGGTTTACACCATCCTGACGCCAGTCCTTATTATGGAAATTGTGTGCAATTGAAGTGCAACCATCCGGACGTTAGGACAACGCCGTCCAGATGCGGCCCTATTCAGGAAAGAATATCAGGGCTTTTGGAAAGTTGATTGCACAGTTGTCACTCTCAGCTACCGTCTGGATGCTGCTTAGAGAAAATCGTTCCAGACTCGATTTAGGTCTTTTGTAGCCTATAAATAGAGGCCTCTAGGCATGTAATTTTTTAAGAATTCAATATTGAATTCCTTAGAGCTTAGAGAGTATAATTTAGGAGTTATTGTGCTGATTAGTTTGCTCTAAAGCTGTTGTCGTAGTGCTGTTGTTGTGCTTGTGTTGAAGTCTATCTTAGGGAGGAGCCCTAAGGTAAAGGAATTCATTAAAGACCCCTTTCAAGTAGGTGACTTGGTTGGGAGGCTTTCACGTTGGGTTACGTGTCAGCATGCAAGATACGATCGCTGCATAAGGGTATGTGAGTGTTATTGTCTTATTACTAGCTTTGTCTTCTGAATAGTGAATTTCCTCGGTTTGGTTGCCCCAGAATGGTTTTTCTCTTAATTGAGTTTCCACTTCGTTAACAAAATATCTGTCTCATTTAAATTCCGCATTTAGATATTTTGTTACACGTTGCACACACACATGGTTAATTAGAAGTCTATTTGAGCTTGTAACTGAAAAGAACACAAGACATGCCAATGACAAAGCCCTCCATGTTCTATGTGTTGCTCTTTCACCGTTTGAATTTACTAAAATTTCAAATTGTGGAACTGCTCAAGAAGCATGGCAAATCTTATAAACATCATATGTAGGCACAAAACTTGTTAAATCTGTCAAACTTCAAATGTTGATTTCTAGATTTGAAGAGATTAAGATGCTTGAAGATGAGACATTTGGAGAGTTTTACTCTAAGATGAGTGACCTAAAGAATTTGATGGTGAGTCTTGGGAAGTCCGTCTCGGATGTAAAGCTTATCCGAAAAATTCTAAGATCTTTCCCTGAGCGTTTAAGAATCAAGGTGACTACCATTGAAGAAAGCAAAGATTTAGAAGAGATGAAGATTGAAGAGTTGGTGGGATCTCTTCAAACCTATGAGCTTTTCTTGCCCCCAGTCAAGAAGGTGAAGACTATTGCCCTCATGGCATCTAAGAAGAAAGCCAAAGTCTCATCTAAAGAAGACTCTGAGAAAGAAGAAGATGTAGTAGCAATGCTGGCCAAAAATTTCGGGAGATTAATGAGGAATATTCAAGAAGAAATTCTCCAAAAGACTGAAGAAGGCCCCCAGAGAGTCTGAACCTGAAGAAGCTGAGAAGAAGGACCCAAGAGGTCCCAGATGTTTTGAATGCTCAGGCTTTGGGCATATACGGGCTGACTGTGGGAACCTTAAGCAGGGAAAAGGGAAGGCCTACAATACAACTCTCAGTGATGAGTCCAAAGAAGAAGAATCTCCTGCTTAAGATCAGTTTCTAGCCTTTGTGGCTCCACATGAAGAAGAGGAGGATTCTTACTATTCTGAGCACAGTGATGAAGATAGGGAAGAACTCAAAGAGGCCTATAAAATCCTTTATGTAGAGTTTGAGAAGTTGAGGGAGACTCGTAAGAAGCACATTCATGAGCTGAACAGTTTACAGACTGAGAAGAGTTCGCTGCTGCTCAAGATATAGGATCTAGAGGAGAAGCTATTGGATACACAACGACAGTTGGAGAGGGTCACTAATGAGAAGCTAACCCATATGCTATCAATCCAGAAGAGCCCAACAGACAAGATCCGACTTGGGTATGTAGCTCCTCCCTCTGACATTCCTTCTACTTCTAGGACTCCGTTTGTCAAGCCCACAGTTCCCGAGCCTCCACTCACAGTCGTTGACAAAGGAAAAGAAGTAATTGGTGGAGATATTCCGGTCACTTAGAAGCCCCCCACCATTAGACAACCTCTTATATGCCACCATTACGGATCAAGCAGGCACATCCGACCCCAGTCTTCTCTTCTCAAAGCTCAGAGATCAAAGGTCAAGAAAGAGGTGCCAAGACAAGCTAAATTTGGCACTAGACCTCTGGCCCAGCATCAGGCTCCACGACATCATGCTCCCCAGTATAAGGCTCCATGGCATCAGGTTCCAAGGTACCAGGCCCCACGGCATTAGGCTCCTCAGCATCAGTAGCATCAACAGAGATTTGTTCCTGCCAATCAGAATGGCAAACCCAAGACTAACAAATCAAAGCACTTCATGAAGAAGCCGCAGAAGATTGAGGATGATCAATTCTAAAGAGAGCTACCTATATGGATGTAGAGTATGATACAATGGATGGATCATCAGATGAAGTCCTATCAACAACCACCACAAGGAAGGCAGGCATGGGTCAGAAAGGAGGCAGACATTCACCCCTTGAGGGGGGAATGGACTCACCTAGTTAGTGAGGGTACACATGCCTAGGATTTGGTTCCTAATCCTAGAGCATCAGGTTTGATTGCATTACATTATTCTCTACATGTCATATCTTTGTTTGCCTTGCAATTTAGGAATCATTGTTATTTGCCCCCTATTTCTCTTGTTACTCTTGAGAAAATTTGTAGGTACTATTTGGGGATGACAGAAAAAGCACGTTGGGCTACTATTTTTCTGTATTGGTAATTTTGGTCCTTTCTCTTTGAAGACAAGTTTGATCTTACCATATGCTAGGTTTATGATTGTCTATTCACCTTTGTAGCATGTTTTTAATAATAATAATAAAAAAAATTGGGCGAGAAGATGCAGGAATTTTATTTTTTTCTTTTCTTGGCATTGCAGATATTGCATGTGTTTTTACCTGATATCTCAACTCATTGTGCATTAATTAACTATGCTTATATATGATTGAGAGTTTATGCCTAATATCTGCCAAGTTTTCCTGTGCATCTTAATGCTAGTTAATTACTTTTCTCATGCGATGATTTTGTGCACTATCCAAGGTTCTCCTAAGGTATATATATATATATATATATATTTTCTCTCTTTGACTTTTTGCTTTTGGAAATTCTGATGAGAGAGATGTTTTTGTAAGATGGTCAAACTGACCAACTCGCTAGTTGAACCTAGAACCTAAAAATCATAGCATTCTCTCTAGGTTGCAGCATCAAGTGACAAAAAGCATTCAAAAAATCAGTAAATATGGATTAATAAAAAGATCCACTGCTTATTGTGCTATAAATTTGTTCTTGAACTTGTCCCTAAAGAAACCGTCAATGACCAAATCATTGCGGAAATAGACGGTCACTAAAGGACTAAGTAAAAGAAAAGTGCTGCATCTTAGGGGAAGTGTATTAGATGAGGGTTGCTAGGCCTTAGTAAAATAAGGTTTGACTTTAGACTAATCTATCATTAATTTTCTCTCTTGTTTAGGAAATTCAGTTGCTTTAAGTCATATCAGTGAACTTCATACCTTATTGAGAAAGTCTTCACACACACCGCATTGCATGAGTTGAGTAATTTATTTAAAGTTTCTATCTACAGGGAATTTTGTGCTAATTGAACTCTTAACTCTCAATTATATCTCTGAATATTTTTGAAATGCTATCTCACTGCTATATCAGTTGATTACACATGCGTATTCTGAAACTGACTTTAGGGAAAATAATTTTTCTGCAAATTTTCCTTCAGTTTCTATTTTTTAGTGTGAAGCGTCCAGACGGTCTCCTTTTGAGTCCGGACGAGTGCAGCTCAGATGGCCTGACGGTCAGGTGACACGTCTGGACGCGCGCGATTCTGCCGTATGCTTATGTGGCAGCCCACGTCCGGACGGGTTAGTGATGCGTCCGGACGGTTACCCTACAGGTTTAAGTATCGCTTTTCTCCCCAGCCGCTGCATAGTCCACTTCTTTTTCTTGATTTTTCTTGAGATTTTGGTGTGTTTTACTTGCTTTTTCTCGTGTTTTGGCACGAGTTCTCGGCTTATTTTATCCTCTTGTGCATTTTATCTCATTTCCAGGTATTTTACTTCATCTTTTGCATTATTTTCAGTTTTATTTAACTGTTAATCTTTTTAATATATGCAATTTTTATATGCCATTATCAAGAGGTTACCATTTTGCCTGTGCAAGCATATCCTTAATATTATCCTCGAGGCCCGAGATGAGAATACTACAGGACTTCCATTTGCAGCTTGATCACACAAATTATCCTTCAGTTTGGGATAGACATCTTTGGAGAGCCCAAGATGAAAATTTAGGACCCCCTCGGCAATCAGACCCTAATGAAGTCAAATGCCCAGCTGAGGCATGAAGGTCAAGATGAAGCTCCTTAGCCTCCTCCTATTCATATTGAGATGCCTTTTGTAGCATCATCTTCACAGACTGCTCCTTCGCCTCCACAGTCTGATGCAGTTTTGACTCAGATTCTAGCTTCTCTCGTGTTACTTCAGGGAGGTATGAGTTCGATGCAGTAGGTGGTTAACCACCGTGTGGAGCAGTGCCAGTTGGATATCCAGGAGTGTCTCTAGCACCATCATCTATCTCGTGATGAAGAGGATCATCCAACCCTTGCTGAGGAGGATTGATTATTTTGTTTGGTGTTTTGTTTGGATTATTTTGAGACAGTTTTTTGATTATTCTATTTTGGATTATTGTAATATTTTTTTAACTCTGGATTAATTTACTTTGTTTACCTTTGTCTTACTGAGACATTAAGGGGAGTAATTTTATTGCTGGTTTTTATATGCTCTATTTTACCCTTTGTTCTTTTGAGACAAAAATGGGGAGTATTTTTTGTTTTGGACTGGGATTGTATTTTTAAACCGATCAAGTGATTTTTGTCCCAGAATGGCTAAAGGGTGAGTTTGTCAGTTTGTGATTGGCTGCATTCTGTTGGACAAAATCACTTCAATGTTATGTTGCTTTTTAATTAGGGATCTTGTTTAATTCAGAGTCTTCTATTCAGAGATGTGCTTCAAGTAGATTTTGCATAGAACCACTTTTGGGCAGTCAAATCCAAGATTTCCATTATTCAAAAGACAAAGCTAGTTACAAAGCAGTAGCACTCACATACCCTTGATGCAGTGGTCGTACCTTGAACTCTGGCATGTACTTATACACGAATGCCTCCCAACCAGGTCTTCTACCTAAAGGGGTCTGCAATGGAATCCTTTACCTTAAGGCTCCTCCCTAAGATAGACTTCACAGCTAATCAAATCACACACCAGCAACAGCTAGAGAGCTAGCAAATCTTCAAATCTTCGTAAATACCATCTCTAAGCTAAAGAGAATTTAATACCGAATTCTGTAAATAATATATGCCTAGAGGCCTCTATATATAGGCTGAAAAAGACAAAAATTGACTCTGATTCGAATTTCTCTAGGTAGCGTCCGGACACAAGTTGAGGCTGTCCGGACGGTTAGCTGTGCAATTAGCTTTCCAAAAAGCACTGATTTTCTTTCCTAAATAAGGCCGCGTCCGGACGGTTGCATTTTAGCTGCACACAATTTCCATAATAATGACTGGCGTCCGAACGGTGTTGCCCTGACGTCCGGACGGTTGCAATTCTTCTCCACGTCTTGCCTTATCAAGGATAGTGTCTGAACGGTGTAGACCTGATGTCCGGACGGTTTCAGCTGTCTTCCCATATCTGTGTCTGCGAAGGAAATCCTTTTACTTGTCAAACACTAAATGGCATCCGGATGGTATTGCCACGTCATCCGGATGGATGCACTTGAACGCTGGATTCTTCTGGAACTCTAAAGAGCATCCAGACACATTGTTGCGATGTCCGGACAGATACAAGCTTGAACAGTTCGAATCTTCTAGACACTGATGGGCGTCTAGACGGATCCGGACACTATACTGGGCCGTCGGGATGGAAACAAGGGATCCAACTTCTGCTGAGTTGGAATATGCATAGAATCTTTTCTGGAACTCTGAAATTACCTTCTTGAAGCTTGTGACACTGAAACTTGTCATATTAAGGCCCTTTCCATGTCAGAGAAATAAACTTTGAATATTTGAAGACTTTGAAATATATAGTATCCCTGTGAAAATAGCAATATTACATAATAAGCATTTTGTTAACAGAATGCAGGTAATTATAAACTAACAATGTATTTTCTTATGTTCGAAATACGTTAGTTTCGTTTTCCTTATAGTGGGCGTGTAGGGCTGAAAATGTTATTAATAGCCTGCATTCATTGTAATACAGTATCATTGAATGGAAATAAAAGAAAACATGAGGTTTGTTCCACTTGTGAACTTATAAAGGATTCTTCGTTGTGGCATTCAAATTTTATACCTTTGCTTCGTAATTCAATTATAATCATTGGGTCGGGGTTTGTTATTTTATACCTTCAGTTCACATTTCATTTATAAACGTTGGGTCAGGGTTTTCTATCAAAAATCTGAATTTTAGCTTTCTTGGGGTAAATATTCCAATATTGTTTGTTAGGTCTCAAAGCGTGTCGGTTGAGATTCATATCAATATTGCTACTCCAAAAGTAACATAAGTCATTTAATTACAACAATACACATCACAATTGATGCCCTTCCAAAATATAGTAACATAACCATATAGTAACATAAGTCATTTAATTACAACAACTCACATCACAGTTGATGCCCTTCCAAAATATAATAACATAACCATATTGTTCATGCCCTTCCAAAATACACATCATAACCATATTGTTCATGCCCTTAAAAAATTGAAAACACACATCAAACATTAACATCACACTCGCCACATCTTTTTCTTTCCTTTGTCATTTTTTCTTGCAATGGTATTCCCTTTATTCGACCTTGCAGCTCCTTCAAAACCACGTGGAGGAATGTCAGTAGTTGTTGCTTTTGCTTTGCTTATGTCAAAATCAAAGGGGCAACCCTAAAAGTTATGCCACTTCTCAGAATTTTGGGTGGTCCAGTAGGGTTCCCAGTGAGATCAACAAGAAGTTTTCCTCTGCTGTTTGGGTTCCTAGTTTGTGGAACACCTAATCTCAATCTTGCAGATAGTCTTGTCCTAGTGGCCAAACTGAGAGTGCCCTTCTTCCTACTATAGGGTGCAACAAAATCTACCCTTGCATTTTTCTCCCTCCTGCTTGGTGTGGTAATGGCAATGCTTGCACCCCTACTTTGTGTAGATGCAGTGCTTGCACCCTCTCTCCTCTTTTGACCCCTACTCATTGTTGATGCAGTAGGATTACCCACAGATGGGGCACTCTATATTGGTGTAGTAGAATGATCCACAAATGGGGCACTCGGTATTGGTGTAGTAGAATGAACCACAGGTGGGGCACTAGTTATTGGTGCAGTAGAATGAACCACATGTGGGGCATTGGAGCAGCCACCCAACTACAAAAACAAATGAACAACACATTAAACAACAAAAACAAATGAACAACACAGTAAACAACAAAATATAATAACATATAATTAGATTACCAAACAGTTAAAAATAGGCACAAAATGCACAACTTACCATATCAAGATTGTAGTCAACATCTGCTGTATGTTCTCTATAAAAAGATCTCCTACGTTCTTGTATTTCATCATGCCTCTTCCTTTCAATGCATGTTTGTTGTGAGTTTTAAAGTACTCGCAAGCACATGAATTGTGTGCAATATAGTGTGTGCAAGTGCGAGATCAAATTCACAGGGAAATGTGTTGCGAAAATCAATTTCTATTTTAACTAATTCTATTTTAACCTAGTTCTAAATTTTTGGGTTTAAATATGCATAATAGCAAACTAAAATTAAAGTTGATATAAAACCATTAAAGTTGATATAAAACAAATGATGAAAAGTACGAAGGTTTTAGAATCCACCTAACCAAATCAAACCACATGAAAAATATAGAGACTTCTAATTTACCGTGTGTGTGAACAATATGTAACAAAATATCAAAGTGCTGAATTTAAATAAGAAAGATATTTTGTTAATGAAGTGGAAACTCAATTTAGAGAAAAACCATTCTTGGGCAACCAAACTCAGGAATTCCACTATTCAGAAGACAAAGCTAGTAACAAAGCAGTAACACTCACATACCTTGATGCAGCGATCATACCTTGCACTTTGACATGTAACCCAACGTGAACGCTTCCAAACCAGGTCTCCTACCTAAAGGGGTCTTCAATGGATTCCTTTAGCTTAAGACTCCTCCCTAGGCTAGACTTCACATGACCAAGAACCACACACCGGGCAGTACCTAGAGAGCTAGCAAATCTTCACAATTTCTACCTACACACCCTCTCTAAGCTCTAGAGAATTCAATACAAAATTTTGTAAATAATACATGCTTAGGGGCCTCTATTTATAGGCTTTAGAAGATCTAAATCGAGTCTGAATCAGATTTCTCTAGGCGGTGCCTGGATGAAGGCATAGAGCGTCCAGACGGTGAACTGTGCAATCGCCTTTCCATAACATGCTTCACGCATTTTCTTATTAAGGCCGCCTCCGAACGATGTTGCCCTAGCGTCTTGACGGTTGCAAGATGTCTTTCCCAATCTATGTTTGTAAAGGAAATCTAGATTCTTCTCAAACACTAAAGAGCGTCCGGGTGGTGTTGCCTTGACAACCGGACGGATGCACGCTGAGCTGTCAGAATCTTCTCTACACAGGAGGGCGTTCGGATGCTTCATTGGACCGTCCGGACGGGACCAAGGGATCCGACTTTAGCTGAGTTGGAAACTTCGCAGAATCTTCTTGGAACTTTGAAATTGCCTTCTTGAAGCTTGTGACACTGAAACTTGTCATAATAAGCCCTTTTCTATATTAGAGAAATAATCTCTGAATATTTAATGATTCTAAAATGATATGTTATCCCTGTTAAGACAACAACATTACATGATAATGATTTTGTCAATAGAATCAAGCCAATAAAACTAACAAACTTCCCTTTGGCCATTCTGGGACAAAAATCACTTGATTGATTTAAAAATACAATCCGGTCCAAAAATAAAAAATACTCCCCCTTTTTGTTTCAAAAAAACAAAGGGTAAACAGAGTATAGAAAAACCACAGTAGCATAATTACTAATATTCGAAATAATAGGAATAAAAGTAAATTGTCTCAAAAATAGCCCAATAAACAGAAGTTAATCAAACAATTGGAAAAAAATAAGATTGATCACAACACTCGATCATCATCATCATTATGTGGATGATGGTACTTGAGGCACTCCTTGATGTCAATATGGCGCTACTCAACACGGGCGCCAATAGTGCTGACCTCTCTCTGAAGAGAACCCAATGCCTCCATAATCTATGAAAAAGTAGAATCATAAGATGGAGGAGGTGGAGCATGAAAATAAATATTGACTTCTAACAACCAAGTCTGTGTGTTTGTGTGCAACAAAAATATCTTTAAATGCGGAAAATAAAAAGACAAGATATTTGTTGATGAAGTGGAAACTCTGCGAAGAAGCCCATCGTGAACACTTTCCAACCAAGTCTCCTACTTGAAGGGGTCTTTGATGGATTCCTTTACCTTAAGGCCGACCCCTAAGATAGACTTCACATGAACTGTTGAGCACACACTGGCAACGGCTAGAGAGCTAGCAGATCTTTGATTCTCTAAACACCCTCTCTAAGCACTATGGAATTCGTTACAGAATTCATACAATTTACAAGCCTAGAGCCCTCTATTTATAGGCTTATAGAAAACCTAAATCTACTTAAATTTGAACTCTGGCTATCGAGCGTTCGAACGGAAGTTAGCCTCGTCCGGATAGTCTTCTACGACCGTCTTCCAGAATAGCGCAAATCTTTTCATAACAGGTATACGTCCGGACGGCTTGGCCGAGCGTCCGGACGGTCTTCACTATAACTCCTTTCCACATTCAAAAGGAAGTCTGGAATATTCTGAACAGCTGGACAGCGTCCAGACGTGTTGCCATGTTGTTCGGACGTCTTGCAGAAACTTCCTAAACAGTGTCGACTACTGAAATCCAACTCCGTGAAGAAATTGGAGAAGCTTGACCTAGCGTCTAGACGGTGTTGCTCTAACGTCCGGACGTCTTCAACGCGGAAGCTTCTAGACACTGCGGGGTGTCAGGCCTGTGATGATGGTGCAGCTGCTGTGGGGGTAACTGGTGGAGGTTGAGGAACATCACCTTGAGCCTCATGCCACAACTGCGCATTGGACTTCATGAGTGTTTGTATGCCAAGAGGATCAGGAATCTGTGATCTGGGCTTAGAGTCTGAAATATCTGTCATGACCTGAAGACAGATTTGAGTGATTAAACACCCAAAAGATAGACTGGTGTTCTTCTCATCACGGACCTCGAGCATAGTATGCAAGATGTGCTTGCATAAGCAGAAATGAGTCCTCATCACTATGGCATAAAGAAAGGTGGCCTTCTTGAGAGTAAGCTCACTCTGACGAGCTTGAGGACAAAGGTTGGTGACAACAACCTTTGTTAAGAACCGGTGCATAGGAGCAAAAGCACCAATATTGATATGAGAGTGTGACTTCTCCTCTCTCTGTGGTCTCGTACCAAAGAAATCATGCCGAAAGTCAATGCTGGTAGCCTCAACACCAGGAGGAAAGGGAACTCATGAGACTGGTAAGACAGGTACCCGATCACAGCACTGATAAGCTGTGGATCAATCTGAATTGTCTATCCTCTGACCATAGTCTGCATGATCAGTCCTCGGTCATCATCTTGGATGATAATCATGCCATAGAATTCTGGCACCAGTCTGGGAAAGGCCGGGCATGCACAATTGTACAGGTACTCCCACTGGTACTCCAGAAGCATCTAACCAATAGGGAGTAGGACTGGATCCCTTAGATCGACCCGGAGGAGATTCCGCTCCGATAGGACCTGCTGCTTTTGCATGCAAAGCCGCCTGTCAGTAACTGATTCTTCAATTCTTTGCTTGACTCAGGGTGGAGAGTCATCTGAAGACATATTTCCTAGGCTAAAAAAAATTCACAGAAAAATCCATGAAAACATTAAATCCTGTTAGTAAAAAAAAAATTTGGGCATCATGACGGCTGTAAAATGGACTATCCCAAAAATTACAATCACATAGAAAACCATAATAAAACACAACTTAGATAAAGACAATATCTCAACCCAACAACAGAGAATATGAACATATAAACCACATGTTAAACCACATAGACTAAATATGTGAAAAACCTTAAAAACAATCATTATTTTAAGCATAAACACTTAAAGAAAACAGTAAAAGGGTAGAGAAACATACCTGGGGTGGAGAAAAATCACAAATAGGACAAGTGCACGTGAGAAGTACACAAAAAAAGAGCAAAGAAAAACGCATAAATTGACAAAAAACCAAAGAGAAAGAAAAGAATGTCGGGCGGCGCAGGGGGGAATGGGATTTAACCCTACAGGGTTCACCGTCTAGACGTAGTGCCACGTAAGAGATTGCACTAACACGCCCGTCCGGACAAGGAGAAGGAATGTTCGGATGAAACAACCGCACCGTTTGGACAACCAGAAACACCGCCCGGACGCTTCACACAAAAAAAATATTAAAAATAGAGAAAAAAGAGCAGAAAAATATTTCTCAAAAATAATTTCCAGAGCACGCATGTATAAAAAGCTGATAACACAGTTCAAAAGTATTTTAACACAAATGCTAAATTATAATAGAGAGTTAAGTAATTTATCGAGCAAAAATTTTCCTGCATAAGAATTTTTCAAACAGACTACTTAACTCATGCAATGCGAGTGTGTGTGAAGACTTTCTCAGTAAGGTATGATCTTTGCTGATATGATTTAAAGCAACTGAAATTACTTAAAGAGAGAATTTTCACACTTGGATCAGTTAAAAGTCAAACCTTATTTTACTAGGGCCTAACCACTCTCATCTGATACACTCCCCCTAAGCTGCAGCACTTTTCTTTTACTTCGTCCTCTAGTGACCGTCTATTTTCGCAATGATTTGCTCACTAACTGTTTCTATAGGGACAAGTTCAAGAACAGATTTATAGCACAAAAGCAGTGGATTTTTTTATTTATCCATTTTTAATTAGTTTTGAATGCTTTTTTTCACTTGGTGCTGCAACCTAGAAAGAAAGCCAGAATTTATGGGTTCTAGGTTCAACTAGTGAGTTGGTCAATTTGACCATCCTAGCACATAGAAAACTCTAAAAAAGACTTTTCAGAAACAAAAAATCAGAGGAGAAAATAAATAAACCTTAAAGGAGCCTTGGATAGTGCATAATTTCATTGCATGAGAAAAGTAACTATCTATCAAATAGATGCAGCAGGGAAACTTTGCAGATATCAAACAAGAACTCTCAGTTATATAAAAGCAAAAAGAGTAATTCACAAGAACTGAGACATCAGGTAAAAATACATAGGATATTTGAAAAGCTAAAACTAGGAATAAATGTTTGTATCTTTCTCCCCTTTTATTTTATTTTTTTTAAAAAATAAAAGCATAGAAAAAAAAAAAAACATGCTTCACAATAAAGAGGATAGCATAGTCTAAGCATGTAAGGTAAAAGCAAACCTGACCTCAGGGAGAGAGATTTGATAGTACCAAGATAGAAAAGCAGCCGCTCGACTTGCTATTTCTATCATCCCTATTTTTTACCCGCAGAATTTCCACAAGACAAACAAGAGGGAATATAGGGATAGAAAAGATGGTTCCAAAACAACATGCAAAGATTTCATAAGATGATATAAAAATGCTATGCAAGTGTACATGTCATGCTCTAGGATTTAGGAACCAAAATCCTAGGCATGTGTGACCTCACCTACTAGGTAGGTCCGCTCCCCCTTGGGGGGTGGGTGTCCTTTTTCTTGTCTTGTCCTTCCTTCTTTAGCTGTAGTGTCAGATATCTAACCAGATCTTGCATGAAAGAACTGATAAAAGATGTTCCTTCATAGAAGATTTCCCTTTCTGCAATCTTCCGTTTCTCCACATACAGCTTCTTGGGGACCCAAGTTCTTTTTGCTTGAGTAGGCTTCTGCAGCTGCTGATGCCTTGGAACATGATTTCTGGGTAGAGATCCATGATGCCTTGGTGGCTTGGGTGGAGGACACCTAGGCCGGACATGACTGCTAACTCCACATTGGTGACACATGGGAGTTTTAGGAGCTTGCCAATTTATCTTCCTCTGATCTTGCCGATGTGCGCACTTAGGTCTGATGTGCCCTAGTTCACCACAGCAATGGCATGTGGGAGGCTTTCTTCTGATAGGAAGCTTGGCCAGAGGCTGAGGGATGACTGATACTTGTAACGACCCACCCCCAATGACACAATATTGTCCGTTTTTGGCTCCCCCGAACCAGACTTCTTCCTCAGTAATAATAGAGATACTTACAGCCTTTTGGTGCAGTTCTCATAATAGTTCATTCTCTGCAATATATATTTACATACAAAGTGTTAACATTGTTACTTAGGGATATTCATTATTTCACTCTTAGGTGTTGTAACGCCCAGTAATTTCAAGCTCTTAAGAAATCATTGATATTGTTGAGGAGACAATATCCACATGTTTTTATAAGCAAACCTAAAGTTGTTTTGAAAACTTAAAAGATCAAAACCTAAAAACCTAAAAGTAACATTTAAGCTTTAAACTTTGATTGAACCGAAAACAGGTCAAACATACTCAGATTTAGTTAATTCAAAGACCGTGGTGCTCACAATAGACATATCTATCACATGGTAAAATTTTGTGAAAAGTCCACATGTTGACTTTTTGGATTTCTAGTTGACTATTTAGGTGCCAAGTGGCACTTGTGGTTAAACTTTGACCTTTAAATTTAGGCTTGATAAAAATGTTTTTATGGCTTATAATTACTCAATATAGTATATATATAGTTTATACTTGAATCTTGTGAAGTCAGAATTCAATTTAGTAATAGTTGACTTTTTATCCAAAACCGGTGCCTAAATAACCCAGCTGTCGATATTAAACGAAAAATTGTCAAAGAAAAATATCTCCATGCTTCTAGAAACATTTACGTATAAAAAACAAGAGTAATGATGAAAGGATAGAATATCTCAAGAGTAATCATGACAAGAAAGAAAAATCAATAAAGCAAGTGTGAACACAGAAAGTGGATAAAAGATATTTTGACTTTATAGACAGAAACTTTGACTTGACCGGAACTAAGTCAAAACGAACTCGAAATGAGCCAAACCAAAAAGAGAAAGTGTTTGTCTTAAAGTCCTCTATCTACACTCAAAATTTCACATCAATCGGAGTAGGTTTGACCATCGAAATAATTCTCGGAGTAGGCTGCCCTCTAGTTGGACGAAAATTCTAAAATCCAAATTTGCAAGACATTACCCAATAAGCTAATTCTTTTATTACATTTTGCACCTTAAATACCCCTACTTTCCTCCTATAAATAAGCATGCAAGGGTCTTAGTCTTTAAACACAAATCATAGACAACTTTCAAGAAAGCTTTTGCTTTGGTTTTCTCTCCCTTTTTCTCTCCTTCTACCACACGACTACTTTGGTGTTCTTGAAGTTATTTTTCTCTCCAAATCAGATTGGTAAGTAAATCTTGACACCCCTTCCTTACTATTTGATTTCATTACTTGTGTATTTATTACTACGGAGTTGGTTTAATCCCCCGTATTTATTTTATCAATTACTGCATTACTACGGAGTTGGTTTGATCCACCGTATTTATTTTATCATTACTACGGAGTTGGTTTGATCCCCCGTATTTATTTTATCATTTATTGCATTACTACGGAGTTGGTTTAATCCCCCGTATTTATTTTATAATTTATTGTATTCCTACAAAGTGGCTATGCCGCTAATTTCCCTATTCCTTCGTATATTTATTTTATCATTTATCGTATTCCTAAAAAGTGGCTATGCCGCTAATTTTCCTATTCCTTTGCATATTTATTTTATAATTTATTGTATTCCTACAAAGTGGCTATGCCGCTAATTTCCTTATCCCTTTACATAAAAATATTATCCTGTTAGGATTCATGTTTAAGTGTTATGTTACCAAGAGCATTATGCTGTGTTTCGGTGCTTAAACATGAAACGTTGTAATATTTTCTCATGAATCGTTGTAGGATTCATGTTGAAGTAATTACCTTTTAATTGATAACTAAAAACGATGAGTAAAGTGATGTAAAAATATACACATTTTTAATATTGGAAAAAGGACTGATGTATATATCATCTTCTTTGTATATATTTGTTACAGAAAAGGAGCTAAGAAACTACACCAAGGAGAGTAAGTATGGATGTACTTACTGAGGAATGATTCTATGTTTCATTAGGACTGTATGGTGTGTGTTTATTGCATGTGGTTGTTCATATATTGCATGTTGTGTCCAATTAATATAACGGCTGATGAGATAGCCATCAACAAGCTGATGTAGTAGCAAGTGGAAGAAAGGCTAGTCAGTGGATCCAGGGGGTTCATAGTGACCCAGGGTGAGTCCAAAGTCCTAATATATAATTAATGCTGGGACCGGTAGGATTCCAGTGCAAACATGTTAGACTTTAAGTGTGAGGTAAAGGACATGAACGGGTTTGGATACCTAAGAACGAGAGGTCTGAAGAAAGATGATCATAAAACACCAAACTAAATGGTTACTACGATGCACATTCATACAACCTTTGCATTTGTATTATTTATGAACTGTTATTAATCTGATGGTAACTTAGATATGAAAATGGATGACTCATTTGTTTGTCTATGTAAATATGATGACGTCATATTTGCATAATTACTGATGCAGATCTGGAGAATGAAGGCATGGACCCATATGCCAGTTTGATGGTTTTTGAAACCATCAATGAACTATTATGTGCTAGCTTAGAAATTGCTAGTTGTGCTTATATGTGTTTTGTTTTATGGCATGTAAATATTTATAACGATGTCATGTTTGGTATGTTTTATGTTATATGCTTATGTGCTGTCTGTGACACTAATTTTGATGCACCTAGTGTGCATGTTGTGAAAATTTTAATACTCGCAAGTGCACGAATCGTTTGCAATATAGCGTTTTGCAAGTGCGAGGTCGATCCCACAGGGAATTGAGTTTCAAAAATTAATCTCTATTTAAACTAATTCTATTTTAACCTAGTTCCAAATTTATGGGTTTTTGAGAAAAGAAAACATAAACAAAACAAATGAAAATAAAGGGGTCTAGGGTTTTGGAATCCACACCCACCAAATCACAACAACAAAGTCTCATGCTCATCAATACATATCCGAGGTCATCACAATAAAAATCTTATGTATGTTCTACTAAACTTAAAAAATTGTTTAAATCATTCAATGAATCCGTTCTTTGTACAAATCACAAAAGATATCCGGTTTAAACCAAATCATCAAATGTATCCGTGGAGCGAAACACAATGAATATCCAACATTTATATATATAAACCAAGAAATCAATTAAATGAGACTATTTCAAATCATCACTTGTATCCGGAAATCACAAGAGATATCCAAAAATCATCTCAAAAATCGAATAGAAGTAAAACAATGAGAAATCAAAAGCCCATAAAATCAAATAGCATAAACAAACATGAAAACATAATTCCTCTTCAATGGTGAGGTTTCATCCTCAACCCTAGATGAAATTTTAGCTACACATAATAATAAAAATAAAATCTAAAACCTTGAATTAAAAGCATAAAAATAAACACTTACAAAAGGAAAAAAAAAATGGAAGAACAAAATCCTCTAGAAGAGAGATTTGGTGGGTGAGGGTTGTGCCCTACTCCACACACCTTTTACAAAG
The DNA here is from genome assembly GCF_958979055.1 of Alnus glutinosa. Lineage (NCBI taxonomy): Eukaryota > Viridiplantae > Streptophyta > Magnoliopsida > Fagales > Betulaceae > Alnus > Alnus glutinosa. The sequence continues at coordinate 19,497,731 of NC_084888.1, read as the reverse complement.
GCAAAACAAATGTATATATAGTGCCAAGTCTTAGGAGTTTAATCTGGCACCTGAAAAGAAAACAAGTGACGGAGCTACCCCTTTCCATTTTGTCCATCTGTGTCCTTTTCTTGGAGATTGATTTACGCAGCTCTAGGTCTCTCCTAGAAGAAAATCATGCTGACTATCATAGGAAATCGTGTCTTGGCATGGAAAGGAAAAGCCTTGCATTTAATTTGTCTCTTTGTTAAAGGAAATAAAATTCCTCTCTTTATGGTGCTGGTCTTGGACAACATTGGCTTTTAAGGAAATTCTAGTGCTGCAAACTCCAAGAGGAGCCCTTTCACGTGCATGTCCGGTCCTTTTCATTTCGCTCCTAGGCCTTGAAGTTGCTGCTGTCCAGTAGCTTGGGAGAGACAAGCATGGGGAACAAGCTGCTGTCCATACATGTGCTGTCTGGCGTTGGGTGTAGTGCTGTCCAGCAGCTGGTCAAGGTGCTGCCAGGCGTGTCCACGTGCTGCATTGTTTAGGAGTTGCTGCTGTCCTTGCAGGAGCTGTCTGGCGTGGAGTGCTGCTTGGAGGAGCTATCCTGTAGGTGCTGCGTTGCTTAGGAGCTGTTGCTGGTGTGGAGGGAGGTGCTGTCCACATGCTGTCTTGTTCTGCTTGATTTCAGACTTGCTGCTTCTTCTATTCAGTCCCACGTTCCAGCCAACGTTCATTTCTTCTTTTCTTTCATTTCTTCTTTTCTTTCCCCTGTAGGTCCCACGTTCCAGCCAACTTTTTCCTCAATTTTTTCTTCTTCTTCCATTTCTTTTTTTGTCTTGCGAATTGGCTTTCTTTCGGCATTCTCAATTGCATTTTCCAATTTATTTGCAATTCCACCAAAAGATCATCATTTTTTATCAATCACCTGCAAAAATACTAGAACACCAAAACTAACCAAAAATATTATAAAATAACAAAATTAAAGGTTTAGCTCATGCAAATTAAGGGGTCCAAATATACACTTGTTGGCACTCATCAGTGCATATGGCATGTAAAGATAAACCTAAGTAACTTTTAATAAACGTATCGAGGTATTTCAGTCAGCTCTAATGTGTTATGCTATCAATTCCTAAGGCTTTAGAAGAAAAAAAATATATTCCGCTGCGAGAGTTTATCTCTGATGTAGTAATGTCACGTGGAAACCGGAGGTTTCTGCTTACGAATTTGTAGGCTCAAATTTGGGGCGTTACAGGTGTCACATCTAACATGATGCCTTATTTGTTTATATTTATACATATAAAGACATTCATGATTTTACTCATAAAATTATTCACATTTATTGCTACGAGTTTTAAGGAACATAACATATTAAAATCTCACCTATTAACTTAATATGTATATACATATAAATAATACTCAACCCTTTTTCATAAAAATACTAAAACCCAATTACATTTAAAGAATATCAAACCCAACAGTCCAAATATCAAGCAACCGGGTAATTAGTTCATACCCAACCAACAATCACACGACCGACCTCTTCAAAATACCCACTCTAAATCAATCCATCCAGAAAAATACCCAACATCACCTATCTAGAAATCCTCCAAACATGGGTACAGAGGATCATACGGCCAAACACACACACACAAAACATACCCACTGGCCGGAACAAGAACAACACCAAAAATACCCATGATTAGAACCATCATCACCGAAACAGGGGAAGAACACCTACAAAACCAAATATCAACTTCTCCAAATACCCATAACCAACCGTACGCCATTCAACCGGGAAATCAACCAACATCAGAGAAAACTCCAACAAATCATAAATCAAAATAAACGCATAACAATCCGAAGTAGAATTACAAGAATTCATCATAAATTACCTAGCGAATTTCTGTTTAAAGCTAAGGAAAAACCACCGGAAAATCGCCACTGGAAGTCGCCGGATTTCCGGACAGAACCACCGGAAATCGCTACTGGGACCATCACTAGCGATGACCCATGGAGGATCGGGTCTAGATCTCGTCGGAGGGTCGGGTTTCTGCTCCGGTTCTCCTGGGTTTCGGATCCTTCTAGGTCCGTCGGGTCCTCTCCTCTCTCCGTCGGTTTCTCGAGCAACGACCACCGAAAATCGGACCTCTGGTGGTCTAACCCTCCCCTGGTTCTCCATCTCTGTCCATCTCCCGATTGGTCTCTCTCTCTGTTTCTAGGTCTCTCTTTCCCTCAATCCGCTTATCTCTCTCTCGGGTCTCTCGGTCTTAGAAGAGAAGAAAGAAGAAAGAAGATAGAAAGGAGAAAGGGGACTGGGTCTCTCTCTTGCTGGCTCTCCTCTCTGTCTCCCTCTCTTTCTAGCTCTCCCTTCTCCCCACGATCATCTCTTACTCAGAGACTCGGATGGAAAAGGTAAGAGAAAGAGCAAGAGGAAGAAAAGAGAAAAGAGGAGGAAGAAAGAAGAACGAATAAGAAAGAACAAATAGAGAAGGAGAAAGAAACTCAGTAACTATAACTGAGTGGTACGAAAATTTAGAGGAGTTGTATGTTTAATTTATAGAAGTAATAAACTGTGGTTAATTTTAACCGAGTTAAAAGTAAAATATCGGATTAACCCATAGTTAACTTATACCTTAGTCAGATTAACCTGAGTTAATCTTTAAAAATATCTAGTTAACCCATAGTTAATTTTTATGTAGTTAAGTTAACTAGAGTTAATCTTTAATAATATATATATATATATATATATATATATATAATTAACCCATGGTTAATTTTTATCTAGTTAAATTAACTAGAGTTACTTTTAATAAAATCTAATCATTATTAATCATAAATATTTTTATATAAAATCTTTTTCATTTAATAACTCATTTGGGTATAAATCTAAACCCGTTTTAAGTCCAGTTCGTTTTATAAATAATGTTAATTTTTGAATAACATTATTACACTGATAATATTAGGTCAAAATAATATTATGTACAATAAATATTTCACAATAATATTAATAATATTATTCTACAAAATATTTTCATAGAATAATATTATCCCAACTAATTTTACCAAATATTTAAGTTTGTCTATTAATCAATTAAAACAGGTGGCGCATAAATATGCAATTATCAGAATAATGTCGATAGAGCGACTTTACAGTCGATCGAGCGATTGAAGGTGTGAATTAGTCACTACGGGTCTTAAATTCTATTTAAGGTGCCCTGTCTTAAAATCTGGGGTATTACATCCCCTCCCCCTTAAAGGAATTTCGTCCCCGAAATTCGAAAACCGTAAAGTTTTCTCTAACGAAGATTTAGATTTCTAAATCTAAAGTCAAGGGTCAGATTTTAAGATGTAAAACATAATTGTTGAATACAAATTACTCTAACTATCACCACTTAAAAGTGTTACGAGGAAGGAAAAATAATGCATATTTTCTATCATCTTGGCATAACACCTTAACTTATATGATCTTCTATCTAACCTTCACCATCCACATCATTTCCATTTTCATTTATCTGCTTCAACGTAAAGGTCTGCTCTTATCATAGACCTTTGTCTACTTTATTCATCCGTGTTAGCACTACCTAATCAGATCTTTATATTTCCAAATACCTCGTGTGATATGCTGAAATTTCATCTTATCCCTTATTGTTGAAATTCCATCTGATGTTATTGAAATTTCAGCTCCCAATCCTAGGGAAGAATCTTATTCAAGGTCCAACATCTCGATTAAAGTACGTCCTTTAGTCATCCTTAGTGGTCAAAGTTTCTTTCTGTTAGAAAATCCTTTAACATAAATCCGGGTCTAACTAATTCTATTCCGTAATTAAGAATTAGTCCTTAATTCTTCAAACCTCGAAACATAAATCATACCATAATAATAGATCACACTAAGCAAGAATTTCAAGTCAAGGCATCACTTACCTCAAACATCCTCAAATGCGGCTTAGTGAAAGACTGAAATAGATTTCCTTGTTGTTTGACCTTGAGTCATATCTTAATCTTTGAGATTTCTCCAAGTGACAATATTTAAATAGTTAGTCGTCTCATTCAATCAATGAGGTTGACATTGTATATCTCCCAAGTTCACATCGAATTCAGACCTGCATTGTATCATAGGTACTTCGGTCTATACAATCATGACTACCCTTAAGATTCATGATATCATTAATTAGGGTGTCCAGTTTAACATCAAGTCCTACAGAACAATCCTTGTTTCCTTTATCTTCAAAAAGGGTGTAAGGTTTTAAAATCAAGTTCCACAAATAACCCTTTTCCAATTAATTCTTGTTCCTCTTTATACATAAAAAGGGTGTAAGAAAATAATATCTCTTAATCCTATCTTCAATTTAGTCCGTAGACCTCAATTTAAACGCCATCCTTGCATTCCATTGCAAGGTCTAACCTTGATATAGTTCAGCTCGTAACCAAACATTTACTTAATAGTCAGTTCAAGAAATCAGTCTTCCCAAAATCTATAAGGCTTAAACATCAAATATCAAAATCAACTATCTTGTTTAAAACAATCTTCCTCTACCACGTAGCATTTCTCACTTTCCTAAAGTCAACTAGGCATCAATGCAGGTGGTATATCATAACCTACTCCCCACAATGCCATAATCATTCTATCATGATTTCAAATAACAAAAACTTAATACTATAAATCCATAAACATAATTTTTATCCAAATGAACTTCAAGGATGAATTTTATTTTCCAATATCGAACACTTAAGTTCTTTTCTACACGGTCATCAAAATCCTTTTAGAACCTTGAATCATGTCTCATAACTTAGAAATTAAAGATTACCTCAGAAATATCAACTTATCCCCAAATCTCCAATATTTGGCGAATATCATAAACTCAATATTTAATCTCTTTAAATCCTCAAGTTTAGCTAATGAAAAGTCAATGTGTAAATCCTCAAATGAAATTATCTATCTTGGATTATCTAAAATATCACCATGGAATTCCTTAATTCATTTGGCTAGGATTCATAATTACTGTAATCACAACTCAATAGCCAAAACAACTCAGCTCACTATTAAGGCTAAACATTAATCCAAAATCACTATGAATCGGAATAAATATTAACTCATCCTCAAATTTATCGTAACTAAAATTGGGGAATCGAGAGTTCTAAAATTAAACCAATACATAGCTCAATTTATTCCAAAAGTCTTGATGTATACTAACTATATATGAATAAGGCTATCATGCTAATACTATACTTCTTAGGGATATAAATTCTTAATCCAAAAAGTTGAGTATTAGCTCTACTCAATTTTTAAATATAACCCAAAGGGTTTACGTACTTACCTTGTATGCTTAACCGATAGCAATCTTACCTCGTATCAACTCTTGGTCCTCTTGGTGAGAGCGTAGGTATTCGCATTAAAGATGCGTGATTCTGGTCTTACAAACCATTGCTTCCTTTCGGTGTTTCTCTAACCCAGTGGTTTGTGTGTCTGCGAAGAATAAAGTAACATTACCTTCTTCAAGGCCCAGCCTATCAAGACGTAAGGGTTTTCGTTATCCTTTAATGATGTGGAAAATCTTTCTTGGTCCCGAACGTTGCATGCCTTTGTCGACGTTGTTCTCCTTCTCATCGTTGTTCCATTGTGGCGAGGAGCAATCAATCAGTCAATCAAACAAACACCGTGGCAAGGATAATTAATCGACCATTCAAGTGATAAGGAAGAAGACAATGAATCTAATGTCAGTATAAAATAAGACCTATCATCTTATGACTTAAGACTCGAAGCAAATCAATCTTAGTCATCATATGCCACTTATATCAATCTATACCTCAAAAGGAAATGCTTGGATATCAATATCTCTTCAAATGGTTAATTCCTTAATTCTCACAAAATTCCTATCTCCAAATTTAAATCAGTAACCCATTGCCTATATGAAAATTGAAATTGACTTCTAAATAAAAGACAAGTGTGTGCGCAAAGTGTCAACAAAAATAAGCACAGCGGAAAGTAAAAGACACAGAGATTTTTGTTGATGAAGTGGAAACTCAATCAAGAGAAAAACCACTCCGGGGCAGCCAAACCCAGGAATTCCACTATTCAGAAGACAAAGCTAGATACAAGATAGTAACACTCACATATACCTGATGCAGTGGTCGTACCTTGCTCTTTGACGTGTAACCCAACACGAACGCTTCCCAACCAAGTCTCCTACCTGAAGGGGTCTTCAATGGAATCCTTTACCTTAGGGCCAACCCCTAAGATAGACTTCAGATGTAGCGTAGCAACAAAACACTTGCAATGGCTTTAGAGGAAAAATCATGTCTCTAAGCAGTTGTGGAATTCAATACCGAATTCTTGCAGTTCTCAATGCCCAGGGGCCTCTATTTATAGGCTGAGGGCTCAAATGAGCGTCAGGCAAACTATAGCTGGGCGCCGTCCGGACAGTGGTCATGGCTGTCCGGACAGACAACTGTGTGACAAGATTTTCTGAAAATTTTGCTGAGAAATCTTTCCTATTTAAGAGCTGCATCCGGACGGGATGGCACATCGTCCGGACGGTTGCACGTCCGCTGCAAGTAATTTCCTTATAAGGCTTCGCGCGTCCGGACCATGGGGATGAGCGTCCGGACAGTTGAACTTCAACACGCAATTTCCATATCTGCTATGCGCGCGTTCGGACCATGAGAGGCAGTCGTCTAGACGGTTGAAGTCGAATCGGCAATTTCCATATTAGTTGCACGCGCGTTCGGACCAAGGCTGACTAACGTCCAGACGGTGATATTTGAATTGCGATTCTTAGCTTAAGGAGACGCGCATCCGGACGGGATACCACATCGTCCGGACGATTGAACGATCTTTCCTTTATTAGAACTTGGAAAGAATCTGAGACTGGTCGAGTACCGAGAGGCGTCCGGACGGATGCAAGCTAGATAGAACCTTTTCGACTCAGTGGAGGGTTCGAACGGAAATGCACGTCGTCCGGACGGATGATGCTTGGTCTGATTGGCGTCCGGATGGTATGGCACGTCGTCCGGACGGATGGAACAGTTGTCAGATGGGCGTCCGGACGAGATGGCTCAATCGTCCGGACGGCTGACAGGGAATCGAACTCTTTGCAGTGCAAAGTCTTCTGAGAGTGCTTTGAATAGTGAAATCCTTGTTTACAAGTGATTTTGTCCAAACACAGAATGAGGCCAAAATACTAACACTATATAACTTCAAAATTCGCAGATCCAAATATCCTCTTGGGTATTATATACCATTATTCTTATTAGAACTTTAGCAATGTAAATTTAAAAATACCTGGATGATCAATAATCCATACCTCAAAGTATTGCAGTCCTCCTTGTGAATTCATCAAATTCCCACAATCACATTTAATCAGTCTTATCGAGAGGCTGTAAGAAAATAATAATTTTCTACGTATCGTTCTATCTCTCAAAATCAAAGATCTCCTAAGACTGCCATAATCCTTTGAACTGTTTTTCTTCTTGATTCATTACCTAGGTACAAATATAGTACCATGATCTTTTCATTATCCCTGCATAAATACTATCATCCTCGAAAGTCATTAGATTAGATCCTTAATATCAATCCAATTCAATTATGTAGCCTGTCACGCTTCCTCTGTGCCACTCTCATAATTAACATATCTATCCATCAAGCAAGGATTTCTAATAAATGAATCACATATTCCATTTTTATTTAACTTAAGCCCTAGAAAACCTCAATAATTCATCAATTAATAGATTCAAACTTCTCCAAAGTTTATCAGATGCATAGGAAGATAATCTCTCCAAATATCATCAAATTATTTGATCAACTAATTTCTTCAAATATATATAAATCAGTGATCTACAATTTGCTCCTATCTTCAAAAGATACCAGATTTGTGATAATAGATACTTATTAGCCATATCATATCTTTTCTTACATTCTAGGGTTAATCGGATAAACCTCAAAGCCTCAAAGTTTATCTTTTGATCCTCAGGTTATCCTTATTATGATCATAGAAAATATTATCTCTAAGCACAAGAAATATTTGGATTCTGTAATCTATTTCTCCAAAAAACATTTCATGACTACACCTCAAAATAATACTACGTATCAGATTATCCTAATCATGAAATTACTTCTATTTACATACCTCAGGTTTCTTATCCATCTTGCACTGGGATTGTCATTAGAGTGGGAGGTTTCTACACTAAGATATCTATTAGTCCTTGATAATAAAATGTTTATTCTACACTAAGGCTTATCAAATATTAATACATTCAACTCTTTTCGCATATTTATTCAACTCGCAATATTTATTCAACTCTTTTCGCATGATAATCCAATGTTCAATCACTTATCCAATAAGAGCAAATAAATATTATCATAATACTAAACTTAGAGATTATATATTAAAAATCCACGTATCCTCAAAAGGTGTCATTATTCTTTTATCCGTAAGTCATCAATCCATAGAATATATTCTTCTAAGATTAACTGGGTAAGCATTAAACAAATCTAGGAAGCCATTATCTTTAATTCCATCAATAAGGTGCTTAATTAATTTATTATCTTAATATCTATAGATCAACCAAAGTATTAAGCACCAAATATCCTATCTCCAGGCATCGCAAAATTAAAACTATACCTTGAATATGACGCTCATAACCACAAAATTATCTCTATTTTCATACCTCAAAATCATTGGCACTCAATTGCCTTATTATTAAATTCGAGAATTTCATCCATTCTATGCTAAGGCCATTATTAAGGTAGAATCATTTCTGTACTTAGATATTTAAACTTGTTAATTTCAAATAGAAGAACGTCTATAATAATTATCTATTTAATAGCTTTATAGATAGAGCGGATAAACATTCAATATAAAATTATATAAATCTTAGTTTCAGGTTATATGAAAACTAGAGGCATTTATTTATAAAAGCAATACTATGTGCCATATATTTTTAGCACTTTTTCATAAATCATTGTATTAAACTTTTTTTTTCATACAGAAATTCTATCGTTTTAAAATCCTTTGAAATCATATAATAATACATGAATGAGTATTTTTATTCTAAAACAAAAGTTTTACTCCTTCTATTCTATAAGAGTGTCTAAGTTGCTATTAGGCAATGAAAACACAAATACGTATATAATATAGATATATATCATTTTCATAAAACTTTTCTTTTAAAAATGATTTCATCGCATCTAAATATCATTTGTAAACATTGTTCAAACGTTGAAAGCTCATATTTGAAAATTATTTCTTTCATCAAAATGGTTTCGTATTCCTTATTTTGAAATATGATCTTTGTTTAACATGTCATCACACCAATATGTTTTCTAACATATAACAAAGCATTGAAATACATATATTCATAGATTATCAAAGGACGGAAGAATAAACACTCATCAAACAATACTACATAATCTAGTAAAATCCACGCAAAGCATTAGAAATGTGATTTATATTTCCTATAGCTCTTGTGTTATTTTTAGACTTCTAGGGTCAAGTCTTAGGGTCCTCAGAGCAAACTACTCTGATACCAAACTGTAACTTACCCAAGTTACAATTTGACACTAAGCTGTAATTGGTCCTTAGAGCTAACCGCTCTGATACCAAACTGTAACGCCCCGCCTTTTACAAAAAGACGTAAGTGAAAAATTTTCAATTTCCACGTGACATTACTACAACATCATCAGAGCTAAGGTTTGGCAGTGGAATATAATATATCCAACTAGCTTGGAACACGACAGAGCTTCTAACTGAAATACTTCTAGACATTTATAAAGAAAATACTTAAAACAAATACATGGAAACAAGTGTCAATAGTGACACAAAAGAATACATGGAAATCATTAGCAATCTTGTCAACATAAAATGTTATAAACACAGAAGACTATAAACAAAACACAATCTATGTATCCTTAGCTTTTTAAACCTCTTGAGCTCTAATCTTCATTTATTAAACCTGCACAAATATACACACATATATATAGAAACAAAAACATAAAATAACCTAAGTGAGTCAGCTGTTTCCAATAATATAATGAGTGCTGGTTTATTTAATAAATGCAACATAATGCAGTGGCCTTATAATCACATGTATATGCAAAATATAATCTATGATCGCGAATCATAGACATAAAATGAACATAAACGTAATTGTAAAGCAATGACAATTTTAAGTGTAGAGTTTTAGGTATTTCCCTTTTTCCACTCCTCTGTTGGGCTAGGCACGGTTAACTTCTTATTTGAAGCCTGGGCTTCCTCACTTAAGTTTTAATTATATTCTTTGGGAGCATGGGCTCCTGGAAACCTGGGTCTTCCCTGGTAACCTGGGTACACCAATTTTTGTATTTATTATTATCTTTTTCGGTACTTCTACATTCACTGTACCTGGGCCACCAGTGAATCGTCATGTACCACTGTGGATCTGGATCCACAGCTTGTTATTAAACCGGTTATTAAAATAACAAAACGTGCAAATTCACATGCACAAACAAGTAAATAAAACAGTAAACATAATATTATAGGAAAAATCCACCAGCTTCTTCCTCAGTAAGTATAGAGACTGTAACGCCCCGCCTTTTACAAAAAGACGTAAGTGAAAATTTTTCAATTTCCACGTGACATTACTACAACATCATCAGAGCTAAGGTTTGGCTGCGGAATATAATATATCCAACTGGCTTGGAAAACGACAGAACTTCTAGACATTTATAAAGAAAATACTTAAAACAAATACATGGAAACAAGTGTCAATAGTGACACAAAAGAATACATGGAAATCATTAGCAATCTTGTCAACATAAAATGTTATTCATTTGTAACGACCCACCCCCAATGACACAATATTGTTTGCTTTTGGCTCCCCCGAACCAGAATTCGTCCTCAGTAAGTATAGAGATACTTACAGCCTTTTGGTGCAGTTCTCATAATAGTTCATTCTCTGCAATATATATTTACATACAAAGTGTTAACATCGTTACTTAGGGATATTCATTATTTCACTCATAGGTGTCACATCTAACATGATGCCTTATTTGTTTATATTTATACATATAAAGACATTCATGATTTTACTCATAAAATTATTCACATTTATTGCTACGAGTTTTAAGGACTTAACATAACATATTAAAATCTCACCTATTAACTTAATATGTATATACATATAAATAATACTCAACCCTTTTTCATAAAAATACTAAAACCCAATTACATTTAAATAATATCAAACCCAACAGTCCAAATATCAAGCAACCGGGTAATTAGTTCATACCCAACCAACAATCACACGACCGACCTCTTCAAAATACCCACTCTAAATCAATCCATCCAGAAAAATACCCAACATCACCTATCTAGAAATCCTCCAAACATGGGTACAGAGGATCATACGACCAAACACACACACACAAAACATACCCATGATTAGAACCATCATCACCGAAATAGGGGAAGAACACCTACAAAACCAAATATCAACTTCTCCAAATACCCATAACCAACCATACGCCATTCAACCGGGAAATCAACCAACATCAGAGAAAACTCCAACAAATCATAAATCAAAATAAACCCATAACAATCCGAAGTAGAATAACAAGAATTCATCAGAAATTACCTAGCGAATTTCTGTTTAAAGCTAAGGAAAAACCACCGGAAAATCGCCACTGGAAGTCGCCGGATTTCCGGACAGACCGCCGAAAATCGCTACTGGGACCGTCACCGGCGATGACCCATGGAGGATCAGGTCTGGGTCTCGTCGGAGGGTTGGGTTTCTGCTCTGGTTCTCCTGGGTTTCGGATCATTCTGGGTCCGTCGGGTCCTCTCCTCTCTCCGTCGGTTTCTCGAGCAACGACCACCGGAAATCGGACCTCCGGTGTTCTGACCCTCCCCTGGTTCTCCATCTCCATCCATCTCCCGATTGGTCTCTCTCTCCTTCAGTCTGCTTCTCCCTCTCTCGGGTCTCTCGGTCTTAGAAGAGAAGAAAGAAGATAGAAAGGAGAGAGGGGACTGGGTCTCTCTCTTTCTGGCTCTCCTCTCTGTCTCCCTCACTTTCTAGCTCTCCCTTCTCCCCACGATCATCTCTTACTCAGAGACTCGGATGGAAAAGGTAAGATAAAGAGCAAGAGGAAGAAAAGAGAAAAGAGGAGGAAGAAAGAAGAACGAATAAGAAAGAACAAATAGAAGTAGGAGAAAGAAACTCAGTAATTATAACTGAGTGGCACGAAAATTTAGAGGAGTTGTAGTTTTAATTTATAGAAGTAATAAACTATGGTTAATTTTTACCTTAGTTAAATTAACACGAGTTAAAAGTAAAATATCGGATTAACCCATAGTTAATTTTTATCTAGTTAAGTTAACTAGAGTTAATCTTTAATAATATATATATATATAATTAACCCATGGCTAATTTTTATCTAGTGAAATTAACTAGAGTTCCTTTTAATAAAATCTAATCATTATTAATCATAAATATTTTTATATAAAATCTTTTTCATTTAATAACTCATTTGGGTATAAATCTAAACCCGTTTTAAGTCCAGTTCGTTTCGTAAATAATGTTAATTTTTGAATAACATTATTACACTAATAATATTAGGTCAAAATAATATTATGTACAATAAATATTTCACAATAATATTAATAATATTATTCTACAAAATATTTTCATAGAATAATATTATCCCAACTAATTTTACCAAATATTTAAGTTTGTCTATTAATCAATTAAAATAGGTGGCGCATAAATATGCAATTATCAGAATAATGTCGATCGAGTGACTTTACAGTTGATCGAGCGATTGAAGGTGTGAATTAGTCACAACGGGTCTTAAATTCTATATAAGGTGCCCTGTCTTAAAATCTGGGGTATTACAGTACTTCCCCATACATAACAGTTTTTCCCTTATCCACACTTGAGGGTGGAGACTTGGGAATAACCGGCTTCACAAAAATAGTCTGGGAGGTAGAAAGGGTATCAGAAGTAGAAGGAGGAACATACCCGAGTCCGGTCTTGTCAGTTGGGCACTTCTGAATGGAGAGCATGTGAATTAGCTTCTCGTCTGAGACTCTCTCTAGTTGCAACTGTGTCTCCAGAAGCCTATCTTCTAAATCATTGATCTTTATTAACATAGCGGTCTTCTCAATCCTGAGGCTGTTTAGCTCTAGTACTTGCTGCTTGTATTTCTCCCTTAGCTTTAAGAACTCTACATATTGAAATTGATAGGCTGATTGCATATCTTCTTCTTCACTATTCTCAGAGTAGTAGGACTGAGAATCCTCATTTTCTTCATGTGGGGCCACGAAGGCTAGAAATTTTTCTTCCTCAGGAGTTTCTTCTTCCTTCTCAGACTCATCACTGAGAGTTGTACTAAAGGCTTTCCCTTTTAGTTTCTTCAGATTTGCACATTCAGTCCTAATGTGACCGAAGCCTGAACATTCGAAGCATTGGAGACCCCTCGGATCTTTCTTCTTTGCTTCTTCTGACCCAGCTGTGTGGGGAGCCTTTCTTAGTCTGTTAGAGAACTTCTTCTTGAATTATTATTCTTCATGAACCGCTCGAAGTTTTTGGCTAACATTGCCACTACATCTTCATCAATGTCAGATTCTTTGTCAGATGAGACTCTGGATTTCTTCTTAGATGCCTTAGATGCCTTAAGGGCAATAGTCTTTGCCTTTCTGACTGGAGGTAAGGAGTATTCATATGTCTGAAGAGATCTTACCAGCTCTTCAATCTTCATCTCCTCCAGATCTTTGCTTTTTTCTATAGTTGTCACCTCAATCTTGAAACTCTTAGGCAAAGATCTTAGTATCTTTCGGATGAGTTTTACATCCGAGATTTGCTTCCCAAGACTCACCATCGAGTTTCTTAGGTCGCTAATCTTGGTTTAAGACTCTCCGAAGGTCTCTTCCTCTAGCATCTTAATTTCTCCAAATTTAGAAATCAACATTTGAAGCTTGGCAGATTTTATCAGTTTTGTGCCTTCATATGTTGTTTCTAGAATTTGCCATGCATCTTTAGCAACTTCACAATTTGAAATTTTCGCAAATTTAGATGGTGAAAGTGCTTGACATAGTGCATGGAGGGCTTTATCATTGGAGAGCCGTGCGCTTGTTTGAGTAATAGTAATTTCGTTTGTTTCTTCTAGTTTAATCCAACCAGTTTCATTTTTCAGACTTCAATTGATTTTAAAAAGAAGCGCATGCGGGCTTTCCAATAGCCATAGTTCGTCCCATCAAAGGGCAGAACTGAATTAAGATTTTGAGACATTATAAAAATAAACAAAATAGAAGTCAAGAGATTACACTCAAGAAATAAATCTAAAACAGTGTACCAAGCTCTGATACCAATTGAAAATTGTTGGTTTGTAATTGGCCACATTCTGTTGGACAAAATCAGTTCATTGTAATGATGCTATTTAACAGGGATTCCGCTATTCAAAAGAGCTTTCAGAAGATTCTACACAGTTTGCAAGTCAGAAAATTCGGTTCCTTGCCAGCTGTCCGAACGACGTGTCATACCGTCCGGACGCTCATCTATCAAAACATCATCCGTCCGGACGATGAGAACTTTCCGTCCGGACGCCCATCAGTGTTTAGAAGCCTCGAACAGTTCAAGCCTGCATCCGTTCGGAAGTAATGGCAAATCATCCGGACGCTCTTCAGAGTTCGAGAAGATCCCAGTGTTCCAACGCATCCGTCTGGATGACGTGGTTATACCGTCCGGACGCCATTCAATGTTTGACAGGTATTAAGGTTTCTACCTCAAGAGACAGGGTCATGGGAAGATGGATTCTACCGTCCGGATGATGTGCGATCCCATCCGAACGATGTCCTCTATAAGGCAAGTCATGCATACAAAGTTCAACCGTCCGGACGATCAAGCTTCATATATGGAAATTGCGTGCACCAGTTCAATCGTCTGGACGTCAGCCTTCAGGGTCCGGACGCTCCAAAGCCTTATTATGGTAATTACGTGCCGTCGAAGTACAACCGTCCGGACGATAGGGCAACATCGTCTGGACACGGCCTTGTTATGGAAGCTTTCAGCACTATTTTGAAAGGCGGTTGCAGTTGACCATCCGGACGCTCGGTCAAGCCGTCCGGACACCCTCGGGTATTTTGGTCATAACGTTTTACTCAAATATCAGATTGGGACGAAATCAGCGTCGTTGGAAAGCTAAGAAAAAGTTCTGTAAATGGAGTGTCTGGACGGCCATTACTAGCATCCGGACAGCATCTGTCCGGACGGAAACATTTTAAATTCCAGAATTACTTTTTGGACAAGGAAAACGTTGCCCGTCCGGACGGCCCTGGCTCCCGTTCGGACGCGCGTGCCACAAAATTCGTTTTTGACTTGATTTTGGGTTTCCGAAGCCTATAAATAAGAGGCTTGAGGCATGCTTTCAACACAGAATTCGGTGGTGAATTCTCTACAGCTTAGAGAGGGCGTTTAGGGAGATATTGAAGATATGCTAGCTCTCTAGCTTTGCCAGTGTGTGATTTGATCAGCTGTGAAGTCTATCTTAGAGGTTGGCCTTAAGGTAAAGGATTTCATTGAAGACCCCTTCAGGTAGGAGACCTGGTTGGGAAGCATTCGTGTTGGGTTACAGTTAGAGAGCAAGGTACGAGCACTGCATTAGGGGTATGTGAGTGTTACTACTTTGTATCTAGCTTTGTCTTCTGAATAGTGGTATCCTAGGTTTGGCTGCCCCGGAGTGGTTTTTCTCTTAACTAAGTTTCTACTTCGTCAACAAAATATTTGTCTTCTTTAATTCCGCATTTAATATTTTGTTGCACACTGTTCACATACATTGTTAAATTAGAAGTCCATTTAATTTTTCAATTAGTATTAGAGTAGGTACACTTTGTTTAGGATTTATTTCCTGAGTGTGATCCTCATCTCTTGTGACTTCTATTTTTTTTAATTACACCTTTTATCATGGATTTCTCTCAGTCATCTGAAGAAAATTATGATATTGAGCTCTCTAAAGTTTTTGCAAAATTCGATAAACTTATTTCTCCAAAAGAACTCAAAAAGGTGAAGCTAGAAAAAGAGTCTTTGATTGTTCAGTTATCTGAATCGCATGTTTTGATTGACTCTTTGAGATAAGAGAATACCATGTTGCTTAATATTATTGATGAACTTGAGAATAAATTGGCAAAATTATCTAGTGATAATTTGAAAAGCATGCTGTGTATTCATTCAGATATTTCGAACAAGCCTGGTTTAATTATTCATGATTTGAGTGCTTCTACTTCACATGCTTCTGATCCTGAATTAGATTCCAGTATTATTAAGCCTGTGATAGTAAACACTGCTCGTTTGGATAATTCTTGCTTGAATAATTGTGTGATGCCCAAGCCCAAGGAATCAGGAACACAAGGTAAGTTTGTTCTTACTTGTCATAATTGTGGGAAAATTTGTCATATTAGGCCAAATTGTTATTTGTTGAAAATTCCACAGGCCTTGGATTAAGCAGGATGCTATGAGGAAAAGTGAAGTTGATGATTCTTCCTCATCAAAATATGTCCCTCCGCATAGGAGACATATAAAAGGTAAGGACAATGTTATTTCTAAGAATGCTAACTACAATTCTGCAGAGAATGTCAAGAAGCATTCAAGCAAAAGAAGCTTGCCCACCTGCCATCACTGCAGCATCACTGGTCACATCCGACTCAAGTGTCCATAGCTCCAGGCTCAAAAGCCAAAGAAGCTGCCAACAAGAGTGGCAAAACAAAGAAAAACAAATCAAGGCGCTACAAGAGAAAGCCGCAGAAGCCCAATGGCAGCCATGGATATGAAGGTTTGCTGAGCCTAATGCAAGGTATGCTAAGGAGAATGGACAACATGGACAAGACCTGCAAACCACTGCCTCGGGTCATGTAATGCCCCAAATTTGAGCCTGCAAATTTGTAAGCAGAAACCTCCGGTTTCCACGTGACATTACTACATCAGAGATAAACTCTCGCAGCCGAATATATTTTTTTTTTATAGTCTTAGGAATTGATAGCATAACACATTAGACCTGACTGAAATACCTCGGTAATTTATTAAAAGTTACTTAGGTTTATCTTTACATGCCATATGCACACTAGGTGCATTAAAATTAGTGCCACAGACGGCACATAAGCATATAACATAAAACATGCCAAACATGACATTGTTATAAATATTTACATGCCATAAAACAAAACACATATAAGCACAACTAGCAATTTCTAAGCTAGCACATAATAGTTCGTTGATGGTTTCAAAAACCATAAAAAATGGCATATGGGTCCATGCCTTCATTCTCCAGATCTGCATCAGTAACTACGCAAATATGACGTCATCATATTTACATAGACAAACAAGTGAGTCATCCATTTTCATAACTAAATTACCATCAGATTAATAACAGGTCATAATAATATAAATGCAAGAGTTGTATGAATATGCATCGTAGTAACCATTTAGTTTGTGTTTTATGATCATCTTACTTCAGACCTCTCGTTCTTAGGTATCCAAACCCATTCATGTCCTTTGCCTCACACTTAAAGTCTTGTTTGCACTGGAATCCTACCGGTCCCAGCATTAGTTATATATTAGGACTTTGGACTCACCCTAGGTCACTATAAACCCCCTGGATCCACTGACTAGCCTTTCTTCCACTTGCTACTACATCAGCTTGTTGATGGCTATCTCATCAGCCGTTATATTAATTGGACACAACATGCAATGCACGAACAACCACATGCAATAAACACACACCATACAGTCCTAATGAAACATAGAATCATTCCTCAGTAAGTACATCCATACTTACTCTCCTTGGTGTAGTTTCTTAGCTCCTTTTCTGTAACAAATATATACAAAGAAGATGATATATACATCAGTCCTTTTTCCAATATTAAAAATGTGTATATTTTTACACCACTTTACTCATCGTTTTTAGTTATCAATTAAAAGGTAATTACTTTAACATGAATCCTACAACGATTCATGAGAAAATATTACAATGTTTCATGTTTAAGCACCGAAACACAGCATAATGCTCTTGGTAACATAACACTTAAACATGAATCCTAACAGGATAATATTTTTATGTAAAGGGATAGGGAAATTAGCGGCATAGCCACTTTGTAGGAATACGATAAATGATAAAATAAATATACGAAGGAATAGGGAAATTAGCGGTATAGCCACTTTGTAGGAATACAATAAAATATAAAATAAATACGGGGGATTAAACCAACTCCGTAGTAATGCAATAAATGATAAAATAAATACGAGGGATCAAACCAACTCCGTAGTAATGCAGTAAATGATAAAATAAATACGGGGGATCAAACCAACTCCATAGTAATGCAATAAATGATAAAATAAATACAGGGGATCAAACCAACTCCGTAGTAATGATAAAATAAATAAAATAAATACGGGGGATCAAACCAACTCCGTAGTAATGATAAAATAAATACAGGGGATTAAACCAACTCTGTAGTAATAAATACACAAGTAATGAAATCAAATAGTAAGGAAGGGGTGTCAAGATTTACTTACCAATCTGATTTGGAGAGAAAAATAACTTCAAGAACACCAAAGTAGTCGTGTGGTAGAAGGAGAGAAAAATGGAGAGAAAACCAAAGCAAAAGCTTTCTTGAAAGTTGTATATGATTTGTGTGTAAAGACTAAGACCCTTGCATGCTTATTTATAGGAGAAAAGTAGGGGTATTTAAGGTGCAAAATGTAATAAAAGAATTAGCTTATTGGATAATGTCTTGCAAATTTGGATTTTAGAATTTTCGTCCAACTAGAGGGCAGCCTACTCCGATAATTATTTCGATGGTCAAACCTACTCCGATTGATGTGAAATTTTGAGGGTAGATAGAGGACTTTAAGACAAACACTTTCTCTTTTTGGTTCGGCTCATTTCAAGTTTGTTTTGACTTAGTTCCGGTCAAGTCAAAGTTTCTGTCTATAAAGCCAAAATATCTTTTATCCACTTTCTGTGTTCACACTTGCTTTATTGATTTTTTCTTTCATGTCATGATTACTCTTGAGATATTCTATCCTTTCATCATTACTCTTGTTTTTTTATAAATAAATGTTTCTAGAAGCATGGAGATATTTTTCTTTGACAATTTTTCATTTAATATCGACAGTTGGGTTATTTAGGCACCGGTTTCGGATAAAAAGTCAACTATTACTAAATTGAATTCTGACTTCACATGATTCAAGTATAAACTATATATATACTATATTGAGTAATTATAAGCCATAAAAACATTTTTATCAAGCCTAAATTTAAAGGTCAAAGTTTAACCACAAGTGCCACTTGGCACCTAAATAGTCAACTATGTTAGTATTTTGGCCTCATTCTGTGTTTGGACAAAATCACTTATATGTAAGGATGCTGCAAACAGGGATTCCACTGTTCAGAGTGAAGTTAGAAGAATTTTAAAGTTCCCTGTCAGCTGTCTGGACGATGTGTCATCCCGTCCGGACGTCAGACAGACAAGCATCATCTGTCCAGACGACGAGTTTCTTCCGTCCGGACACCTACATCGTATTGAAAAGCTTCTATGCCAGCTTGCTCCGTCCGGACGTTTCAGCAGCACGTCCGAACGCCTATCAGTTCTCGAACGGTTCACTGATTCTTTCCAAGTTCAAGAAAGGGAAGATCAATCAACCGTCCGGACGATGTGGTATCCCGTCCGGACGCATATCTCCGTAAGGTAAGAATCGTAGTTCAAAATGAACCGTCTGGACATCTGACAGCTGTGGTCCGGACACTGGTGCATCGTATATGGTAACTGACGATTCGACTTCAACCGTCCGGACGTCTCCCCTTATGGTCCGGACGCACGCGTATCAGATATGGAAATTACGTATTGAAGTTTAGCCGTCCGGACGCTCCTGCCCCTTGGTCCAGACGCGCGAATCCTGTTATGGAAATTACTTGTAGCAGACGTGCGTCCGTCCGGACGATGTTCTTATACAGGAAAGATTTCTCCGCAAAAATTTTGGAAAATCCTGTCGCACAGTTGTCCGTCCGAACAGCTCACAGGCTTATTTTGCCTGACGCCCATTCTGACCCCCAGCCTATAAATAGGGGCCTCTGGGCACTTAGAGCTGCAAGAATTCGGTGTGAATTCCATTAGAGCTCAGAGACGTAATATCTCCTCTGAAGCCATTTTTCAAGTGTACTGTGCTGTAAACCAAAGTCTATCTTAGAGGTCGGCTCTAAGGTGAGGAGTTCCATTGAAGACCCCTTCAGGTAGGTGAACCTGGTTGGGAAGCGTTCGTGTTGGGTTACATGTCAGAGATCAAGGTACGGCCACTGCATCGGTACATGTGAGTGTTACTATCTTGTATCTAGCTTTGTCTTCTGAATAGTGGAATTCCTGGGTTTGGCTACCCCGGAGTGGTTTTTTACTTAACTGAGTTTCCACTTCGTCAACAAAAATATCTGTATCATTTACTTTCAGCTGTGCTTTAATTTTTGTTGACACTTATGCACACACTTTATATTTGAAGTCAAATTTCAATTTTCAAACTACAAATCCAAAAATTCAACATGTGGACTTTTCACAAAATTTTACCATGTGATAGATATTTCTATTATGAGCACCGCGGTCTTTGAATTAACTAAATCTGAGTCTGTTTGACCTGTTTTCGGTTCAATCAAAGTTTAAAGCTTAAATGTTACTTTTAGGTTTTTAAGGGTTTTTAGGTTTTGATCTTTTAAGTTTTCAAAACAACTTTAGGTTTCCTTATAAAAACATGTGGATATTGTCTCCTCAACAATATCAATGATTTCTTAAGAGCTTGAAATTACTGGGCGTTATAGGTCAAGCAGGTATGGTTCAGGAAGGATGAGACCATTCACCCCATGAGGGGGAATGAATGCACCTAGCAGGAGAAGGTGTTCATGCCTAGGATTTAGTTCCTAATCCTAAGGCATCAGGTTTGATTACTTGCACTTTTACTTGTTATATTTGTGTGCTTACTATGCAATCTAGGAACCAGTTTGTTGTGCCTCATATTCTCTTGAGAGAGCATTGCAGGTACTTTTTGGGGAAGACAGAAAAAGCATGTCGAGCGACTGTTTTTCTGTATTGGCATCATCAGGTTTGATCCTACCTTGCATATGATGTCATTTCCATATTGCCTTTTTTTTAATAAAAAAATTTTTTGGGGAGAATTTGCAGGATATTATTCTCTTGGCTTATCAGATAATTGCATGTGTTTTCTCCTGATATCTCAATTCTTTGGGTATTAATTTACTTTGCTTAGATATATTTGAGAGTTTCTGACTAAAGTTTGCCAAGTGTTTTCCTGTATATGCAAAAATAGGATAGCTTCTTTTCTCATGCGATGAAAAATGTGCACTATCCTCGACTCCCCTAAAGGTACATCTTTCCTTCTCTGACTTTATGTTTCTAGAATTTTTGGATAAGAGAAGAAGTCTTTGATAAGATGGCCAAATTGACCACACACTAGTTGAACCTAGAACCTAAAAACTCTGGCATTCTCTCTATGTTGCAGCACCATAAGAATCAAGCAGTCAATCATATGAATTCTGTGCTTTAAATTGTATATTCACTACTTATATGCTGAATTTGCTATATGCCTTGCCCTCTACGAGCAAGTAAAATTTTTACTTTGTCCTTTATGGTACAAGTAAAACAATTAGGTGCTGCATCTCAGGGGGAGTGTATCAGATGAGGGTGGCTAGGCCCTAGTAAGTTATAAGGTTTGACTTTTGACTAATCTTGCATTGATTTTCTCTCTTGTTTAGAAAATCTAGTTGCTCTTTGTCATATCTATGATAGTCATACCTTGTGGGTTAAAGTCTTCACACACACACAAACACACACACGCATTGCATGAGTTGAGTTGTCTATTTGAATTTGCTATGTCCAGGAAAATATTTGTGATGATTGTACTCTCAACTCTCTTTTATATCTCTGCGTTGTTTTGAGATGCTCTCTGATTGTGTTATCAGCGGCTTATACATGCATGTTCTAAAACTGACCTAAGAAAAATTAAATTCTGCAAATTTTTCTTCAGTTTTCTATCTTTCAGTGTGAAGCATCCGGACGGACCTATTCTTACGTCCGGACGAGCGCAGTCTTGCCGTTCGCTGTCCTAGCAGTAGCCATTCGGATGGTTAAGTGACTCATCTGGACAAGATCTCTACGGGTTTAAGACTTGTGTCTCTTTCTTTGCCATACACACATCTTTGCATTTTTATTGATTTATCATGGCATGTTGTGTGTTTTTCTCGTGGATTTCTCCAGAGATTTTGGCATTCTTTGCACATCTCTTCTCATCCCATGATCTTCATTGTGTCTTCCATTATTCTTTTAAGTTTTTGTGCTTTTAGAATATTGGAATATTTGTTGGAATATTTTCTTGAGATAGTGTGCATGAAAATCCTATTCTGTTTGTGTGTTGAGTTGATATTGATATATCTGGGTCATTTGGATTGCGATTTTTGTTTTTGTAATTCTTGGGCATCCAATTGACAGCTGTCTTAAATACCACATTATTTTTGGAACTAACAGGATCTAATGGTATTTTTGGAGATATTTCTGGTTGTTTTTTGTTCAGGAATACGACATCCAGTGGCTCCTAGCACAGTGTTTGATAGATGCATCCTTTGGAAAATCAATTTTATTTGAGGTCATGTGTTCAAAATTTCCAAGGGTCTCAGGATTTAAGATGAGCTTTTTCCCCACAGCTCATGCATAGCCTTTCGTAGCATTTCCCTCAGATCTGCATCAGTTAGAGGTTCAGTGATGAATCTCCTCATATATCTTGCAGACCAGTTGCTTAGAGGTAGAGGATGTCAATCTGCGGATAACCAGGTTCAGGCATTGCAAAATCAAGCGACTGAAGGTTTTTCAGTCCATGGTTCCCGGTTTCTGGAGCTAGAAGCCAAGGTAGTACAAATCCAGCTGTTACGAATTTCTCTCCATTACTTGATTTCAGTGGATCAGCAGGATTTGGTACTTGGAGTATTTATGTTCCTCTCTTTTGGGCCACTTGCCAGACTCTTCTCTATTTTCCTATTGTTTTGGATTATAGAACGTTTTTGTCTGTGGATATTATTACTCTATTTACCCTTGTCCTTCTGAGACATTTAGGAGGAGTATTTTTTTTATTACTCTATTTTATCCTTTTTCCCTTTGTGACGAAAAGGGGGAGTAATTTTTGATTTCGACCGGCATTGTATTTTTAATCGGTTGAGTGATTTTTGTCCCAGAGTGACCAAAGTGGAGTTTATTGGTTTGTAATTGGCCCCATTCTGTTGGACAAAATCACTTCATTGTAATGATGCTGTTTAACAGGGATTCCGCTATTCAGAAGAGCTTCTAGAAGATTCTACACAGTTTGCAAGTCAGAAAATTCGGTTCACTGCCAGCCGTCCGGACGACGTGTCATACCGTCCGGACACTCATCTGTCAAAGCATCATCCGTCTGGACGACGAGAACTTTTCGTTCGGACCCCCATCAGTGTCTAGAAGCCTCGAATAGTTCAATCTTGCATCCGTCCGGAAGTAATGGCAAATCGTTCGGACGCTCTTCAGAGTTCGAGAAGATCCCAGTGTTCCAGCGCATCCGTCCGGACGACGTGCATCCATCCGGACGACGTGTTTATACCGTCCGGATGCCATTCAATGTTTAACAAGTATTAGGGTGTCTGCCTCAAGAGACAGGGTTATGGGAAGACGGCTGCTACCGTCCGGACGATGTGTGATCCCGTCCGAGCGATGTCCTCTATAAGGCAAGTCGTGCATACAAAGTTCAACCGTCCGAACGTCAGCCTTCATGGTCCGGACGATCAAGCTTCATATATGGAAATTGCGTGCACCAGTTCAATCGTCCGGACGTCAGCCTTCAGGGTCCGGACGCTCCAAAGCCTTATTATGGTAATTACGTGCCATCGAAGTGCAACCGTCCGGACGATAGGGCAACACCGTCTGGACACGGACTTGTTATGGAAGCTTTCAGCGCTATTTTGAAAGGCGGTTGCAGTTGACCATCCAGACGCTCGGTCAAGCCGTCCGGACACCCTCGGGTATTTTGGTCATAACGTTTTACTCAAATATCGGATTGGGATGAAATTGGCGTCGTTGGAAAGCTAAGAAAAAGTTATGTAAATTGAGCATCCGGACGGCCATTACTAGCATCCGAACGGAAACATTTGCCCGTCCGGACGGCCCTTCGGAAAATTCCAGAATTACTTTTCGGACAAGGAAAACATTGCTTGTCCGGACGGCCCTGGCTCCCGTCCGAACGTGTATGCCACAGAATCCGTTTTTTACTCGATTTTGGGTTTTCGAAGCCTATAAATAAGAGGCTTGAGGCATGCTTTCAACATAGAATTTGGTGGTGAATTCTCTACAGCTTAGAGAGGGTGTTTAGGGAGATATTGAAGATCTGCTAGCTCTCTAGCTTTGCTAGTGTGTGATTTGATCAGCTGTGAAGTCTATCTTAGGGGTTGGCCCTAAGGTAAAGGATTCCATTGAAGACCCCTTCGGGTAGGAGGCCTGGTTGGGAAGGATTCGTGTTTGGTTACACGTTAGAGAGCAAGGTACGACCACTGCATCAGGGGTATGTGAGTGTACTGCTTTGTATCTAGCTGTCTTCTGAATAGTGGATATCTTGAGTTTGGCTGCCCCGGAGTGGTTTTTCTCTTAACTGAGTTTCCACTTCGTCAACAAAATATTTGTCTCCTTTAATTCCGCATTTAATATTTTGTTGCACACTGTTCACACACACTGTTAAATTAGAAGTCCATTTAATTTTTCAAAAATAAAGATTGACTTCTAACAACCAAGTGTTTGCGTTTGTGTGCAACAAAAATATATTTAAATTCGGAAAATAAAAAGACAAGATATTTGTTGACGAAGTGGAAACTCTGTGAAAAGAAAAACCACTTGGGGGCAGCCAAACCCAGGCACTCAGCTATCCAAAAACAAAGCAAGTTACAAAGCACTCGTACTCACAAAACCTATTAAAGTAGTCATACCTTTAACTATAACACGAAGCCCATCGTGAACGCTTCCCAACCAAGTCTCGTACTTGAAGGGGGCTTTGATGGATTCCTTTACCTTTGGGCCGACCCCTAAGATAGACTTCACATGAACTGTTGAGCACACACCGGCAACGGCTAGAGAGCTAGCGGATCTTTGATTCTCCCTAAACACCCTCTCTAAGCACTGTGGAATTCGTTACAGAATTCATACAAATTACAAGCCTAGAGCCCTCTATTTATAGGCTTACAGAAAACCTAAATCTGCTTAAAAATGAACTCTCGCTATTGAGCGTCCGGACGGAAGTTAGCCTCATTAGGACGGTCTTCTGTGACCGCCTTCCAGAATAGCGCAAATCTTTCCATAACAGGTATACGTCCGAACGTCTTGGCCGAGAGTCCAGACGGTCTTCGCTATAACTACTTTCTGCGTTCGAACAGAAGTCTGGAATATTCTGAACAGTTGGGCAGTGTCTGGACGTGTTGCCACATTGTCAGGACGTCTTGCAGAAACTTCCCAAACATTGTCGACTATTGAAATCCAACTCCGTGAAGAAATTGGAGAAGCTTGACCTAGCGTCCGGGCGGTGTTGCTCTGACGTCCGGACATCTTCAATGCTGAAGCTTCTAGACACTGCGGGGCGTTCGGACGCCTTCAAAGGCTCGTCTGGATGGTTGCACAGGAACCGATTTTTCTGTCTTGGAATTTGCAAGGAATCTTCATGGACATCTTCTAGAAACGATTCGTATACATGAAGACTCTGAATAAGAACCGATCATCCTATTAATTTGCAATCATTACATAAAGTGTTTTTGTCATCCAGAATGTAGCCAATCAAAAATACTAACAGAGTAGTCCGAGAGGAGGAGGCAGTTGCATGCTAATCAACCTGTACTGGAGAAGGCTGAGGTGCTTCTCCTTGACCTTCAAACCGCGGCTGAGCATTTGGCTTCATGAGAGTTTGACTC
This sequence comes from Alnus glutinosa, assembly GCF_958979055.1. NCBI lineage: Eukaryota > Viridiplantae > Streptophyta > Magnoliopsida > Fagales > Betulaceae > Alnus > Alnus glutinosa. The sequence goes on along the minus strand of NC_084888.1, from coordinate 19,471,780 downwards.
CCAATGGGATCCTGAACTCTAACCTTGGGCTCAGTATTACAATATCTGTCATAGAACGGAGACAGATCTTCATGACAAGGCACTCAAAAGGTAGACCTGTAGAATGCTTGTCTCTCATCTCGAGCGTGGTCTGCATAATGTGCTTGCAGAGACAAAATGGCTTCCTCACGAGCAAGGCATATAAAAAAATCTATCCCGCTTCAGTACAAGCTCACTCCTACGAGCTGTGGGCCAAAGATTGTGTAAAACAATCTTTTAGAAACAGGTAGTGCAGGGGAGAAAATGCATCGATCTTGATATGCGAGTGTTCTCGCTCATCGCCTTGAGGATGGGCATCAAAGAAGTCCATAAGATGCTCCAAGCTAGGAGGCTCCAATATCTCTGAAAATGGACTCGGTGAAATGGCAAGCACTGGTACGTCAAGAATAGAGTTGATCAGCTAGGGGTCAATTTGAATAATGTGCTCTTGGACTCTAGTCTGAAGAATGATCCCATTGTCATCATCCTGAATTACCTCTATATACCCATAAAAGTCACGCACCCGCCTGGGATACACCTGGCATGCACAGCTGTAAAGATATCCCCAGTGATTGTCCTAAATCATCTAAGCAATGAAGTCCAGTGGAGCAACCATAATGTCTGCTTTGAGAATGTTTCGCTTTGGGATAACTTGTCTGTTTTCCATGCGAGCCTGGTGGCTGCAATTCCCTCATCTATCCTCTGTCTCACCCTGCACTGAGAATTGCTGAAGACATTTTTCTGAAAAATGCAAAGAATATATGCCCAAAAATACCATAAAAATGTTAAATCCTGTGAGTTCAAACAAAAATAAGGCATTATAATGGCAGTAAAATGGACTTCCCAAAAATATTACACATGTAAAATCAAATATGAAAAATAGAAAGACTTCTATTTTACTATGTGTGTGTATGGACAATGTGTAACAAAATATCAAAATGTAGAATTTAAATAAGACAGATATTTTGTTAACGAAGTAAAAATCAATTAAGAGAAAAATCACTCCGGGGCAGCCAAACCCAGGAATTCCACTATTCAGAAGACAAAGCTAGTAACAAAGCAGTAGCACTCACATATCCCAATGTAGCGATTGTACCTTGCACTTTGACATGTAACCCAAAGTGAACGCTTCCTGAAAAATTGAAATGACTTCTAAAAGTAAAGTGTGTGCAACAAGTGTCAACAAAAATTAAAGCTAGATACAAGATAATAACACTCACATGTACCGATGCAGTGGTCGTACCTTGATCTCTGACGTGTAACCCAACACGAACGCTTCCCAACCAGGTTCACTTACCTGAAGGGGTCTTCAATGGAACTCCTTACCTTAGAGCCGACCTCTAAGATAGACTTCGGTTTACAGCACAACACACTTGAAAAACGGCTTCAGAGGAGATATCACGTCTCTGAGCTCTAATGGAATTCACATCTAATTCTTGCAGCTCTAAGTGCCCAAGGGCCCCTATTTATAGGCTGGGGGTCAGAATGGGTGTCAGGCAAAATATGCCTGGGAGCCGTCCGGACGGTGAACCATGGCCGTCCGGACGAACAACTGTGCGACAGGATTTTTCGAAATTTTTGCGTAGAAATCTTTCCTGTATAGGAACATCATCCGGAAGGGATGGCTCGATCGTCTGGACGGACGCACGTCCGCTGCAAGTAATTTCCATAACAGGCTTCGCGCGTCCGGACCATGGGGCAGGAGCGTCCGGACGGCTAAACTTCAACAAGCAATTTCCATATCTGATGCGCGTGCGTCCAGACCATGAGGGCGAGACGTCTGGACGGTTGAAGTCCAATCGGCAGTTACCATATACGATGCACCAGCGTCCGGACCACAGTTGTCAGATGTCCGGACGGTTCATTTTGAACTGCAATTCTTGCCTTACGGAGATACGCGTCCGGACGGGATACCACATCGTCCGGACGGTTGATTGATCTTCCCTTTCTTGAACTTGGAAAGAATCAGTGAACCGTTCGAGAACTGATAGGCGTCCGGACGTGCTGCTGAAACGTCCAGACGGAGCAAGCTGGCACAGAAGCTTCTCGATACGATGCAGGTGTCCGGACGAAAGAAGCACGTCGTCCGGACGAATGGAACAGTAGACAGATGGGCGACCGGACGGGATGACACATCGTCTGAACGGCTGACAGGGAACTTTGAAATTCTTCTGACTTCACTCTGAAAAGTGGAATCCCTGTTTGCCGCATCATTACACATAAGTGATTTTGTCCAAACACAGAATGAGGCCAAAATACTAACAAACTCCCCCTTTGGCCATTCTGGGACAAAAATCACTTGACCGGTTTGGAAATACATTCCCGGTCCAAAATAAAAATTACTCCCCCTTTTTGTCACAAAGGGACAAAGGATAAACAGAGTAATAAAACAACCAAATGAAATAAAAATTACTCCCCTTAACGGTCTCAGAAGGACCCGGGAAGCAGAGTAATATAAGTTCAACAGTTTATCAAAAACAAAGACTGAACAAAAATGCTGACGAAACCTTCTGAAGAGAGAGAAATCAGCAAAGTTAGGGCCTTCACATGGAAAGTAGCACACACAAGTATTTCTATCTGAAAAACTAGTCATAGAGCAAGTCAGTATTATGAGAGCATGGAGGTGATAGACAAGTATAACACAGACAAAAGTTATCCTGCCAAAAAAAAATAAAGATAGCCTGCTCAACTCATGTAAAGCATGTGTGTGTGAAGACTCGTAACCATAAGGTTTGCATTTTACAAAAAAAAATGACAAGAGACCACCAGATTTTCTAGACAAGAGAGAAAATCAGAGACAAATTGGCCAAAGGTCAAATCTTATAACTTACTAGGGCCTAGTCACCCTCATCTGATACACTCCCCCTAAGTGACAGCACATATTTTGTTTTACTTGTACCATGAAGGACAAGGTAAAAAATTTTACTTGCTCATAGAGGTCAAGGTAAATTTAAGCACATAAGTAGTGATTAAAAATTTTAAAGCACGAAACTTTGTATGAATTACTGCTTGTAACTTATGATACTGCAAACTGTAGGGAGTGCCAGAATTTATAGATGCTAGGTTCAACTAGCCTGTGGTCAATTTTGGCCATCCAAGCAAAAATCTCTTCTCTTATCCAAAAATTCTAGGAGCAACGAGTCAGAGAAGGAAAAATACGCACCTTCGGGGAGTCTAGGATAGTGCATGAGGTCATCACACGAGACAAGCTACTATCAAACAGAACAATGAGCAGGAAAAACTGTTGCACATGTCAAACTAATGCTCTCACCCACATGTAAGCATAATATATATCAATGCTCAACAAACTAGTAAAACAGAGAGAGAATACACAAAATAGCTTACATACCTTGTGAAAGACTTAACCTGCTACAAACACTCCCCCCTTTCCATTCTTTTTTTATTTTTTTTTTATTTTTTTTATTTAATACAACATCATGCTATCAGAGGACAAAGAGATCATCCTAGCATGGAAACATCATGTCTAGGACATGGCACAAACACCAATGGCTTTCCGAAGAGACTCAAACTTGCTACCATCTAGAGGTTTGGTAAGAATGTCAGCCAATTGATTTTTAGTGGGGATGAATGAGAGAGATACTACCTCGGATTCCACAAGATCACGTAAGAAGTGATGCCTGATGTCGATGTGCTTGGTTCGAGAATGCTGAATGGGGTTCTTAGAAATATTAATAGCACTAGTATTATCACAATTGATAATCATAGTATCTTGAGAGAATCCGTAGTCCCCTAGCAATGTCTTCATCCACAGTAATTGGGTACAGCAGCTACCCGCAGCAATATACTCAGCCTCAGCAGTGGAGATAGATATGGAGGCTTGTTTCTTGCTCATCCAAGCTACAAGATTGTTCCCCACATAGAAACATCCTCCTTAGGTGCTTTTTCGATCATCAGCATTTCCAGCCCAATCTGCATCAGAGTATCCTGCAACAACAAGATTTGTTTCTCTAGAATACCAAATGCCATAAGAAAGGGTATCATTTACATACCTGATGATACGTTTTACTGCAGTGAGGTGAGATTCCTTAGGATTGGCTTGAAAGTGAGCACAAACTCCCACACTGAAGGCAATGTCTGGTTGGCTGGCTGTAAGATACAGGAGGCTCCCTATCATGCTCCTGTAAAGGGATGGGTCAACTGATTTTCCTGCAAGATCACTGCTAATCTTGACACTGGTGCTCATGGGGGTGCGAGCACGACTCTTTCCATCCAATCCAAGCTGTTTGACCAGATCCTTGGCATACTTAGATTGAGAGATGAAGATGCCCTCAGCAGTTTGCTTGACTTGAAGGACAAGGAAGTAGTTCAGCTCACCAATCATGCTCATTTCAAACTCCTGCTTCATTTCTTCAGAGAATTCATATGCAATAGAGTCTAAAGTAGCTCCAAAAATGATGTCATCAACATATATTTGAGCAATCAGTTTATGAGTACCTTGATTTCTGATGAACAAGGTTCGATCAGCTTGCCCCCTTGCAAAACCTTTGCTTAAGAGATAAGTGGTGAGACGCTCATACCATGCTCGAGGCGCCTGCTTAAGCCCATAGAGAGCCTTCTTCAGCTTGTACACATGATGGGGATGATGAGGATCTTGAAAACCCTTCGGCTGTTCGACATAGACTTCTTCTTGGAGAACACCATTCAGAAATGCACTCTTTACATCCATCTGGTATAGCTTGAAATCAAGGTGACAGGCAACAGAAAGAAGAATTCGAATGGATTCTAACCTGGCAACTGGGGCAAATGTTTCATCAAAATCTACTCCCTCTATCTGAGTATATCCCTGCGCAACAAGACGGGCCTTATTTCTAACCACAGTACCGTGCTCATCAGTTTTATTTTTGAAGATCCACTTGGTTCCTATGATATTCTGTTCTGCAGGACAGGGAACCAAGGTCCAGACATCATTTCTAGTAAACTGATGGAGCTCATCATGCATTGCAGATACCCATCCTTCATCTTGTAGGGCTTCATCTACTTTCTTGGGTTCTGTCTGAGTAAGATAGCAGATGTAGGAGACTTGATTTGCTACTTCATTGGCAAGCTGAATGACTCTGCTTCTCAATCTGCGCCCTTCATCTAAATTCCCAAGAAGCTGCTGAGGAGGATGATTATGCCTCACTCGTGATTGCCTAGGAGGATTAGCTGGAATATCCTCATCTTTGGAAGTAATGGGAGTGGAACCCAAAGTGGTAGGAGAAGATTCATCTAGAGATTCTTTTGAAGAGGGCTCAATAATATCAGTTGGAGCTGCTGAAGAATCAACTGAATCAATCTGTTTTTCTTCCCCGCTGATAGATCTCTGAACTCCTTCATCATCAACAATCACATTTATTGATTCCATCACAGTCTCTGCTCTTTTGTTGAAGACCCAGTAAGCCCGAATGTTTGTGGAATATCCCAAGAAGATGCCTTCATCACTCTTGGTATCAAATTTCCCCAGATTTTCCCTGTCACGAAGTATATAACATTTACTCCCAAAAGTTTTAAAATACTTCACTGTGGGTTTCTTACCTCACCAAATTTCATAAGGAGTCTTGTTTGTTTCAGGCCTAAGGTAGACCCTGTTGATGATATGACAGGCAGTGTTTACAGCTTCTCCCCAGAAGTGTTGAGCAAGATTCTTTGAGTAGATCATCACACGAGCCATCTCCCGAATTACCCTGTTCTTCCTTTCAACAACTCCATTCTGTTGAGGAGTAATAGGTGAGGAAAATTCCTACTTGATTCCATAAGAGAGACAGAATTCTTCAAACTTGGAATTTTCGAACTCTCTTCCATGATCACTGCGGATTCTCATAATCTGGCAATTTTGCTCAACCTGAATTTTCTTGAACAAATGCTGAGCTACATCAAAAGCATCAGATTTTTCTCGAATAGGAATGGCCCAAGTAAATCGAGAGAAATCATCTACAATAACCAGAATATATCTTTTCCCACCTAGAATAGCAGTTCTAGTGGGACCCATGAGATCCATGTGCAGTAATTCTAGATTTCTGGAAGTACGAATACCTGAGGTCTTCTTATGAGCAGCTCGAGTCTGTTTCCCTAGCTGACAAGCCCCACAGACTCATTTTTCAGTCTTCTCCATTTTGGGCAGGCCTTTAACAACATCTTTGCCTGCAATTTTCAACATATCGGAGAAATTGAGTTGCCCTAACCTCTGGTGCCATAGCTCACTGTCATCTATGGTTGCTTTGTTGCAGAAGATCTGAGGGTCTGCAGTCAAACTAGCAAGGCCATAGCAATTGTCAGCAGTTCTTTCTCCTCCCATAAGCCATCTGCCACTGCTGTCAAATATATTACATTCCTTCTTGGAGAATTGCACCACCAAGTCATTATCACAGAACTGGCTGATGCTGAGGAGATTCGCCTTGAGCCCTTCAACATACAAGGCTTCTTGAGATGTTCCGAGGCCTGGGATGTCGATGATCCCTTTACCGATGACTCTGGATTGGCTCCCATCTCCATAGGTGATTCGCCCGCCCTTGCCCATCTGAACTTCTTTGAGTAGAGTCTTATCACCTGTCATGTGTTTAGAACAGCCACTATCCAAATACCACAAACAAGTATCAAGAATATTTAATGCAGTATGAGAAACTAAGCACAGATTATCTTCCTTTTTGACCCAGCCTTGTTTGGAAGTTTTCCTATGTTTTCTAACCAGGACAGACTTTTGCTCATTAGGCGTGAGGTATGCTAACTTCTCACTAATGAGACTAACCTGATCACTTAACATGCTGACTTGTTCTTCAAAACCTGGTTCTACTTTTCTAGGGATAAGACTTTTGTTCCAAGGTTGTTGAGACCTAATTTGGAAACAATTTGGGCGAATATGACCACTAATATCACAATGATGACACGTAGGTATAGATTGATTTGCCCCTTTATCTTTACTAACAGAATGAGTATGATTATGAGATATGACAGGCTTAGTAAATATGGTTCTATGCATATACATATCATGAGAAATAGAAGCAACATTGTCCATACTCAATGGTAGAAGTCAAAGAAAAAATATAACACTCAACAACTTAATCTTCTCAGAGTGTACCAAGCTCTAATACCAATTGAAAAATTGAAATGACTTCTAAAAGTAAAGTGCGTGCAACAAGTGTCAACAAAAATTAAAGCACAGCGGAAAATAAATTGACACAGAGATTTTTGTTGACAAAGTGGAAACTCGGTTAAGAGAAAAACCACTCCGGAGCAGCCAAACCCAGGAATTCCAATATTCAGAAGACAAAGCTAGATACAAGATAGTAACACTCACATGTACCGATGCAGTGGTCGTACCTTGATCTCTGACGTGTAACCCAACACTAACGCTTCCCAACCAGGTTCACCTACTTGAAGTGGTCTTCAATGGAACTCCTTACCTTAGAGCCGACCTCTAAGATAGACTTCGGTTTACAGCACAGCACACTTGAAAAACGGCTTCAGAAGAGATATCACGTCTCTGAGCTCTAATGGAATTAACACCGAATTCTTGCAGCTCTAAGTGCCCAAGGGCCTCTATTTATAGGCTGGGGGTCAGAATGGGCGTCAGGCAAAATATGCCTGGGAGCCATCCGGACGGTGAACCATGGCCGTCCGGACGAACAACCGTGCAACAGGATTTTCCAAAATTTTAGCGGAGAAATCTTTCCTGTATAGGAACATCGTCCGGAAGGGATGGCACGATCGTCCGGACGGACGCACATCCGCTGCAAGTAATTTCCATAACAGGCTTCGCGCGTCCGGACCATGGGGCAGGAGCGTCCGGACGGCTAAACTTCAACACTCAATTTCCATATCTGATGCGCGTGCGTCCGGACCATGAGGGGGAGACGTCCAAACGGTTGAAGTCCAATCGGCAGTTACCATATACGATGCACCAGCATCTGGACCACAGCTATCAAATGTCCGGACGGTTCATTTTGAACTGCGATTCTTGACTTACGGAGATACGCGTCCGGAAGGGATACCACATCGTCCGGACGGTTGATTGATCTTCCCTTTCTTGAACTTGGAAAGAATCAGTGAACTGTTCGAGAACTGATAGGCGTCCGGACGTGCTGCTGAAACGTCCGGACGGAGCAAGCTGGCACAGAAGCTTCTCGATACGATGTAGGTGTCCGGACGAAAGAAGCACGTCGTCCGGACAGATGGAACAATAGACAGATGGGCGTCCAGACGGCTAACAGGGAACTTTGAAATTCTTCTGACTTCACTCTGAAAAGTGGAATCCCTGTTTGCTGCATCATTACACATAAGTGATTTTGTCCAAACACAGAATGAGGCCAAAATACTAACAAACTCCCCCTTTGGCCATTCTGGGACAAAAATCACTTGACCGGTTTGGAAATACATTCCCGGTCCAAAATAAAAATTACTCCCCCTTTTTGTCACAAAGGGACAAAGGGTAAACAAAGTAATAAAACAACCAACTGAAATAAAAATTACTCCCCCTAACGGTCTCGGAAGGACCCGGGAAACTGAGTAATATAAGTTCAACAGTTTATCAAAAACAAAGACTGAACAAAAATGCTGACGAAACCTTCTGAAGAGAGAGAAATCACTAAAGTTAGGGCCTTCACATGGAAAGTAGCACACACAAGTATTTCTATCTGAAAAACTAGTCATAGAGCAAGTCAGTATTATGAGAGCATGGAGGTGATAGACAAGTATAACACAGACAAAAGTTATCCTGCCAAAAAAAAATGAAGATAGCCTGCTCAACTCATGTAAAGCGTGTGTGTGTGAAGACTCGTAACCATAAGGTTTGCATTTTACAAAAAAAAAAAAATCACAAGAGACCACCAGATTTTCTAGACAAGAGAGAAAATCAGAGACAGATTGGCCAAAGGTCAAACCTTATAACTTACTAGGGCCTAGTCACCCTCATCTGATACACTCCCCCTAAGTGACAGCACATATTTTTTTTTACTTGTACCATGAAGGACAAGGTAAAAAATTTTACTTGCTCATAGAGGGCAAGGTAAATTTAAGCACATAAGCAGTGATTAAACATTTTAAAGCACAAAACTTTGTATGAATTACTGCTTGTAACTTATGATACTACAAACTGTAGGGAGTGCCAGAATTTATAGATGCTAGGTTCAACTAGCTTGTGGTCAATTTTGGCCATCCAAACAAAAATCTCTTCTCTTATCCAAAAATTCTGAGCGTCCGGACGGCTGAACTTCAACACGCAATTTCCATATCTGCTATACGCACGTCCGGACCATGAGAGGCAGTCGTCCGGACGGTTGAAGCCGAATCAGTAATTTCCATATTAGTTGCACGCGCGTCCGGACCAAGGCTGACAGACGTCCGGACGGTGATATTTAAATTGTGATTCTTGCCTTATGGAGACGTGCGTCCGGACGGGATACCACATCATCTGGAAGGTTGATCGATCTTTCCTTTATCGGAACTTGGAAAGAATCTGAGACTGGTCGAGTACCGAGAGACGTCCGGACAGGCTGCTGAGACGTCCGGAAGGATACAAGCTGGATAGAAACTTCTCGACATAATGGAGGGTACGGACGGAAGTGCACGTCGTCCGGACGGATGATGCTTGGTCTGACTGGCGTCTGGACGGTATAGCACGTCATCGGGATGGATGGAACAGTGGTCAGATGTGCGTCCGGACGGGATGACTTGATCGTCCGTACGGCTGATAGGGAACCGAAATCTTTGATCTTTCACTCAGTGCAAAGTCTTCTGAGAGTGCTTTGAATAGTGGAATCCCTGTTTACAGCATCTTTACACACACAAGTGATTTTGTCCAGAATGAGGCCCAAATACTAACCAACTCCCCCTTTGGCCATTCTGGGACAAAAATCACTTGACCGGTTAAAAATACAATCCCAGTCCAAATCAACAATTGCTCCCCCTTGTCACAAAGGAACAAAGGGTAAAACAGAGTAATGAGAAAAACCACACAACAATTACTCCCCCTCAATGTTTCAGAAGTATAAGGGTAAATAGAGTAATAATATCTACAGGCAAAAACTTTCTAAAATCCAAAACGATAGGAAAATAGAGAAAAGTCTGCAAGTGGCCCAAAAGAGAGGAACTGAAATCCTCCAAGTATCAAATCCTGCTGATCCACTAACATCAACTAACAGAGAGAAATCCGTATAAAAAGCTGGATTTGTGCTACTTCGGCTTCTAGCTCAGAAAATCGGGAACCATGGACTGAAAAACCTTCAATCTCTTGATTTTGCAAAGCCTGAAACTGATTATCCGCAAATTGACATCGTCTAAGCAACTGGTCTGCTAGATAAATGAAGAGATTCACCACTAAACCTCTAACTGATGCAGATCTGAGGGAATGCTACGGAAGGCTCTGCATGAGCTAGGGGGAAAAGCTCATCTTAATCCTAAGACCTTTGGAATTTGAACATCCAACTTCAACAACAGTCAGTTTTCCAAAGGATCCATCTGTCAAACATTGTGTTGGGAGCCGCTGGATGTCATATTCCTGAATCAAAACCAACCAGAAATACTTCCAAAAATAACATTAGATCCTGTTAGTTCCAAAGATAATGTGGTATTTAAGACTGCTGTCAAATGGATGCTAAAGAGAAATATAAGCAACGCAGCTACTCATAAGGCAAAAATATATCAAGATCAACCCAACACACAGACAGAGAAGGATTTTCATGCACACTATCTCAAGAAAATATCCCAACAAATATTCCAATATTCTAAAAGCACAAAGACTTAAAAGAATAACGGAAGACACAATGAAGATCATGGGATGAGAAGAGATGAACAAAAAATGCCAAAATCTCGGGAGAAATCCACGAGAAAAACACACAACATGACATGAGAAATCAATAAAAATGCAAAGATGTGTATATGGCAGAAAAAGGAACGCAAGTCTTAAACCTGTTGAGAACCTGTCCGGACAAGTCACTTAACCATCCGGACAGCTATTGCTAGAACAGTGTAGGGCAAGACTGCGCTCGTCCGGATGTGAGAATAGGTTCGTCCGGATGCTTCACATTGAAAAACAAAAGACTGAAGAAAAATTTACAGAATTTTAATTTTTCTCAAGTCAGTTTCAGAACACGCATGTATAATCCACTGATAACACAATCAGGGAGCATCTCAAAACTAAGCAGAGATATAAAAGAGAGTTGAGAGTTCAATTAGGACAAACATTTTCCTGGACATAGAAAATTCAAATAGACAACTCAACTCATGCAATGCGTGTGTGTGTGAAGACTTAACCCGCAAGGTATGACTATCATAGATATGACAAAGAGCAACTAGATTTCCTAAACAAGAGAGAAAATTTGTGACAGATTAGCCAAAAGTCAAACCTTATAACTTACTAGGGCCTAGCCACCCTCATCTGATACACTCCCCATGAGATGCAGCACCTAATTGTTTTACTCATACGATGAAGGACAAAGTAAAATTTTTACTTGCACGTAGAGGGCAAGGCATATAGCAAATTCAGCACATAAGCAGTGAATATACAATTTAAAGTGCATAATTCATATTATTTACTGCTTGATTCTTATGGTGCTGCAATCTAAAGGGAATGCCATAGATTTTAGGTTCTAGGTTCAACTAGCATGTGGTCAATTTGGCCATCTTATCAAAAACCTCTTCTCTTATCCAGAATTTCTAGAAACAAAAAGTCAGAGAAGGAAAGATGTACCTTTAGGGGAGTCGTGGATAGTGAACATTTTTCATCGCATGAGAAAAGAAGCTATCCAATTTTTGCATATACAAGAAAACACTTGGCAAATTATATTCAGAAACTCTCAATTATATCTAAGAAAAGTAAATTAATACCCAAAGAATTGAGATATCAGGAGAAAATACTTGCAATTATCTTATATGCCAAGAGAAAAAATATCCTGCAAATTCTCCCCAATTTTTTTTTTTTTTAACTTAAAAAAAAATGCAATATGGAAAAGACATTATATGCAAGGCAAGATCAAACCTGATGATGCCAATACAGAAAAACAGTCTCTCGACCTGCTTTTTCTGTCTTTCCCAACAAGTATCTGCAATGCTCTCTCAAGAGAATAAGGGGCACAACAAACTGGTTCCTCGATTGCATAGTAAGCACACAAATATAACAAGTAAAAGTGCAAGCAATCAAACCTGATGCCTTAGGATTAGGAACCGAATCCTAGGCATGAACACCTTCTCATGCTAGGTGCGTTCATTCCCCCTCATGGGGTGAATGGTCTCATCCTTCTTGACCCATACCTGCTTCACCTGTGGAGATGGTTTGCGGGTCATGTCCATGTTGGCCATACTCCATAGCATACCTTGTATTAGGCTCAGCAACCCTTCATAGCCATGGCTGCCATTGGGCTTCTGTGGCTTTCTCTTGTAGCGCCTTAGTTTGTTCTTCTTTGATTTGGCACTCTGATAGGCAGGAACAAACTGCTGCTGATGCAGTGAAGCCTGAAGTGTCATAGGAGGTAGAGTGCCTGATGTAGCTCTTGTTGGCAGCTTCCTCTGAACCTTCAACTTCTGGAGCTGTGGACATTTAGATCGGATGTGACCGGTGATGCCGCAGTGATGACAGGTGGGAAAGCTTCTTTTGTTTGAATGCTTCTTGACATTCTCTACAAAATTAAGGTTAGCATTCTTACAAATAACATTGCCCTTACCTTTTATATGTCTCATATGCGGAGGGACATATTTTGATGAGGAAGAATCATCAACTTCACTTTTCCTCATAGCATCCTGCTTAATCCAAGGCCTGTGGGATTTCAACAAATAACAATTTAGCCTAATATGACCAATTTTCCCACAATTATGACAAGGAGGAACAAACTTACCTTGTGTTCCTGATTTCTTGGGCTTGGGCATCACACAATTATTCAAGTGAGAATTATCCAAACAAGCAGTGTCTACTATCACAGGCTTAATAATAGTGGAATCTAATTTAGAATCAGAAGCATGTGAAGAAATTAAACCAGGCTTGTTAGGAACATCTGAATGAATACAAAGCATGCTCTTCAAATTATCACTAGAGAATTTTTTCAAGAGATCTTCAGATTCTTTTAATTTATTCTCAAGTTTATCAATAATGTCAAACAGCATGGTATTTTCAGATCTCAAAGAGTCAATCAAAGCATGTGATTCAGACAATTTCATAATTAATGACTCTTTTTCTTGCTTCACCCTTTTAAGCTCTTTTTGTGAAATTTTAGAATGTTGAGCATTCTTCAATTTATTAAAAACCTTAAAGAGCTTAATATCAGAATCCTCATTAGATAACTGAGAAGAATTCATGATAAAAGGTGTAATAAAAAAATAGAAGTCACAAAGAGATGAGGATCACACTCAGGAAATAAATCATAAACAAGTGTACCTGCTCTGATACCAATTGAAAATTGAAATTGACTTCTAAATAAAAGGCAAGTGTGTGGACAAAGTGTCAACAAAAATAAGCACAACGGAAAATAAATGACACAGATATTTTTGTTGACGAAGTGGAAACTCAATCAAGAGAAAATCCACTCCAGGGCAGCCAAACCCAGGAATTCCACTATTCAGAAGACAAAGCTAGATACAAGATAGTAACACTCACATATACCCGATGCAGTGGTCGTACCTTGTTCTTTGACGTGTAACCCAACACGAACGCTTCCCAACCAGGTCTCCTACCTGAAGGGGTCTTCAATGGAATCCTTTACCTTAGGGCCAACCCCTAAGATAGACTTCAGATGTAGCGCAGCAACAGCACACTTGCAATGGCTTCAGAGGAAAAATCATGTCTCTGAGCAGTTGTGGAATTCAATACCGAATTCTTGCAGTTCTCAATGCCCAGGGGCCTCTATTTATAGGCTGGGGGCTCAAATGAGCGTCAGGCAAAATATAGCTGGGCATCGTTCGGACGGTGGACATGGGCCGTCCAGACGGACAACTGTGCGATAGGATTTTCCAAAAATTTTGCTGAGAAATCTTTCTTGTTTAAGAGCCACGTCTGGACGGGATGGCACATCGTCTGGACGGTCGCACGTCCGTTGCAAGTAATTTCCTTCTAAGGCTTCGCGCGTCCGGACCAAGGGGGATGAGCGTCCGGACGGCTGAACTTCAACACGCAATTTCCATATCTGCTATGCGCGCGTTCGGACCATGAGAGGCAGTCGTCTGGACGGTTGAAGTCGATTCGGCAATTTCCATATTAGTTGCACGCGCGTCCAGACCAAAGCTGACAGACGTCCGGACGGTGATATTTGAATTGCGATTCTTGCCTTAAGGAGACGCGCGTCCAGATGGGATACCACATCGTCCAGACGGTTGATCGATCTTTCCTTTATAGGAACTTGGAAAGAATCTGAGACTGGTTGGGTACCGAGAGGCGTCCGGACGGGTTGTTGAGACGTCCGGACGGATGCAAGCTGGATAGAAACTTCTCGACACAGTGGAGGGTCTGGACGGAAGTGCACGTCATCCGGAAGGATGATGCTTGGTCTGACTGGCGTCCGGACGATATGGCACGTCGTCCAGACGGATGGAACAGTGGTCAGATATGCGTCCGAACGGGATGGCTCGATCGTCAGTACGGCTGACAGGGAACCGAAATCTTCAATCTTTCACTCAGTGCAAAGTCTTCTGAGAGTGCTCTGAATAGTGGAATCCCTGTTTACAGCATCTTTACACACAAAAGTGATTTTGTCCAGAATGAGGCCAAAATACTAGGATTAGGAACCAAATCCTAGGCATGTGTATCCTCACCAACTAGGTGAGTCCATTCCCCCTCAAGGGGTGAATGTCTTCCTTCTTCTTGACCCATGCCTACCTTCCTTTTGGTGGTTGTTGACAGGATTTCATTTGATGATCCATCCACTGTATCATGCTCTGCATCCAAATGGGTAGCTCCCTGTAGAGTTGATCATCCTTCACCTTCTGCAGCTTTTTCATGAAGTGCCTTGATTTGTTAGCCTTGGGTTTGCCATTATGATTGACAGGAACAAATCTCTACTGAGGCCACTGATGCTTGGGAGCTTGGCCCTGTGGGGCATGATGCCTTGGAACTTGATGACATGGAGCTTGATATTGGGGGGCTTGATGCCTTGGAGCTTGATTCCATGGATCCTGATACTGGGGAGCCTGATGCCATGGATCTTTATGCTGGGCCAGAGGTCTTGTGTCGAAATTTGCTTGTCTGGGCACCTCTTTCTTGACCTTTTTACTTTGAGCCTTAAGAAGAGAGCACTGGGGTCGGATATGCCCGCTTAGGCCACAATGATGGCATATAGGAGATCGCCTAATAGTAGGGAGCTTCTGAGTGACTGGTATATCTCCATTGATTATGTTCTTCCCTTTGTCCACGACTATGGGTGGAGGCTTAGGGACTGTGGGCTTAACAAAGACAGTCCTAAAAGTAGAGGGAATGTCAGAAGGAGGAGCTATATACCCGAGTCCAGTCTTGTCTGTTGAGCTCTTCTAGATTGACAGCATATGAGTCAACCTCTCATCAGTGACCCTCTCCAACTGAAGCTGTGTCTCCAGTAGCTTCTCTTCTAGGTCTTGTGTCTTGAGTAGCATTGAACTCTTCCCAGTCTGTAAGCTGTTCGGCTCATGAATGTGCTGCTTGCGAGCCTCCCTCAGCTTCTCGAACTCTACATAGAGGATTTAATATACCTCCTTGAGTTCTTCCTCGTCTTCATCACTGTGCTCTGAGTAGTAAGAATCCTCCTCTTCTTCATGTGGAGCCACAAAGGCTAGAAATTTCTCTTGCTTAGGAGATTCTTCTTCTTCGGACTCATCACTAAGAGTCGCATTATATGCTTTCCCTTTTTCCCTACTTGAGATTCCCACAATCAGCCCATATATGCCCAAACCCTGAGCATTCAAAGCATCTTGGGCCTTTGGGGTCTTTCTTCTCAACTTCCTCAGGTTCAGACTCTCTAGGAAACTTCTTCAGTCTTTTGGAAAATTTCTTCTTGAACTGATCATTCCTCATTAATCTTCCGAAATTCTTGGCCAGCATTGCCACTTCTTCTTCTTCATTCTCAGAGTCGTCTTCAGATGAGACTTTGACTTTCTGTTTGGAAGCCTTGAGGGCAATGGTCTTTGAAAAATGAAATTGACTTCTAATATAAAGCAAGTGTGTGTGTGCACAAAGTGTTAACAAAATAATGCAGAAATAAATAACACAAGAATTTTTGTTAATGAAGTGGAAACTCAAGATGAGAAAAACCACTCTGGGGTAGCCAGACCCAGGATATCCACTATTCAGAAGACAAGACTAGATACAAAGTAGTAACACTCACATACCCCTGATGTAGTGGTCGTACTTTGATCTCTAACGTGAAAGCCTCCCAACCAGGTCTCCTAACTGAAGGGGTCTTCAATGGAATGCTTTACCTTAGGGCCAACCCCTTAGATAGACTTCAAGTTAAGCGCAGCAACAACACACACAGCAACGACTTCAGAGAGAACAACGCAGCTCAATAACCTCACAAAATAACTCTCTAAGCACTAATGGAATTCAATACTGAATTCTTGCTGTTCTCAAGCCTAGGGGCCTCTATTTATAGGCAAATAGTTCAAATGAGCGTCTGGCTTGATAAAACTGGGCGCCGTCCGGACGGTGGTCATAGACCGTCAGGACGGACAACTGTACGACCGAAATTCTAAAAATTTTGCTGAAAATCTTTCCTGTTTGAGAGCCGCGTCCGGACGGTGAGCCAGTGTCGTCCAGACGGTCGCATGTCCGCTGCAAGTAATTTCCATATAGAGGCTCCGCGCGTCCAGACCAGGAGGATGGGAATCCGGACGGTCAATCTGATGCACGCAATTTCCATATCTGATGCACGCGCATTCGAACCATGCTGACTGTGGTCCGGACGTCTGGATTTGAATTGCAATACTTGCCTTATGGATGAGCGCGTCCAGACGGTTGCAGCAATCTTCCCATATCTGTGTTTAGAAAGAAATCCTAAAGCTTGATCGAACACTGAGGGTCATCCGGACAAGCTGCTGAATCGTCCGGACGGATGCAAGCTGGAGCAGTTCGAAGCTTCTCGACACAGAGGAAGGTCCAGACGGGAATCCACATCGTCCGGACGGATGATGCTTTAGTCTGATGTGGGTCCGGACGGTTGATGCATTGGACAGCTGGGCATCCGGACGGGATGACACGGCATCCAGACGGCTGGCAGGGAACCAGATTTTTTTGACTTGCAAGCTGTGCAGAATCTTCCGAAACACTTCTGAATAGTGGAATCCCTGATAAAAAGCATCTTTACAAAGAAGTGATTTTGTCCAACAGAATGTGGCCAATTAAACTAACAAACTCCCACTTTGGCCATTCTGGGACAAAAATCACTTGACCGATTAAAAATACAATCCCGGTCCAAAAATAAAAATTACTCCCCCTTTTTGTCTCAAAGGGACAAAGGGTAAAACAGAGTAATAAAATAACCACATAAAAAATTACTCCCCCTAACGATCTCAGAAGGACCAGGTAAACAGAGTAATATAATCTAGGAGTTTAACAAAAGTAGCAAAATATAACACAAATGTCTCAAAAACTAAAAAGACAACTACAAAACAAAAAGAAACTCAAACATCCTCGGCCATCGGCGCATCATCGTCGTCATCACTGCTGGACGGGTGGTGGAACTTGAGGCACTCCTGGAGGTCCAGCTAATTTTGCTCTACCCGAAGGTTGATGGAGTGAACCTCCTATTGCATGGTAGAGATGGACTGTTGCATGGATGACATAGACAGCTGCATGGAACTCATGCCCCCCTGGATAGCTGCCAGAGCCTCCATAATCTGAGAATAGCTGACATCCGGCTGTGGTGGCGGTGTAGTCTGGGAAGAGGAAGCGACACTCAGGATGCCTACAGGAATAGGAGGAGTCGGGGGCATATCGTCATCCGGATCATCTCTCCGCAGCTGAGCATTGGACTTCATCTGCGTCTGCTTACTGAGTGGATCCTGGATCTTTATCTTTGGCTTGCCAGCAAAACTTATGCCTGACTGTAGAATAATCTGAGTGAGCAGGTAGCCGAAAGGAAGACCGGTATTGCTCTCATCACTGGCCTCCAAAATGACGCCCAAAATATGCTTGCATAGGCAAAAAGGCAAGCAATGATGACTGGCATAGACAAACTGAGCCCTCTTCAAAATCAATTCACTGCGCTTGACAAGTGGCCATAGGTTGTGCTGAACAATCTTGGCCAACATGTGATGAGGGGCAGATAAGGCACCGATCCTGATGGTGGTGGCGCGCTCCTCTCCCTTTGGAACTGCGTGGAAGAACTCTCAAAGATCTTCCATAGAAGGAGGTAGTACGACCTCATTGCAAGGGCTAGCAGATATCTAGAGAACAGGAACTCCAATGACCTGGCTGATGATCTGGGGATCAATAGTAATAATATGCCCAAGAACAGTGGACTGAAGCACCAACCCATGGTCATCGTCCTGCACCACCTCAAGATTGGCATAGAAAAGTCTCACTAGCCTGGTGTACACAACACAGGTGCAGCTGTGAAGATAACCCCAATGATATGTCTGGATAGTGTCATGGATACTATCTAGAGGTGCCACCATAATGTCAGAGCGGACCACATTCCGCTCGGAAATGACTGGGCGGTCCATGATTTTGGCTCTGAGAGCTACCCTATCACCCTCTGTGCTCTGGCGAACTCTGCGATGTGGACTGCCTGCTGACATGGTTTTGCAAAGGAGACCAACAAGATTTGCCAAAATAATAATCCAAAAGAATTAATCTTGTTAGTGCACATAGAAAATCCGGCATTATGACAGCAGTAAAAGAGATTTTTCCAAAAATAACAGTCCATAATAACAGCAGATATAACAAATATGCACCTCATAATCTCAACAACATTCCTAAAGAAATCAATATTCTAACAGTTTAAAAATAAAATGAAGAGAAAAAGATTAGAAAAATACCTGGAATGTGAGATTAATGCGCAAAAAGACAAAAAAAGGGCAAGATAATGCCAAAAACTTGCAATAAATCACTCACTAGAGGCCAAAAGAAGACTTTTTGGTGGGGTAGGGTGAAAGTGCGGTGACCAGGGTATATATAGAGCCTGTGGGGTCCCCATCCGGACGGATCATTAACGCCGTCCGGACGCGCGCTGCCTCGGAAATATGCGGGCAGGTCATGCGCGTCCGAACGAGTAACCTTACCGTCCGGCCGTTGGTGCGCGCGCGCGTTCGGATGTGAACAGAACCATCCGGCCGACTGAGCTATCCCCGTCCAGACTCCAGGAGAGACCGTCCGGACACTTCACACTGAAAAACAGAAAACTGAAGAAAAATTTGCAGAATTTAATTTTTCTCAAGTTAGTTTTAGAACCCACATGTATAATCCACTGATAACACAATCAGAGAGGACCTTAAAACTAAGCAAAGATATAAAATTCTAGTTGAGAGTTCAATCAGCACAAATATTTTCCTAGACACAGAAAATTTAAATAGACGACTCAACTCATGCAATGCGTGTGTGTGTGAAGACTTAACCCACAAGGTATGACTTTCAATGATATGACAAATAGCAACCAGATTTTCTAGACAAGAGAGAAAATCAATGAAAGATAAGTCAAAAGTCAAACCTTATAACTTACTAGGGCCTAGTCACCCTCGTCTGATACACTTCCCCCTAAGATGCAGCACACAATTGTTTTACTTGTACCATGAAGGACAAGGTAAATTTTTACTTGCACATAGAGGGCAAGGCATATTGCAAATTCAGCACATAAGCAGTGAATATACAATTAGAGCGCAGAATTCATAAGTTTTACTGCTTGATTCTTACGGTGCTGCAACCTAGAGAGAATGCCAGAGTGTTTAGGATCTAGGTTCAAATAGCATGTGGTCAATTTAGCCATCTTATCAAAGACCTATTCTCTTATCCAAAATTTCTAGAAACAAAAAGTCAGAGAAGGAAAGATGTACCTTTAGGGAAGTCGTGGATAGTGCACATTTTCATCGCATGAGGAAAGAAGCTATCATACTATTGCATATACAAGAAAACACTTGGCAGATTATAGTCATAAACTCTCAATTATATCTAAGCAAAGTAAATTAATACATAAAGAATTAAGATATCAGGTGAAAACACATGCAATATCTGATATGCCAAGAAAAAGAGAAATCCTGCAAATTCTCCCCAAATTTTTTTTTTTAATTATTAAACACATGAAATACGGAAAATACCATCATATGCAGGACAAGATCAAACCTGTGAAAGCTCGATAATGTCAATACAGAAAAACAGTCGCTCGACCTGCTTTTCCTGTCTTCCCCAGATAGTACCTGCAATATTCTCTCAAGAGAAATAGGGGGCAAAAACACAACTGGTCTCTAGATGCACAAAAGATAATCAAGTAACAATCAAGCAATCAAACCTGATGCCTTAGGATTAGAGACCGAATCCTAGGCATAAATACCAGCTCCTACTAGGTGCGTCTGTTCCCCCTCATGGGGTGCCTGTCCGTCTTGACCCAAGCCTGCCTTCCTATGGGTGGTTACTGATAGGACTTCATTTGCTGACCCATCCACTCCATCATACTCTGCATCCAGACAGGTGGCTCACTGAGGTATTGATCTTCTTCCACCTTCTGAGGCCTTCTAAACTGCTTAGATTTAGTCTTTGAGGTGCCACTATGATTGGTTGGTACAAATCACTTCTGAGGCCGCTAATGTTGAGATGCCTGGAGCCTAGGTGCACAAGACTAAGGAGCTTGATATTAAGGAGCCGATACCTTGGTGCTTGCCTCCATGGAGCTTGGTAAGGTGCCTGATACCTCGGATTCTGATGCTGGGTCTGAGGTCTAGTGCCATGATTAGCTTGTCTGGGCACTTCTTTCTTGGCCTTGGCTTTCTGTGCTATTAGAAGGGAGCATTGAGGACGAACATGCCCACGTAGACCGCAGTGATGGCATATAGGAGATCTTCTGATGGAATGAGGCTTCTGAGTGCCTGGAACATCATCATTAATCTTGTCCTTCCTTTTATCTTCAGCAGTGGGAGGAGGCTCTGGGACTGCAGATTTCACAAAAACAGTCTTTGAAGTAGAGGGAGCATCAGAAGAGGGAGCTACATACCCGAGACCGGTCTTGTCAGTTGGGCTCTTCTGAATAGACAGCATATGAGTCAGCTTCTCATCAGTGACTCTTTCTAACAGGAGCTGAGTCTCTAGTAGCTTCTCCTCTAGCTCTTGTATCCTATGCAGAAATGAACTTTTCTCAATCTGTAAACTGTTCAGATCATGAATATGCTACTTTCGACCTTCCCTCAGCTTTTCATACTCTGTGTAGAGAGTCTTGTAGGCCTCCTTGAGCTCTTCCCCATCATCACTATGCTCCAAGTAATAAGAGTCTTCCTCCTCAACGAGTGGAGCTACAAAGGCCAGAAATTTCTCAGACTCAGGGGCTTCTTCTTCTGACTCATCACCAAGAGTCACATTGTAAGCCTTCCCTTTGCCCTTATTAAGATTCCCGTAATCGGCTCAGATATGCCCAAAACTTGAGTATTCAAAACATCTGGGCCCTCTGGGATCCTTCTTTTCTTCTTCCTCAGGATCAGCTTCTCTGGGAGCTTTCTTTACCTTTTCAGAAAACTTCTTCTTGAATCGGTCGTCTCTCATTAGTCTTCTGAAATTCTTGGCTAACATAGCCACAACTTTTTCTTCCTCCTCAGAGTCATCTCCAAATGAGGTTTCTACCTTTTTCTTGGAAGCCTTCAAGGCAATGGTTTTCAGCTTCTTGACCGGGGGCAGGGACAGGTCATAAGTTTGAAGAGATCCCACTAACTCTTCAATCTTCATTTCTTCAAGATCTTTGCTTTCTTCAATAGTAGTTACCTTGATCCTGAAACACTCAGGCAAAGATCTTAGAATCTTTCAGATGAGTTTTGAAAATTGAAATGACTTCTAAAAATAAAGTGTGTGCATAAGTGTCAACAAAAATTAAAGCACAGTGGAAAGTAAACGACACACAGATTTTTGTTGGCGAAGTGGAAACTCAGTTAAGAGAAAAACCACTCCGGGGCAGCCAAACCCAGGAATTCCAATATTCAGAAGACATAGCTAGATACAAGACAGTAACACTCACATGTACCGATGCAGTGGTCGTACCTTGATCTCTGACGTGTAACCCAACACAAACGCTTCCCACCAGGTTCTCCTACCTGAAGGGGTCTTCAATGGAACTCCTTACCTTAGAGTTGACCTCTAAGATAGACTTCGATTTATAGCACAGCACACTTGTAAAACGGCTTCAGAGGGATTGATGACTTCTTTGAGCTCTAATGGAATTCACACCGAATTCTTGCAGTTCTCAGTGCCCAGGGGCCTCTATTTATAGGCTGGGGGCTCAAATGAGTGTCAGGCAAAATAAACCTGGGCGCTTTCCGGACGGTGGACATGGGCCGTCTGGACGGACAACTGTGCGACAAGATTTTCAGAAAATTTCGCGGGGAAATCTTTCCTATTTAAGGGCCTCGTCCAGACAGTATGGCACATCGTCCGGACGGTCGCACGTCTGCTGCAAGTAATTTCCTTATAAGGTTTTCGAGCGTCCGGACCATGGGGGATGAGCGTCCGAACGGCTATTCTTCAACACCCAATTTATATATCTGCAATGCGAGCGTCCGGACCATGATAGGCAGTTGTCCGGACAGTTGAAGTCGAATCGGCAATTTCCTTCTTTGATGCACGCGCGTTCTGACCATAGCTGTCAGACGTCCGGACGGTCATATTTGAATTGCGATTCTTGTCTTAAGGAGACGCGCGTCCGGACGGGATACCACATCGTCCGGACGGTTGATTGATCTTCCCTTTCTTGGAACTTGGAAAGAAATCAGAAACTGATTGAGTACTGGGAGGTGTCCGGACGTGCTGCTGAAATGTCCGGACAGATGCAAGCTGGCACAGAAACTTCTCGATATAGTATGGGGTCCGGACGGAATGAACACTTCATCCGAAAGGATAATGCTGGTCTGTCTAGCGTTTGGACGGGATGACACGTCGTCCGAACAGATGGAACAGTGGATAGATGGGCGTCCGGACGGGATGGCTCGATCGTCCGGACGGCTGACAGGGAACTTGAATTCTTCTGACTTGCAGACTCTGAATAGTGGAATCCCTGTTTGCAGCATCTTTACACATAAGTGATTTTGTCCAAACACAGAATGAGGCCAAAATACTAACAAGTTTTACATCCTAGACAGGCTTCCCGAGACTCACCATGGAGTTCCTCAGGTCACTCATCTTGGAGTAAAACTCTCCAAATGTCTCTTCTTCCAACATCTTAATTTCTTCAAATTTGGAAATCAACATTTGAAGTTTGGCAGATTTTACAAGTTTAGTGCCTTCATATGTTGTTTCCAAGATTTGCCATGCTTCTTGAGCAGATTCACAGTTTGAAATTTTTACAAATTCAGACGATGAAAGTGCTTGACATAGAGCATGGAGGGCTTTGTCATTAGAAAGTCGTACGTTTTTCTAAGGGACTAGTTCAAGCGTTGTATCCTCTGGTTTAGTCCAACCAGTTTCAACAATACTCCAACAGTCAATAGATTTTAAAAAGAACCGCATGCGAGACATATTAATAAGAGAAGTAAAAAATAACACTCAAGAATTAAATCTTAACAGAGTGTACCAAGCTCTGATACCAATTGAAAAATGAAATCAACTTTTAATGTAAAGCAAGTGTGTGTGTGTGCACAAAGTGTTAACAAAATAATGCGGAAATAAATAACACAAGAATTTTTGTTAACGAAGTGGAAACTCAAGATGAGAAAAACCACTCCGGGGCAGCCAAATCCAGGATATTGTTGTGCAAATATCTACCTAAATAAATAGGCAAATACTTGTACGTTTTACTCGCAAGTGCACAAGATCAAAACAATAGTATAGCAGGCAAATACGAGATCATTCCCACGAGGATTGATATAAATTGTATTTAAAGAGAAATTCCTAAAAGCGATATGTTGAATAAAACGGAATAAAAGATTGAATATAAAATACTATGAAGAAAAGGTAGGGCTTCGATATCCACCGCTAATCATACTCAAATAAGATTCGCAATATGCACAATACTACAATCATAACATGATACTTAATGCTTACCAGCCACAAGGGAATGGTATCTTCTCCTAAAGCTATTGATTTCCCTAAACAACGAGTTAGGCATGGTATCTACTCTAACTCTTTTCTTCCTTGAAGGATTTAGCATGGTATCTACTAAGTTGTTCTTCAAGGAAGCATAAATCTATGGAAATCGGTAAACACGCTCAGATTGGAATATGGTATCTATTCCAGTTGTCTTTATATTGATTAATCCAAGAACCTGTGTCGGGGTTCTTTCGTTACTCTATTATGCCCAGGACTCGGTCATCCAAATTGACATAAATAACAAATCCATACCACATGCATATGATGGCCAAACATAAACATGCAAGGAATTCAAGAAACTAGAATTAATCAAGTTAAACATCAATATATAAATTGTAGCAAAGCAAATTGAAAAACTTAAAGAGACATGATTAGGGCTTCAATTGAGCCCTAACTAAAGTATTAGCTACAACTAATATAAAATAAAGTTATATACATACAGAAAATAAATAAATAAAGAAAATAAAAATTAAAAAGAACCTCCTTCTTGATGTAGCTTTTAATTCTTCCTCAAA
This sequence comes from Alnus glutinosa, assembly GCF_958979055.1. NCBI lineage: Eukaryota > Viridiplantae > Streptophyta > Magnoliopsida > Fagales > Betulaceae > Alnus > Alnus glutinosa. The sequence continues at coordinate 19,447,090 of NC_084888.1, read as the reverse complement.
GCTTGTATGTCTTTTCTTCAGAGGCTAGAGGCCTATTTATAGGGATTATAAGCTCTAGAAGCTCTGAAATTTCTATCCAAGTAGGAAAAGGATTCTAAAATTCGTACAGATTTGCGGTCTTTTATTGCGGGGCGATTTTGGCATGGAAAACATCCGAATTAGGAAAAACCTATTTCTGACATATTTGTTGCCATTATTATTAGCTTTCCAACGCTACCAATTTTGTTGCAATCTGATACTTAAGCCGAAAGTTATGATTACATTACTGAGACGTGCTCATTCTGGATTCTTTCCAAAGATAACGAATTTTTGCCAACTTCTCTTTCCTTAAATTCAAAATTGATTTGGAGTTTGAATCTATCCAAAAGTGAGTTTGCTGACTTCATTAAAATCTTGGAATTTGATCGGTTTTTCTTCTAAAACCTGTAAAATATAAGAAAACACAAAAACAACACAAAACATCAAATTATAACAAAACTAAGAGCTTAACATATGTAAATTAAGGGGCTTGAATGTGTAACATTCAGCACTTATCAGATATCCACTATTTAGAAGACAAGACTAGATACAAAGTAGTAACACTCACATACCCCTGATGCAGTGGTCGTACTTTGATCTCTAACGTGTAACCCAACACGAACGCCTCTCAACCAGGTCTCCTACCTGAAGGGGTCTTCAATAGAATCCTTTACCTTAGGGCCAACCCCTAAGATAGACTTCAAGTTAAGCGCAGCAACAACACACACAGCAACGGCTTCAAAGAGAACAACTCAGCTCAATAACCTCACAAAATAACTCTCTAAGCACTAATGGAATTCAATACCGAATTCTTGCTGTTCTCAAGCCTAGGGGCCTCTATTTATAGGTAAACAGTTCAAATGAGCGACTGGCTTGATAAAACTGGGCGTCGTCCGAACGGTGGTCATAGACCATCCGGACAGACAACTGTACGACCGAAATTTCAAAAATTTCGTTGAAAATCTTTCCTACTTGAGAGCCGCGTCCGGACAATGAGGCATTGTTGTCCGGACGGTCGTACGTCCACTGCAAGTAATTTCCGTAAAGAGGCTCCACGTGTCCGGACCAAGAGGATGGGCATCCGGACGGTCAATCTGAGGCACGCAATTTCCATATCTAATGCATGCGCGTTCGGACCATGCTGACTGTCGTCCGGACGCCTGGATTTGAATTACGATACTTGCCTTATGGATGAGCGCGTCTGGACGGGAATCCACGTCATCCGGACGGTTGCAGCAATCTTCCCATATCTGTGTTTGGAAAGAAATCCTAAAGCTTGATCGAACACTGAGGGTCGTCCGGACAAGCTGCTGAATCGTCCGGACAGATGCAAGTTGGAGCAGTTCGAAGCTTCTTGACACAGAGGAAGGTCCGAACGGGAATCCACGTCGTCCGGACGGATGATGCTTTAGTCTGATGTGCGTCCGGATGGTTGATACATTGGGCAGCTAGGAGTCCGGACAGGATGACACGTCGTCCGGACGGCTGGCAGGGAATCGGATTTTTCTGACTTGCAAGCTGTGCATAATCTTCTGAAACACTTCTGAATAATGGAATCCCTGATAAAAAACATCTTTACAAAGAAGTGATTTTGTCCAACAGAATGTGGCCAATTACAAACTAACAGTCTTCACCTTTTTGACCAGGGGCAGGGATAGCTCATAAGTTTGAAGAGATCCCACCAACTCTTCAATCTTTCTTCTCCACATCTTGCCTTATCAAGGACCTCATCCGCACGGTGTTGCTATCTCGTCCGAATGGATGCATTTGTCTTCCCATATATGTGTCTGTGAAGGAAATTTTATTACTTGTCGAACTCTGATGAGTGTCCGGACGTATTGCCATGACGCCTAGACGAATGCAATCTTGAACTATTCGAATCTTCTAGACACTGATGGGCGTCCAGACGGATGTCTGTGCCATCCAAACAGAAACTTGGGATCTGACTTCTCTGAGTTGGAATATGCACAGAATCTTCTTTGAACACCTTGAATCACTTTTCTAAAAAGAAAGACTCTAAAATAAACGGCATCCTTGATTATGTAGCAACATTACATAATAGGGATTTTGTCAAACAGAATGTAGCCAACACAAACTAACAAACTCTCCCTTTGGCAATTTTAGGAAAAAAATCACTTGACTGGTTTAAAAATACATTCCCAGTCCAAAACAAAAAATACTCCCGCTTTTTGTCTCAAAAGGACAAAGGGTAACCTTGTATAGAAAATCCAGCTAAAAATTACTCTCCCTCAATGTCTCAGCAGGACAAGAGTAAATAGAGTAAATAAAACCCAGAGTTACAAAAGTTTACAAATATCCAAAACAAGAAAACAGTAAAATTGTTTCAAAATAAATCAACAATACACCAAAAAGAATAAAAGTCAATCCTCATCATCAAGGGACGGATGATGGTGCTTGAGACACTCCTGGATGTCAAGCTGGCACTACTCCACTCTGGGGTTGATAGAGCGAACCTCCTGCTGAATAGAACCCATATCCCCCTAAATAGAATCCAAAGAAGCCAGAATCTGAGCAAATCCTGCATCATACTGTGGAGGCGGAGGAGCAGTCTGAGAAGAGGAAGCTCTAGTAGGCAGCTCAAACTAAACAGGAGGAGGCTGAGGAGCTTCATCTTGACCTTCATGCCTCAGCTGGGCATTTGACTTCATGAGAGTCTGATTGCGAAAGGGGTCTTGTACTCTCATCTTCAGCTCCGCAGAAATGTCTAGCTCAGACTGAAGAATGATCTTCGTGTCCAAGCATGCAAAAGGAAGCCCTATAGAGTGATCATCTCTCATCTCCAGCATACAGTTGAGGATGTGCTTACATAAGCAAAAAAGGCATCCTCATCACTGTAGCATATAAAAACCGAGCCCTCTTCAAGATAAGCTCACTCCTGCGAACAGTGGGCCAGAGATTGTGCTGGACAATCTTTACAAGCAGGCGGTGTAGGGGAGAAAAGACACTGATTCTAATGGGAGCATGTGCTCGCTCTTCTCCAAGTGGATGAGCATGAAAGAAATCCCTAAACTGCTCTAAGGTAGGAGGCTCCAAAACCTCATTGAAGGGATTTGCTTATATGGGAAACACAGGTACACCAATAATCTTGCTGATAACCTGTGGATCAACAAGAAAAACATGCCCCTGAATAGTAGACTGAAGAATAATGCCACGGTCATCATCCTGTACAACCTCCAGGTTCCCATAAAATTCTCTCACTAGCCTGGGAAGCACTATACATGCACAGCTGTAGAGATATCCCTAGTGATATGTCTGGATAATATCATCAATAATGTCCAGAGGTGCCACCATGACATCTGCTCGGACTACATTCCTTTCTGGAATAGCTTGTCTATTCTCTATTCTGGCCCTAGTAGTAACTATGCCTTCTTCTATCCTTTAACGGACTCTACGCTGAGAGCTGCTAACAGATATAGTTCTGTAAATAATAACCCAAAAGGTTGCCAAAAATAATCCCAATGAAATTTTATTAGTCCCAAAAAAAAAATTCGGCATTATAACGGCAGTAATTTAGGATTCCCAAAAATTACATACACAATAAATATCCCAAAACAGTCCAAATAGCTGACAAAACAAATATCCCAATCTCAGCAGCAGAGAAAATAATCAATTTCATGCAATATTCATCTCAAACATATTCCAAAATATATCTTAAAAATCTAATAGTTAAAAAGAACTGAAAAGAATGCAAAAGATAGAGCAAAATACCTAGAAAGGAGATAAAAATGACAAATTAGAGTTGCTTTAAAAACAGCTCTAATTTGAGCCGTTTTAACAAAAATATTCGAAATGGAGCCATTTTGATAAAAGCAACTCTAATTGCGACCATTTAAACCAAAAAAAAAAGGGTCTCAAATTAGAGTCGTTTAAACAAAAAAAGGTCTCACATAGATCGTACCACGATCGATCACACTTAGATCCTACCACGATTGATCACATATGATCATACCACGATTGATCACATAGATCATACCATGATTGATCACATGATCGTACCACGATCGATCACATTTAGATCATACCACGATCGATCACATTTAGATCGTACCACGATCGATCATTCTTAGATCGTACCACGATCGATCACATTGACCGTACCATGATCGATCATACTTAGATCCTTCCACGATTGATCACACATGATCATACCATGGTCGATCACATAGATCATACCACGATTGATCACCCATGATCGTACCACAATCGATCACATAGATCGTACCACCAGCCCACGACCTATGACATTAATCGTACCATAATCGATTACATAGATCGTACCACGATCGATCACATAGATCGTACCACGATCGATCACATAGATCGTACTGAAAAATTAAAATGACTTATAATATAAACAAGTGTGTGCAAAAATGTGTGCAACAAAATATCAAAATGAGGAATTAAAGGAGACAGATATTTTGTTGAAGAAGTGGAAACTTAGTTAAGAGAAAAACTACTCCGGGGCAGCCAAATACAGGATATCCACTATTCAGAAGACAAGACTAGTTACAAAGTAGTAGCACTCACATACCCCTGATGCAGTGGTCGTACCTTGCACTCTAATGTGTAACCCAACACGAATGCCTCCCAACCAGGTCTCCTACCTAAAAGGGGTCTTCAATGGAATCCTTTACCTTAGGGCCAACCCCTAAGATAGACTTCAGATCAGCGCAGCAACAGCACACACAGTAACGGCTTAAAAGAGACTAACTCAGCACAATAACTCTACAATATAACTCTCTAAGCACTAAGGAATTCAATACCGAATTCTTGCAGTTCTTAAGCCTAGGGACCTCTATTTATAGGCTGTAGGTTCAAATGAGCGCTTGGCTTGATAAACCTAGGCGTCGTCCGGACTGTAGACATAAGACGTCCAGACGGACAACTGTGCAATCCGCTTTCTAAAATTTTGCTGAAATTCTTTCCTGATTTTAGCCGCGTCCAGACAGTCACACTTCAGCTGGAAGCAGTTTCCATATAAAGGCTTAGCGCGTCCGGACCAAGGGAATGGTCGTCAGGACGGTTGATCAGATGCACGCAATTTCCATATATGTAGCTCGCGCATCCGGACCATGAATGTTGTTGTCCAGACGTCTGAATTTTGAATGTGCAACTTGCCTTATGGATGAGTGGGTCCGGACGAGAATCCACATCGTCCAGACGGTTGCAGCGATCTTCACATATCTGTGTTTTGGAAAGAAATCCCATAGCTAGTCGAACACTGAGTGTCGTCCTGATGTGCTGCTGAAACATCCGGACGGATGCAAGCTAGAACAGTTTGAAGCTTCTTGACACAGAGGAAGGTACGAACGAAAAGTTCTCGTCGTCCGGACAAATGATGCTTTGGACAGTTGGACGTCCGGACAGTATATCACGACGTCCGAACGGTTGAAAGGGATACGATTTCTCTGGCTTGTAGACTGTGCAGAATCTTCTAGAAGAAGTCTGAATAGTTGAATCCCTGTTTAAATGCATCATTTCAAGGAAATGATTTTGTCCAACAAAATGTAGCTAATTACAAACTAACAAACTCCCCCTTTTGCCATTCTGGGACAAAAATCACTTGACTAGTTAAAAATGCAATCCCGGTACAAATAAAAATTACTCCCCCTTTTTGTCATAAAGGGACAAAGGATAAAACAGAGCAATAATATCCAGAAGTTTAACAAGTGTAGCAAATTATCAAAAAGATAACCAAAATGTCTCAAAATACAACAACGTTAATTCTTTTCGCCAGACTCGTAGTCACTCTTCGAGTGATAGCACCCCACCTCATCCTCGAAACCTAAGAAATCATGGTGTCCAACGCCATTATGATGTCAAGGTGGACATTCCAGAATTTGAAGGAAGAATGCAGCCCGATGAAATCATTGATTGGCTTAACACAATTGAGCGAATCTTTGATTACAAAGATGTTCCAGAACATCACAAGGTGAAGCTTCTTGCCATCAAGTTGAGGAAGCATGCTTCTATTTGGTGGGAGCACCTTAAGAAACAACAGGAACATGAAAGGAGAAGCCACATTGTGACATGGACAAAGATGAAGAAGGCTCTCAAAAAGAAGTATTTGCTAGATCATTAAGTTCCACAACTTAAGTTCCACAACTTTCGACAAAATGACCTTTCTGTGGAGGAGTACATGGCAGAATTTGATCATTTTATGATGCGTTGTGATATTGTTGAACCAGAAGAGCAAATGGTAGCTCGTTACCTTGGAGGGTTACGCTATGAAATCGGTAATGTTGTACAATTACAACCTTATTGGACTTACAATGATGTTTGTAAGCTAGCACTTAAGGTGGAAAAACAATCATCAATTAGTGCAGCAGACAAGGGGACAAATAGCCACCTTAATGCATATTCTCGAGAAACCTAACCACTCCACTTAAAACAGTCATAACGTTCGGCGTGTAACTCCAAATGGACCGAAAACTTTTTCGTTGGATAATTGGACGACCGGAAGGGTATTTAGAACTCTCTAGACTGCATCAGTATTTCTTCAATTTGGGCATTTACATTTTGTTGAGCCTGTAGACTTAATTGGGTTGAAGCATGGGCCTTTGTTAAATCATCCTTGTTTGGTATACCCATGTCAGTTGGCCCGCATCAGTAGCTGCATGCTGATCAACCTAAACTGGAGGAAGCTGATGTGCTTCGCCTTGACCTTCAAACTGCAGCTGAGCATTTGACTTCATGAGAGTCTAACTCCCAAAGGGATCCTGAACTCTCACCTTTGGCTTTGTATCAAGAATATCTGTCACAGAATGGAGACAAGTCTTCGTGACTAAGCACGCAAAAGATAGACTTGTCGAATGCTTATCTCTCATCTCGAGCATGGTGTGCATAATGTGCTTGCACAGATAGAATGGCATCCTCATGACCAGGGCATAAAGAAATCTAGCCCTCTTCAGTACGAGCTCACTCCTACAAGCTGTGGGCCATAGATTGTGTAAAACAATCTTTGCAAGCAGGCGGTGCAGGGAGAGAATGCACCAATCTTGATATGCGAATGTGCTCGTTCATCTCCCTGAGGATGGGCATCAAGGAAGTCCATAAGATGCTCCAAGCTAGGAGGCTCTAGAATATCTATAAATGGAATCCTTAGAATGTTAAGCACTAGGACATCAAGAATAGAGCTGATCAATTGGGGGTCAATCCGGATAATGTGCTCTCAAACTGTAGTCTAAAGAATGATCCCACTGTCATCATCCTGAATGACCTCCATATACCCATAAAAGTCACACACCAGCTTAGGATATACCGGGCATGCACAATTGTAGAGATATCCCAAGTGATTGTCCTGAATCATCTCAGCAATGAAGTCCAGAGGAGCAACCATAACGTCTGCTCTAACAATGTTCCACTCCAGAATCACTTGCCAGCTTTCCATTCTAGCCCTGGTGGCAACAATTCCTTCATCTATCCTCTGTTTGACCCTATGCTGAAAATTGCCTGAAGACATTTTTCTGAAGAAAAAAAAATGCAAAGAATATATTCCCCGAAAAATAAATTGACTTCTAATTTAACCGTGTGTGTGTGCAACGTGTAACAAAATATCAAATGTGCAGAATTTAAATAAGAATATACTCCTATGCAGTGATCATATTTGCACTCTGACACGTAACCCAATGTGAACGCCTCCCAACCAAGTCACCTACTTGAAGGGGTCTTCAATGGATTCTCCTTTATCTTAAGGCTCCTCCCTAACATAGACTTCAACACGAGCACAGTAACAGCACACCGACAACAGCTTGAGAGCTAGCAGATCTTCACAATATCTCTCTAAACACCCTCTCTAAGCTATAAAGAATTCAATACCGAATTCTGTAAAGAATACATGCCTAGAGGCCTCTATTTATAGGCTAAGAAGACCAAAAATGAGTCTGTCTCTGATTTTTCTAGGCGGCATCCGGACGGAAGCATTGATTGTCCGGACTGTCCTCTATCCAACAGGCTTTCCATAACGCGCTCCATGAGTTTCCATATTAAGGCCGCGTCCGAACGGTGTTGCCCTAGAGTCCGGATAGTTGCACTTTGTCTGCACATAATTGCCATATGACAGTGTTGCCCTGACGTCCGGATGAATGCAGAGTGAATGCACGCAATTTCCTTATCAAGGATCTTGGTTTTCGGACGGTGTTGCCCTGGCGTCCGAACGGGTGCAAGTTGTCTTCTCACTTCATGTAGGTAAAGGAAAGCTGGAATCTTCTCAAACTCTAAAGTGGGTCCGAACGTGTTGTCATGACGTTCAGACGGATGTAACTTTGAATTGTTCGGCTTCTTGAGACTGATGGGCGTCCAGACATATGACTGGGCCGTCAGGATGAAAACATGAGATCTGACTTCTCTGAGTTGGAATCTGCACAAAATCTTCCTTGAACATCTTGAAAAAAATTATGTAATGAAGACTGAAATATACGACATCTTTAATTATGACAGCAACATTACATGATCGTGATTTTGTCGACAAAATGCAGCTAATACAAACCAACAAACTCCCCCTTTAGCCATTTTGGGACAAAAATCACTTGACCAGATTAAAAATACATTCCCAGTCCAAAATAAAAAATACTCCCCCTTTTTGTCTCAAAAGGACAAAGGGTAAACAGAGTAGAAAAACTACAGCTATAAAATAAGCCCTCTTGTCTCAGCAGGACAAGGGTAAACAGAGTATATAAAATCCAGAGTTATAAAATTTTACAAATATCCAAAATAGGAATAAAGGTAAAAATTGTCTCAAAATAAGCCAACAAAACACCAAAAAAATGAGTAAACAACACTCAATCCTCATCATCATGAGATGGATGATGGTCCTGGAGACAATCCTGGATATCAAGCTGGCACTGCTCAACTCTAACACTGATAGAGCTAACATCCCGCTGAATAGAGCTCAATGCAGCCATAACCTGAGCAAATCCAACATCATAAGGCGGAGGTGGAGGAGCAATCTGAGAAGATGAAGCTCCAGTGGGTAGCTCAAACTGAACTGGAGAAGGCTGAGGAGTTTCTTCTTGACCTTCATGCCATAGCTGGGCATTCGACTTCATGAGTGTCTGACTCCCAAGAGGATCCTGTACTCTCATCTGGGCTCAGTAGAGATCTCTGTCACAACCTGAAGACAGAACGTCGTGACCAAGCACGCAAATGGAAGCCCAGTAGTGTGATCATCTTTCATCTCAAGCATACGGTTGAGGATGTGCTTGCATAAGCAGAAAGGCATCCTCATAACCAAGGCATATAGAAATCGAACCCTCTTCAAAATGAGCTCACTTCTACAAGCTGTGGGCTAGAGATTGTGTAAAACAATCTTTGTGAGCTGCCAGTGCATGCGAGAAAAGGCACCAATCTTGATATGAGCATGTGCTCGCTCATCGCCCTGTGGATGAGCACCAAAGAAATCTCTAAGCTGCTCTATGCTCGGAGGCTCCAAAATCTTTGTAAAAGGGTTTGCTGAAATAGGCAGTACTGGAACACCAATGATGGTACTAATGGCTTGAGGATCAATCTGAATGGTGTGCCCTTGAACAGTGGTCTAAAGTATGATCCCATGATCATCATCCTGAACAACCTCTAGATACCCATAAAACTCACATACAAGCCTAGGATACATAGGACATGCACAAGTGTAAAGGTATCCCCAGTGATTCTTCTGGATAATCTCAGCAATGAAATCCAGAGGAGCCCTCAAAATATCTGCTCTGAGTACGTTCCTCTCTAGGAGTGCTTGCCAGTTTACCACTTTAGCCATGGTGGCAGCCTGTCCTTCCTCTGTCCTTTGTCAAACTCTGCACTGGGAGCTGCTAACAGACATAGTTCTGCAAAAATTTACCCAAATAGTTGCCAAAAGATAACAACCATGGATTTAGATTCTATTAGTCCTAGAAAAAATTTCAGCATTATAACGGCAGTAAACTGGATGCCCAAAAAATTACACATGTAAAAATAGTAATCCAACAACATATATAAAGTTAAACCAACCACAGCAACAGAAAATATAAGCAATTTCATGCATTATTTAACTCAACAAAAATATTCCACAAAAAAATCCTAATATTCTAACAATTAATAAAAACTGAAAAGAACAAAAAGAAATAACAAAGTACCTCGAATGAAGAGAAAATGCACAAAAAGACAAAATAGGCTGAGAACTCATGAGAAGACACAAGAAAATCACACCAAAACCTCAAAAACTCAAGAGAAAAATAGTAAAAATGAGAGGCTTGTGAGGCGCAGAGGGAAAAGAATGCGGACTTAAACCTGTAAGGTATCCGTCCAGACGCATAACTTACCCATCTGGACAGTCACTGCCATGTTAGCTCTCGGCAAGACTGCATGTGTCCGAACGTGTCACTTAACCGTCCAGACGTCTGAGCTACACGCATCCAAACTGAAAAGTGGGTCCGTCCGAATTTTCACACTAAAAATCTGAAACTAGAGGAAAATTTGCAGAAAAATATTTTTCCCTAAAGTTAGCTTCAGAACACGCATGTATAATCAACTAATAAAGCAGTCAAATAGCATTTCAAAAATATGGAAAAATATATTTGAGAGTTAAAAATTCAATAAACACAAATTTTCCTGCAAATAGAAAATTTAAATAGATTACTCATCACATGCAATGCATGTGTGTGTGAAAGCTTTCTCAATAAGGTATGAAGTTCACTGATATGATTTAAAGCAACTGAATTTTCTAAACAAGAGAGAAAATCAATGTTAGATCAGTCAAAAGTCAAACCTTATTTTATTAGGTCCTATCCATCCTCATCTGATACACTCCCCCGAAGCTCCAGTACTTTTTTGGCCGTCTATTTCCGCAATGATTTTGGTCACTGACTGTTTCTTTAAAGACAAGTTTAAGAACAGATTTATAGCACAAAAGCAGTGGATCTTTTCAAATATCCATATATACTAGAATTTAATTGATTTTTATCACTTGGTGCTGCAACCTAGAAAGAATTCCAGAATTTATGGGTTCTAGGTTTAACTAACGAGTTTGTCAATTTGACAATCTTAACCAAAAATAATAAATAAATAAATAATCTCTCTCATTAGAATTTCCAGAAGCTAAAAATCAGAGAGAAAAAAATGTACCTTAGGGGAGCTTTGGATAGTGCACAATTTTTCATCACATGAGAAAAGTAATTATCTAGCATTTTAAAATGCACAGGAAAACTTAGCAGATATCTGGCATAAACTCTCAATTATATTTAAGCATAGTCAATCAATGCACAATGAACTGAGGTATCAGGCAAAAATACATACAATATCTGCAAAGCAATCAAAAGAAAAAAAAATCTGCATCTTCTCCCCCAATATATATATATATATTGTAAAAACAATAAAAACATGCTTAAATGGTAAAGAAACAGAAACTAAACCTAGCATGTGTTGTAAGATCAAACTTGTCTTCAAGGAGAAAGGTTCAGAATTACCAAGACAGAAAAGCAGCTGCCCGAAGTGCTTTTTCTGTCATCCCCAAATAGTACCTACAGAAGTTTCTCAAGACAGCACGAGAAAACAATGGGGATAATACAATAATAGTTCCTAGATTGCAAGGCAAACAGAAATATGTCATGGAGAAAACAAAGCAATGCAATCATACCTAATGCTCTAGGATTAGGAACCAAATCATAGGCATGTGTACCCTCACCATCTAGGTGAGTTCACTCTCCCTCAAAGGGTGAATGGCTTCATTTTCTGACCCATACTTGCCTTTCTGGTGGTGGTTGTTGACAGGCCTTCATGTGGTGGTCCATCCACCTTATCATGCTCTACATCAACATAGATAGCTCCTTATAGAATTGATCACTCTCAAGCTTCTGCGACTTCTTCATGTAGTGCCTTGATATATTTGTCTTGGGTTTGCCATTTTGATTGGCAGGAACAAATCATTGCTGTTGCCGCTGACGCTAAGGAGCTTAATGCCATGGAGCCTAATGCCATGGATCCTGATGCCGGGCCAAAGGTTTAGTGCCAGATGTAGCTTGTCTTGGCATCTCCTTCTTGGCCTTTGATCTTTGAGCTTTTAGAAGTGAGCACTAAGGTCGAATATGACCACTTAAACCACAGTGGTGGCATATAGGAGGCCTTTTAATGGTAGGAGGCTTTTGAGTGGCCTTTGGAATAGCCAAAACATCTCCACCAATTACTTCATTTCCTTTATCAATGCAGGTGGTTGGAGGCTCGGGGACTGTGGGCTTGACAAATACCGTCTTAGAAGTAGAGAGGATATCAGAGGTAGAAGCTATATACCCGAGTCCGATCTTGTCAGTTGGGCTCTTCTGGATTGATAACATGTGGGTAATCTTCTCATCAGTGACCCTTTCCAACTATAGATGTGTCTCTAACAACTTCTCCTCTAGATCCTAAATCTTGAGCAGCTAGGAACTCTTCTTAGTCTATAGACTGTTCAGCTCATGCACGTGCGGTTGGTGTGTCTCCCTCAACTTCAAGAACTCTACATAGAGGACTTTATACGCCTCTTTGAGTTCTTCCCCGTCTTCATCACTGTGCTTAGAGTAGTAGGATTGAGAATCCTCTTAGTCTTCATGTGGAGCCACAAAGGCCAGAAATTTTTGATCTTGAGCAAGAGTTTCTTCTTCTTCTTCTGACTCATCACTAAGAGTCGCATTGTAGGCCTTCCCTTTACCCTGCTTGAGATTCCACAGTCAGCCTGAATATGCCCAAAGCCTAAGCATTCAAAACATCTGGGACCTTTTAGGTCCTTCTTCTCAGCTTCTTCTGGCTCAGATTCTCTAGGGGCATTCTTCAGTCTTTCGGTGAACTTCTTCTTGAATTTGTCATTCTTCATTAGTCTCCTGAAGTTCTTGGCCAGCATTCCCACTACATCTTCTTCATTATCAGTCTTCCTCAGATGAGATTCTGGCCTCTTCTTAGATGCCTTGAGGGCAATTGTCTTTGCCTTCTTGACTGGAGGCAGGGAATACTCATAGGTTTGAAGAGATCCCACCAACTCTTTAATCTTCATCTCATCTAGATCCTTGCTTTCTTCAATGGTAGTCACTTTTATTCTAGAACGCTCAATCAAAGATCTTAGAATTTTTCGGATGAGTTTTACATCCGAGTTTGAATACCATCGAGTTTCTCAAGTCGCTAATCTTAGTTTAAAACTCCCCGAATGTCTCTTCTTCAAGTATCTTAATTTCTTCAAGTCTAGAAATCAACATTTGGAGCTTGGCAGATTTAACAAGTTTTGTGCACTCATATGTTGTTTCTAAGATTTTCCATGCTTCTTGAGCGGATTCACAGTTTGAAATTCTTGCATATTCAGAAGGTGAAAGAGCTTGACATAGAGCATGGAGGGCTTTATCATTAGCAAGTCGTGCGTTTTTTTTGAGGAATTAGTTCGAGAGTTGTATCCTCTGGCTTAGTCAAACCAGATTCTACAATCTGCCAAAACATCAATGGATTTTAAAAAGAAACGCATACGAGCTTTCCAATAGCCATAGTTCGTGCCATCAAAGGTAGGAACAGAATTAAGAGTTTGAGACATAATAAAAAATAGAAGTAAAAAAAAAAAAGATCACTCTCAAAAAATTAATCTAAACAGAGTGTACCAAGCTCTGATACCAAATAAAAAATAAATTGACTTCTAATTTAACCGTGTGTGTGTGCAACGTGTAACAAAATATAAAATGTGCGGAATTTAAATAAGACAGATATCTTGTTAACGAATTGGAAACTCAATTAAGAGAAAAACCACTCCAGGGCAGCGAAACCCAAGAAATCTACTATTCAGAAGACAAAACTAGTCCAAAGACAGTAACACTCACATACATTGTATGTAGCAATCGTATCTTGCACTCTGACACATAACCTTACGTGAACACCTCCCAACCAAATCACCTACTTGAATGGGTCTTCAATGGATTCCTTTACCTTAGGGTTCCTCCCTAAGATAGACTTCAACACGAGCACAACAACAGCACACCGACAATAGCTTGAGAGCTAGCAGATCTTCATAATGTCTCCTTAAACACCCTTTCTAAGCTATAAAGAATTCAATACCAAATTCTGTAAAGAATACATGCCTAGAGGCCTCTATTTATAGGCTAAGAAGACCTAAAATGAGTCTATCTATGATTTCTCTAGGCGGCGTCCAGACAGAAGCATTGAGCGTCCAAACTGTCTTCTGTGCAGGTGCAAGTTGTCTTCCCACTCCATGTCTGCGAAGGAAAGCTGGAATCTTCTTGAACTCTGAAGTACGTCCTGCGTCCGGACGTGTTGCCATGACGTCTGGAAGGATGCAACTTTGAACTGTTCAGCTTCTTGACACTGATGGGCGTCTGGACGCATGACTGGGCCGTCTGAATGAAAACATGGGATCTCTGAGTTAGAATCTGCACAGAATCTTCCTTGAACATCTTGAAAAAAATTTATGTAACGAAGACTCTGAAATATACGACATCCCTGATTATGACAGCAACATTACATGATAATGATTTTGTTAACAGAATGCAGCCAACACAAACTAACATTCCTAAAATACCACACAAGTGTTAAATCCCGTTAGTTCAAACGAAAAATGGGTATTATAATAGCAGTAATTTGGGCTTCCCAAAATTATGCATCGATAAAAAAAAAATATCTCAAACAGCCCAAATTAGTTCAAATGTAGACAGAAAATATAACACAATCTCAACAGCAGAGAATATAAACAATTTCATGCATTATTTATCTCAACAAAATTCCACAGTAAATCCAAATATATTCTTAACAGTCAATAACACAAGAAAAGAGTATAAAAGATATAACAAAATACTTGGAATGGAGAAAAATGCAGAAAATGACAAAATAGGACGGAAACTTGTGATAAAGCACGAGAAAATCACAAGCAAACCTATGAAAAATGGGACAAATTCGAGTTGTGCGGCGTTGGAGAAAGAAGACACGAATCTTAAACCTGTAGGGCACCCATCCAGACGTGTCACTTAATCGTCTGGACGACAGGGCCGCACGCATCCGGACTCAAGAACAGGTCCGTCAGGACGCTCCACATTTAAAAGCTAAAATTAGAGGAAAATTTTGCAGAAAAATAATTTTTCCTAAAGTTAGCTTTAGAACACCCATGTATAAATAACTGATAAGACAGTCAAATAGCAATTCAAAACTATGCAAAGATATAATTGAGAGTTAAATATTCAATAAGCATAAATTTCTCTACAAATAGAAATTTAAATAGATGACTTAACTCATGCTATGCGTGTGTGTGTGTGTGTGTGTGTGTGTGTGTGTGTGTGTGAAAGCTTTCTTAGTAAGGTATGATGTTTGCTGATATGATTTAAAGCAATTGAATTTTCTAAATGAGAGAAAAATTCAAATATAGATCAATCAAAAGTCAAACCTTATTTTACTAGGGCCTATCCACCCTCATTTGATACATTCCCCCTAAGATGCAGCATTTTTCTTTTACTTAATCCTTCAGTGGCCGTCTATTTTCATAATGATTTGGTCACTGACTGTTTCTATAGGGACAAGTTTAATAATAGATTTACAAGACAATAAGTAGAGGATCTTTTTAATTATCCATATTTACTGAAATTTAAATATTTTTTATCACTTGATGCTGCAAGCTAAAGCGAATGCCAGAATTTATGGATTCTAGGTTCAACTAACGAGTTGGTCAATTTGATCATCTTAGCAAAAAAAAAAAAAAACTCTCTCATCAGAATTGTCAGAAGCTAAGAATCAGAGAGTAAAAAAAGTGTACCTTAGGGGAGCTTTGAATAGTGCACAATTTTTCATCGCATAAGAAAAACAACTATCTAGCATTAAGATGCAACAGGAAAACTTAGCAGATATCAAGCATAACTCTCAATCATATATAAGCATATTTATCAAAACACAATGAACTGAGATATTAAGCAAAAATACATGCAATATCTGAAAAGCTATCAAAAGAAAAAATATAAATTCTGCATATTCTCCAACAATTTTTTTATTATTATTATGAAAAAAAAATAATGACATAAAAGCAAAAACATGCTCTATGGTAAAGAACCAGAATCTAAACCCAGCATGTGTGGTAAGATCAAACATGTCCTCAGGGAGAGAGGTAAAGAATTATCAAGACAGAAAAGCAGCCGCCCGACATGCTTTTTCTGTCATCCCCATCAAATACCTGCAAAAATTTTCTCAAGACAACAAAAGAAAATTGTTGGGGATAAAACAAATATGGTTCCTAGAATGCAAAGCATATGAACAGATATATGATAGAAAGAACTCAATGCAATGCAAGCAAACCTGACATGCTCTAGAATTAGGAACCAAAATCCTAGGCATGTGTTACCTCACCAACTAGGTGGGCCCATTCCCCCTTGAGAGGTGCGTGTCCTCATCCTTTCTGACCCAACCCTGCCTTTCCTGTGGTGGTTGTTTACAGTCCTTCAACTGGTTTTCCATCCATCTTAGCAAGTTCTACATCAATCTACTAAAAAGAGGTAGCCCCTCATAAAATTGGTCTCTTTTAGGCGTCTGCAGCTTCTCCTTGTAGTGCCCTGATTTGTCCTTCTTTGGTATCCATTTTTTATTCACATGAACAAATCTCTGTTGTTGACGTTGTTGCTGCAGAGCTTGATATATGGCTAGAGTTCTAGTGTCTGATGTTGCATGTCTTGATAGCTTCTTCTGACCTTGACGCTGAGGACACTTGGGTTGGATTTGACCGTTTACGCCACAATGGTGGCATATGGGAGGGCTTCTTTTAGTATGAGGCTTTTTAATGATTTATGCTTCAAGCGGACCTTCTCCTCCAGTGACAGCCTTTTCCTTATCCACGTAGACGAGTGAAGGATCGGGGACTGTGGGCTTGACAAACACAGTCTTTGAAGTAAAGGGAATATCGGAGGTAGAGGCTACATACCCAAGCCTTGTCTTGTCAGTTGAGCACTTCTGAATTGATAGCATATGAGTGAGTTTCTCATCAGTAACTCTATCCAATTGTAGCTGTGTCTCCAACAACTTCTCCTCTAAATCTTGAATCTTGAGCAGTAAGGAACTCTTCTCAGTTTGCAAACTGTTCAGCTCATGCACATGTTATTGGTGAGTCTCCTTTAGTTTCAAGAACTTTATATAGAGAACTTTATATAGGACTCTTTGAGTTCTTCCCCGTCTTCATCGTTGCACTCTGAGCAATAGGATTGGGAATCCTCCTGGTCTTCATGTGGAGCCACAAAGGCTAGAAATTTCTGATCTTTACCAGGAGTTTCTTCTTCTTCTTCTAACTCATCACTGAGAGTAGCATTGTAGGCCTTCCCTTTAGCCTGCTTGAGATTCCCATAGTCAGCCCGCTTGAGATTCCCACAGTCAACCCGTATGTGCCCAAAGCCTGAGAACTCAAAACATCTAGGATCTTTTGGATCCTTCTTCTCAGCTTCTTCTAACTCAGATTCTTTGAGGGCCTTCTTCAGTCTTTCACTGAACTTCTTCTTCAATTTCTCATTCTTCATCAATCTCCTGAAATTCTTGGCCAGCATTGCCACTGCATCTTCTTCTTCATTATTGGAGTCTTCCTTAGATGAGACTCTACCGCAGCACGGATAATGAAGATGATAGAACAAACTAGCGTCTCACTGGCCTTGGTAGCGTCTCACCACCAAAAGAGAAGAGAAACCATGCCTCCAAGAAACAATTTTCTTTTTTCATAAATCATAATTTGTATATTACAATAGAACATTATGCTTAAATAGGCTCATAGACTAAAACCCCAACCCTAACCATAACCCTAACCCTAATGTGATTGAAGGACAAGCCCATTATTGAATTACAAATAACTTAAACTTTGGGTCAAGCCCATAATTTAATTCAAATAAAACTAATAATTTAAATAAAACTAAATGACCAATTTATTCTTGTTCCATTCTGTATCATTCTTCCCTTCTTCGAAAAGAACTCGTCCTCGAGTTTAGAAGGTGAAATACAAGGTGAAGATTTTCAAACTAAAGAAGACTCACAAACACAATAGATAAATCGAGTCTCATAATCTTCCTATTGTGACCACAATAGAGTCTCACCATTATAGGCTGTCATACTTCAGATCCACTACTCTTGATACTCGACCACTTCGCGTACTTAAAGTGTAATGACCCGCTTTTTACAAAAAAAAGCGTAAGTAATTATATCTGGATAATTACGTGTCATTAACCTTTCAGAGACAATAAATCTCACAGCGAAAAAATATGAATATCTTTTTTCTTTTCAAACATCAGGGACAATTCCCTTACAATACATATAGAGCTTTGACTGAAATTCCTCTAGTCATACATTAAAAATCCTTTAATGTTCTTTACACTAATTACAATGAAATACGTGTCACAAATGACACAAAAGCATACATGGAAAGTTTACTAAATACAAGTAAATCCTTAAACATGTTACATACAAAAGAGTACAAACATTTACAAGTACAAAGCACTAAAATTCTAACTACATAGTGTAACGCCCCGCTTTTGCAAAAAGCGTAGGTGAAAATTTTCGAATTTCCACGAGACATTACTAACTTATAGGAGGTAATTATTGGCAACGGAATGAATGTAATATAAATTGGGAATAGGTTGACACCTCAGAGCTACTACTGAAATACCTCAAAATATATATAATGAGCCAGTCAGCATAATTATACAGACAGTAATACCAGTCATGCCACACAGGGCTAGATAATTATACAAGCCAAATATCTATATATAACCGGAGAATTATAAATATTGTCTTAAGTTAGGCTAATGGACTATAACAGGGTAGTCCCAAAATATAGGCTATCCAGCCTTACAAAACTGAACCAGGAACCATCTATGTGTCGGGATAGTCCTGATAATCCTCTTCTTCTTCATAGCCTGAACCATTACAAATGCCATACAAAGAGAAGAAAACAACATAAACACTAAAGTGAGTCCGCTGTTTCCAATAATAATATGAGTGCTGATTTATTTAATTAATGCAACACAATGCAATGGCCATATAATCACATGTATATACAAAATATAATCCATGATCGCGAGTCATAGACATAAAATGAACATAAACGTAATCATAAAGCAATGATAGTTTTAAGGGTATAGTTTTAGGTATTTCCCTTTTTCCACTCTTCTGTTGACCTAGGCACGGTTAGCGTGTTATTTGAAGCCTGGGCTTCCTCCCTTTAACTTTTAATTATAATCTTTGGGAGCCTAGACTCCTGGAAACCTCGGAATCCCTGGTGACCTAGGTACACCAGTTTTTGTATTTATTATTTTCTTTTCAGGTACCTCCTCATTCACTGAGAACCTAGGAACTCATGTGAAGCCTCGCGTACCCACTGTAGATCTAGATCCAGCAGCTTGTTATTAGACAGATTATTAAAAATAATAAAACATGCAAAGCCACATGCGCAAACAAGTAAATAAAACGGTAAACATAATATTATAGGAAAGTCAACCAGCTTCATCCTCAGTAAGTTTAGAGATACTTACTAGTTTCTGCTCCAAAAGTCTTTCTCTATAACTGCATAATTCCAATCATATGGTAATACTAAATTAGTGAAATGATGCTACAAATATGTTCACTATATTTATCCTTAAAGTATCATTTTAACCGTTGTCCTAATACTTCCGTTTTTTTTTTGGTTCTCTTGATCAAGATATTGAATGCCATCTTAGGTTATTGAATAATGAAACTAAGACATCCCTTTTTACTAGCCATTAACTCCACTAGTATGTTGATATATATATATATATATATATATATATATATATATATATATATATATATATAACTCTCATTCATACCCTTATGTAGCCAAAATAATACTTTCCACACACACATGCATTAGCTATATACCCATATACACTTACTTACTAGTTCATACTTTAATATTCTCATTCATGCAGGGAATTCCAGCACACAACACACATACACACCTTCCTTTTCATTAATCAATACACCTATATTTCAACAGCTCACTCCCACACAAAAGTATTAAAGCAAAGCTACTATTTTGCTTGTTTAAAGCTTCATGAGTGTAATTCTTTCAAGAGGAGAAATTACCCATGATTCTAGGGAACACATACTGAATTTTGGAGAGTAGAAAGGAAGATTCACTTACCAAGATTCGCACCCAACAGATTGGATAGAAGAAGGAGGTCTAACTCCAAAGCAAAGTGCTTGAAATAAGTTGGAAGTTGCTGGCTTTTGAGCTAGAATTTGAGAGAGGTTTCAGATGTTGATTACTGGTGTTTTGTTGAGAAACAAGAGGAGATTTAAGGCTTTATTTCTGGCTATAGGTGCTGGCTTTCACAGAAGAATGAGAGAGATTTTTCCATGGGAGATTCAGTACCCAAAACAGTGAAGGGGAGGGAGCTTACGTGAGTGATATGGGGAGAGCTTAGGCTGGTTTTTTGGTGTCCCATGCAAGCTATATATAATAACTACGAATGGCTGAGATCAATCCAGCACAAATTCTTCCAAGGGTCGGATCTTTGGCAGCAAGAGAGAGAAATATCCATGCAAGATCATCTAATATCCAAGATAAGATTTTCTTCCATATCTTGTGTCATGATTAAATTGTACCACCATATCTAGTTCAATTTCAACCAAACTAAGCTAACTTAGGCTAACTAAATAAGTTTCAATCATTTGGAACCGTCCATAAGCAATGGGTTCAAAATCAAAGGTAAAAATCACTTTTCTGCTGTTTACCCGTAAGCTGCGTCGCACTGGATAAAATCTATCAAAACTTAGTCGATCGATCGACATCGACCTATAATCGCTCGATCGACCAGAAAGTCGCTCGATCGACTTCGCTTTACTGATCCAACTCTCTACATGCATAACTACATAATTCTATTAGGCTAAGAGCAATTCTTAAACCTTATATTTATGTACATATTTTAATAACTTAAGTGGGGTGTCTTTCTCGGGTATTACACATAGCTTTAAATCTCTTAAGCTAGCAGTTAATCCAATCCATAATCTTCAGAACTTGCGCAAACATCTGTGAGACGGTGGTTATAACCACAACCCCATAGTTCCATAAGTGAGCTAATTGTCAATCAATGACATCATGATTTATGGGTTATTTAAAGAATAAAGATAACATAATGATTAGATGACAGTTTTCTATGCAAAGTTTAATAGTTTAATATAGTCATTGCACTCCTCTCGTTTAGAGCCATTACCAGTCAATGCGCCTTATTTGAGACGTTCGACGACGTGTCTCCTGCATTACATTTTATTAGCATATTTTCACACTAGCAGAGTGCGTTCCATGCTTCCACTACTAGCACTTTGAGAGACGTTGACTCCAATATGAATTATTAGGGTTTTTGGTTTCAGGCACTATTCCCATCCTGAACCTTTGGGAGACGTTGACTCCCAATATTTATAGATTGATTATTGACAATATGCAATAATCATTCACAGGCATCCGATTAAAATAAAACATAAACACAACACTATTGAAATCCAATACTACCCTCAATAAGTAATTTATACTTACAGCCCTTTTTGTGCAGTCTCAGTTCATCATCTGCATCAAATACATACATATATGTGCATAGAAGGTCAATAACATTTCTTTTAGAAATTCATGCCTAAACATGAATCTTAATCATTCATATATATATACATAGGAACAATTATCTTTGGAACATCATCTACATTAATTATTACTTAACATAACGGCTAAGTCTCAATATTATTTCTCAATATTAACACTTAAGACTTTTAACAAAACCTAATCATTTTTAAGGAATATCAATCCAGGCACCAAATTAACCAACAAAACATCCGTTTTAAAACATATTAACTCTAACAATTATTTCAACCAACATATATTAGAAATCACAACAAAACAGCATACTCAATTTCCATAATTAATTTCATTACAAACCATATAACAACTCAACAACAATACTCATATATTTTCCTTAGATTATAAAACTCTTTTACATAATATTCAACCCTTTTCATTTCAAAAGAATTCCTTTTAAAGCACCCTTATCAAATTATTAACATCTTTAGGATAAAAACACCACGAAGCTTCCAATATAACTTATCAACCTAATCAGCCAACTCAATACCAATCAGCTAGGAAAACATTTATTAAATATGTTAATCCTCAATTAACAATTGAATCCAAAAAGTACCATAAAACTCCTCCAACCCATTCAGCCACTCCCTATAGACTACATAAAATATATATCCAACAACTAGCAAAACTAATATCCATTCAAGTATGTCTAAACCAAATCAGCATTTACACACACACCTAAAATCATCAATAATTCTTAGCTTCCAAAATCTAGCCAACAATAGGTGAATCAGTCCAACCACAAAACAGGGGAAATTCTTGCTAAACACAAGTAATAGGTATCCAAACTCAAAATCATCAATACACTCAATACACTCAGTAAACCAAAATCAACCTATAGCTTCAATCAAGAAATCTACCAATGGACAACCTAACTCACGGCCAACAACAGGGAAGAATACCATGTCCAAAATTATCAACAAACTCAACCCATAATCAGTTGACACACGCACTGCTGACACTCACACACACGACTCAGCAGTCCAAAACAGAGAACACAATCCAAAGGAAAACAATACTCAACCGGTCAGTGGAGACACGGCTAACCCACAACCATCAACAGTGAATAATCATCCAAGAACCAAAATACAATTTCCACAATCAACAATTTAAACTAAATTGTAGAATTACTCACATAGAGGATTTTCATAGAAAATCCATCGAGAAAAACATGTTGGTGGGGTCTCGCCGATGCATTGGTTTACTGGGTTACGGGTCTTCGTGGATAGGCCGGAAATTAGCTTCTGGTCGCCAATCATGGAGGTTCAGGCTCCAATAGGTCACCGGGTCTCCCGTGTTTGTCGGGTTCAGATCACGGGTCACGAGTCGCTGGCTCACTGGAAATCAGCCCACCTTGCTTCATCGGTGTCACCCACCGGAGGATCGGGTGACCTAGGTTCTGGGTCCGACTCCATCTCCGACTCCCTCTCTCCCGATCTCTAACTCTCCCTCTCTCGTCCTCTCAATCTCTCTCTCAAACTCTCGATCTCTCTCTCTGCTCTCAACTCTCTCTGACTCACTCAAACCGGAAGAACAAAAAGAATAAGATAAGGAGAAAGAAGTGCAGAGAAAATAAGAAAGAAGAAGAAGAAGAGTGGTGCTTTAATTGGCAGGGAAGAAGCCAGTTCTATAGGCAGGGGAGAGAGTGAGTCATGCGGATGAGTCATCAATGTAATGATGACTTTTGATGCTATTTTTATTAACCTACAATTAACTTTTATCTTAATTAATATAACCTAGGTTAATCTGTAGATATTTATTCAAAACTTACTAATTACCTTTTTACCATAAATATTTCTCATAGATATTTATGGATATTTTTACATTGGATCTTTACCATTTTGTATAATTCATTAAGATTATAATCTAAGTCCGTTTAGAGTCTAGTTCGTTTCATCGCAAATATTATTATCTCAAAAATATTATAGCACCATAAATATGTATATATATATATTATACGATAATATTATACACAGTAATTGTAACACCCAGTAATTTCAAGCTCTTAAGAAATCATTGATATTGTTGAGGAGCCAATATCCACATGTTTTTATAAGCAAACCTAAAGTTGTTTTGAAAACTTAAAAGATCAAAACCTAAAAACACTTAAAAACCTAAAAGTAACATTTAAGCTTTAAACTTTGATTGAACCGAAAACAAGTCAAACAGACTAAGATTTAGTTGATTCAAAGACTGTTGTACTCATAATAGAAATATCTATCACATGGTACAATTTTGTGAAAGTCCACATGTTGACTTTTTGGATTTGTAGTTGACTATTTAGGTGCCAAGTGGCACTTTTGGTTGAACTTTGACCTCTAAATTTAGGCTTGATAAATATGTTTTTATGGCTTACAAATACTCAATATAGTATATATATAGTTTATACTTGAAACCTGTGAAGTCAGAATTCAATTTAGTAACAGTTGACTTTTTATCCAAAACCGGTGCCTAAATGACCCAACTGTCAAAGACAAATATCTCCATGCTTCTAGAAACATTTAAGAATAAAAAACAACAAGTATTAATGAAGGAAGAATATCACAAAGAGTAATCATGACAAGAAAGAAAAATCAATAAAGCAAGTGTGAACGTAGAAAGTTGTTTAAAGATATTTGGCTTATAAGACAAAAACTTTGATTGGACCAGAACAGAGTTAAAACGAACTCAAATTGAGTCAAATCAAAAAGATAAAGTGTTTGTCTTAAAGTCCTCTATCGACCCTCAAAAATTTCACATCAATCGGAGTAGGTTTGACGATCAAAAAATTACTCAAAGTAGGCTGCCTTCTAGTTGGACGAAAATTCTAAAATCCAAATAAATAATAAAGTAAGGACTAGTTTACAAGATATTATCCAATAAGCTAATTCTTTTATTACATTTTTCACCTTAATACCCCTACTTTCCTCCTATAAATAAGCATGCAAGGTTCTTATTATTTCCACACAAATCATAGACAACTTTCAAGAAAGCTTTTGCTTTGGTTTTCTCTCCCTTTTTCTCTCCTTCTACCACACGACCACTTTGGTGTTCTTGAAGTTATTTTTCTCTCCAAATCAGATTGGTAAGTAATCTTGATGCATGGAGTGACTTCTTAGATATTCCTAAGAAAGTGTTTAATTCACTTCCGCTATATCGAGTCCAAAAACTCAAAAGATATAGTTGGAACGTGAAACTTTCAAAGGAATATCTTATGAATCACTTGACACCTCTTCCTTACTATTTGATTTCATTACTTGTGTATTTATTATACGGAGTTGGTTCTACCACCTGTATCTATTTTATCATTTATTGCATTACTACGGAGTTGGTTCTACCACCTGTATCTATTTTATCATTTATTGCATTATTACGGAGTTGGTTCTACCACTTGTATCTATTTTACCATCTATTACATTACTACAGAGTTGGTTCTACCACCTGTATCTATTTTATCATTTATTGCATCACTACGGAGTTGGTTTGACCACCTATATCTATTTTATCATTTATTGCATTATTACGAAGTTGGTTTGACCACCTGTATCTATTTTATCATTTATTGCATTCCTACAAAGTGGCTATGCCACTAATTTCCCTATCCCTTTGCATATTTATCTTAGCATTTGCATTCCTACAAAGTGGCTCTGCCGCTGATATCCCTATCCTTTGCATCATAATATTATCCTGTTAGGATTCATGTTTAAGTATTATGTCACCAAGAGCACTATGCTGTGTTTCAGTGCTTAAACATGAATCGTTGTAGTATTTATGTTCTCATGTTATTGTCTTGTTTTACACTTACAATTCTTGTGGATAATCATAATTGCTCTAAAAATACTTATTAAGTGCTTTGACTGAAAGACTAATGTTTAAACATTATGTCACTGCGTTTCGATTTTTGAACATAAAGCTTAAATGTCAAAAGACTTATAAGTAATCACCTTTTAATATTGATGACTAAAAAATGATGAATGAATGGATGTAAAAATAAATAGTTTTAATATTAGAAAAAGGACTGATGAATATATTATCTTCTTTGTATATATTTATTTATGACAGAAAAGGAGCTAAGAAATTATACCAAGGAGAGTAAGTATGGATGTACTTACTGAGGAATGATTATATGTTTCATTAGGATTGTGTGGTGTGTGTTCATTGCATGTGGTTGTTCATGCATTGCATGTTGTGTCCAATTAATAAAACGGCTGATGAGATAGCCATCAACAAGCTGATGTAGTAGTAAGTGGAAGGAAGGCTAGTCAGTGGACCCAGGGGGTTCATAGTGACCTAGGGTGAGTCCGAAGTCCTAATATATAACTAATGCTGGCACAGGTAGGATTCCAGTAAAAACAGGTAAGGTTGTAAGTGTGAGGTAAAGGACATGAACGGGTTCGGATACCTAAGAACAAGAGGTCTGAAGTAAGATGATCACAAAACACAAACTAAATGGTTACTACAATGCATATTCATACAACCTTTGCATTTGTATTATTTATGAACTGTTATTAATCTGATGGTAACTTAGTTATGAAAATGGATGACTCACTTGTTTGTCTATGTAAATATGATGACGTCATATTTGCATAGTTGCTGGTGCAGATCTGGAGAATGAAGGCATGAACCCATATGCTAGTTTTGATGGTTTTTGAAACCATTATCGAACTATTATGTGCTAGCTTATTACTAGTTGTATTTATGTGTGTCTTGTTTTATGGCATGTAAATATTTATAATGATGTCATGTTTGACATGTTTTATGTTTTATGCTTATGTGCCCTCTGTGGCACTAATTTTGATGCACCTAGTGTGCATATGGCATGTAAAGATAAACCTAAGTAACTTTTAATAAACTACCGAGATATTTCAGTTAGCTCTAATGTGTTATGCTATCAATTCCTAAGTCTTTAAAAGAAAAAAATATATTCCGCTGCGAGAGTTTATCTCTGATGTAGTAATGTCACGTGGAAACCAGAGGTTTCTGCTTACGAATTTGCAGGCTCAAATTTGGGGCGTTATAGTTTGGTATCAGAGCAGTTCACTCAGGTGACCATTGGAATTGACCTACCTAGAAACTAGAGTATAACCAAGAGCTGCTCTTAATAAAAGATTTTATAAACCACAGAAAAGATTTTGTTTGAAGAATGTAGTGTTGAGTCAAGAATAATAGTAAATAAATAATTTTAGAACTGTAGAAGCGTCAGTTTTGTTTAATATGCTATGTACCCTAAGTAAAATAAAAACTTTTGTGTGTAACTCTTTGTAAGTATTAGAGAATGGTAGGCTTATAAAGCTAATCAATATGTATCTATGTGATTAAATGTATTGTGTAGTCTTTAAGTTAATTATTATTTTGGTGATTAACTTGATGCGATGATACAGAATTATGGCACCTCGACGTTACCCCATTTGTAACGAAAACTACGGAAACCATCGTCATGGCAACCGTGATGACGAATTCCCACCTCCACCTCCACCATTTAATGATGGAGTGAATCCGGCCTTAGCTCAATTTATGGCTGAAACTACTAGGCAGTTTGCCGAAGTAGTGGCAAGAATTCCATAGCCTATCAGCTGATCTGAATAGGTAGGTTGCTCTATACACGATTTTGCTAGCCAACAATTTCGTCTATTTGATGGAACACAAGGACCGTTAGTAGCTGAAGCCTGGATTACGAATATCCAGCTATTGCATGAAACACTTGGCTGTACCAATGAGCAAAAGGTTAGGTACACAGGACTAAGGATAACTGATGAAGCTGCAAGATGGTGGAAGTCTATGAAAGAACTCTTAGGAATAAAGTTGGGATGTAGGGCTGTTATCCCTTGGGATAGGTTTGTCGAAGAATTCAATGGGGGCTTCTTTCCCAGGGCACAAAGGCAGATGCGAGCCATCAAATTCCAGAATCTGGTACAAGGAACTATGATGGTAGAACAATATTCCTCTAAGTTTATTGAACTAGCAAGGTTTGGCCTCAACCTAATCCCTGATGAAGAATCAAAGGCGGAAGGTTTCGAAAATGGCCTTACTCCTCGTATTAAGGAGAGAGTCATGTCTCATGAAATCACAGACTTTGTAAAACTAGTTGATATATCATCAGTTGCTGAAAGAGGAATGCGCGAATCATCCGCCGCTTACGAATTAAAGAGGTGAGCAGTGTCGCAGGTGACATACCCATCCAAACGACCTGCACTTAATACTGGAAGCAGACCGGTTGAGAAGAGGAATTTCCCTCCTACAGCAGGGAAACAGACGCTTACATGCCACAAGTGCGGGAAGGTGCATGCTGGAGAGTGCAAGGCAAATGAACCAAACTGCTTCAGGTGTGGTCAATTTGCCACTTCAAGAGGAATTGTCCACTGGATGCCCCAGGAGGATCCCGACCCCCAGGAAACAACTTCCCACCAAGGCGACCCACCCAAGCAAGGGTGTATACTTTAACTCCTATTGAGGTAGACGAAGAAGAAGAAGGAGGTGATAACGGTGTTGTGACAGGTACCATCTTTTTGTTTGCTATCCTTGCGTGTGATCTTTTTGATTTAGGAGCTACACATTCATTCATTTCTGAAGCATACATTAAATTACGTCATGTTAGCACACGACCTTTAGTACAAAGTCTTACGGTTAAAACCCCTGGAGGAAAGAAAGTCGTATGTGATAAAATGGTAGAGAACTGTCCAATCAATATAAAAGGAAGGAACCTACCCATCAATCTATCAGTGTTTAAATCTCTAGGATATGATGTAATCCTAGGCATGGACTGGTTATCAAAGTATTATGAATTGTAGAGAGAAAGTAGTTGTCTTTCAATTACCAGGTGTTGAAAGATTTAAATTCAACGGATCTTGTACGCCAGCCACTCCACTGCTACTTTCCACAATACAAGCTACAAGGAATATACGACAAAGAGCATTAGCGTTCTTAGCTTATGTGACGGCGAAACCAAAAGTGGAGCGTAAGTTGGAAGATATTCTAGTGGCATGTGATTATCCAAACGTGTTTGCTGAAGTTGTGACAGGATTGCCACCTGATCGTGAGATTGAGTTTACCATCGACTTGATTCCGGGAACTCAACCCATTCACAAAGCACCTTATCGTATGGCGCCCTCCGAGCTGAAAGAGCTAAAGAAACAACTCCAAGAACTTTTGGACAGAGGATTCATACGCCCAAGTGTATCACCGTGGGGAGCACCAATACAGTTTGTCAAGAAGAAAGATGGGACTATGCGGCTATGCATAGACTACCGAGAGCTGAACCACGTTACCATAAAGAATAAATATCCTTTACCAAGGATTGATGACTTGTTCAGCCAATTAAAAGAAGCCAAGGTATTCTCAAAAATCGACCTTCGATCGGGATACCATCAACTTAAGGTAAAAGAAGAAGATGTACAAAAGACGGCGATTCAAACGAGGTATGGTCATTACGAATTCCGAGTCATGCCTTTTGGGGTGACTAACGCACCGTTGGTATTTATGGATCTAATGAATCGTGTTTTCCATATGTACCTTGATTTGTTCGTAGTTGTGTTTATTGATGATATTTTAATTTACTCAACTAATCATCAAGAGCACGGGGAGCATCTGAAAACAGTACTAAATGTTCTAAGGGAAAAACAGTTATTTGCTAAACTCAAGAAGTGTGAATTTTGGATGGAGAAAGTTTCATTCTTAGGGCATGTCATCTCAAAAGATGGTGTAGCAGTCGATCCTAGCAAAGTTGAGGCTTTCGTCAACTGGGAGCAGCCAACCAACGTCCATGAAATCCGCAGCTTTCTTGGATTGGCAGGTTACTACCGAAGGTTCGTAGAAGGTTTTTCCAATCTTTTTGGCCCTTTGACCGCCCTCACTAAGAAGAACGCCCATTTTCAATGGAACGATAATGGCGAAGCAAGCTTTCAAGAGCAGAAAAAGAGGTTAGTATCTGCACCTGTCCTTGTACTACCAAGAGAATTTGAGAAATTTGTAGTTTTTAGTGATGCATCCCTTAAAGGACTAGGGTGCATACTCATGCAGCAAGATAAATCTATAGCTTATGCCTCTAGACAGTTGAAGGACCACGAGAGAAATTATCCCACTCATGACCTTGAACTAGCTGCTGTAGTTTTTGCTTTAAAAATCTAGAGACATTATCTTTTTCGTGAGAAGGTAGAAATTTATACTGATCATCAAAGTCTAAAATATATCTTCTCGCAAAAAGAATTGACTATGAGGCAGCGTAGGTGGTTAGAATTGTTAAAAGACTACGACTGCTATATTCTATACCATCCAGGGAAAGCAAATGTAGTTGCAGACGCTTTGAGTAGGAAATCGCAGAGTGCATCAACAAACTCAACGCCTACCCCTAATCAACTCGCCAAGCAATTGGGAATGATCCAGCTGGATGTGGTGCCAAGTGTGAAGGATGTCATCCTAGCAGCTCTTATTATCCATTCGTTAACTGCTGACAAAATTAAGATTGCTCAGGAGAACAACCTAGGGTTGCAACAACTGAAAGAGAAGGCAAGCCAAGGTAAAGCTCCGGGTTTCTATTTCACGGAAGATGGCATTTTAAGAGCAGGTGATGCCAGAACTGTCATACCCAATGATGCAGAATTGAGAAGGGACATACTCAACAAAGCACATAAGATTAGGTACACCGTACATCCGAGAAGCACGAAAATGTACCAGGATTTGAAAAGGGATTTTGGTGGCAGGGAATGAAGCTAATATCACAGAATATGTAGCGCAATGCCCCACTTTACAACAAGTAAAGGTAGAACACCAAAGGCCAGCCGGTCCACTCCAGCCTCTCAATGTGCCAGAATGGAAATGGGATCAAATTGCAATGGACTTCGTCGTAGGTTTACCAAAAACACTCAATGGGCATGATGCTATTTGGGTCATTATTGACAGACTTACGAAAAGTGCTCATTTCATCCCTATCAAAATTACTGACCCTGTTCCTAAGCTGGCAGAATTATATATAAGAGAGATAGTCAGACTGCATGGAATACCTGCTTCTATTGTATCTGACCGTGATGCGCGATTCACCTCTCGTTTTTGGCAATGTTTGCAAGATGCAATGGGGACGAAGCTAACTCTTAGCACGGCATATCATCCACAAACCGATGGTCAATCAGAAAGAACCATTCAGATTTTGGAGGATATGCTGAGACTTTGTATGCGACTTTAAAGGTAAATGGATTCAATATTTATCGTTAGTTGAGTTTGCCTATAACAATAGTTTTCAGGCAACTATTGGAATGGCTCCATACGAAGCGCTCTATGGACGGAAATCCAGATCACCACTATATTGGGATGAAGTTGGGGAAAGACAATTAGTAGGACCGGAGATAATCCAGGATACGAAAGACAAGATTACCCTAATTCGAAAGCGGATGCTGGCCGCACAAAGTCGCCAAAAGAGTTATGCTGATTCACGACAACGCAAGCTAGAATTCGAAGTCAGTGATCAGGTATTTCTGAAGGTATCACCAATGAAGGGAGTAATGACGTTCGGTAAAAAGGGAAAGCTAAGTCCGAGGTATGTTGGTCCCTTTTTAGTGACGGAGGTCGTAGGTTCGGTCGCCTATAGAGCCGAATTACCATCTAACCTAGCCAGTGTACACGACGTATTCCACGTTTCCATGCTACGAAAATACGTGCACCCGTTACACGTAATCGACTTTGAACCCTTACAAGTTCAAGCAGATTTGAAATATGAAGAGAAGCCGGTGCAGATCTTGGATCGGAAAGTGCAACAACTGAGGACAAAGACAATACCACTAGTAAAAGTTCTATGGCAGAACCATGAAGTAGAAGAGGCTTCTTGGGAGTTAGAACAAGAGATAAGGAGCAAATACCCGTACCTATTCCCGTGAGCCACTTTGAAGTAGGTATGTTTAATACTTTCATGATTTATGACGTAGTATTTATAATTAAATAACTTTTATTTATTATACGATAGTAATTGTGTTTAATATAGTTTGCGAGTAGTAGCTGTGAATACATACCATATTCGGTATGTCAAGCCCATAAATAGATCTTAGTACTATATAAAACCAAATACCTAGGTAAAGATAGTATGATTTGAAAAATATTATTTTCTTACACCCTTTTTGATAATTGTCAAAGATCATGGGGTTAAAATAAAGTTGAAAACTCTGTACATCAAACCATACCTCAAGATCAACCAGAGAGAGAGTTACCTAGTCTTCCACTAAGCCATGTCTCAGTGACTTTGAAGATGATTAAGGTAAGTAACATCTCTACTTGAAATTTTTCTTACTTAGTGTAAATTTTTCTTTTGGCATAACTTAGTTTACAAATTTTGGGGACGAAATTCCGATAACGTGGGTAGGATGTAACGCCCAGTAATTTCAAGCTCTTAAGAAATCATTGATATTGTTGAGGAGACAATATCCACATGTTTTTATAAGCAAACCTAAAGTTGTTTTGAAAACCTAAAAGATCAAAACCTAAAAACCCTTAAAAATCTAACAGTAACATTTAAGCTTTAAACTTTGAATGAACCGAAAACAGGTCAAACAAACTCAGATTTAGTTGATTCAAAGACTGTTGTACTCACAATAGAAATATCTATCACATGGTCTACATGTTTTGGATTTGTAGTTGACTATTTAGGTGCCAATTGGCACTTTTGGTTGAACTTTGACCTCTAAATTTAGGCTTGATAAATATGTTTTTATGGCTTACAAATACCCAATATAGTATATATATAGTTTATACTTGAAACCTGTGAAGTCAGAATTCAATTTAGTAACAGTTGACTTTTTATCCAAAACCGGTGCCTAAATGACACAACTGTCGAATTAAACGAAAAACTGTCAAAGAAAAATATCTCCATGCTTCTAGAAACATTTATGTATAAAAAACAACAAGTATTAATGAAGGAAGAATATCACAAAGAGTAATCATGACAAGAAAGAAAAATCAATAAACCAAGTGTGAACGCAAAAAGTGGTTTAAAGATATTTTGGCTTATAAGACAGAAACTTTGATTGGACCATAACAGAGTTAAAACGAACTCAAATTGAGTCGAACTAAAAAGAAAAAGTGTTTGTATTAAAGTCCTCTATCTACCCTCAAAATTTCACATCAATCGAAGTAGGTTTGACCATCAAAAAATTACTCAGAGTAGGCTGCCCTCTAGTTGGACGAAAATTCTAAAATCCAAAAAAATAATAAAGTAAGGACTAGTTTACAAGATATTATCCAATAAGCTAATTCTTTTATTACATTTTTCACCTTAATACCCCTACTTTCCTCCTATAAATAAGCATGCAAGGGTCTTAGTATTTCCACACAAATCATAGACAACTTTCAAGAAAGCTTTTGCTTTGGTTTTCTCTCCCTTTTTCTCTCCTTCTACCACACGACCACTTTGGTGTTCTTGAAGTTATTTTTCTCTCCAAATCAGTTTGGTAAGTAATCTTGATGCATGGAGTGACTTCTTAGATATTCCTAAGAAAGCATTTAATTCACTTCCGCTATATCGAGTCCAAAAACTCAAAAGATATAGTTGGAACGTGAAACTTTCAAAGGAATATCTTATGAATCACTTGACACCTCTTCCTTACTATTTGACTTCATTACTTGTGTATTTATTATACGGAGTTGGTTCTACCACCTGT
This sequence comes from Alnus glutinosa, assembly GCF_958979055.1. Taxonomy (NCBI): domain Eukaryota; kingdom Viridiplantae; phylum Streptophyta; class Magnoliopsida; order Fagales; family Betulaceae; genus Alnus; species Alnus glutinosa. Next base: position 19,413,853 of record NC_084888.1, on the reverse strand, counting down.
ATCTATTTTATCATTTATTGCATTACTACGGAGTTGGTTCTACCACCTGTATCTATTTTATAATTTATTGCATTATTACGGAGTTGGTTCTACCACCTGTATCTATTTTACCATCTATTGCATTACTACGGAGTTGGTTCTACCACTTGTATCTATTTTATCATTTATTGCATCACTATAGAGTTGGTTTGACCACCTGTATCTATTTTATCATTTATTGCATTCCTACAAAGTGGCTCTACCGCTAATTTCCCTATCCCTTTGCAAATTTATCTTAGCATTTGCATTCCTACAAAGTGGCTCTGCCGCTGATATCCCTATCCTTTGCATCATAATATTATCCTGTTAGGATTCATGTTTAAGTGTTATGTCACCAAGAGCACTATGATGTGTTTCAGTGCTTAAACATGAATCGTTGTAGTATTTATGTTCTTATGTTATTGTCTTGTTTTACACTTACAATTCTTGTGGATAATCATAATTGCTCTAAAAATACTTATTAAGTGCTTTGACTGAAAGACTTACGTTTAAACATTATGTCACTGCGTTTCGATGTTTGAACATAAAGCTTAAATGTCAAAAGACTTATTATAAGTAATCACCTTTAATATTGATGACTAAAAAACGATGAATGAATGGATGTAAAAATAAATAGTTTTAATATTAGAAAAAGGACTGATGAATATATTATCTTCTTTGTATATATTTATTTATGACAGAAAATGAGCTAAGAAATTACACCAAGGAGAGTAAGTATGGATGTACTTACTGAGGAATGATTCTATGTTTCATTAGGATTGTGTGTTGTGTGTTCATTTCATGTGGTTGTTCATGCATTGCATGTTGTGTCCAATTAATAAAACGGCTGATGAGATAGCCATCAACAAGCTGATGTAGTAGCAAGTGGAAGGAAGGCTAGTCAGTGGACCCAGGGGGTTCATAGTGACCCAGGGTGAGTCTGAAGTCCTAATATATAACTAATACTGGGACCGGTATGATTCCAGTAAAAACAAGGCTTTAATTGTGAGGCAAAGGACATGAACGGGTTCGGATACCTAAGAACGAGAGGTCTGAAGTAAGACGATCATAAAACACAAACTAAATGGTTACTACGATGCATATTCATACAACCTTTGCATTTGTATTATTTATGAACTGTTATTAATCTGATGGTAACTTAGTTATGGAAATGGATGACTCACTTGTTTGTCTATGTAAATATGATGACGTCATATTTGCATAGTTACTGATGCAGATCTGGAGAATGAAGGCATGGACCCATATGTTAGTTTTGATGGTTTTTGAAACCATTATCGAACTATTATGTGCTAGCTTAGAAATTACTAGTTGTATTTATGGGTGTCTTGTTTTATGGCATGTAAATATTTATAACGATGTCATGTTTGGCAAGTTTTATGTTATATGCTTATGTGCTGTTTGTGGTACTAATTTTGATGCACCTAGTGTGCATATGGCATGTAAAGATAAACCTAAGTAACTTTTAATAAACTACCAAGGTATTTCAGTCAGCCGTAATGTGTTATGCTATCAATTCCTAAGTCTTTAGAAGAAAAAAAATATATTCCGCTGCGAGAGTTTATCTCTGATGTAGTAATGTCACGTGGAAACCAGAGGTTTCTGCTTACGAATTTGCAGGCTCAAATTTGGGACGTTACAATAATATTATCCATCAATGTTATTATGTCAATTAGTCCACTGAATAATTCAATCTATCAATTTAATAATCCTGTAATATTATTAGAGTCTAATAATATTATCCTTTATTTATAAAATTACGGCTTATAAATAATAAGACCAAGGAATATTTATTTTCATAAATATTCGTATATTCCTTATTATTTTTCAGGGATTAAAATATCATGTTTAAAACCACATATTTTATTAACAACTGAATCGGAATATTGTTTCCTACAATATTAGGCCGTTCAAATATCGAGTCTTGAGAATCGAACGTCAATTCTAGATTTGTCTATTTTATTCAGTCTTAAATTCTAATTTAAGACATTTTATTTTATTACTTAAAATGTGGGGCATTACACAAAGGAAGGTGAAATACGAGCTAAAGGTTTTCAAACCAAAGAAGACTCATAAACACAATAGATAAATCGAGTCTCACGATCTTCTTATTGTGACCACAACAGTGTCTCACCATTGTAGGTTGTCATTCTTCAAATCTACTACTCTTTATGCTCAGCCATTCGCGTACTTATATGGGCCTAATTTCGAGATACAAAAAAAAAAGTTAGCAAAACATAATATAACATATATTGTTTTTTTTTCTTTAGCACACGACAAAAGCCATGTATCTCATTGGTCCTGGACACAAACCAGGCCATTGCAATAGCCCACGATTTGGGTGCACCTTTCTGGACTGTGCAGTTGCAAGTAGACTTCATAGTAATTCGGTGGCCAGACCACGTTCATCCATTGGGATAAGGAACGCAATTGATCAAGTACTTCGGACATCATCTCGTGCTGCTGTTGGGATGAAGGAGCAGCACCAAACAGTCTGCCACTTCGTTCTGTGATGATGGATTTTATTTTATTTCTTTTGCCCGGTAGATCATCAATTTTTTGAGGAAACAATTGATTCTTGAGCTCTAATACCAAATTGACGCAGCACGGATAGGAACATAATAAAAAATAAAAATAAAAAATAAAAAATCTTGCGCTAATTTAAAGTTTCACCAAAATAATGAAGATGATAGAACAAACTAGCGTCTCACTGGCCTTGGTAGCGTCTCACCACCAAAAGAGAAGAGGAACCATGCCTCCACGAAACAATTGTCTTTTTTCATCAATCATAATTTGTTTATTACAATAGAACATTATGTGTAAAGACCAAGAAAATAAATTGAGGATTTAGCATTTAATAAGTTATGTTTATTAAATAGATTGGACTAATAATTAGATTCTAAGTAAAAATATTTATATTATCAAAATAAAATGAGTTTAGGATAAACAAATGGAGTTAGAATAATAAAAAAAAAAAATAATAGGTTTAGTGTGATGAAATCACATTTGAGGATTTAATTAAGAAAGGTGAAGAGACAAAGGTAAATAAATTATTTAATGGGTTAGTGTACTAAAATTAAACAAAGTGATTTTATTATTTTACCATGGGCTTGTGTGACTTAGAAAATGGTAGCCCAAGAAGTGGGAATAAAAGTGACCTTAATAGGCCAAGGGTAGGTAAAAGCCCATCCTTTTCTTTCTCACTTATGCTAGAAGGGCACTTTTGTAAACACACATTCTCACCTTATCTTCTTACATTTCCAGCACACCACACAATTTCTTTCCCCTCTCTCTCTCTCTCTCATGATGCTCTCCCCCTTTCCTCTTTTCTTTCCTTTTTCCTTCTCCTCATCTCCTCTCTCTTCCTCCTCCATTCACGCACGCACAACCCATGAGAGAGTGAGACGTTGCAAATTTTTGGAGAGGGAGATAGTGAGCACGAAGCAGAGAAGAAAAGAAGAAGAAGAAAAAAAAGAGAAGTAGGAGAAGAGAAGAAGAAGTGGTTCATGGGTTCCGGCCATGGGCTTTTATGGGGTAAATTTCTAGCCTTCCTTAATGTTTTCATGTTACCCATTGTCTATTTAGCACGAAAATCATGCGTATGGTTTGGGATTTGCTTAGATTCGGATTCTAGGTTTATATTGGTATGGATTTTGGTTTTTGTGAGATTATAGTTAATTTTTGGGTTAATTGCTAAGGGGCTTCTCCCATTGAAGCTAGAATGGTATGGATTGAAGCTTGAAATCATATTGATTTGTGAGGGTTTTATTTGGGTCCGAAAATAGGGTTTATGATTGGAGATTTTTGGAGTTTTTCATGGGGTGCTATTCGAATGGGTGTTTGTATATGAAGTTAGGTATTTAATTTGCCATGATGGAGTAGTGTCAAAAAATGTATTTTGGTTATATTGACTTATACAAATCGTTGGTTGTTGTTTACAAATCAAGTGGTTAAATTATAGTTGACCCTAGAATTGTTTTATTGGATTTATTGATATCTAAAGATTTGGGAGTTTGTTTAGAGATTGGAACGTAGTGGTTAATTGTATGTTAATGATTATAGTTAGTCATTATGTAGTTTGTTGGAGGATTGATCATATATTAGAATCATTGATACCTTGGGATTTGGGTGTTATTAGTTATTGTTGTAGATTGTAATTGATATTGAGTTGAATATGAAGTTGATTTATTGGTTATTTTGCCTATGATGAAGATTAGGTTCATTTGGATTTGTACTATGTTTCATGAGTGTAGATTTAGTGTAGAAGTTGGTTTCAATATTTTAGGATGAATTGTTAATAGTTGGTTGGAGAATATAGTTGTTATTGTCATTGATAATTGTTATGGGATTTAGGTGGAAAGTATTTCCAATTAAGAGAAGTTGATCTTTGTTATGTAAATGAAGGATCTTGCTTGTGCTTTGGTGAATAGCTATGAATATTGGAGGTAGATTGTGGTTTACGGAAGAAGGTTGTAATTGATTTTAAGTTGTTTATTTAAGAGATTAACTCTATGTGTTGAATTCATCGATACCCGTTGGGTTGAGACTTTATTGTGATGTTAGAGAATGGGTTTAATGTTTATGAGAGCTTATGTTAGTTCAAATTCTGATTTGGGTAATTGTTGACCTTGATGTTAAATGGTTAAATTTATTTGGAATGGTTGAGTGGTAGACCAAGTGTGTTGTTTAGGGAAATTATGTTAATGAATTCTTGGTGATTATGGTTATGATGATATAGTAGGAAGAATTGTGGGTACTTCCATTTAAGGAATGAGTTGATGTTAATATGCAAAAGAAAGTTCAAAGGATTTATTGGGATCCCGTAGGTACTCTACTATGAGTTATTTTAGTGTTTTAAGTGTGCTTTGAGATTTTGATTGAGTAAAAGATTATTTATGAAGATTAGATTGGCTTGTAGGTATGGTTATGTGACATCAAGTGCAAGTAGGTGTAATTGGTTATGTTTATGAGCTTTGGTTGGTTTGGAATTAGAAGAGGCATGAGAAAGAGTTAATGTGTAAGAGTGTAATAAGTGAATAACTTGAAATAAAGAAAATACAAGAACCAATAAATGAGTAAGATATAAACATAGATAACAATTTAGATATCTTAATGGACATAATTAACATAGGAGTAAAATTAAAGAGTTATAAGCTAATAGCAAGTTGATTCTAAGTATAATGCTTGGCTTGGAGGCTTATGTATATGCCTCAAGCTTAAATGAACCAATATATTACAATATGTGATTATAACCCAATTTAATAGGAGTTATTAAATTAGTATGCTAGATAAGATTAAAGTCCTAAACCTAAACTATTTGGAGGGTTAGAAACTAATATGAGTAATAGTGTTGAATGTAGTGCTTAAGATTTGAAGAACAAGAGTTGTAAATCATTCAAATAATTTGGTAAATGTAATTAGATGATTAATGTGGTTACCTAGGTAATATGAAATACTTAAGTGCGTTAAGAGGCTATGTTTAGCTTAATAAGCCTTCTATACATATGTGTATATATGCATATGGATCGAATACACTTAGTTAGCCTAAGTGGATAAATAAACTATAAGGTTAAATAGCTAATAATGATAATAAGGTAACTTAGTAACTAATTCATCTATCCATGCATACTTGGTAATTATGTGCATCAATGGATTAGGATTAAGTGTTGTATATGTATATGTATATACGTATACGTATACATGTATATGGCTTAAGTATATATGTTGTTAATTTAGTAAATAAATAATGAGCTATAAATAGGGTTTACGATAATAACATGATACAACAATATATAAACTAATGAAAATAGTAAATACATCTTATTGATAATAAACAAATAAATACGAACATAGAACTAATGATTAACCTAATAATAGCCTAAGGTATTTAGCTAGCTTTAGAAGCAGGTAACGCCCGTGTGAGCACGTGGGTAGTTTATGTGTCATAAGGGTATGAGATTCAATAGTTAGTCTGACGTCATAAAGTTTGCAGGCACGTGTTATGATTGGAGACTTCAACTTGTTCTCCAATGTAGAGTTCAAGTAAATAGAACACGGGGAGTATTCGAGTCATGAGTCCTAAGCAGCCAAGGTGAGTATTCTACTCACTGAGAAAAGATATTTTTCGTATTTTATAGAAATGCAAATGATATATGACTTTCTACTGAACCGACGATATGTTAACATGTATGTTTGGATATTTTAAGTAGTTTCAATTATGTTGAAATATCAATGATGTTATGAAATGATGCATGAATGAAAGGTTTTGAATTGATTTAAAGTATCCGTAAGTGTGCTGCAATTGGGATTTAATTATGCAAAGAAGAATGATAAAATTTCATGTTGATTGGTTTATCGTAAGAATGATGAAATTACATGTTGATTGGTTTATCGTATTTGAAGAAAGCATGATTTGCAAAGAATAGGAGTATAGAGTTTGAATTGTATAGCATAAAGCATGAACACATAATAATGAAAGAGAGGGTAAGCCTCATAATGAAAGAGAGGGTAAGCCTCACAATGAATAAGAAGACTATCATGAGCATGAATAGCATTGTTTAAATTGTGTGATGTTTTCATGATAAGTATATATTGTAGTTTTGCTAAACGTATTAGTATGCATAAGAGTCTCAATGGAAAAGAACTTATGTATATTTTTATCGGATGGTTGCATGATTTAAATGCTATTGTTTTCTACAATGAATCTCCTACGTATAATCTTAGCTGCCTAGTATGTTTAAATGCTTTCTAATAGTTAGTGTCCGCTATATCAACTATGGGGGTTTCCAAAAAAAAGTTTATAAAATTGGTAGCTGTTATAGTGTACGCATAACTAAAAGGGAAAAAGTTGGTTCTTTGCGAAAACTCAGTGAATAGTATACCTCTGAGGTCTTAGTGTAATTATTTATGCTAAGACGGTGGGCTCATAATTCCACCTATACGGATGTGGCAAACCCCCACAACCGTATAGATGATGTTCCTTTGGCTACAGGTTTTCCGGTGGTAGTTGATAGCATTGTTAAAGGGTACTTGGGATGTTATGACTGAAGCACGCCGCAACAATCGTAATTGGTGGACCACAGGTTGTCCACTTGTTTATAGGTTTGGTTTATGGCTTGTGACGCTTGTGTCACTTATTCTGGTAAAGCCATTTCTATTATGTATTTATATTGAGGAAAGACTTAAACAGATAGATGTAATATGGCTCTTTGTTTATGATTATTTGTAATAGAAGTTTATGTTATGATTTCCGCTATTTAGGTTTATGTTTTCCGCTGCATAAATGAATAGATGTTATACTCTGATGTACTAGGTACATATTATGAGGAACGTACCATATGTTGGCTTCGCGACATATCGTCGTGCCACTGTGAAGATCCGTTTATATTTTAAAGAATTAATGTTTATGAAAAAAAAAAAAAAAAAAACGGGTCGTCACATTATGCTTAAATGGGCTCATAGACTAAAACCCTAACCCTAACCCTAATGTGACTGAAGGCCAAGCCCATTATTGAATTACAAATAAATTAAAATAATATGACTGACTTTAGACCAAGCCCATTATTGAATTACAAATAAATTAAACTAAAATGACTGACTTTGGACCAATCCCATTATTGAATTACAAATAACTTAAACTTTAGGTCAAGCCCATAATTAAATTCAAATAAAACTAATAATTTAAATAAAACTAAATGACCAATTTATTCTTGTTCCATTCTGCATCAGACTCTAGCCTTCTTTTTAGATGCCTTGAGGGCAATTGTCTTTGCCTTTCTGACTGGAGGCAAAGAATACTCATAAGTTTGAAGATGAAAATAATTTATTGGCTTCTAATTTAAACCAAGTGTGTGTGTTTGTGTGTAAACAAATATCTTAAATGCGGAATTTAAATAAGACAAGATATTTATTACGAAGTGGAAACTCTATGAAGAGAAAAAAATCACTCCGGGGCAGCCAAACCTAGGAAATCCACTATCCAAAAACAAAGCTAGTTACAAGACACTCGAACTCACATAACTTTGACGTGTAGCCCAACACGAACGCTTCCCAACCAGATCTTCCACCTGAAGGGGTTTTTGATGGATTCCTTTACCTTATGGCCGACCCCTAAGATTGACTTCATACAAACAACGAGCACACACCGGCAACGACTTGAGAGCTAGCGGATCTTCGATTCTCCCTAAACACCCTCTCAAAGCACTATGGAATTCACCACCGAATTTTGTACAAAACACAGACCTAAAGCCCCCTATTTATAGGCTTCAAGAGACCTCAAAAACTGCTGAGATTCAGACTCTGTCTGTCGAGCGTCCGGACAGAAATTTGCCACGTCCGGACGGATTTCTGTGATATACTTCAGAAACAGTGCCCTAAATCTGCTCAAAATTGGACTCTGATTGCGGACCGTCCGGACGGCATTTAGCCCCGTCAGGACGGATTTCTGCAATATCTTTTCAGAAACAAGGCAATCCTGGATGCCGTCCGGACGCTACTCTCTTTCCGTCTGGACCGTAGGCCTTCTGGAGGCCGTTCGGACATTCAAGTTGTAGTATTTTTTTCTTAGCTTTCCAAAGACACCAATTTCGTCTCAATCCGATACTCGAGTAGAGAGTTATGATAAACACACTGAGACGTGCGGAAAAATCTTCCTAGAAGCATGAAATTCATCCGGACGGTTGTTGTTTCCCAATCCGTGTCTGGAGATGAAATCCAATTTCTACTCGAACACTGAATGGCATCCAGACAGTATTGCCACATCGTCCGGACAGATGCACTCTCGAACAGTTCGAAGTTTCTAGACACTGATGGGCGTCCGGACGGAAAGTTCTCGTCGTCCGGACGGATGTTGCTCACCGATGAGCGTCCGGATAGGAACACCACATCGTCCGGACAGTTGTTTGGGATCCGACTTCTCTAAGTTGGAATCTGCACATAATCTTCCTTGAACACTTAAATAGCCTTCATGAAGCTTATGACACTTGCAACTTGTCATAATACGGCTATTTCCACATCAGAGAAATAAACTCTGAATATCTGAAGACTCTGAAATATACGGCATCCCTGTGAAAGCAGCAACATTACATAATAGTGATTTTGTCAACAGAATGATGCCAATCAAAAACTAACAAACTCCCACTTTGGCCATTCTGGGACAAAAATCACTAGACCGGTTAAAAATACATTCCTGGTCCAAAAACTAACATATACTTCCCCTTTTTGTCTCAAAAGGACAAAGGGTAAACAGAGTATAGAAAGACCACAGTATTAAAATACTCCCCCTTGATATTTCAACAAAACAAGGGTAAATAGAGTAAATAAAATCCACAGACAATAACGTTCTAAAATTCAAAACAAGGGAAACTAGAAAAGAGTCTGCTAATGGCCCAAAAGAGAGGAACAAAAATCCTCCAAGTACCAAATCCTGCTGATCCACTGAAATCAAGTAACGGAGAGAACCGTATAAAAAGCTGGATTTGAACTACTTCGGCTTCTAGCTCCTGAAGCCAGGAAACCATAGACTAAAAAGGTTCAGTCACATGAGTCTTCTTGCCCGAAACTGATCATCTGCAGAAAGAAATCCTCTAGACAAGTGGTCTACAAGATGATAACGAAGATTCACCCCTGAATCTCTAGCTGGTGCAGATCTAGAGGAAAAGGTTACAGAAGACTCTGTAGAGCAGGGAGAATGAGCTCATCTAAAATTCGAGATCTCTGGAACATATGATTTCAACATTGGTCTGTTTTCCAAAGAGCCCTCTGTCTGACACTATGCTGGAAGCCGCTGGACAACATATTCCTGAAAATATTTAAACAGAAATCTATCCAAAAATAACACCACAAGGAAATATTAGATCCTGTTAGTTTTAAAAAGAATATGGTATTATGATGGCTATCAATTGGATGCATAAAGAAATACAAAAGTAAATATAGCAATCCAAAAGACACAAATTAGTAATATCCATCCAGCATAAAGACAAAAGAAGATATTCATGCACAATCTCTCAAATCATTATCAATTAAAGATTCCAATATTCTAAAAAGAACCAAAGCTTAAGAGAATAAGGAAAGTCAAAGGAAATACCTGGGAATGAGAAAAGATGAGCAGAGAATGCCAAAATCTCGGGATCAGTCCGAGAGAAAACACACACAACACAACATGATAGAACAGACAAAAAGTAGTGTGTGTGTGTGTGTTTGGCAGAGAAAGCAAAAAGCTCGCTTCCGGACGTGGTACATATTCATCCTGATGGCATGCTGTCAGATAAGTGATCGACAGAGTCGAGCACGTCCGGACGCAAGAACATGTCGGTCCGGACGCTTCACACTAGAAGCTGAAAAGTAGAGGGAAATATGCAGAACAAAAATTTCCTAACGTTAGCTTCAGAACACGCATGTATAAATAACTAATAAAATAGTCAAATAGCATTTCAAAAATATACCAAGATATAATTGAGAGTTAAGAGTCAATAAGCACAAAAATTTCCCTGTAGATAGAAATTTTTCAGTAGTTACTTAACTCATGCAATGCGTGTGTATGTGAAAGCTTTCTCAATAAGGTATGAAGTTCATTGATATGACTTAAAGCAACCGTATTTTCTAAATAAGAGAGAAAATCAATGTTAGATCAGTCAAAAGTCAAACCTTATTATGCTAGGCCCTAGTTACCTTCATTTGATACACTCCCCCTAAGCTGCAGCACTTTTCTTTTACTATATCCTTTAGTGACCGTCTATTTCCGCAATGATGTGGTCACTGACTGTTTCTTTAGGGACAAGATCAAGAATAGATTTAGCACAAAAGTAGTGGATCTTTTTATTTATCCATATTTTTTTTTTCAGTTTTGAATAATTTTTATCACTTGGTGCTGTAACCTAGAAAGAATGCCAGAATTTATGGGTTCTAGGTTCGACTAGCGAGTTGGTCAATTTGACCATCTTAGCAAAAAAATCTCTCTTATTTAAAATTTTCAGAAGCTAAAAGTCAGAGGAGAGAGAAAAAAATACCTTAGGGGAGCTTTAGATAGTGCACAATTTTTCATCGCATGAGAAAAGCAACTATCTAGCATTAAGATGCACAGGAAAATTTAGCAAATATCAGACAAAAACTCTCAATCATATATAAGCATATTCAAATAATGCACAACGAACTGAGATATCAGACAAAAACACATATAATATCTGAAAAGCTATATAAAAAAAAATTCTGCATCTTCTCCCCCAATTTTTTATTTTTAAAAAAAAAAAAAAAAGCAAAAAAACAATAAAGACATGATTAAAAGGAAAAGAACGTATGTCTAGACAAAGCATGTAGGTAAGAGCAAACCTGTCCTCAGGGAGAGAGGTTTGACTATACCAAGACAGAAAAGCAATGGCATGCTTTCTCTGTCATCCCTAGAATGTACATGCAGAAAATTCTCAAAGCAACCAAGAGAAAATCTAGGGATAGAAAAGGTGGTTCCTTAAATAGAATGTAAGGCAAAAATATGAAATAAGATATGACAATCAATGCAATGCAAACATATATGGTATGCACTAGGATTTAGGAACCAAAATCCTAGGCATGGGAGACCTCACCTACTAGGTGAGTCCACTCCCCCTCAAGGGGTGAATGGTCTCATCCTTCCTTACCCATATCTTCTCTACCTGTGAGGCAGGGGTGTGAGCCATGTCCAAATTGATCAGTCTGACTAGGACACTTTTCATCATGTTGACAAGCCCTTCATTGGTTTGTTTCTTCTTGGACTTGTGAGGCTTCATTCTGAAGCATTCAGCCTTGGTGTGGCCATACTTACCACATAGACGGCATGAGGGAGAACCCCTTCGAGGATAATGTCGTTGTTGTCGAAAAGCATGATGAGGCTTGGAAGGTTTTGAGCTAGACTTACCTATCTTTTGCTCTGTTTTCCTGATCTGAGGCTGCTGATGTCGGATCTGAGGACAGTGTGGCCTAAAGTGTCCAGAGACACCACAATGATAGCAGGTAGGCTAACTTCTTTTGCTGAAATGCTTCTTGAAAGATTCTGCAAATTTAAGATTAGCATTTTCACAAATAACAAAGTCCTTGCCTCTTTGAGATATATGCCTCCTATGGGGCGGGACATATTTATCTGAAGAGGTTTTCTCAATAAAGCCTTTTTTGGAATCCTCCTGCTTCTTCCAAGGTCTGTGGGATATTAACAGGTAACATTGTGGTCTAATGTGACCAACCTTCCCACAATGATAACAAATAGGAACAAACTTACCTTGTGTTCCTGAATTCTTAGAGTTAGGCTTCACACAGTTATTTAAGCAAGAATTTTCAAAACAAGCTGAATCTACTATCACAGGCTTAATATCAACAGAATCTAATTTCAGAATCAAAAGCATATGAAGTAGAAGTACTTAAATCATTAACAATTAAATCAGGCTTGTTAGAAATATCTGTATAAATACAAAGCATGCTTTTCAAATTATTACTAGAGAATTTTTTCAAGAGATCCTCTGATTCTTTTAATTTATTCTCTAGTGCATCAACAGTATCAAAAAGCATGGTATTCTCATATTTCAAAGAGTCAATCAAAACATGTGATTCAGATAATTGTAAAATCAAAGACTCTTTTTCTTGCTTAATCTTCTTGAGTTCTTTATTGGATTTCTTAAAGAGTTTACCTTTTAAAAGGGTATCTTTAGAGAAATCATAAATATCATCTTCAGAGAACTCATGAAGATTTATGTTAGAAGAAGTCATGGATCACACTTAAGAAATAAATCTAAAACACAAGTGTAACCTGCTCTGATACCAATTGAAAATAATTTATTGACTTCTAATTTAAACCAAGTTTGTGTGTTTGTGTGCAAACAAATATCTTAAATGCGGAATTTAAATAAGACAAGATATTTGTTACAAAGTTGAAACTTTATGAAGAGAAAAAAACCACTCCGGGGCAGCCAAACCCAGGAAATCCACTATCCAAAAACAAAGCTAGTTACAAGACATAACCCTATGCAGTAGTCATACCTTTAACTCTGACGTGTAGCCCAACACGAACGCTTCCCAACCAGATCTTCACCAAAATGGGTTTTTGATGAATACCTTTACCTTAGGGCCAACCCCTAAGATAGACTTCACATAAACAACGAGCACACACCGGCAACGGCTTGAGAGCTAGCGGATCTTCGATTCTCCCTAAACACCCTCTCAAAGCACTATGGAATTCACCACCGAATTCTGTACAAAACACAGACCTAGAGCCCCTTATTTATAGGCTTCAAGAGACCTCAAAAATTGCTCGGACTCTATCTGTCGAGCGTCCAGACGGAAATTTGCCACGTCTGGACGGATTTCTGTGATATACTTCAGAAACAGCGCCCTAAATCTGCTCAAAATTGGACTCTGACTGCGGACCGTCTGGACGGCATTTAGCCCTGTCCGGACGGATTTCTGCGACATCTTTTTAGGAACAGCGCAATCCTGGAGGTCGTCTGGCCGCTACTCTCTTTCTGTCTGGATGGTGGGCCGTCCATAGGCCGTCTGGACTTTCAAGTTGTAGGATTTTTTTCTTAGATTTCCAACGACACCAATTTCGTCTCAATCTGATACTCGAGTAGAGAGTTATGATAAAAACACTGAGACGTGTGCAAAAATCTTCCTAGAAGCCTAAAATGCGTCCGGACGGTGTTGCCCTTCCGTCTGGACGGTTGCTATTTCCCGATCCATGTCTGGACATGAAATCCAATTTCTACTTGAACACTGAATGGCATCTGAACGGTATTGCCACGTCGTCCGGACGGATGCACTCTTGAACAGTTCGAAGTTTCTAGACACTGATGGGCGTCCGAACGGAAAGTTCTCGTCGTCCGAACGGATGTTGCTCACTGATGACCGTCCGGACGGGAACACCACATCGTCCGGACGGCTGCTTGGGATCCCACTTCTCTGAGTTGGAATCTGCACAGAATCTTCCTTGAACACTGAAATAGCCTTTATGAAGCTTGTGACACTTGCAACTTGTCATAACACGGCTATTTCCACATCAGAGAAATAAACTCTGAATATCTGAAGATATAGCATCCCTGTGAAAGCAGCAACATTACATAATAGTGATTTTGTCAACAGAATGATGCCAATCAAAAACTAACAGAAGAGATCTTACCAACTCTTCAATCTTCATCGACTCCTGGTTCTTACTTTCTTCAATTGTGGTAACTTTGATCCTGAAATGTTCTGGTAAAGACCTTAGAATCTTTTGGATGAGTTTTACATTAGAGATCATCTTCCCGAGACTCACCATCGAGTTCCTCAGGTCGCTTATTCTTGTGTAAAACTCACTGAATGTCTCATCCTCTAGCATCTTAATTTCTTTAAATCTAGAAATCGACATTTGGAGCTTGGCAGATTTAACAAGTTTGGTGCCTTCATATGTTGTTTCTAAGATTTACCACGCTTCTTGAGTGGATTCACAGTTTGAAATTCTTGCGAATTTAGATGGTGAAAGCGCTTGACATAGAGGGCTTTTGATGTAGAATGGAACAAGAATAAATTGGTCATTTAGTTTTATTTAAATTATTTGTTTTATTTGAATTTAATTATGGGCTTGACCCAAAGTTTTAAGTTATTTGTAATTTAATATGGGCTTGGTCCAAAGTCAGTCATATTAGTTTAATTTATTTGTAATTCAATAATGGACTTGGCCTTCAGTCACATTAGGGTTAAAGTTAGGGTTTTAGTCTATGAGTCGATTTAAGCATAATGTTCTATTGTAATAAACAGATTATGATTTTTGAAAAAAGACAATTGTTTCTTGGAGGCATGTGAGACGCTGGTTTGTTCTATCATCTTCGTTATTTTGGTGAGACTCTAAATTAATGCAAGATTTATTTTTATTTTATGTTATGTTCCTATCCGTGCTGCGTCAGCTTTATCATTGGAAAGTTGTGCGCTAGTTTGAGCAATAGTGAGTTCGTCAGTTGTTTCCTTTGGTTTAATTCAACCAGATTCAACAATCTTCCAAACATCAATAGATTTTAAAAAGAAACATATACGGGCTTTCCAATAGCCATAATTTATACCATCAAAGGCAAGAATTGAATTAAGAGTTTGAGACATGGAAAAAAAATAGAAGTAAAAAAGATCACACTCAAGAATTTAATATAAACTAAGTATACCAAGCTCTGATACTAATTGAAAAAATAAAGACTTCTAATTTACCGTGTGTGTGTGAACAATGTATAACAAAATATCTAAATGCGGAATTTAAATAAGACAAGTATTTTGTTAACGAAGTGAAAACTCAATTAAGAGAAAAATCACTCCGGGGCAACCAAACCTAGGAATTCCACTATTCAGAAGACAAAGCTAGTGACAAAGCAGTAATACTCACATACCCCGATGCAGCGATCGTACATTGCACTTTGACGTGTACCTATACACGAACACTTTCCAACCATGTCTCCTACCTGAAGGGATCTTCAATTGATTTCTTTAGCTTATGGCTCCTCCCTAAGCCAGACTTCACACGATCAAGTCACACACCAGACAACTCTTAGGGAGCTAGCAAATCTTTACAATTTCTACTTAAACACCATCTCTGAGCTCAAGAGAATTCAATACCGAATTCTGTAAATAATGCATGCCTAGAGGCCTCTATTTATAGGCTTTAGAAGCCTAATTCGAGTTTGATTCGGATTTCTCTAGGCCGCGTCTGGACGTAAGCTGAGAGTGTCCGAACAGTAAACTGCAACCGCCTTTCCATAACGCACTTCATGCGTTTCCTTATTAAGGCCGCATCCGGACGATGTTACCTTAGCGTCTGAACGGTTGCAAGCTGTCTTCCCAATCTGTGTCTGCAAAGGACTCTAGTTTCTTCTCGAACACTGAAGAGCATCCGGATAGTGTTGCCCTGTCATTCAGATGGATGCATGCTGAGCTGGCAAAATCTTCTCGAACACAGATGGGCGTCTGGACACTTCACTGGCCCATCCGGACGAAAACAAGGGATCCGACTTTTACTGAGTTGTAAACTGTGTAGAATCTTCCTGGAACTCTGAAATAACCTTCTTGATGCTTGTGACACTGAAACTTGTCATATTAAGGCTATTTTCATATTAGAAAAATAAATTCTAAATATTTGAAGACTCTAAAATCATACGGCATCCATGTTAATGCTACAACTTACATGATAATAATTTTGTCAACATAATGTAGCCAATAAACTAACATATATGGTTAGCAAATGGGTTTCAATTATGTTAATGATAACTAAATGCCTTACTTTCGAGCAACGTACCTTCCATGTTATATCACATTATTAGGGTTTGATATGCCTTTTTAGGGTTATTAGGTAGCTTGGTTGAGTTGGGTAATAGGTTTAAGTAGAAGTTTTGGGCCTTTCATGCATTGGCAGTCATTGAATGCTCCATTGTTTATGCCGAACAATCGACCCTTATTGACCCAAAAAAAAACCTCGATACCGAACGTTCGATGAAGGCAATAACCTGCATGATTATGGTTTTATTACGTGATTAGGGTTTTAGGTGATATATGAAGGCTCCAGTATGGGTTGTATCTAATATTAGTATGATGAGCAGTGACTTGGTGATTAAGATGTTCGAGAGTGAGGAGAATCGCTCAAGATAAGTAAATGTTTACGGAATTGTTATTTCAATATGCGATATGTTAATGGACTGAGCATGCTTTACTTTTCAAAAGAATATGTCTTGTGCCTAATAATTGTATCAAATGTTTATAAATATATCAACTGAATAAATTACATCGTATAACATGGTACACTGGTATTTGTGGTATAATGGCCATGAGCTTACTATTATATGGGCTTGACCCTATAGTCAAAGAGATTTACTTTTATGTTAATTAAGCCTTGGATCCAATGGTTATTTGTTTACGGGCGCACTATGAAATGATGGGTCAATTTTATGGATTTAGGGTTGGACTCAGTCAAGTTGCTAGTACATGACAGTATACGGCAATATTGGGGGCACCGGTATTGTACTACAGGTCTCTCGGGATAGCAACACCCCTACTAAGAAAGGGTAAGGGCTTGGATAGACCATATGGAAGAAATTATGAGTACTTATATTTTAATATTGCATAATTTCTCTACATTAAAATGAGTGAATTGTCACTGGGATTATGTCTACCTTATTCTAAAATAAACCAATTTCTTTATACTGGCATAATAATGGAGGCAACACAAAATATTTTGTAGAAGACCATGATGTTTTTGAGTTACCGATTTTGAGAACGCGAAACCTTATTAGAGGCTCTTTACATAAATAAGTTCCATAACAATGTACTTACTAAGTCATGAACTTACGCAGTTGTTTTTCTACTTGCAGAACACCTCGGTGTTTTGCAGTATAACAGGTTGCGAGGCTGTGGCATGAGAAATTTGTTGGGATGAAGATGTCGAGTGAATGGCTCGCATTGTCATGTTTGCGTAATTAGATGTTGGTTGTTAACGTTATAATGTTTATTTGGAAGCTTTGAGTCTATATCCATCATACATGAAGCTGTTTAAAGTTATATGTTAGTTTGTCTCATATCATTTATTTTCACTTTCTGTTATAGTATACTCTGATAGATTATTGTTGTGTAGTGATTAGAAGCTCCCAAGCAAAATCTCTGATGAGTGTCAAATATTGCATATGTGGACCCCTTAATTTACATTTACTAAACCTTTAGTTTTGTTATTTTCTAATGTTTTTGGTTAGTTTTGGTATATTAGTATTTTTCAGGTCATTAAGAGAAAACAATAGCTTTGAGGTGAAAGAAAGCACACTTTAAGAAGACCTAGAAGATGTGGTTTTGTTCAACCAAATCAAAGAGATGACTAAATTGGAATTTCTCTAATTGGAGTCAAAATCGGATTGGACTCAATTTTAGATTTTGCATATGTCATAGTATTTTAGCCATAACTTTCAACTCAAGTATCCGATTAAGGTGAATCAAGTGGATTTGGAAAGCTAACTCAATTTTCTAAAAATCCTTATGAAATAGGATTTTCCTATTTTGGACGTCTGCTATGCCAAAAGTGCCCCATAATAAAAGGCCGCAAATCTGGACGGATTTGGAGTCATTTTCCTTCTTGGATTGTGTTTTGAGTTTCCTACTCAAACTAGGAGACTAACCTCCGATTTTTCTAGGAATTCTAGGGCTTCTAGGATTTGTTTTCTCCCTATAAATAGACCTCTAAGGCTCAAGAAAAAGGGAGAGAAGCTAGAGACCAAAATATTCTTTTCTTTTTAGTTTAGCTTTTCTTTAGTTTAGGATTTATTTTTCATAGCCATGTGTAGCTAATTTTTCAACTAAGGTTGAGGATGAAGCCTCACCATTGAAGAGCAACAATATTTTCATGTAAGTTTATACTATCCGATTTTATTTGGTTTAATTTTTCCTATGTTTTACTTCTTTTCAATGTGTGGAATGATTCTTGGATATCTTTTGTGATTCAAGGATACATTTGATGATTTGAGATAATTTCACATAATTGATTGCTTGGGTTTTTATTTTTCAAAACGTTGGATATTCATTGTGTTTCGTTCTACGGATACATTTGATGATTTGGTTAAAACCGGATATCTTTTGTGATTTGTGCAAAGAACGGATTCATTGAATGATTTAATGATTTTTTTAAGCATAGTAAAGCATACATAAGATTTGTATGGTGAGAACTTTGGATGTGTATTGATGAACATGATAATATGTTGCTATGATTTGGTGGGTGTGGATTCCAAAACCTTAGTACCTTTTCTTTTGTTTTATTTTACTTTATTTAGTTTATGTTTTTTTTTTTATTTATCAAAAATCAAAATCTCTTAATTTTTGGAACTAGGTTACGATTTGATTAATTTAGTCATAAATTTGTTTTCAAAAACACAATTCCCTGTGGGATCGACCTTGCACTGGCAAAACCCTTTATTGCAAACGATTCGTACATTTGCGAGTACAATTAAAATTCACATCAAGTTTTTGGCGCCGTTGCCGGGGAATTGTTTGAAGTTTTGGAAACTGTTTATTTCTAAATTGATTTTATCTTTCTACTAGTTATAATTAGGATTTTATTTTTTTTTATTTACAATTTGTTTTTGTTATTCCTATTTCTAAGATTTTATCTTTTCTTTGTTTTGTTTGATTTTATTTTCTTTTATTGTTATTTTTAAAAAAAAAAATAAAAAATAAAAAAAAATAAAAAATTGGTTGATGTTTTATGTGGGATATTTGCATGTTAAAAAGTGAGAGCGAAGCATGGATTTTTCTTATAATAATTATAACAATTTTTCTACACAACATGCTTCACCTAATTCTAGGACACCTGCTTCTATCAACTACACTCACAATTTTTACCCATATAAACCATGTTCATATTGCTCCAATCCTTATCATAGTTCCAATAATTGTCCATCTCGGGGACAAGGCTCCAATTTTTCATATGAGCAAATGAACACAAATTTCTCCAGTCTGGATTTCAATTCAAATTCCAATGTTTACAATTCAGACTGGAGCAACCATTCTAATTTCTCGTGGCAAGCTCAAGCCATGAGAAATTGTGCTCCCCAACCTCAGGAACTGCACCATCCTGAATATTCGCAGTTCAATCACCAATCTTCCTATCCTTCATCCTACAATTATCCGGCACAAAAATTATCATTGGAAGACACTCTCAAAGCATTCATACAGGAAAGCAAACAGAATATACAAGAGCTTAGAAGTGTTCAAGCTAATTTCTCCAACACAGGGTTTGATTCAAATTCTAGTTTTTACAACCCGGACTGTAGCAACCATTCTGATTTCTCATGGCAAGATCAAGCCACAGGAAATTATGCTCCCCCACACCATGAACTGCATCATCTTGAATATTCGCAGTTCAAAGACCAAGTCCTCCATCCTTCATCATATGATCCCCTTCCTAAAAAATTATCATTGGAAGAAACACTCCAAGCATTCATACAGACAAGCAACCGAAATATACAAGAGCTTAAGAAGGTCACCATGAGCAACGACCAGATTATGCAAGAGCTTAAACAGAGTAGACAAGAGCTGAAGAATGCCACTATGAGCAATAGCCAGGCTATAAAAGAGCTTACACATGAGATCAGGGATTCAACTCAGTTCACACATCAAGCTTTTGCCAAGAAAGAAGAACAAATCGATTATCTGGTTGTTGAATTCAACAGAGTGGAGGAAGAAGAGCTTCAAAGTCAGCTGATGGCTGAAGGGCATTACAAGATTGATAAGGATGATGCTAGCCATTCTTGTCATGAGAATGTCCCTGACACCATCATACTCGAGAGTAAGCAAATTGAGCACAATAAGGAAGAAGGAAAAAAGGAGCAAATTAAGCACATAGAGGTAGAAGGACAAGATGACCAAATTGGGCACAAAGAGGAACAAGAAGAGAAAGATGAGCAAATTGAACACAGAGACCAAATTGAACAAATGGAGCAAGTTGAACATAAAGAAAAAATTGAGCCCCCAGCAGATACAAGTCTATCCAATGACAAGGAAGTGAGTACTGAAGCTCATTCCTTCATCATTGTCCCTCTTGAGACACATCATGAATCCAAAGCTTTAATTCTTCAATGTCTCAAAGTGCCATCGTATGCCAAGATTCTCAAGGATTTATGCAAACAATGGCATAAATCTAGGAATCATCGTCCCAAGAAAATATTTTCAAGCAAGCAAGTTGGCTACCTACGATGGGGAAACATCCTCCCAGAGTGCTATCAAATTTTAAAGAAGAAAAGGTGGAAGGGATTGGTTGGACATCCACATGATCGAGGCAGGTATGGTAATTCTTTTTGTTATTTTATTTTATGCATTTACTTTCTGAGTTCTTTTTACTTTTTCATTTAATTTCTTGTTATTTTATTTTGAACTGACAGCAATTAACTTTTTGATGTTTGTTTCTATGAGAAAATATTGCTGTTAATTTTGTTGACAGGTGTTTTGGTGTTTAAGTTTGGGGGATGCCCTGGCCTTTTTTCGCACCTTGATGTTTCCTTACTTCTGGTAATGTATTTCTATACTACACATTGAGGGCAATGTGTAATTCAAGTTTGGGGGTATGGAAAAACACTTTGTCTATTTGTTTGTTTGTTTGTTTATTTGTGTTTTTGTTCAAAAAAAAAAATTGTTTGTTTATTTGTCTTTTTCGTTTTAAAAAAAATTTCAAAAAAAAAAAACAATGTTTATTTGTCTTTTTGTTCTAAAATCTTTTCAACAAAAAAAAAAAAAATAAAAAAAAAATAAAAATTGTGTTATGTTGTTGTTTGAGCATGATTACATCGCAACTGTAGTTTGCATATCATTGGTTTGTTTAACATGTTAAACGCTGCATGTCTTTAGAAATCTAAATCTTTTGACTCACCTGTTGGATTAGAGAGACTTCACTTGTTTGAATTATTTCTCACAAGCACATTAGCATTGGTTCTGTGAGGTATGAGATTTGAATTGAGGAATGTGTGTCTTGAGATTTGTAGGATGATTTGTTGATGAAACCTTGGCTTAAATTAAAAAAAAAAAAAAAAAAAAAAAAAAAAAAAAAAGAAGAAGAAAAAAAATAATAATAATATCATCAGTTTGGGTTCTCATTGAGTAACCGGGCCTCTTGCCTCATTAAGCATTGAGTGTTCGCGTCAAAAGATGAGTAATTCAATTTGGTTGATTGAATGACTAGTTTGACTTCGTAGCCTTTTTGACTTGAGTAATTAAGCCCTTAGGGATGTTTCTACATCTAGTGCCCTAAGACCATCTGGTTTGGGAGTCATTGGCCCAACACTTGTTACATAGGTCAAATAGAAAGCTTAAGGGAGTCAGACATTGCACAGCCTACAAAAAAAAAAAAAAAATTGATTTAAGCCTTGGTTGTTTCATCTGATAAGATTCCTATGAATTTTGGGGTATACAAACTTTGAGAAAATTGAAACCTCATGAGTCTTTGTTAATCTCACTTTGCACTCATTTGAACCTGAGTTGTCTCAATTTTCCAACTATGAGTTGAATGATTTTTTATGTTCTAATGATATGGTGTGATGTTCAGTTTGTTAAACTTACTCATGATGTCTAAACCATGTGTTTGTGTGGAATTTTTGTTTTTCAATAACATAGTGCTTTAAAATGTTTGTGGGTATCATTCCTGGCAAATCCTCACGAGACTTCACTCGTCCTGTAGGGAGTTCTAGGGGTTTAAAAGGCTTGTTGCATACGCAAAATGCAATCGTTTCTCCCACGAAAGAGGATTTATGTTTCAAGCTTTCATTTTATGTTTTGTTTTGTTTTGTTTTGTTTTGCTAAGGGACTAGCAAAATGTAAGTTTGTGGGTATTTGATGAGTGTCAAATATTGCATATGTGGACCCCTTAATTTACATTTACTAAACATTTAGTTTTATTATTTTCTAATGTTTTTGGTTAGTTTTGGTATTTTAGTATTTTGCAGGTCATTAAGAGAAAACAATAGCTTTGAGGTGAAAGAAAGCACACTTTAAGAAAACCTAAAAGATGTGGTTTTGTTCAACCAAATCAAGGAAATGACTAAATGAAATTTCTCTAATTGGAGTCAAATTCGGATTGGACTCAATTTTAGATTTTGCATATGTCATAGTATTTTAGCCATAACTTTCAGCTCAAGTATCCGATTAAGGTGAATCAAGTGGCGTTGGAAAGCTAACTCAATTTTCTAAAAATCCTTATGAAATAGGATTTTCCTATTTTGGACGTCTGCTATGCCAAAAGTGCCCCGTAATAAAAGGCCGCAAATCTGGACGGATTTGGAGTCATTTTCCTTCTTGGATTGTGTTTTGAGTTTCCTACTCAAACTAGGAGACTAACCTCCGATTTTTCTAGGAATTCTAGGACTTCTAGGATTTGTTTTCTCCCTATAAATAGACCTCTAAGGCTCAAGAAAAAGGGAGAGAAGCTAGAGACCAAAATATTCTTTTCTTTTTAGTTTAGCTTTTCTTTAGTTTAGGATTTATTTTTCATAGCCATGTGTAGCTAATTTTTCAACTAAGGTTGAAGATGAAGCCTCACCATTGAAGAGCAACAATATTTTCATGTAAGTTTATACTATCCGATTTTATTTGGTTTAATTTTTCCTATGTTTTACTTCTTTTCAATGTGTGGAATGATTCTTGGATATCTTTTGTGATTCAAGGATACATTTGATGATTTGAGATAATTTCACATAATTGATTGCTTGGGTTTTTATTTATCAAAACGTTGGATATTCATTGTGTTTCATTCTACGGATACATTTGATGATTTGGTTAAAACCGGATATCTTTTGTGATTTGTGCAAAGAACGGATTCATTGAATGATTTAATGATTTTTTTAAGCATAGTAAAGCATACATAAGATTTGTATGGTGAGAACTTCGGATGTGTATTGATGAACATGATAATATGTTGCTATGATTTGGTGGGTGTGGATTCCAAAACCTTAGTACCTTTTCTTTTGTTTTATTTTACTTTATTTAGTTTATGTTTTTTTTTTATTTATCAAAAATCAAAATCTCTTAATTTTTGGAACTAGGTTACGATTTGATTAATTTAGTCATAAATTTGTTTTCAAAAACACAATTCCCTGTGGGATCGACCTCGCACTGGCAAAACCCTTTATTGCAAACGATTCGTACACTTGCGAGTACAATTAAAATTCACATCAATCTCCAAGAAATCATGCTCCTCTCTCTCCTCCTTTCTCTCTCTTTCTCACTCTAGGGTTCAGGTCTTAGAAATGGGTGAAAATAGGACCTAAGTTTTATCCTTGGCCCTTAAATACAGCCCCCTCGCGTTGCATGGTTTTAGAATTTTCTTTTAAAAAACCTAGCAGGTGGACATCGATCCTCCGGTCCTTAAATCAATCGATCGGTGTGTTACGCGTATCGATTGACCTATGGTATCATTGATTGATTGATGATCACTGAACCCTAAAATTTTTAACGCTTTTTAAACATCTTTTGTGGAACACTTGTACATGGTAGCTATAGTATACATATTTAAAAGGAATTTTTACACTTAAATAGTTTAAACTACTCAAAAGGTTTTCATTATTTGTAAACCGATATTTATTTAGAATAATTACCACATATTTAAGCAGGGTGTTACAAAAATAGTTGTAACATTGCTTATAGTTAATGAAGAAAGAAGAGAGTGCATAAGTGAGAGAGGATGTGACCCGATGGTTGTGGAATATGACTAGCTTTTCCCTAGAGTATAACGGTGAATGACTAATCCCTATTCTCTCTTAGTATTGATCTTTTTTCTTTCTTTCTTTTTTTTTTTTTTTTAAAAAACAAAAACAGTATTGATCTTTCCTTGGGTATTGAATATTTTATTGCTACTTTATATATTCTTATTAATCATATTGCTCTGATTAATTGCTTGTGTAGCCCCTCTTCTCTCGTGATTCGATATCACGGGCATCTACTTAACTTGTTGGAAGCCTCAATGCTCCAATAGCCCTTAGAGCATTCCTGGTGAGCTCTCAATTTCAAATTTTTCACCAAAATTTGGTGAAAATTTTAAAAAGGCCCACTTTAACAAACTCTCTATAATTTCTCTATTTTGACTCTTGTCAGAATTTCACCCCAAATTTGGCTCACAAATTTCATGAGCTATTCAATATTTTATCATTTTTATTTGTTTCCCACCTCTCCCCCTTCTTTACTTTTCCACTCCCCATTCTTCACTCCACACTCGCGCTCCACGCCCACCTCACGGACGGCTGCCAATCAGGAAAAGCCTTTGATGATCCACAACGATGTCAAGCCTAGTAATATTCTACTCCACGCTGATTTGAAGGCCAAGATTGGGGATTTTGGCTGGGTGAGGTTGAAGACAGAGGATCTCATGAAGAAGAGGGAGGCGGCGAGAATGATGTTGCGGTCGTGCTACAGGCCACTGAAGCTCTGCTTCGTGGGGAGGCTAGGCTATGGTTGTGGTGGAGGCGGCGATGGGCTGCTCTGGCACACAGACCTCAAGCTCCAAGCATCTGGGGACTACTCCATCGCAGTGGTCCAGGCCAATTCCA
This sequence comes from Alnus glutinosa, assembly GCF_958979055.1. Taxonomy (NCBI): domain Eukaryota; kingdom Viridiplantae; phylum Streptophyta; class Magnoliopsida; order Fagales; family Betulaceae; genus Alnus; species Alnus glutinosa. Next base: position 19,388,786 of record NC_084888.1, on the reverse strand, counting down.
ACCTCGAAGACCAAAACCCCAATATACCTTTGTATATGTCTTTGTTTATATCTTCCAACAAAAAGAACGAAGAAAAAATCTTTGTTTATGGGAGGCTTTGTTTTGATAAGGCTCCATTTGGTTGGTATAGAAGGGAAATGGTATATATTTGTTTTTTTTTTTTTTCATTGAACTTTATAGTCGTTGTAATGACCCACCTCCAATGACACAATATCGTCCGCTTTTGGCTCCCCCAAACCAGACTTCCTGGGAGGTCACCCATCCTGGTACTACTCTCGCAGAAGCACATTTAACTGCGTTGTTCTGATAGGTTTATAGCTATCATGGCTTTAAAACGCATTGTGTCAAGAATGTTGTGTTTATACATATAAGCACATTTCCATTCCTAGGCGATATGGGATGTCACAATCACGCCCCTCTTGGGACCCAGCATCCCCGCTAGCGACCCTCATGGGCTCGTGCACGATCCCCTATCTCAGGTTGGGCAATGGCTTTGATACCATTTGTAATGACCCACCCCCAATGACACAATATTGTCTGCTTTTGGCTCCCCAACACCAGACTTCCTAAGTGTTCTAATGGGTTCATGGCTATTACAGCTTTAAAACGTTTTATATTAAGAATGATGCGTTTATACATATAAGTACATTCCCATTCCTAGGCGATGTGGAACGTCACAGTCGTTGAGAATTTTCAAGGAAATTAGAGAACTATATACTTCTTTGAACTTAAGTGAACATATTTTTGATTGATTGAGAGTTGGGTTTTCGTTGTTTGATTCATAGGATCATGGGAAGTCTTTGTTTTGTTAAGGGCTCTATTTGGTTGGTGGGAAAATCTATGGGAACAAGAAAGACTAGAAAAGTTTTTAAATTTAATGAAATTTGGGGTGTTTGTCACTTTAAGAGAATAGATTTCATTGAGTATTCTGCAAATATTATGCTTACTTGAGTTGGGTTTCTTGCAATTTGTTTTGAAAGATGGATACAAAAGGAAAGCACGAGTAGGGGCCGTTGGAACTTGCCTTGTTCTTGTCTTGTTCTTTGTTTTATTGGCAACCAAACAGACTGTTAAAACTTGCCTTGTTGCATTAGGACTGATGTGGTCTTTTGTTTACCAAAATATATGAATAATAATAATTATCACTCGCAAATAGGACGAATCCTTGTAGGGGTCTCGAACCTCAAGGACTACGTAGGAATTATTATCAAGCTTTTCAAGATTAAATATAACTTAATTAAAAAGATGTTTGATTTTTGTTTTCTAAAAATAAATACATAAAAGTAAAAGACATAAATTTAAAGAAAGTATGGATGAGATAAAGAATAGGGGATTGATTTCACCACTCACCGCATAACAATGGTCAATACTAAATTAACAAGGAAAATTCATACTATGCATGATATAGGGCTCGTCTCATTCTAGTAGTCAAGAAATTACCTCTAAAGAATAAGTATAATCCATCTTCGGTTGGCACGGACTGTCCACTTAACCACTAAGATGCGGTACGACCCGTCTTCCCTAGGTATGGATTAACTACGTCTTTAATAGGATGTACACAATCATTGGAATAGTATAACCTATCTTCGGTTGGTACGAACTGTCTACCTAAATTACTTTAAACTAGGGTGTAGTACAATCCGTCTTCCCTAGGCATGGTCTATCTAATCCTCTTGATCATATGTCAATTAAAACCGTTGTATAACAATCATTCACATAATCACAGAAAATATGGAGGATTGAGTTCAATCAATATAAAAGACTTTCTAAGACAAGATAAGAAATTCATAATGATTAAATATAAACATTAAGATCAATTCTCACAGTTATACAACCATCATGCATATAAAAAATCCCAAATTAAAATACAATTAAACCATTGTTACTTGGAAAGGGCTACATCAACACCCTATTAAGAATTTAGCCACTCATCGTGGTGCTGGGATGGCTTCCTGCCATGTTCTTCTCCTCTTCAACTTGTCAAGCCTCCAAGAAGAATTTTCTGTCTAAATCTAAGCACAAGCATAAGCACAGGCACAAGTACAAGCACAAGCACAACTTCTCTTGAAGCTTAGAGGTTTATTTATAGAGACTAGGAGAGGCCTAGAAGCTCTTGGAATTCCAGGAAAATCGTCTCTTGAGTCTTCTTGTCCAAGTAGGAAATTAAAACTTCAATCCAAGTAAGAAAAGGATTCCAAATTCGTCTAGAATTGCGGTCTTTTATTGCGGGGCGATTTTGGCATAGTAAACATCAGAATTAGGGAAAAGCTATTTCTGGGATATTTGTTTCATTTTTTATTATCTTTCCAACTCCATCAATTTCATTATAATAAGATATATGAAGCAAAAGTTTTGATCCAAATACTGAGACATGTGCAGAATCCAAATTTGAACCCAATCCGATTTTGACTCTTAGTGGAGAAATTCTGATTTAATCCTTCACTTGATTTGATTAAACTTAACCACATCATATAGGTCTTCTATTATGATTGGTTAAACTTAAACATATCTTCTAGGTCTTCTCAAAGTGTGCTTTAAGCCCAAAATTAATGGAATTAATTGCATCTTTATTTAAAACCTGAAAACAATAAAACAACACAAAATCAAACAAATAACAATGCTAAGGAATTAACATATATAAGTTAAAGGGTTTGAATGTGCAACATTCAACGCTTATCAAGGACTCTCTTTGTCTCTTTCTGTTTTGGTTGATTTTTCCTTTTATTGAGTATGTTGTTCTGGTGCAATTTTAATGTTTATAACAGTTTTAAAGTAGTTAAAGTGGTGTTGCTCTCAAAACCAATAAAAAATAATATCTAGTTAAAATAGAGAAATATTTAGAGAGTTTGATGTAAGAAACTTTTTAAAAATGAAAGATAAAATAACAAAAGTAGATTGTTTAGCTAAAATTCGGAGAACTGAGCATCCTTAGTGAGCTCTCCAATTCAAAAATTTCACTAAAATTTGGTGAAAAACTCAAAAAAGTTAACTTCAACAAACTCTCCATAATTTTTATATTTTGGCTCTTGTCAGAATTTTACTTCAAATTTGGCTCACAAATTTCATGAGTTATTGAATATTTAATCATTTATCTCTCATTTCAGTTCACCTTTCACTTTTCATCTCTCCTCATTTGATAGGAGTGGTTTGCTTAAAACCAATAAAAAATTAATATCTAATTGAAATAAATAAATATTTAGAGAGTTTGATATGATGTAGAAGTTTGTTAAAAATACTAATTAAAATAACAAAAATAAATTTTTTAGCTAAAATTTAAAGAAAATTTGAAAAATTCACTAGGAATGCTCAGAGATGCTCTTAATTATTGAGATTAGCGTAAGTTGAGCCTAACTCTCCTCCTTTTTACCTTCCAAATTGTTAATCTCTTTCTCTCTCTCTCTCTCTCTCTCTCTCTCTCTCTCACTCTCACTCTCTCTTTTCTCTGTATCGCCCCCCACCCAAAGAAGCTGATTTGTGCCGGGGAGGGACCCCTCCCCCAGTTTCTATCTTCTCCCCTTAGTCTATGTGGGCTAAGGGGTTTTTGGCTTTCTCCATAGGATTTTTCTTGTGGATTTTTTTTGAGTCTCCCAACTTTTGTTGTGGAGTTTTGTCCCCCTGGTGTAGATCCAGTTGTGGGGTGTTTTCCTCCTAGTTCTTTTGGGGCTAAGGAGGTTTTTAGTTTTCTTCTTTTCTTTGTTTTCTGACAGGAAGCTTGCTCGTGAGGTACTGAAGGGGAATGACTATCCCGGCGTGTCGACATTGGTTTTGGCCAAGTTTCTTCACTATTTAAAATTTCTTGAGGCCAGATCCGTGCTGGTCCACCGTCTTCTGCTTGACACGCGCCATCCAGTATCATTTGCTCTATTTTCTGGGTCGAGAACCACTTGCTATACGACGATGTTGAGGTTTTGTAATTGCACATGGTTACCACACGCTTAGGTGTTTTTTTTTCACCTGGGGCATGCGTGATGACCACGTTCCGGTTCCTTTTGTTGTGGCTGGTGGCAATCGGGGGGATGCAGGTGAATGTTTGCTGCGGGGCTATTATGAGGTGGCGCGTGTGCCACACGCGCCACCGCGGGCGGCGATTGATTCTCTGGAGGGCAGTTCTGTGTGGGTTTCCTGTTATGTGTGTTTGTTTAGTCGACATGTTGCTTTATAGCTACTAACCTGATCATTGCTTTTAGCCCAGGATATGTGACCGATTCCCAAATCAAGTAAAGTTAGATGTCAACGCAAAAACATCATTCTGGTTGGCTAGGGTTCATTTGTTGCAATCTGTCTGTAATAGTCTGAGTCATGTTTGACTCAGGTTGGGTACTCACCCTTGTGGGTATTATGTACATCTTTATAGTGGTCTTTGTACACTTTTACGATGGGTTATGTACCCTTCTTCTCTATTAATGAAATTTATCTTTACCTGAAAAAAAAAAAAAAAAAAACAAAACAAAAAATCTATCAACAAGGGAGAGACGGTGAAAGTATTTGTCAAATAAAAATGTTTTGGGTGGGACTAAAATTTTGTGGCTTCTCAAAAACTATTTTTACCTCCAAACAAACGGGGCTATAGTTCTCCTTCTCGCCCTGTACAAAGGTTTAGGGTTTTAGATTTTAGCAGTCTTGCTTGCTTGTTGATCTCATGAACTGAACTGAAGAAGTACACCGAGTGAGTGACTATCATGTACTCCTCCAAATTCCTCCCATTTCCCACAAAGCCCACTCTCCAATTCTCACGAGCCCCTCACACCCTTCTCTTCACCCCAGTTTTCCTCCCCCAAAACCCTCCTTCCCACAAAATCCCATTCAAGTCCCACTCTCTTCTCCACCCCAGACCCCTTCTGGCACCCCCACCAAGCAACCACTCTACCCCTGCCTCTGCGTCTCCATCTCCACCCAACGACAACGACCAGTCGTCGGAAACCCAAGAGGCCCAAGAGGCCGTTTCCGAGTTTCTTCAAGAGCTCGGCGTCTCGGTGGTGGATTCGGATTTGATTTCTTCGAACTCGCCGCGTTATTTGGCGATGTTGGTTGATGGGGTGAAGGATTTGGACGAGCTCTCGCTGTGGGATTCGTGGAAGAGTGAAGGCAAAGAGTTTGTTCCTGGAGATGTTGGGTTCAAGACGAAGGTCGTTTATATGGCCAAGGAGAAAGGTGATAATGGTAAGGTTGCCTTCTTGGAGAGTGTGGGGTTGAGTCTTTCTTCGGCCATGAATGTTGCGCGCTATCTTTCGGCGGAGTCCCTTCCGTGTCTCATTCATAAGGTGAGACTTGAGAGAGAGAATTCCAAAATGGTTATTTTTCTTGTTTAACGCATTAGAATGATTGTTAAGTTCTTTATGATTTTCTTTTTAATCGGTTATAGATAGTGGGTGCGAGCCAATTTTTGCTTGCTGAGTGGAAAATAAAAAGGGCTTGTGGTGCTTTGAGAGCAATGGCTTGGGGACATTTTTTGAGTGAAAATGGAAACCGTGAGAACTTGTAAAAAAACCTTTCCTACTTTGTCTTCTCTTCCTGTCTCGAATTTCATTCTAATATGGCTTTAGCTTCAACAAAATGAAGAAAGTCATTTTTCATTTCACTCTTTTAAGGAAGCTAAAAACATGAACATTGGCGCAGTAACCTTCTCTTATTCAGGAGATTTGACACCCCCATCTTTTTCATGGGCGATTGGGTCTAAGGCTTTGTGTGGTTAGATTGCTTGCCCAGAGACAGGCCCATATGAATTTTTCTTTTCTACTGACTTTTTCAGTTAAGATTTGACAGGCTTTGTGGACAAATGGAAAGAGGAGCCATCGGAAGTGGTCATAACACTATGTTGATAGGCTTTTGAATAAGGGTGAAAATGCGAGTAGATAATAACTGCCTGCATTGGCTATCCGCACCTAACTGTTAATATATATATAAAATTAAATTCACAAAAACGTCGTTTTTGATTTGATTAAGTTTAGGACTTTTAGCTTATGTTAGGTTTTTTTTATTATCATTTCAAAGTCATACCTCATTACATTTACATTTTTTTTTTCTTTTCTTTGGTTATCCAAATCCCAATTACTTTATGAGACAATATATATATATATTCACAAAAACGTCGTTTTGGATTTGATAAGTTTAAGACTTTTAGGTTATGTTAGGTTATTTATTTTTTATTTTTTTATTATCATTTCAAAGTCATACCTCATTACATTTATATTTTTTTTTTTTGGTAATCCAAATCCCAATTACTTTATGAGACAATGATCTATGAATGATAATTGCGAATTGTGTAAGAAGTTAAATCTTAATTTATTTTGATACGTACGAGAGGTTTCATTAAAAAAGTGTAAGGCGCCCCTAAGTACACAGAGAGTATACACATGAATAACCAAACCAGCCCATAAAAAGAAATCCACAAGGACCTAAGCCCTTAGACCCGAAACCCACAAGGAGCACTCAACGCTACAACACGTGAACCTTTCATTTCCTGCCACACTTGCATCACCGTAGTTAATAGAGCTTAAATCTTAATTTATTTAAGTTTGCATATAGTAATAACTGCATTATTTAATCTTGCATATAGATTTATATAGTAATCCAAAACATTCATTACCTCATATGTGGATAGCGGACAATAACCACATTTAATAACAACACTAACTGCGCAGATGCGGATAGTAATCATATAATGCGGATATCTAAAAGTGATAACCGCATTCTGCGGATTCGGATATTGCTAATAACAGCATTCGCACCCGCATTTTCATTCCTACTTTTGAACGTTCTCTTTTCAAGCGCCTTGAGATGGAATGAGCTCGAATAGTACAGAAAAAAAGTAGGGAATTATCAGGCATTGAATGTCTGCAGCCTTCCTGGTTTAAACTTCAAGCGCCTTTAGATGGTTTTTATATTTATTTTGTAACTCAATAGGATTTAATGCGGGATCTTTTTAGATTTAGGTAGTTGGTATCCTACACTATCAATACAGATTCTTTATCGTCTGATGGTTCTAAGTTATAATAAATCTACAAGCTGTTGCAAATATCTTTTTCTTATTCTCTATTTGTGCCAAATTGTGGAGATTTTTATAATATGATAAAGAGCAGATACATTGTATTGGTTTCCTTACCATATAATTTTCTGAATGGAAATTATTGTTTTAATCTGTCTGCCACAATTGTTGCTTATTTTTGCATTTCAATTATAGGTTTTGTGTATGAAGGAAATGTTATTTTCTGGCAGTAATGAAGGGGGGCTCATTGGAAAAAATGCTCGCCGTATGATGGTGCACTTATCGATTCCTATTGATGAAGAAGTGCAACAAACCTTATCCTTTTTTGAAAAGGTTAAGTATGTCTGTTCTTAATTCAGCGATTGTATCATGTTGATCCATTCATTTGCATATATGCATATTTAGATGATTTTATCCTATTGTAAGGTAAATTTTCAATTTTATGTTGTAGATTGAAGCAAGGCGTGGAGGTCTAGGCATGTTGGGTTCCAATGATGCCTCTTTTCGATATCTAATTGAATCATTTCCACGGCTACTTTTGTTATCAGTAGAATACCATATGAAACCTATGGTGGAATTTCTTGAGAATATTGGAGTGCCCAGAAAATGCTTGATAAATCTGATTCTATTATTTCCGCCAATTATTTTTTTCAACATTGAGGTTATTAAACTAAGACTTCTGGCTTTCAAGGAGGTACTATGAATTTCACTTATGCTCATTGTTATTTTATTTTATTCCCAAAAGCACAATGTGGAATGATTTTGAACATAAAGTTTGCTTCTTTCCACTGCAGTATGCAATGATAAAGCTGTAACATTCATGTGCCATTTTGTTGGTTCTAGGTCTCTTCTCCCAGAGATTATTAATAAAAAAAAAAAAAAGAGATTTCTTTTTTTCATTGATTATTTTATCAGATTTATTACTTATAAAAAAAAAATGATTATTTTGTCAGATTTATTGCCCTAGAAAATCTAAGGAATAGCAATTTGTGTTCGCATCTCAGATTCAGATTATGTTGAGCAGACAAATGAATTTCACTTATGCTCATTGTTATTTTATTTTATTCCCAAAAGCACAATGTGGGATGATTTTGAACATAAAGTTTGCTTCTTTCCACTGCAGTATGCAATGATAAAGCTGTAACATTCATGTGCCATTTTGTTGGTTCTAGGTCTCTTCTCCCAGAGATTATTCATAAAAAAAAAAAAAAGAGATTTCTTTTTTTCATTGATTATTTTATCAGATTTATTACTTATAAAAAAAAAATGATTATTTTGTCAGATTTATTGCCCTAGAAAATCATTTAAAATGCATTTATTACTTATGCACTACAAAGCTTTTCTAACGTCATTTAGTATGCGAATGGCTATGAGATCTTCTAGTCATAATTGATTTGCATATATTTTACTGACTTGGTAGGTTTTCTTGTTATTTTGTTATCATGTCTGACTATGTTCATGAATTGTATTGTAGGTCACTGCAGTGGATGGAGATGTTGGCAAATTGTTGCTAAAATATCCATGGATTCTATCTACTAGCATTCAAGAGAACTACAAGGATATTCTTTCTTTCTTTAATTTGGAGAAGGTACAACTATCCTTTCAAGTCATGTTTGCTCGCCCAGCCTAGTTTTTCTAAGATCACACCTCTTTTTCTTTTTGGCTTTTTCCGGATTTTCTTTTTCCTGGGCAAACAGTATAGTTCATATTTATAAGCATGAAAAGTATGTCTGCGTGTGTGTTCTAAAGAGGGATGATATTTGTGGTGACTTGTATTGCTAGTTTACTTTTATGTTGCTTGTGGGACCAACCTAGCAGAGTGCGAGTTCTTATTCCACCCAAGGATATTATTGAAATGTAAAACTGAGGTTTGCATTTATTGATCAGTCACCCTTTTCTAATGCAGAAAAGAATAAATCAAACACTCTCAAATAAGATGCCTAAATGAATTAGCATAGCAGCTGTTGATTTTTCAACCTTTGGATTAGCAGTATATCGTCCAAGACTACAATTTCATTTCCTTTAGAGTAGTGCATTTGTTGTATGGGACTGGGGAAAATGCCAGAGAATCCAACCTGGTCAGAAGCTGATTGAAATCGGTCGGTTCAAGTGCTAGTCATGTTTGGGCTGGTTAGGAAATATTGAAAGGCCGATAGGGTCGGATTGGGGGACGGTTTTGGGTGTTGGAAAATCACCCCATACCTGACCTGACCGACTGTGGTTTATAAAAATAATTTTTAATTTCTAGGGATTGCATTTGCAAATGCTAGCCATCGCTCCCACTCCCCTCTCAAACTCCCCTGCTCTGCTTCCATTGTCAATGTGCTCCATGGCGACATGAATTTCTCCCAGCAAGTTTGAGACCACCAATGAGCTCCTATGCCTCTCCCTTGTTACCCCCACACGATTTGGTGTCGGTGATTGTTGGCAGCAATCCAGCACAAACCGACCAATTGACCAACAATCATTGGTGTCTGGGCGATTTGGCAGTCATGCTTTGGCCGGGCTCTTTGGGAAGTGATTTCCAATGGCCAACACCTGTCAGTTTCGCTATCATAAATGGCCAGCAATTGACTCAAAGGGGTTGGTGCCCAGCACTACTTTGTTGGACGCCTTCCAGCTATTACCTCTCTGGAGCTGCTAGTTACTTTCCCCACCACCCTTTTTTTCATTGGGATTTAGGCTTGGACCTTAGATAACCATATTGGTACCTCATTCACAGTTTAATGTCTGTCCTATCTGTCTTTGCTGGTATGCAGACGTGTTTGTGTATGTCCTTTTATTTGTATCTTTTTGTTTTTCCCTTTTAGGTGGGTGGATGGGTGGAAGGTAAGTCGGGAATGGTTTATTGACTTGACAGAAATGCTGATTAACTACTTTGTATTGGAATATTGGTGAATTTATCATGCTTTATGACAGGTTCCAATAGTGAGTGTTCACCGTGCAATCAAGAGCTGGCCTCTTCTATTGGGTTGTTCAACTAGCAAGCTAAAGTTAATGGTGGAACAGTTTGGCGAATTTGGTATTCAAAACAAAAAGCTGGGTCATGTTATTGCTAAAAGCCCCCAGCTACTATTACGGAAGCGTTGTGAACTTCTCCAGGTAGGTATTACTTGTTTTTAACCAATTTTATGGCATGTATATATTGTAATATACTTCATCTTCCCTTTTCATCCATGGGTAGTACTTCATGATCTTCCGTTTGACATGTTCTATTTTTTCCAAGAGTGCAAAGAAGCTGTTCTAAGTTTTTTCTTTTAAACTGAATGCTTGTAGAATGTCAATTATGCCCCTAAGAAAAACAAATGCCAAAAAAAAGAAAAAAAATAAAATAAAGAGGGTTGGTGGAGCAGCCATGGCTCTGGAGGTTGACCTGGGCTATGGAACCATTTTTTTTTTTTGTTTTGTTTTCTCTCTCTCTCTCTCTCTCATTTTTTTTTTTTTTTTTTATCCTGCTTATTTTTCTTTGTTTTTTCTTTGGGGCATAATTGGCATTTCACAAGCATTTTGTTAAAATATTGACAAAATATGGATGTAAGAATCTATTTGGTGATGGCTCAAATCACAAGGATCTATTTAATAAAATTGAAAATTCATAGGGTTTTTTGATAATGCGTCAAAAAAGTATAGGGAGTGATTTTGATATTTTCCTAAATATTAAAGGTTTTCTTACTTAGATATTGAACTTTTTTGTGTTTGTTTCATATATCATGTTTTTGGTTTGGTTTGTTTATCTATTGTATAAGTTCCCATTGAATAAGAGAAGAACAAGATGTAATTTAAGAAGAATTCTATCAGATGAAGAAAGAAGCAACAAATTGGAAATGAAGCAGAAGAAAAGGACATAATAGTTTTAGCCGATATCTTAGGGTGTGGGGTTGCCATTCTGCCAGTGAAGTATCTAGGTCTTATGTTGGGGGCTTCTTATAAATCTATTCATATTTGGGACGGTGTTATCGAGAAGATTGAACGTCGGTTGGCATGGGTTACCCTTGCCAACTTACCCATGTATTTTTTGTCTCTTTTTCCTCTCCCGGCAAGTGTAGGTGCTCGCATTGAGAAGCTACAATATGACTTTTTATGGGAAGGGATTGGTGATGAGTTCAAATATGACTTGGTGAGTTGGTCAGGTTTGTAACCCAATTTCAGAAGGCGGGTTGGGTATCAGAAATTTGTTGATGTTCAACCGGGCTCTGTTAGGCAAATGGTTGTGGTGTTATGGGATTGAGAGAGAAGCTTGGTGGAGAATTGTGGTGGATTCCAAGTTTGGCAGTTTATGGGGAGGTTGGTACTCATTAGAGCCTGTAGGTGCCTTTAGGGTGGGGTTGTGGAAGAACATCAGGAAAGGGTGGGAGAAATTCTTAGGCCTTTCTAGATTTGAGGTGGGGAATGGGGCTAGGACCAAATTTTGCCATGATTTGTGGTGTAGGGATACAGTTATTTTTTATTTATTTTTTTGATAAGTAAGAAATATTTTATTAGAAAGTATAAGGCGCCCTTAAGTACACAGGGAGTATACATATGAACAACCAAAATAGCCTACAACAAGAAACCTAATGAAACCCGCAAGGACCTAAGCCCTTAAACTCAAAACCTACAAGGAGCACTCAAGCAACAAAACAAACCCCAACAAACCCATAAGGACCTAGCCCTTAAATCCGAAACCCACAAGGAGCACTCAACGCTACAGCACCTGAGCCTTTCCTCTCTTTCTCCTAGAGGGCACACTTGCATCGTCGTAGTTAATGGAGCTTTTTAGGTTCGACACCTCTCTCTTCCCTTTGATCTTAAGATGTGTACCCTCCGTATGAGTAGGAAACTCTCAAGTACGATTCTAAGGGAAGGAATTTAATTGCCTATTCTGACCGGGGAGAACAGGCCATTCGACAGGGAGATTCTGAAATTGCAGAGGCTTGGTTCAATCAAGCCGCTGAGTATTGGAAACAAGCTATAGCACTTACTCTAGGTAATTATATTGAAGCACAGAATCCTCTTCATTGGCATCCAAAATTGCAAAGGACGGATCTTCATTCTTAGCACCATCCGACACCCAATCTAAGGGCATGTTGGGAGGATAGACACTTAAGGGGTAAGGGGAGTCTTCTTCCTCCCCAACCCAAACCTCATCCCCCTAATCCTACACAACAATCTCCCTAGACGGGCTAAAACCTACCAGCCACTTCTGAGATTGGATCAAGCCATCTGACTTGAAATTCACACCCTTTTCAGCGATTGGAGAAATGCAACCACTCGGGAGAAGGAATCCTTGCCGAAGAAAGCTAGATGGAGGAGACTTATTGATCACTCCCCCACCTACCTTCGTCAAGTACTAGACCACTGTCCCGCCCAAAGCTTGAGAAGAAACACCCAAAAACGGTGTCGTCAGAGCACTGAGAGCTGTCACAACCTTGTCAAACAGAGAAGTATCCATCTAAGCAGATATTGCCTTTGATCTGTGGTGATATCTCAGAATTGAATTGGACTCGGACGGATAGATGGGAGCCCCACACTCCGACATTACCGGAAAAGAAAAGAGGAGCCTTTCTCCCGACGCAGCTGCCACTAAAGAAGAGACACCGAAATCTGACCCAATTCCAGAGAACTCAAGTGCCGGAGAAGACCCCTCAGAAAAACCCTTAGAATCCAAATCCAAGCACCCAAAGGGAACACTCACTTCTTCTGGAGGCGGAGCAAAAGCAGAGGCTTGTAGGATAGGAGGCATACATAGAAGACTCCAGAGCAAAAGAAACCAGCCTAGACCCTGCCGACAATAGAAGAGAATGCGCAGCAGCTACCGCCCGATTTGTAAATCCCTCGAAAACAAAGAGATCAGCGGCCAACGACGTGTTCAAGCAAGAACCGGTGCCTTCAGGAGGAAAGGAGAACTCTTCAGCACCTTTAGACAACTCAGAACTGGTCGGAGCAGACAACCCGCCATCCATGTTAATCGTTGCCACCTCCAGCCATTGAAGACCCGATGTAGACCCAAAACCTAAAGAGAACTCAAAACCCGCTTTAGGATCCAAATGGAGCCCTTGACCCGTAACCTCAGTCCGCTTCTCGGCTTTGGGCTTCGTCAAAACCCGGTCCAAACGGAAACCTTTAAAACTGAAATTGGGTTTAAGGCCCAGCCCGAACGCAAACGAACGACCCATCAACGACCTGACCCACCAATCTCACTAGAAAGTTCCTCCACGTCCACAAATTCAAACGAGGCAAAGACTTTCTTGTTGAACCTGGTGTGCCTTGGGCAGAGAGAAGACGTGTTGGATGTTCCTTGCCCTGTAGAATTAGCAACAGTCCTTACCTAGCGGATCCTTCTCCAACACAGAGCAGTCCAAGGCCAGCCACCTCCTTCGAGGCTGCTGGATTCATTGCCGGGAGAAGATCAAGGTCACGCCTCTCAACCAGCGGAATCCGAACCTTTACAGGACCCTTTGACCTCACCACCTCCGTGAATAGCAGTAGAGCACCACCCAAAAAGGGCCAAGCCCCACCTGAGCTTGGTGAGGAGACCTTCAAACTTGAAACCTCCTTCCTATCATTCTTCTCCACCGGAGACAGAACACCAACGGGAGAAGACCTAGACGTGATTTCTAGGAAAACCATCACCTTGCACAACTCATCAACCACTCTGTTCCATCCCCGACTTCCTCATCCCTCCAGGAACAAGATGAACCCTCTTTGGCCACCCATTGCATAGACTGCCAGCTCCAAGAAGCGGCCATCCTTATTACAGCATTTCCGAAAATTCCAAGCCTTTGAATCTTCCCAGAAGGATTTGACAAAATCGTCAACCCCCTGAGACTGCATAGCCTCCTTCACCATTGCGACAACCCAAGCAATACACTGCAAACCTAATAGCGCAAGCCCTAAGAAGCCTTTCCTTCTCTCCATTCTTAGCCTTCCTCCACCGAGAAGAGGAAAGTTTTGGCCTCCACAAAGAAACGCCTCTTCAAAGCCATCCTCTAGAGAACTTAAGAGAAAGGAACCCTAGCGGAACGCACCTACACGCGCCGCCGCTGGGGTGAAAGAGTCGATAGAGACAAGAGGAAAAGAGGAGAGAGGGGGGAGGCTGAAACTAAGCTTCTCAGCCTTAACACCAAATTCAAAAAAGAAAAAAGTGCGGGGATACAGTTCTTAAGGAAGCTTTTCCTGTTTTATTTGGAATTGCTCGTGCGAAGGATGCTTCTGTTGCGGATAATTTGGAGTTCTTGGGCGGTTCTAATTAGTGGAGCATGAACTTTTCTAGAGAAGCGCATGACTGGGAAGTGGATGTCTTTGCTCTTTTTTTTTTTTTTTTTTTTTTTTTTTTTTTTTTTTTTTTTCTTTTTTCCAGGTCTTGCACTCGGTCAATGTAAGAAGAGGTGGTGAAGATAGGTTGTGGTGGGTCTCCTCCAAAAAAGGCTTGTTCAAGGTCGGGTCTTTCTTTAGCTCTCTGACTTGTTTTGTGGGGAGTCACTTTCCTTGGAAGAGCGTGTGGTAGACTCAGGTTCCTATGCTGGCGGCTTATTTTGCGCGGTCGGCGGCTTTAGGTAAGATCCTTTCAATAGATAACCTCAGGAAGAGGCATGTTATTTTGGTGGATAGATGTTGCATGTGCAAGCGAAACGGGGAATCGGGGGATAACTTCTTCTTCATTGCGATGTGGCTTACGCTCTGTGGAGTTCCCTCTTTACTCGTTTTGGTTTATCTTGGGTTATGCCTAGGAGAGTCTTTGGCTTGTTTGGTTGTTGGTGGACGTCTGGAAGGCCGAGGAGTGTTGCGATTTGGAAGATGGTGCCGACATGCCTTCTTTGGTGTGTTTGGAAGGAAAGAAATAATAGGTGTTTCGAGGATTTAAAGAGGCCATTGGATGATATTTTAGTTTTGTTTTTTCATACTTTGTATCTTTCGATGGTGGCTTTTGTGTCCCCTTTGTTGCTTAGTTTTTGCGATTTTCTTGTTCATTTTTCGCTTTCTAGTTAGGTGCTTTCTCTTGTATACTTCCGGTGTATTTAGGGGCGTTTTACGCTTTTAATAAGGCCAGTTTATTACTTATAAAAAAAAGTCTTTGGAAGCTTTTACTATTGTCTATTTAGTTTCATTCTCAAATGGTAGATTGTGGTATCAATAATATGTAACACCTACAGAAGAATAATAATTAGCATGGTAACCGTCAAAGCAATGAGCGTTTTCCTTGTACATTGAGGACCATAATAGCTTAATTGCTCTTGGTAATTAATTAATTAATCATAATACCTTAGATGGCAAGCTTGCCTAATTCCTTCACAAGTTTGAAGGTTCATAATTTACATGAGGAAAATGCAGTCAACTTGGTGGAGTGTTTAGTCATGGCCGTTGTCTGTTAGTGCTAGAGTCTCATTTTTTTTTGTTTTTGTTTTTTCTTTACTTTGCATTATAGGTGCTCTGTGTTATGGGGTTGCTTAGGTGTTGTTCAATTGAATCCAAATCATTCAAGATGGTGGAGGGTAGTTATGGGGTTCGGATTTGTGAAAGTTACAGGGGTTATATTTGTTATATTGGTGGTGTGGGGATAGATTTTTGAATCAGTGTTTTCCAGTTCTGTTTAGTATTGTGAGGAACAAAGATGCGACGGTGGTGGATAACTTGGTCGTTCATAATTGAGCTATTCAATGGAATGTTCTTTTTACGAGGCAAATCAGAGATTGAAAGATGGAGATGGTTCTTTCTTTCTTCGAGCGGCTTTACTCTTTGGTTCGACATGGAGAGAGCGACAGGTTAGTTTGGAACCCCTCTAAAAGGGGTTAATTTGAGGTGAAATCCTATTTTGAAGTGCTTATTAGGAAAAATGGCCCATCATTTCCGTAGAAGAGTATTTGGCGTGTTAAGACTCCGACAAGGGTGGCTTTCTTTGTTTGGTCAGCAGCTTTGGGTAAAATTTTGACGCATGATAAATTGCTTAAGAGGAATGTCGTAGTAATTGAGTGGTGTTGTATGTGTAAGAAGAATGAGGAGTCTATGGATCATCTATTGCTTCATTGTGAAGTCGCCTGTGATCTTTGGAGTTACATTTTTAGTTTATTTGGGATAGAGTGGGTTATGCCACGAACGGTGTTGGAGTTGTTGACTAGTTGGGGTGCGTCGGTTAGGTATGGTCGTGCTAAAGAAGCTTGGCGGTTAACTCCATTGTGTTTATTGTGGTGTATTTGGCGGGAGCGGAATGTGCGGCTCTTTGAAGATGTAGAGACATCATTGGTGGAAACGGAAGCGCTTGCTTAATATGTTATATCTTTAGATAGCGTCCCATCATTGCTTGAATGGTTTTTCTTATTTAGAATTTTTAAATCTATTCTCTTCTCATCCCTTTTAAGAGCTCTCTTGTATACTTCCCGTGTATAAGGGTTACGCCCCTCTGTGCTTTCAATGAATTGAGTTGCAATTACTTATAAAAAAAAAAAATATTCGTTATTTATTCTTGGGTAAGAATGACAGTCGATGGTTGCTAGCCAGCTTTGAGGACTTGCTGCAAGAGAAGGGAATGGCAGTGTTCTGGAGTAACTGCTCTCAGTAATTAGTTAATCATAATACCTCAGTTGGAAAGATTGCCTAATTCTCAAGTCTAAATGCTCATAATATACTTGAGGAAAATGCAGTCAACTTGGCAGAGTAACAAGTTAGTGTTAGAATCTTGTTGGCTTCTTTTTTTTTTCTTTTTTTTTTTCTTTTTTTTTTTTTTTTTTTTTTTTTTTTTTTTTTTTTTTTTTTTTTTTAACTATGCATTAGGTGCTCCATGTTTGAGATTGGTTTAAAGTTATGGGGTTGCTTAGGTGGTGTTCAATTGAATCCAAATCATTCGAGATGGTGGTGGAGGGTAGTTCTGAGATTCGGATTCATGAGAGTTGCAGGTGTTATATACGTCATTTGTTCTTGGGTAAGAATGACAGCCAGCGTTGACGATTTGTTGTGAGAGAAGAGAATTGTGGTATTCTGGAGACACTCCAAAGCTGGTTTCTCTGTTGTCCTTGCCCAATGGTGCTCTAACAAGCTTGGGCGCTTCCTCGTCGTGGAGGAGCGCAGAGGAGGTAGATAGAGGGTTCACATCCTTGTGCCGGAAGGAAGAAATGACAAAGGGTGGACGATTTTTGCGGCGGAGATATGAGGGGCTTTTTAATCTCTTCCAATCGTCTTTCGTCGACCATTGGAAGTGCTACATGTTTTTGATATCATTGATGAAGAGAAGGCCTTAGGTGTCGAGGAGAGTCTGAAGAAGTCAGAAGTTGTCAGTGAGTTAAAAAGATCCACTCCCAAGGAGATGGTGAGTTGGAGGGCAGAAATCTAGGGTCTTGTGGTTAAGGGAGGGTGACAAATGCACAATAATTTTTTTATTTTTATTTTTTGTAATTTTTATTTTTTATAATTTTTTATATTTTATATTTTTATTTATTTATTTATTTTTTCACAAAATGGCTGACTCCAACAGAAGGAAGAACTCCATTAATTCCTTGCTGATTGATGGTACAGTTCTACTGACCGGTTGGAGATCAGTGAGCACATTGTCTAGTTTTATAATAATTTGTACATTGAGCAGTTCTGTTGGAGGCTTTTATTGGATGGTCTTTCTTTTGATTCTATTGATGAGGCTGGGGCTAGTTGGTTGGACAGATTTTGAGGAAAGGGAGCTGTTGGAGGTTGTAAAAGCTATGAATGGTGATGAGGCAACGAGGCCTGTCAGTTTCTTTATGGTGTTCTTCCAAGGTTGCTAGGTTGTTTTAAAAGAGGACATCATGAAGGTCGTTCGTGACTTCCCTGCTAGTGGGAAGTTTGAGAGAAGCCTAAATGCGAGGTTCATCGCCCTTATTCTGAAGATTCCAAGGGTTGTTGACCCCAAGGACTTTTGCATGATTAGTTTAGTGGGTGTAATTTACAAAATTATTACTAAGATTTTAGCAAACAGGCTTAAGATGGTGTTGGAGAAGATTATTTCTAAGTCGCATAATGCGTTTATTCGAGGTAGGCAAATCCTTGATCTTATTCTTATTGCCAATGAATGCCTTGATAGTAGAATAAGATTCGGTGAACTGGGTGTCATATGGAAAATGGTCTTAGAAAATGCTTATGATCATGTTAATCGAGACTTTCTGCTGCACACGCTAAGGAGGTAGGGTCTTGGGGGGAAATGTTGCCTCTTGGAGAGCTCAATATATTTCCTCAGTGCGATTCTCAACTTTTGTGAATGGCACTCACACATGTTTTTTTAGTAGCTCTAATTGGATTCTGTCTCCTTTGTTGTTTGTCATTGTGATGGAGGCGTTGGTTAGGATGATTTCTGTTGCATTGAGTGGGGGTTTCTTGTCTGGCTTCTCTATGGGTGGAATTGATAATGTGGATGGGTTGGCTGGAATTTTCGGTTGCGAGGTTTCTTTTCCGCCTTTGAAGTATCTTGGCCTACCGTTGGGGGCCACCTTTAAGGCCAAGCATATTTGGGACAGTGTTATTGAGAAGATAGAGCGTCATTTGACTAGTTGGAAATGGATGTATCTGTCTAAGGGTGGTAGAGTTACCCTCATCAAGATTACACTTTCCAATTTACTTACGTACTTCGTGGCCCTATTTCCTCTCCCTGTGGTTGTTGCTTACTGTATTGAGAAGTTTCTATGTATTTTTTATGGGGTGGGCTAGGCAAAGAGTTCAAATATCATCTGGTAAGTTAGGTCAATGTTTATACGCCAATTTTTGAAGGAGGGCTAGGGGTTCGGAACTTGTTGATGTTCAAGTGTGCTCTCTTAGGAAAATGGCTTTGGCGCTATGGGCTTGAGAGAAAAGTTTGGTGGAGAGTGGTTGTGGACTCTAAATTTGGAAGTTCATGGGGTGGGTAGTGCTCTATTGAGCTTCTGGGGGCATATGGAGTGAGGTTATGGAAGAATATTAGGAAGGGTTGGTAGAAAATAAAGAGAGAAGGAAAATTCTTATTACTTGCTTGTAATTGTTTCATACGATTGCATAGTTTTAAATAGAAGAAACCTATAGACTAATATGGAAAGAAATAAAGACAATATTACAATCAGAATAAATAAAGAAAAATCATAGTATGTCGGCAGTTACCATCTTCAACACTCCTTCTCAAGGTTTTTTTAATAAGTAAGAAAAGTTTTAGTAAAATGCGTAAGGCGCTCCTAAGTACACAAGGAGTATACACGAACAACCAAACCAGCCCACAAAAGGAAGAAGCAAACCCACAAGGACCTAATCCCTTAAACACAAAACCCACAAAGAGCAACCCACAAAAAGAAAAAAGAACCCCCAAAAAAAGAACCCTAAAAAACCAAAAACCCTCAAACCTGAACCCTCAAGAAGCATTCCCCGCTACCGCACATGAGCCTTCCCTTTCCTATGCCGAGTGGACGCACTTGCATCTCCGTAGTTGATGGAGCTTACCAAATTCAAAATCTCTCTCCTGCCTTTGGACTTCGGACATGCAACCTTAACTTTTCGAAGAAAGTCCTCTTGAAAGGTATCCAGAATCGCCAAGGACGGATATTCATTTTTATTACTATCCACTTCCTAATCCAAAGCCATGCTGGGAGGAAGAATACCCAAAGGGTACGGGGAATCACCAGCCTCCCCATCCCAAATCTCATCACTTTGCTCCCACACAACTATCTCTCCAGATGGATCAAACCATATTGGCCACTTATGAGATTGGGACAAACCATTCACCCTGAATTCATTGCCCTTTTCAG
This sequence comes from Alnus glutinosa, assembly GCF_958979055.1. NCBI lineage: Eukaryota > Viridiplantae > Streptophyta > Magnoliopsida > Fagales > Betulaceae > Alnus > Alnus glutinosa. The sequence goes on along the minus strand of NC_084888.1, from coordinate 19,369,097 downwards.
CGATTGGAGAGGCGCAACCACTCAAAGGAGAGAGAACACTCGGGAGAAGAAATCCTTCTCAAAGAAGGCTAGACGGAGGAGACTTACCGAGCACTCCTCCAGCTGGCTTCGGCGAGGACTGGACCACGGTCCCACCCATGGCCTGAGAAGAAGCCCCCAAAAACGGTGTTGAGGAGCACCGAGGGTTGTCACAGCCTCATCATACAAAGAAGTATCCATCTGAGCAGTTTTTGCCTTCGATCTCAGTTGGTATCTCAGAACCGATTTGGACTCGGACGGGTAGATGGGACCCCACTCTCCGACATCATCAGAAGAGAAAAGCAGAGCCTTTCTCCCAACTGCCTCCTCAAACAGAGAAGTATCCATCTGAGCAGTTTTTGCCTTCGATCTCCGGTGATATCTCAGAACGGATTTGGACTCCGACGGGTAGATGCGAGCCCCACTTTTTGACATCACCGGAAGAGAAAAGCGGAGCCTTTCTCCCAACGCAGCCGCTCCAAAGAAGAGGCACCGAAAACTAACCCAACTTCAGAGGACTCAAGTGCCGGAGAAAACCCCTCAGAAGGCTATGTCTCACATGCCCAGCTTGGATAAGGCTGAATGAAAAATACTACTAGACACACCCTTTGTCAACATATCCGTCAGTTGTTCTTTTGTCTTCACATATGGTGTGCAGATGATACCTTCTCGGAGCTTTTCTTTAATAAAGTGTCGAACAATTTCAATATGCTTGGTTCGATCATGTTGGACTAGATTATGAGCAATACTGATTGCTGCTTTATTATTACAATACAATTGATTTGAGTCGTTTGAGTCAAACCCAAGCTCTTTCAAGAGTATCGTCAACCATAATGTTTCACACACTCCTTGAGCTATAGCTCTAAATTCTGCTTTTGCACTAGATCTAGCAACCATAGACTATTTCTTGCTCCACCATGTAACCAAATTACCTCTTACAAATGTGCAATAACTTGACGTGGATCGTCGATCCATAATCGAGCCAACCAAATTTGCATCTGTATAGGCTTCTATTTTGAAATGATCATGTTGAGAAAACAACAGCCCTTTACCTGGTGAGGATTTTAAGTAGCGAAAAATGTGATAAATTGCTTCCATATGAGGCTCTCGTGGAGAATGCATAAATTGACTCACCACACTAACCGCATATGCAATGTCTGGACGGGTATGAGATAAATAAATCAACTGTCTAACCAATCGTTGGTATATGCCCTTATCCACCAAAGGGCTCTCTACCTTCTCCCAGTTTAACATTTACCTCTATTGGATTGTCAGTGGCTTTACATCTGAGCATTCCTATTTCCTTAAGAAGATCAAGTATGTATTTTTGGTGGGAGATAAATATACCATGCTTTGACCTTGCTATCTCAATGCCAAGAAAATATTTCAGACTCCCCAAGTCCTTTATTTCAAACTCATTAGCAAGACAGTGTTTTAAGTTCTGTATCTCCCCATCATCATTTCTTGTTAAGACAATATCATCAACATACACAATTAAAGCTGTTACCTTTCCTTGAGAGGAATGCTTAATGACGAGTGTATGATCACCCGACTTTGCTTGTAACCAAATCTCTGCATAGCTCGGGAAAATCGCTCGAACCATACTCTTGGAGATTGTTTTAGGCCATACAAAGCCTTCTTTAGTTTGCACACTTTTCCCACTAAGGATGAATCTTCCAATCCAGGGGGAATTTCCATGTATACTTCTTCTTCTAGGTCTTCATGGAAGAAATGCATTTTTTCACATCAAATTGATGTAGAGGCCAATCCAAGTTTGCAGCTATAGACAGTAGAACCCTAATTGAGTTCATCTTTGCTATTGAAGCAAATGTTTCCTCATAATCAATCCCATAGGTCTGAGTAAAGCCTTTTGCAACAAGTCTGACTTTGTATCGTTCCACAGAACCATCGACCTTATGCTTGATAGTGACCACCAACTTACAGCCAACAACCTTCTTTTCATTAGGTAATTTAACCAAATCCCAAGTCTTGTTTTTGTGAAGAGCTTTTGCATCGCTGCCCTCCATTTTGGATCACTAAGTGTTTCCTGTAGATTTCTAGGGACAGACAAAAAAGACAATTTGGATACAAAGAAATGATATGATGAAAAAATGTGTTGATAAGAAACAAAATCAGAAATTGGATGGTGTGTACATGACCTAACTCCTTTGCGTTGTGCAATGGGCAGAAGGTATTACATAATTCATATCAGAAGTAGAAGTAGTATTACCTGAGCCAGGATTAGATGTTTGGCATGTAGCATCAGGAATGGTCTTATTTTTTTCGTTCATTAGTAAGCTATTGTTGCTCCGGCTTCGGCATAGGAATAGGGACAGGTAACAGAGTCAAAAAAATCCTCTTCAATCTTACTCTCCCCCTGAAGAGGAGTTTGGGATGAAGAGAAGTATGATTGTGGTTCAAAGAAAGTGACATCCATAGAGACAAAGTGTTTTCTCGATGGGGGGTGATAACATTTGTACCCGTTCTGGTAGCAGAATAGCCCACAAAAACACATTTGAGGGCGTGAGGGTCTAACTTACTTCTAGCAGGAACATGAACATGGACAAAGCAAACACAACAAAAAAACTTTTGGAAAAAACACCTTTTGACGTAGGGAAAGGTGGGGACAACACCTCGAGAGGTGTTTTGAAATCTAATACCTGAGAATGCGTCCTTTTGATGAGATATGTAGCAGTGAGTAAGGCGTCCCCCTAATAAGATTTGGGAACATGCGTGTCAAGCATTAGGGATCAAGTTACCTCTAAAAGATGCCGATTTTTCTGTTCAACAACACTATTTTCCTGCGGAGTATCGACATGTGGTTTGGTGTATAATACCTTGCTCTCGAAAATACGTCTCAAGATTACCAAACATATATTCACCTCCATTGTCATAATGAACAACTTAGGATAACTCAGTAGAGCTACATTGGAGGATATTTCTTTTGGCCTCTATTGTTACTTGTTGTGGAGTTTAAGGGGCATTTCTGTTCATGATTTCCGTGAATGGCTGTCCTTGAAGCTTTGAATGGAGTTTAGGAATATATCCTCCTTTGGTACTTAAGGAGATGGAGAGGCGGTGTTGCGTGGAGGGAAAGTCGTTTGTGTTTACGGTAGTAGAAGGAGCCTCGGTGGTGAGACTGGAAGAAAGGAGGAGGAATTTCTCAGGGCTGGTACTGCTTGGTGCTCAAAGTGTTGGTTGGCTAGTGTCGACGATGGAGAGTTTGCTGTGGTACCCGGGGGATAAGGACTTTGTTAGGTCCTGCAGAGAGGGGTCTAAGGTGCTTATTGTTAGATGAGGTGGTAACGCAGGTGGTAGATTCCTCGAAGTGGCAGCTTATGCTGTGGGTGGCCGGAGAGGGATTATCTACTTTCCTGAAGGGTATGAGGGGTGGGGCTGGAGGAAAGTCGTTATTGAGTTGGGGAAGGTCAGAGATTTTCTTAATTTCCCGGATGGGCATGGCTTGTTGCGTTCAACATCAAATCCAGAGAAGATGCGGAGAGCAGGTGATGTTGATGTTGATATTGAAGGTTCTGCCCCTTCAGTCCTTGTCGTCTCTCCCGGCAAAATCGGAGTCTTCCTTCGTGGAGGTTCTGTGCAGGGGCGCCAATTGCCTGGAGGTGGAGAAGAAGCTATCTCTCCCAGTGGTTCCGGTAGAGGCGAAGCACCGTGTTCTCTCGGTGAAGGAGAAGAAGCTGTACCGTTCAGAGAAGCCTTCGGTAAAGGTCCCTTGTGACCGTTGTGATGCAGAGAACGTGGAGGAAGGGATGGGTGTCAGTCGGCTGCTTGAAAATTCTGCTGCTCGAGGCAAGAAGGATATCTTCCTTGGTGATCACTCTGCAGATTCTCAGCTGACAGGTGTGGTTCACACGTTCCCCTCTCTTTTGTTGTGGAAAAGCCAGCTGGAGAAGTTGAAGGCTGACGTGGACCAAGTTCTTAGCAGAGTTTGTGAGGGGCTTTCTTCGTTTGGGCCTGGCCTTAAGTCCAAACGAGTTGGGCGGAAGAACAAGACCAAGAAAAAGAAGAGGAGATTGCGTTGGGTCCTAATAGTCCCAAAACCCATCGTCTCGGACCCATTAGCTAATTCGTCTGTGTGTCCAGAGGTGGATCCGTCGCCGACGTCGGGTTACGGTGGGTCAGAGAAACATTCGGCAGTCTTTGAGTTTTCCGGTGGGTCTTATTCTATGTCGCTTTCATCTGGTCTATCTGGTCCGGAGCTTCGGTCTCCCAAACCCGTGCGAGGTCCTCAGCTTGATTACGGGGCAGCGGTTTTGGAGGATGGTGTGGGTTCGCCTGAGTTGCTGGGCTTCTCTTCGGTGAGTCCAGAGATTTCCGGTGGGTCGGATTCTTCCACTGTTATCCCTGTTTTGGCTAGCTTGGCCCCCCAACTGGAACCTAATTCTGGGATTTCGCTGTCCGTTCTTGGTCTGGAGACCAATCTTGTTTCAGGTGTTTCTCAGGTGCATGTAGAAGATGCGTTGGGTGTCGGGGCTGGTTCGAACCCTCCGGTTTCTTTGGTTGTTTCAAAGTTTTCCCCCTCTATTTCTCCGTTGGTTTCTGGCCTTTCCCTTAAGTCTTGTTCTGGTTTGGGGTGTAGGAATGGGTTGGATATTGTTTCGATCCTGGAGGAGGGAGTTTTTCCTGGGGGCATTCCTTGTAAGCAGGAGGGTTCAAAGGAGATGTCCTCTTTTGGTGCTCAATCTGTTCTAAGGTCTGCGATAGTGGAGGGTGGTGTAGGTGATGAGGTGGAGGGTTTGAGCCCGTTATCAATTCTGCCTCTGGCAGTGGAGTTGGACAAGGATTCAAGCTTGAATGTGTCTCCTAGATGGGTGATGGCGAGGGTGACGAGTTACTATAAACTAATGGGATAATTGCACCGTTGGTCCCTATGGTATGCCATAATTATTTTTCACTCCATATGGTTTAAAAAGTTCATGGGAGGTCCCTGTGCTATGTAATAATTACAAATCGATCCCTAGCGTCAAATTCTGTTAAATTTTTTAACAGATTCTTTCAAATGCCACGTCAGCGCCACGTGTCGCCAATAAGATGGCGACACGTGTCCATCTTAATAAAAAGTATAAATTTATTAAAAAATAAATAAATATACTTATTTAAAAAAAAAATTAAAATTCAAAAAAAAAAAAAAACCAAAAAAAAAAAGCAGCAAGGGGTGGCTGGGCCACCCCCAGTGGTCGGGGGTGGCGCGCAGCCACCCCCAGTTGCATGGGGGTGGCCTTCGGGCCACCCTTTTAAGATCCAGGAGTGGCCCGATGGCCACCCCCAGCCACTGGGGGTGGCCGCGGGCCACCCATGCCACCCCTGGGGGTCTTGCTTCCCTTTTTTCTTTTTTTCTTTTTTTCTTTTTTTCTTTTTTTTAAAAAAAAAATAAGTATTTTTATTTATTTTTTAATAAATTTATATTTTTTTTTATTAAGATGGACACGTGTCGCACAGGGACCTCCCATGAACTTTTTAAACCATAAGGAGTGAAATAATTATGGCATACCACAGGGACCAACGATGCAATTATCCCTAAGCTAATAGGAGTGTCTTGTGACCAATTTGAAGATAAATTGTTGGCTTTGTTTGAACTAATTGAAGCCAGGCGGGCCGATTCTTCGGCTACGGTTCCCACTGCGTCAGGAGTGAAAGGTCATAGGGAGATTAAGCGGTTGGATTGTTCCATTAACTATGACAAGAAGGGGGAGGAATCTTATAGAAGGAGAGGTAAGGGTAGGGGCTTGTTTGGTGTTAATGAAACTTAAAATTCTATCGTGGACTGTTAGGGGGATTAATGAGCTAGACAAGAGGTTGCGTATTAAAGGGCTCATTAGAGATTGGAAGGTTGATTTGGTGTGTTTGATGGAGACTAAAATGGAAGTCATTTCTAGAGAGGTGGTTCGAAGTTTATGGGGTTGCCGTCATGTGGATTGGTGTTTTATGGGGGCTAGTGGGGCGTCAGGTGGGATTCTAATTATGTGGGATAGGAGGGTTGTGGAGAAGGTAGATGATTGCGTGGGTCGATATACGTTAGCTGTTTCGCTGCGTAACGTTGATGATAATTTTATGTGGGCGTTTGGGGGTGTGTATGGGCCTAATGATGATGGAGAGAGGAGGGTGTTGTGGAATGAGATGGCTGGATTGATGAGTTGGTGGGATAGGCTGTGGTGTTTTGGGGGAGATTTCAATGTGGTGCGGTTTCCAAGTGAGCGTTCCGGTGTTGGTGGTTTTTCTGTTGCTATGGAAGAGTTCTTTGAGTTCATTCATGGGCAAAGTTTGGTGGATGTTCCTCTCCAAGGAGGGCATTTCACTTGGTCCAATAATCAGGTATGGTCTAAAATTGATAGATTCCTTTTATCTTCGGAATGGGAAGAACATTACCCTGATGTGTCACAAAGTCGTTTGCCTAGACTTGTATCGGATCATTTTCCTTTGATGTTGGATTGTGGAGCGCAAAGAGAAGGGAAAGGATACTTCAAATTTGAAAACATGTGGCTCAAATCCAATGGCTTTGTAGATCTTGTGCAACGTTGGTGGGAGTCTTATGTTTTTCAAGGTTTGCCAAGTTTTGTGCTGGCTAACAAGTTGAAAGCTTTAAAGGTGGATTTGAAGAAATGGAATGCGGAGGTTTTCGGGGAGGTGGGGAAGAAGAAGAAGGAATTATTGGAAGGTATTAATGAGCTGGAGTGTTTTGAAGAAGCTCGGGGGCTAGTGGAGGAGGAGCGGGTTCAGAAGTCAGACATGATCAGGGAGCTGGAAAAAACTCTCCTGTGTGAGGAGGTTAATTGGAGGCAAAAATCTCGGGCTCTGTGGCTAAAGGAAGGGGATAATAATACTAAATTCTTTCACAGGATGGCTAATTCGCATCGGAGGTTCAACCATGTGGGAGTCTTAAGGATCAATGGGGCTTTGTCTTCTAATCCGGTGGAAATTAAGGATCATATTGTGAATTATTACGACTCACTGTACACTGAGCAAAATTCATGGCTGCCAAGGGTGGATGGGATTTCTTTCTCCTCCATTGATGCGGATGAGTGTCTCTGGTTAGAATGAGGTTTTGAGGAACTTGAGGTGTGGGAGGTGGTGCGGGAGGTGGTGCGGGAGATGAACGGGGATAAGGCTCCGGGTCCAGATGGTTTTTCTATGGCGTTCTTTCAGCAATGTTGGGGGGTTCTCAAAAAAGATATTATGGCAGTATTTTCAGAATTTCATAATAGTTGCCAGTTTGAGAGGAGCTTGAATGCAACTTTTGTTTCCCTTATTCCTAAGAAGGCAGATGCGTTGGAGGTTAAGGATTTTAGGCCTATTAGTTTGGTGGGAGGGGTCTACAAAATTATTTCTAAGGTCCTTGCTAACAGGCTCAAATCAGTGTTGGAAAAAATTATTTCGAGCTCTCAGAATGCTTTTATTGGTGGAAGGCAAATCTTGGATTCAGTTCTTATAGCCAATGAATGTTTGGATAGCCAATTGCGGTCAGGGGAGGTCGGGTTATTGTGCAAACTGGATTTGGAGAAAGCTTATGATCACGTGAATTGAGATTTCCTTCTTTACATGCTTCAGAGGTGTGGGTTTGGGGAGAGGTGGAGGAAATGGATTAAATTTTGCATATCGTCAGTAAAATTTTCCATTTTGGTTAATGGTACCCCTTTTGGTTTTTTTCAGAGCTCGTGGGGGATTAGGCAAGGTGATCCTCTTTCTCCTTTACTGTTTGTGGTGGTTATGGAAGCGCTCAGCAGGATGTTGTATGCGTCTATGCGTCAAGGATTGCTGTCAGGTTTCTTAGTGGGTCTTAGGGGTAATGAAGCTTTAGTGGTGAATCACTTACTGTTTGCGGATGATACCTTAATTTTATGTGGAGCACAGGCTGAGAACGTTCGAAATTTGAGGTGTACTTTCTTATGTTTCGAAGCGGTGTCAGGGTTGAGGATCAATTTAGGCAAGTCCGAATTGGTCCTTATTGGCGAGGTGGAAGATGTGGAGTCTTTGGCACATATTCTGGGTTGTAAAATTGGGTTTCTGCCGATGACTTATTTGGGTATGCCGTTGGGAGCGTCTTTCAAGTCTATTTCTATTTGGAATGGGGTTATTGAGAAGGTGGAACGAAGGCTGGCTAGTTGGAAGAAACTTTATTTATCCAAGGGTGGTAGGGTGACGTTGATTCACACTACTCTCTCTAGCATTCCTTCTTATTATTTATCTTTGTTCCTTATTCCTGTGAGTGTAGCTAAGAAACTGGAGCGGCTTCAAAGGGAATTTCTGTGGAGTGGTATGGGTGATGAGGCTAAATTTCATCTAGTCCATTGGCATCGTATTTGTACTCTAATAAAGGCTGGTGGACTGGGAGTTCGTAATGTTATCAATTTTAATCATGCCTTATTGGGGAAGTGGATCTGGAGATTTTCTCAGGAGCGCGATGCTTTATGGAGATCGGTGATTGAGGTGAAGTATGGGAGTGTGAGGGGAGGTTGGTGTTCTTTGCCGGTGACGGGGCCTTTTGGAGTCGGTGTTTGGAAGTTTATTCGAAAGGGGTGGGATAATGTTGTCAAGTTTTTGCGTTTTGAGGTGGGTGATGGGTCTCATATTCACTTCTGGCATGATTTATGGTGTGGGGATAGGCCTCTCAAGCTTGGTTTTCCAGCTTTATTTTCTATTGCGCGTTTTCCTGAAGCTTGGGTGGTGGATAATTTGTCTGTGGTAGGAGGCGTGGCTCATTGGAATGTTCTCTTTACGCGCAATGTTCAAGATTGGGAGGTGGAGATGGTGATGTCCTTCTTCGAACAGTTATACTCTACTAGGGTTCGGCATGGGGAGGTTGATAGGGCGGGGTCGATTCTTTCCAAGAGGAGGAATTTTGAAGTGAAGTCTTTTTATAGAGCTTTAGTTTGTCACGAGACGACTTCCTTTCCTTGGAAGAGTATATGGTGTGTCAAAGCTCCGAAGCGGGTTGCGTTCTTTGTCTGGACAGCGGCTTTAGGGAAGATTTTAACTCATGACTATTTACGTAGGCGTGCTATTGTGGTGGTAGAGTGGTGTGTTATGTGTAAGAAGCATGGGGAATCCGTTGATCATCTTCTTCTTCATTGTGACGTGGCTCAGATTGTTTGGAGTTCTTTTTATAGATTGTTTGGGGTGGAGTGGGTTATGCCTAGTAGTGTTGTGGATTTATTTAGTGCTTGGGGCACTTTGCTGGGTCGTGGTCTTGTTCACCGTATTTGGAAGCAGGTTCCTCTATGTGTCTTGTGGGGCTTGTGGCGTGAGAGAAATTCGAGGCTTTTTGAGGATGTGGAGGTACAGGTTGGGGCTCTTTGTAGAAATGTGCTTAATATGCTATATCTTTGGGTGTTGGCGCATAGCTTGGGTAGTATGCCGTACGCTGATTTTTTACTTTCTTGTTCGTTTCAGTCCTTTTTTTAGGGGCTCCTTTGTATACTTCCTGTGTACTAGGGTTGCGCCCCTCTGCGCTTTTTAATGAATTCATACTTATCAAAAAAAAAAAAATGAACAATTTTTTTCATGGTATTAAACTGAGTCTGAACCATCTTGTGAAACATTCGAAACATAGAAAACACTTCACTTTTGTCCTTTAACAAGTAGATCCATGGGGTCTGAGAAAAATCATCAATAAAGGAGACAAACCACCGATAACTAGATAAAGAGACCACTCGTGAAGGGCCCCACAGATCAATATGAATGAGAACAAAAGGTGCATTACTTTTATTGATACTAGGAGAAAAAGACACACGATGGTGTTTTGAAAGTCCACAAGTTTCACATTGAAACTTAGATACATTATTATGCAAAAATAGCGCAGGAAACATGCGTTGTAAAATTAAAAAGTAAGGGTGCCCTAAGTGTTGATGCCTAAGCCAAATTCTAGTTGCAAAGTCATCCGCCCGAACCATATGATAAGCCTGTATGAGCCGACTTTGTGTGTTGGGCTGAGAGTCCAGATAGTACAAGCCATCCTTCAAGCTACCACTGCCAATCATCTTCCTTGTGACTAGGTCTTGAAAGAAGCAATAGTAGAGTAAAAAATTACTCGACAGTTCAACTCAATGGTAATACGTGCAATGGATAATAGATTAGCAGCAATATTAGGGACATGAAGGATTGAGGCCAAGGTCATAGAAGGGGTGACAGAAACAGATCCTTTACCTGACATTGGCGACAGAGAATTGTCAGCTATTCTAACTTTGTCTATACCTGAACAAGGATTAGATGACGAAAAATAAAGGAAACATACCAGTCATATGATTAGAGGCACCAGAGTCAATGATCCACAGATCATTAGAGGGGGTAGCAGATGCATGCAAAGCAATGGCTAAATTACCTGTAAGAACGAAGGAGAATGCAGCAGAAGGTGTGTCTAATCGAGACATAAGTCGACGAAGTGCTTCTATCTTGTCTTTACTTAGTCCCTCCATATCAGTAGTAGAGGGATGAGTATTAAGTGTGGGAATGGTCATCTCAATTGTGGAAGTATGATGGGCTCGAGGCTTGGTTCCTCCACTTGTGCGACCCCCACGATCTCGAGTAGGACGGCCATGAAGTCTCCAGCAAGTCTTCCAAGTATGTCGCGACCTATTACATGCATTTGCTATTCTGCCACTATCACGAACTTTGAAATTATCTCTCAAAGTGTGTTGAGATGTACCCACAAGAGCAGATTGGGTCTGTGAACTGGGATAAAGCATGGTGCTACGAAGACTCTCCTCAATTTGAATGTATGAAAAAAGCTCTTGTAGTGATGGAAGAGGTTCCTTCCCAAAAATCTGAACCCGCACAGGATCATACTCTGAATTCAATCCACTTAAGAACTCATAAATGCGTTCCTCTTCAATCATCTTAATTTTAATGGCATCAGCAGTACACACAGATTGCAAATTCTGTTAATGATCTAACTCCTGCCACAAACTACGGAGCTTATGAAAATAAGTGGCTACTAGCCAATCACCTTGGGTTAGTCCATGGATTCGACACTGCAAGTCATATTTTAGTGTAGCATTCCCCACTTTGGAATATGTCTGAGCAGCAGCATCATCCCAAACCTCTTTTGTTGTATGAAGAAATAAGTACCATTGATTGATTTCCGCTTGCATTGAATGCAACAACCATGCCATGACAGTAGAATTTTCTGTTTCCCATTTATCATAAGTAGGATCATTGGGCTTTGGTTCTTGAATTCTACCATTCAAGTATCCCATCTTCCCTTTGCTCTTAATAGACAAAAGAGCAGATTATGATAAAAGATAATTGAGCCCATCCAATTTGATAGTTGTGATTTGAAGTGTTGGATTTTCACCATGGGAGGTCACTTGACTCGTTACCCTTTTCGTCTTATTTGTCTCTGACATTTTTAAATCAGACACCCAACCAAATAAATTGCTCCAACACAACCGGTGGGCTCAAAAAAGATTACAAGTAAAAGAGAATACTAAAATTGAACCATAAAAGAATACTGATTATTCTACAATTAGCATCTGCCCTTTTCTTTTTTCTTTTTTTCCTAAACTGCAGGCCGTTTATGTCATACTTGTTTTTGCTAAACTGCAAGTCGTTTCATTAGGGCTGAATGACAGAGCAGTAACTCCCTTCTGAACGACATGTCATTCTCAACTAGTCATAGAATGACGTATCGTTTAGTCATGCAGAACAGAATCGTTTTGCTGTCGTTAGATGTGACGTCCTACATCGCCTGGGAATGAGGATGTGCTTATATGCATAAATGCACCCTTTATGACACAACGCGTTTTAAAGCCGTGATGGTTATGAACCTATCAGAACTCCGCAGTTAAGCGTGTTTCTGCGAGAGCAATCCCAGGATGGGTGACCTCCTGGGAAGTCTGGTTTGGGGAGCCAAAAGCAGACAATATTGTGTCATTGGGGGTGGGTCGTTACAAATGGTATCAGAGCCATTGCCCAGCCTGAGATGGTGGGAGCGTGCACAAGCCCAATGAGGGACGCCAGCGGGGACGCTGGGTCCAAAGAGGGGGTGATTGTGACGTCCCACATCGCCTGGGAATGAAGATGTGCTTATATGCATAAATGCACCCTTTATGACACAACGCGTTTTAAAGCCGTGATGGTTATGAACCTATCAGAACTCCGCAGTTAAGCGTGCTTCTGCGAGAGCAATCCCAGGATGGGTGACCTCCTGGGAAGTCTCGTTTGGGGAGCCAAAAGCGGACAATATTGTGTCATTGAGGGTGGGTCGTTACATTAGAGGTCCACGCGCTGTCGGTCACGTACTCCAATAGGCCTCTAAAACTCCAGATCAAAACAGAAATCGCCGAACAAGCCAAGGAAGACCACCTTGTTCACAATTGATTCATCAAACACAGTTGAAAATAAAATATGACTTCTAAACAACCAAGTGTGTGTTTGTGTTTAACAAAATATCGTAAATGCGAAAAAGAAAATAGACAAGATATTTGTTGACGAAGTGGAAACTCTGTGAAGAGAAAAACCATTCCGGGACAGCCAAACCCAGGAAATTCACTATCCAAAGACAAAGCAAGTTATAAAGCACTCGTACTCATAAAAACTATTACAGTAGTCATACCTTTTAACTATAACACGAAGCACATCGTGAACGTTTCTCAACCAAGTCTCCTACTTGAAGGGGTCTTTGATGAATTCATTTACCTTAGGGCCGACCCCTAAGATAGACTTCACACGAACAAAGGTAGCACACACCGGCAATGGCTAGAGAGCTAGCGGATCTTCAATTCTCCCTAAACACCCTCTCTAAGCACTGTGGAATTTTATACTGAATTTTTACAAATAACAAGCCTAGAGCCCTCTTTATATGGGCTTCAGAAGACAAATTCGAACTTTGACTATGGAGCGTCCGGACGGAAGATAGCCTCGTCCGGACAGTCTTCTACGACCGTCTCTCTAGAATAGCGCGATTCTTCTCAAAACAAGACCACGTCCGGGCGGTCTTCGCTGTAACTCCTCTCCGCGCTCGTAAAGGAAACCCGAAATATTCTAGATATCGTCTGGACAAGTTGCCACGTCGTCCGAACGTCTTGTAGAAACTTTCCAAACAAGTGTCGACTGAAATCTAACTCCGAGTTGAAATTGGAGAAGCTTGACTTAGCGTCCGGACGGTGTTGCCCTGACGTCCGAACGTTTTCATCGTTGAAGCTTCTAGACACTGTGGGGCGTCCGGACGCCTTTAAAGGCCCGTCTAGACGGTTGCACTGGAACTGACTAGCTGACTTGGAATTTGCATGGAATCTTCATGAACATCTTCTAGAAACTTGTGTCAAGGCACATAGCTTGAAATAAACACTGTCCATAAAATTTGAAGATTCTAAATAAGACTGATAATCCTGTTTAAATAGCAACCATTACATAAAGTGTTTTTGTCATTCAGAATGTAGCCAACATAAAATACTAACAATAGTGATTAGTGTTAGGGATGGATCAAGTGCTCACCAAATCGCCACCATTCGTCAGAGAAACAGCCCAGAGAACGCCAGTTGGACCTTCTGTGGACCGTGCGACTTAGATGATGGTGAGCCACATCTAGTTGCACAATCACAAAGAAGTAACAACGGCTGGCAGAGAAAAAAAAAAAAAAAGAACCGAAGAACCCAAAACAAAGGAACCCTAATTCGGTTCTGATACCATATAGAAAATAAAGAGAGAAGGAAAATTCTTATTACTTGCTTGTAATTTTTTCATATGATTGCATAGGTTTAAATAGAAGAAACCTATAGATTAGTATGTAAAGAAATAAAGACTATTACAATCATAATAAATAAAGAAGAATCATAGTATGTTGGTAGTTTCCATCTTCAACAGGGTTGGGGGAAGTTTTCAAGTCATACCAAATTTGGGGTGGGAGATGGCTTCAAAATTAGATTTTGGCACGACCTATGGTATGAGGATAGGACCCTTAAGGATGCTTTTCCAGATTTATTTGGTATTACTTGCGCAAAAGGATGCTTTTGTTGTGGCTCTCCTAGAGCTTTCCGATGTCTCAATTCAGTGGAACGTGAGCTTTGGTAGGGTGGTTGAGGATTGAGAGGTGGATGTCTTTGTCTCATTCTTTGGGGTGTTGTATTCAGTTAGAGCGAGATGGGAAGGTGAAGACAAGTTAAGGTGGATCCCCACCAAAAGAGGTTTGTTGTTAAATTCTTCTATAGTGTCATGGCTTGTAATGACAGATTTCGTTTCCCATGGAAGATTCCTTTCAGGGTGGCATTTTTTGCTTGATTGACAGCCCTTGGGAAGATCTTAACTATAAATAATTTCAAGAAGTGGCACATCATTGTGGTCGATAGGGGCTGCATGTGTAAAATGAATAGAGAGTCCGTGGACCATCTTCTTCTCTATTGTGAAGTTACTTCTGCCATTTGGAATGTGTTTTTCAGTCAATTTGAGTTGTCTTGGGTTATGCCTATATTTGTTAGTGGACTGCTGGCAGCTCTCGGAGTGTTGTGCGAAAAATGTTGCATTCGAGCCTTTTGTGCTGTTTATGGAGGGAGAGGAACGATAAAAGCTCTGATGATCGTGAGAGGATTTTGGGGGAGATTCAGTCTTTATTATTCAATACTCTGTATCTTTAGACAGTTGCTTTAGTTTATATCTTTTGGTAATAAGTTATCATATATTTTTTTTTTTTTTTTTTGCTCCTAACTAGGTGTTTTCTCGTATACTTCCTGTGTATTTGGGAGTGCTTTACCTTTCTAATGATATTTCGAATACTTATAAAAAAAAGTTTGAAGGCTCTTCTTCAATTGTACCCTTTAGTGTGCTAGGTTGGAGAATTTTTTTTTTGATAAGTAATTCCCGAACAATCCTTAAAGTACCTTGAATTCCCAGTTGACCGCCAATGCTTGTGTACCCACCATGCCTTGGTCTTACTGATTGTGGGTACACTTCAACTATGAACATGATTCATGATGCCCAAGATATATATATATATAATTGCAGGTCAACCTGAACTGCTTGAACACATCTGTCATAATGACTACCATTCATCTCAAGCGGCTCCCATGTTAGAGTGAATCTTATCCAATATTTAGTGGGTTGTTAGACTAGAAGAAGAATGAAAGATGTTCAAAATGGAGGGGATCCGAAACTCGAAATGCCTGTCTATCTGTGAAGTAGTCGGCAGTCATTTATCAGGATCCAGCTCCAGTGAGCCTATGTCAAGTACATCGAGTGACCTGAAATACGATGTTCCTTTTCATGGCAGTTCGGGGATTGATTCACGTTTAGGCATGTTGATAGTGCCTACTATTCATAGATTGGGCGTACTAGCATTTCAGACCATTTTATGTAAGTACCTTATTTGAGAGTCCCCCCTAAGGGCCTGTAACATATTGTTAAATTTCCCTACCACCAACCTTTTGCCATGTTGTCTCAGTGTATACAAAACTCTCCAAGTGATTCAATTGGGATGAAGGTAAAATCATGAGATTATTTGTTGATGATATCTACCAAGAATGAGATTATGTCAAATGCAACTGACACGCTTTTAAAGTGCGCACATAATTTTGTCAAAGTTTATTTAGTATTTTTCTAATTGCTATGTATAGGTCATTTCATTTTTGGAAGATCTGGGACTTGATAAAGAAAATATTCAAAGGATAATTGGTCGATGCCCCGAAATTTTTGCTACCAGCATCGAGAAAACTCTCAAGAAAAAACTTGAGTTCCTCACTGATATTGGTGTTTCAAGAGCGCACCTTCCTCGTGTAATAAAAAAATATCCCGAGCTTCTTGTGACTGACGTTGACAGAACTTTACTTCCTAGGTAAATGCTCTTTTGCTTAAATAAATACAATAGCCATTGCTTCATTATTTCCTACTTCTAAAGGGTTACAAATTTCACCAATTATCTTTTTTATTTTTTATTTATTTATTATTTTTTTTTAAGCATGATCTCTCTCACATGCTGGAAAAGAAATGAAGATGAATTACTTCAACAGCATCAATGTCTTATTTTTAATGATGACAATGCATAAATCTGGAATTTCAGCATAATTGTTGTCATTGTGAATGGGGTGCGATCTGCAGGATGACGTACTTGATGAGACTTGGGCTATCAGGAAAGGATATTGGATCTATGGTCCGTAGGTTCTCTCCTCTTCTTGGATACAGCATTGACGAGGTTTTGAGACCAAAGGTAGAATTCCTGGTGAACACAATGGAGAAGCCGATAACTGATGTGGTGGACTATCCGAGGTATTTTAGCTACTCATTGGAGAAGAAGATAAAACCGAGATTCTGGGTGCTCAAGGGAAGCAAAGTTGAGAGTAGCTTGAAGGATATGCTGGGCAAAAGCGATGAAGAATTTGCTTCGGAGTATACGAGTCTAGGAAGCATGTCTGTTTCCCTTCCCCCACCACATCAATGAGAGATGAGGTGCTTGTATCATAATGGGTATTTTGTAAATATTATACCTCATATTTAAATATATATTTTTAGTGTCATAACATGTTTTAGAATTGTAGGATAATTAGAAATGTATTTTAAGGTCAATGATGAAAAAAAAAAAAAAAAGAAGAAGAAGAAGAAGAAGAAGAAAGTTTTATTGTATATTATCATGATTATGAATTGGTTATGTTATGTTTTATTGCAAAAACATGTTTGCACAACAAGAAATAATTTTTTTAATGAAAGATCAAACTTTATGAAAAACATGGATCTATTTTAAAATTAAACGGCATAACAGAAACATTTACTTGAAGATCACGACTACGTGGCTTTAATCACGACTACTTGGCTTTAGTGCAAAAAATTGTGTTCTTGCTCAATAAAAACATGTGGTCTCAAGGAATAAGACTTTTAGATTTTCTCGCCAATGACTAATAATAGCCGAGAGTGTTGGCTTTCAACTTGTTCTTCAAAACTTATTTGAAAGTTAATTCAAGAATACTAGTTTTTAGTAAAAAATAAGGGTTAAATACCTTATTGGTACTTGTATTTTTAGTTCTTTTAAATTTAGTACTTGAGTTTTTATTTATTTCATAAGTGATACTTGAGCTTAGGGGTAAAAATCATTTTGGTATTTCTGTTACATTTTTTGTCCGAACATTAATGGTCTGCCACGCGTCAACCACAGTGGTTGACGTGTGGCACTATACAAAAATTGTTTGATGGGTTTTGGCCATTGGGGATGGTCGAACCACCCCTAAGGGCCATCGGGTAGTTCAACCAATTTATTTATTTATTTTTTAAACTGTATTGTTTTTATATAATTTTTAAAGATTTTTTATTTTTATTTTTAATATATTGCCACGTGTCAACTTCAGCGGTAGACGCATGACAGACTGTTAATATTTAGACGGAAAATGTAATAAAAGTACCAAAGTGATTTTTACCCCTAAACTAATGTACCATCTATGAAACAAATGAAAACTCAGGTAATAAATTTAAAAAAGCTAAAAATCAAATACCAATAAGGTATTTAACCCAAAAAATAAAGAACTATGTAGATCAGTCTATAGTTATATTTACTAGAGCTTCAAACGTATCTATTAATAGTCTCTGAATACTAAGGTAGAGAGAGATATAAGCAATGTGAGACAAGTAATATTTTTTAATTATTTTTATTAATTAGAAAATAATTTTTTTTAAAATTAGTTTTCTTAATTTTTAAATTTAAGTCTTTTAAGTTTTTATTTTTATATGCGAGAATTTTGAATGTACACATTTTCTTAGCACACTTATATGCACAGCTAAGAAAATGTGTTTAAAGGTTTTCATCTATACATTGTTTACTTCATTAGCTACGAAAGTGTTTCAAAAAGTAATGTTCAACCAAGGATAGCTATTATTGTAAATTCAAGGTAAAAAATGCAAAAACTAAGCTCATTTTGAAAAGTCAATAATTTTTACAATTACTAAGCCTGTGCACTCATTTATCCTTCTGTGAGAACTTGGTAACCCCATGATTGCATAGATAATGTTCTGGTTGTAGGTGACGAGAGTGTTGATGAGGATTCGGTAGCCTTCTACTTGGGCTACTATGAATGAGGCCATGGGATGCCGTATGCTTTTTGAGTCGAACTATTAGATAGTCTATATTTTGGGGTTTGTACATCATTTTTTTTTTCCGTAACTATGAACACTCATAATGTATGTGGCATTGTGTTGCTTATGATAAGTGTTGAATATTGCACATTCAAGTCCCCTTAACTTGCATATGTTAATTCTTAGCGTTGTTATTTGTTTAATTTTGTGTTTCAGGATTTTATAAGACAGATGCAAGAATTCCAGTGAAAATTGGGCTTAAAGCACACTTTAGAAGAGCATGCTAGTAGCCATGGGATCGAGCGTATCAGCAGAAGGGCTTGAACGCACCTACGCTCGAGCGCCCCACCAGCTAGGCTCGAGCACAATTGAGCTTGAGCTCATCGCTACTTAAGCTCGAGCGCACATACGCTCGAGTGCACTTCCCTTGGGCTCACGCGCACCCGAGTGTACAGCACACGTCAGCAATCCTTTTCCACCTTAGATTGGGTTTTCAGTATCCTACTTAGACTAAGAGATTGACTTTCGATTTTTCTAGGTTTTCTAGGGCTTTTAGGATTATCTTAGTCCTTATAAATAAGCCTCTAAACATTGAAGAAAGACATACTACTATCTGGAAGAATTGAAGAGTAAATCATGGCAAGAGGCCATCTTAGCAGCGTTATGAGTGGCTAAAATCCTTCGTAGGGTATTAATGTAACCCTATCTAAGCACATGTTGGGGATCATGCGCTAATCAAAGTATGTGCAGTAGAATACTGATCTCTAGAAAAATTTTCTTCAAGATAAACAAGGTTAGATTATTTAAACTAACATTTTTAGGGTACTTACAAGGGCCAGTTGACTTTGAAGCTTGCATGTTCAATAATGAAGAACGTGTTCTTCATGTTCTTAACTCTTTTCTTCGATGATTGAATATGATCGTAAGTGTGGACTCACAACTTGAAGTAGTGAATTGGTAAATAATACTTCACTATGACCCTCTATTTATAGACTTGGATTTACTCTATTTATAGACTAGGGTTAGGAGATAAACTAAAGATGTAGCTGAGATAGCATAGGAGCTATATGAGGAGTTCTTCTAGCTTCTAGGATGCACGGCCAAGGGGAATGAAACACTCCCTTTGGCCATGCATCATCCAGCCAATGGGAATATATTATCTCCCCATGCATCTAGGGCTAGGTTTTTAACCCTAGTCTATTGCTACATATTTTTCATCATGGGCTTTGTTTTATATCTAAGCCCAATGCTCTTTTATCTCTACTTGAGCCTTTGAAATTAATTTTCAGACCCCATAGCTCTTTAACTGTTTAAGCCCATCATATAAATTAATTCCTAAGCCCATAACAATTTAATTGCTTAAGCCCATATAAATTAATTCATAAGCCCAATCATCTCTAAGTAAAGAGCTACTTAGGAATCATATTCCTTTGGCCCATATTTTATTAAATAAAATAATTTAACATAAATAAATACATAACCAAGGCTTATAGTATTTGGTCAATTTACATCAACTCAAAGAGGGACCTAAAAGGAAAAATACAATTAGCTTTAAATAGGTATGTGACAATATCATAGACCCTATTTAATCACAAGTGATTCCACTAAACAAATGTGACTGCACTCTAATATGTATTTTCAAATTAATGAATCAATCCCCGCGACATACTTATTTATTTCATATTACCCATGTAAAGACTAAGAAAATAAATAGGTAACTTAGCAATTAATAAATTAAATTTATTAATTAGATGGGACCAATAGTTAGATTTTAAGTGACAATATTTATATTATGGAAATAAAATGAGTTTAAAGTAGATAATGGAATAAGAATAATGAATAATAATGAGTCATAGAGTAATAATTAATTAATTGTATAAATAGAATGCAGTTAAATTAAATGTGGGGTCGAATATTAATTGATAAATGATAGAAATAAAATTAGATGGGCTCCTATTATAATTAATAGTAGTTTGAGGCTTTAAATAAAAGGAAATCCTATCCTGCCACGTGTCATCGCTAGATTGGGTAGGAGAAGATTACTCTATCTTCTCCCAACCACTCTCAAGATGACACGTGGCCCCTTCATCTCTCTCTCTCTCTTCCTTTTTCCTTATTTTTCTCTCTTTTCCGAATCTCCCTCTCTCCCCCTCACCCGCATGCCTCTTCCTTCTTCTTTTTCTCTTTTCTTCTTCTCCCTTCTTCCCCTCTTTCTGTCACTTGCAACCGGCAGCAACCCGACTCCCTCTCCCTTCTTCCCTTTCCTTTCCCCCTTCTCTTCTATTGCTCACAAGCACACACGCCCCAAAAGAAGAAACACAGAGAGACCGAGAGTGAGAGCTGCCGAGAGAGAGCTTTTCAGCAGAGATTGCTAGAGGCTGAAATATTTGGAATCCAAGGTGAGATTTCTCTTCTCTTGTCTTTGATTTCAATTGTATTCTCGTGATTTCCTTTAGAAGTGGTATGGGTTTTGGTTGGGATTTACTTGAGATGAAATTCTAGGGTTTCTTAAGGATTTTTGGGGTGTTGGCAGAATGGTGTGTTTTCTTAGGGTTTTGGTTTTTGGCTCATGTTTAATTTTTTGAAATGGGTTGTTATATATTTGGTTAGGTTTCTATGAAGATGGTCCTGTGATAGCCGAATTGAGAGGTGGATTTTGATGAAAATCCAAATCTGGTTTTGTATTTGTAAATGGGATGATTATGTTAGTTTATGTTTACTTGTTAAGGATTAAGTTTATTTGTGTTTTAGGGTTGATGTTAATTGAGATTGGAAGATTGATTTTGTGGGTTTGGTGTGGAGATACCGAATAGGTATTGTTGGAGTTTGGTTTTGGGCTTGTGATAATTGTTGATGTCTTGGCCCTTGATTGAGGTTGGTTTTAGAACTCTTGTATGTGGTGGCCTTGTATGTGAGTTGAAATGAAAAATATGTGGGGTTATGTTGATGGGCTTAATGTGGTGAAAGGTTAAATTCTATTTTGGTAGTAGCTATAGTTGATTGGGTTATTCAAATCGGTGAAATTCATAGGCTGGTTTGGAGTAAATTTTAGTAAGTTGATAATAGAGTTTTGAAGGCTTAGTTTGGTGATACCTAGGCTAAGTCCTGGAGTGTTCCTTTGGTGAAATGTGGGCTGATTTGGATGGGTGTTTTTGGTGGAACCCAAATCTGGTTTTGGGTTAGTAATTTGATGATGTTGGTTGTTAGTTATGTGGAGGTTTTGGAAGGAAATATACCATTGCCATTTATGTAAGAGTTCAATGGTATATGTGATTGTATTTTAGAAGTTGGTTTGGTGATTCCTTGTAGTGGCCGATTATATGTAGTTTTGGTTGAGAGGATTTTATTTGGATTTGTGAATAAAGTCAATGGAGAATGTAGTTTTGGTGAATGTATGTGTCTATGTAGTTTTAATAGAAAATCTATGTATATTCCTCAAGCGTTAGTAAATGAATATATATATATATTACACAATATGTGATTGTAACCTAATCTAAAATGAGTTGTTAAGTTGATGTGTTATATAAGAGTTAGGTTTTATAATTTAAACTACCTAGATGCTTAGTAGCTAATAAAAGATAAAGTATTGAATATAATAACAATTGTGTTTAAAGGTTAAGACTATTATAGGGGACAACTATTATGATGTAAATTACTCAAATAACACTATGTTTGTAAATATAAGTTAGTAAGCTTATAGAGAAATACATAAATGTAGTATAAATTCATTAGGTGACAACTTAGTACCTAATTCACCTATCCATATACACTAAGTATTTTAGTGTATCATTGGATTAGGTTTAAGCGTTGAATGTGTATATGTATATATGTATATATGCATATATACAAGTTAAATATATATTGTTAACTTAGTAAATAAACAATAAGCTATAAAAAGGGTTAACAATAATAATGTGAAACAACAATAATGTATAAGCTAATGAAAATAATGAATACATCTTTGTATTAATAAAGAAGATATAATACGAACCAAAACATAAATGTTAACCTAATAATAGTTTAGGATACCTAGCTAGTCTTAGGAGTGGGTAACGCGACGTGTGAGCAAGCGGATAGCATATGTGTCATAGAGTATAGGTTCAATAATGTAGTCTAACAAAACTAATGTTTGTAGGATCGTGTCTAGATTGGAGACTTTAATTGGTTCTACAATGTAAAGTTCGAGTAACTAGAATCCAAGGGAATATTCGAGTCAAGAGTCTAATGCAGCCAATGTGAGTATTCTACTCACTGAGAAACTATTATTTTCATATATTAATGAATTGCAAAATATATATGTTGTTTTATAAATCCGAACCAACTGTATGTTGAATATATCTGTTTTGGATGATTTGAGTACTTTCGAGTATGTTGAACTTATCAATGATATTTTGGAGAATTGAATATTGTATGAGGAGTGTGAAATGAATCGTGTGACTGTGTGCCGCGGTTGGGAGTTTTGAATATTGTAATTAGTGTTTGAGAAATTGATGTTGTGGTATGTTTGTGGATATGGGAGTGTTATCACAAATTGTTTTGGAACATAGTGCATTGGTGCATGGTTACACAATCTTGGGGTATATTTGAGTCTATGACTCAGATACTTAAGTTTGGGACTCGGCTATTTGGGTCTGGGACTCAGCTATTTAAGCCTTGAACTCGGTGATTTGAGTCGGGGACTCGGCTACTTGAGTCAATGACTCAGTTACTTGAGCCAGGGGCTCTGGGGACTTGCATATGCATACATATGTTGGGGTGTGTTTGGGTGTGCTGTTTTCATGATATGTATATTGTAGTTTTGCTAGGCGTATTAGTATGCATATGAATTAATGGGCTAGAACATATGTATATTTCTATTGGTTGGTTGCATGTTTTAAGAACATTGAGCTTGGATGTACATGGGTATTTACATTGTTTGGGTATGAGTAATGCAGTATCTTGAGAGTAGGTAGGCAGAATGTCATTGTTCTCCAGCAAGAAGTGCTTGCATATTGGAGTCTCACTCTAGTGCTCGCATGATCATTTGGCATTAACGGCACAATGTCGTAATGCCTTGGGATTCGGTGTTACCCATATTCAGGGAATGATGATATCTTTGTATCGAAGAGCAAGATGTC
This sequence comes from Alnus glutinosa, assembly GCF_958979055.1. Classification (NCBI taxonomy): domain Eukaryota; kingdom Viridiplantae; phylum Streptophyta; class Magnoliopsida; order Fagales; family Betulaceae; genus Alnus; species Alnus glutinosa. The sequence goes on along the minus strand of NC_084888.1, from coordinate 19,345,965 downwards.
ATTGTTTTAAGTTTGATGTACTTAGATGTTTACGCTACTGGATGAGGTATCACAGTGTTTTGAGAGTAGGTAGACGAATTGTCATTGATTCATTAGCAAGACTTGCTTGTGTATTAGGGCATTACCCTAGTACTCGCATGATCAAGTGTTGTATCGTAGGCATGAAGTTATAAGGCCCTGAGACACGGTGTTATCACATTTAGCAACGCTGGGTCTTTGTACAATGGAGCTATCGATCATAAAAGTATGTATGTTTGTTTCCAACAACGAAACTTCTATGTATAATCTCAGCTGTATAGTATGCTTTAAATGTTTTTTGATAGTCGGTGTTTACTGTATCAGCTACAGGTGTTTTCAAAGACAAAAGTTTATAAAATTGGTAACTATTATAGTGTACGTAAGACTAAAAAGAAAAAGTTGGTTCTTTGCGAAAACTCAGTCAGTTTAATATCACTGAGGTCTCGATATGTTTCATGCTGAGACGATGGGCTCATAATTCCACCTGTGCGAATACGGTTAACCCTGCAACCGTGCAAATGTTGCTGCTTTGGTTGCAGGTACACTAGAGGTGGATGATGATCTTGTAGCAGTGTACTTGGGATATTATGACTGAAGCTCGCCGCAACGATCGTAATTGGTGGACCACGGGTATCCACGGTTTTATAGGTTTGGTATATGACTTGTGACGCTTGTGCACTTATTCTTTATAAAGCCATTCTTGTAAGTAATTATTATGTTGATAAGACTTAAACAGATAGATGTTAAATGGCTCTTTGTTGTAATTATCTTGTGTTAGATGTATAAGTTGTGATTTCCGCTATTTAGGTTTATGTTTTCTGCTGCATAGATAAATACATGTTATATACTCTGATTTACCAGGTACATATTATGGGATATGTACCATATGTTGGCTTTGCGACACATCGTTGTGCCACTGTGATGATCCATTTATGTTTTCAAGAGATTAATGTTTATGCAAATGATTTGTATATAAAAAAACAAAAATGGGTTGTCACAACCTCTTTATGGAATCATTCCGTAGTTGAACTAAAGTCAATACATTGTTACTTAGTTCATTACCTCTTTTCCTTGATACTCCTGATTTAATTATATGATATATCATTTTTGTACCTTGTGAGTTTTTCATCTCACCTTGCACAAAATAAAGTTTCAATAAATACCATTGAAACACTCAAGCTCAAGCTTTAGGATAATCAATCCTATTAAATCTACATCAAAAGGAATATTCCTTATCGCTTTGTTCCATGACAAAGGATTTGGATTCATTCTTGAAGAAGGTGTTCCCACAATGCTACATGCGATCACCCAATGCACAAAAGTGTTGATCAGTAATTTAATCTCATTCTTATACATCAAAGTGACCTACACTCACATATGAGTTCACAATCTTCTCAGGATTTAGAGTAACTATTATAAATCGTCGTGTACGTACATCATTCTTAACCACAGTCTTGAAAGAATGATGACTCACGTAGTCCGTTCAGTGCATTGCACTATTTTGCACTTACACCAACATATCAACCCAAAGCCCTTCCTGTTTTTCCTAATCAAGATAGATCGTTAAGGTTGACATGTTATAGTCTAGATGGATTTCCAAATTCCATTTATGACTATGAACAATATTTTATAAATTACAAGGACCTATGACTATGATCTTCTGTGTGATAATCTCATTACTCACACCTTAATCAAATACAATGTAATTTAGAGACCTTACATGTATATTGTATGATATTTCAAACATATTTGTACATGTAAAGAAATAATATATATGTCCAATGTTTTAATATTATACAATTTATAGAAAAAAACAACTTAATGCAATTGGAGTTTTGAACACCAGTTCCAACATTCTCCCACTTGTCCTAAATTCCAATTAAACACTTATCTGTAATTCTTATTCATGAAATGAAACATCCAATGTTTCGCCAAAGCAAATAACGGGTGAACAAGATGATATAACATAAGTTAGTCTCAATAGAATCATTCCGCGTCATTACCTCTTTGAGAGACTCTCCCTAAGAAACATCTTCTCACTTTGATAACTTTTGTGTATCTATGAGTCGCAAAACATTTTTTGTCTAATCTAGAGTTAACAACCTTTTTATTGCTATACCTCTCCAACTAATTGTCTTACCTACAAAAGTAATCACCATTACTTTTTAGGCAAAACTCTTTGAGACTTGTCAAGAATCCATTCATGATGTCTGGATTTTGACTGCTAATAGTACTCCTATATCATAATCAATGATTAGGGTCTTATCAATTATATGTATTACTATTTTACTTCATATCTGTTGTACTCATGGCTATATCCAAGTCTTTGATCTAGCATTCCACTTCTTAGATCAAAACTTGATATTCCAATACTTGGATGCATGCATAAGTTCAACAAAGTACTTTTGCATCTAGCATATTACATGCCTCTAGATCCCTGCTAAAAAATTTGTTTGACTATATCATTCAGATACATTTATCATGATGATTATCTTAAAATAACCAACTTTAGACTAAATCTTGAATAAAAGTCAAGCATGGTTACAGGTGAAGAATTTTCTCATAGTAGATCAATTTCTTTCTCAGAAACATTCTTTACCACCATTGTTTCGAAGGTTTTATATTTTCTTTCTACTCAACCTTTACTTATAAACTCAATTGCAACATCTGAGTTTTAATGTCGTTAGACGCCTCTACAAGTAATCAGACTTGGATGGAGTACCAACTAGAATTTACATAGCCTTGATCTATTTATCCACATCCAATAACCATTCCATTGTAATTCTTTGGGATATGATTCATCTAATGAATCTCAACTTCCACTACAATATGGTTAGTACTTCAGATATCTAAATAGTAAAACACATGTGTATTTGAAACATTCGTAATTGAAAAATAAAGAGACTTCTAATTTAATCGTGTGTGTGTGCAACATGTAACAAAATATCAAAATGCGGAATTTAAATGAGACAAATATTTTGTTAACGAAGTAGAAACTCAATTAAGAGAAAAACCACTCTGGGGCAGTCAAACCCAGAAAATCCACTATTCAGAAGACAACGCAAATAACAAGACAGTAACACTCACATACCCTTATGCAGCGATCATATCTTGCACTCTGACATGTAACCCAACGTGAACACCTCCTAAACAAGTCACCTACTTGAAAGAGTCTACAATGGATTCCTACCTTAGGGCTCCTCTCGAAGATAGACTTCAACACAAGCACAGCAACAGCACAATGACAACAGCTTGAGAGCAAACTGATCAGGACAATAACTCATAAATTATACTCTCTAAGCTCTAAGGAATTCAATACCGAATTCCTAGAGGCTTTTATTTATAGGCTACGGAAGACCTAAATTGATTTTGGAACGATTTTCTCTAGGCGTCGTCCAGACGGTAGCTGAGAGCGTCCGAAGGGACAACTGTGCAACCGGCTTTCCAAAAGCGCTAATATTCTTTCCTGAATAGGGCCACGTCCGAACGGTGTTGCCCTAGCATCCGGACGGTTGCACTTCAGTTGCACGCAATTTCCATAATAGGATTGGCATCCGGACGGCGTAGACTTGTCATCCGAACGGTTGCAAATCTTCTTCACGTCTTGCCTTATCAAGGATAGTGTTCGTACGGTGTAGACCTCTGTCATCAGAACGGTTGCAGTTGTCTTCCCATATCTGTGTCTGCGAAGGAAATTCTTTTACTTGTTGAACACTGAAAGGTGTCCGGAAGTGTTGCTAAGACGTCCGAACGGATGCAACCTTGAATAGTTCGAATCTTTTGGACACTGATGGGAGTTCAGACGGAATAATCATGTTGTCCGCATGGATGTTGCTTGACTGATGAGAGTCCGGACGGTTGACGGGGACATTCGGATGGAATTTTGGGATCCGACTTCTCTGACTTGAAATCTGTGCAGAATCTACTTGAAGCACATCTCCGAATACTCTGAATTAAACGGTATCCCTGCTTAAAAAGCAACATTACATAGAAGTGATTTTGTCCAACAGAATGCAGCCAATCACAAACTAACAAACTCCCCCTTTGGCCATGCAGGGACAAAAATCACTTGACCGGTTTAAAAATATAATCCCGGTCCAAAACAAAAAATACTCCCCCTTTTTGTCTCAAAAGGACAAAGGGTAAAATAGAGCATATAAAAACTAGAAATAAAAATTACTCCCCCTTAATGTCTCAGCAAGACAAGGGTAAACAGAGTAAATTAATCCAGAGTTAACAAAATTTTACAATAATCCAAAACATATTAATAAAAAAATGTCTCAAAATAAGCCAAACAAAATAATCAATCCTCCTCAGCAAGTGTTGGATGATCCTCGTCATCACGAGCCCGATGATGGTGCCATAGACACTCCTAGATATCTAGCTAGCACTGCTCCACACGGAGGTTAATAGAGTGAACCACTCGCTGCATCGAACTCATACTTCCTTGAAGCTAGAATTTGAGTCAAAACTGCATCAGACTGTGGAGGCGGGCGGAGGAGCAGTCTGTGAAGATAATGCTACATAGGCATCTCAACATGAATAGGAGGAGGCTGCCCTAATTCGAGTAAAAAACGGAGTCTCTGGCACGCGCGTCCGGACAATAGCCTTGGCCATTAGGATGGGCAATTGTTTCCGTGTCTGAAAAGCAATTCTGAAAAATTCTCAAATTTTCGCGAGGGCCGTCCGGACGCTTGGTGTTTCTGTCCAGATGGTGGCCATCCAGATGGTACCATCTATTCACAGTATTTTTCGATAGCTTTCCAACGACGCCAATTTCGTCCCAATCCAATATTTGAGTAAAAAGTTATGACAAAAATACCGGAAGGTGTCCGGACAGCTTGACTGAGCGTCCGGACGGTCAACTGCAACCGCCTTTCTAAAATAGCACTGAAAGCTTCCATAACAAGGCCACGTTCAGACGGTGTTGCCCTAGCGTCCGAACGGTTGCACTTTGGCTGCACGTAATTACCATAATAAGGCTTTGAGTGTCCGGACCCTGAAGGCTGATGTCCGGATGGTTGAACTGGTGCACGCAATTTCCATATATGATGCTTGTCAAGCACTGAATGGCGTCCGGACGGTATAGCCATGTCGTCCGGACGGATTCACTGGAACACTGTGATCTTCTCGAACTCTGAAGAGCATCGGGACGATTTGCCATTACGTCCGGACAGATGCAAACTTGAACTGTTCAAAGCTTCTAGACATTGATGTGCATCAGGTCAGAAAGTTCTCGTCGTCCGGACGAATTTTGCTGACTGATGAGCGTATGGACGGAAAACCACGTCGTCCGGACGGATGCAAGGGAACTGAACTGAACTGAACTAATTGATTTGAATTTTGCATAAAGTCTTCTTGAAGCTTATAGCTGAAGTTTAGACTCTGAATAAAACAACATCCCTGTGAAAGCAACAACATTACATCGAAGTGATTTTGTCCAACAGAATGCAGCCAACACAAAAACTGACAAACTCTCCCTTTGGCCATTCTGGGACAAAAATACTAGACCGGTTAAAAATACATTCCCGATACAAAACTAACATATACTCCCCCTTTTTGTCACAAAGGGACAAAGGGTAAAAAAAGTATAGAAAGACCACAGTAATAAGATACTCCCCCTTGATGTCTCAACAACACAAGAGTAAACCGAGTATACAAAATCCACAGACAAAAACTGAAAATTGAAATTGACTTCTAAAATAGGACAAGTGTGTGCTTATCGTGTTAACAAAATTAAACAATGCGGAAAATAAATAACACAAGTATTTTTGTTAACGAAGTGGAAACTCAAGATGAGAAAAACCACTCCGGGGCAGCCAAACCCAGGATATCCACTATTCAGAAGACAAGACTAGATACAAGATAATAACACTCACATACCCCTGATGTAGTGGTCATACCTTGCTCTTTAACGTGTAACCCCACACGAACGCCTCCCAACCAGGTCTCCTACCTGAAGGGGTCTTCAATGGAATCCTTTATCTTAGGGCCAACTCCTAAGATAGACTTTAATTATGGCACAGCAATAGCACACTTGCAATGGCTTGAGAGAGAACAAATCAGCTCCAATAACCTCACAAAATAACTCTCTAAGCTCTAATGGAATTCAATACTGAATTCCTGCAGTTCTCAAGGCCCAGGGGCCTCTATTTATAGGTTGAGGGTTCAAATGGGCGACTGCTGTGATAAGTACGGACGCCGTCCGGACGGTGGACCTGAGCCGTCCGGACGGACAACTGTGCGACAGAAAATTTTGAGATTTTTGCTGAAAATCTTTCCTATTTGAGAGCCGCGTTCTGACGATGAGGCACTGTCGTCCGGACGGTCGCACCTCCGCTGCAAGTAATTTCCATATAAGGCTTCGCGCGTCAGGACCAAGGGGGATGGCCGTCCGGACGGTTGTATTTGAATTGCGATTCTTGCCTTATGTATGAGCGCATCCGGACGGGAATCCACGTTGTCCGAGCGGTTGCATCAATCTTCCCTTATTTAAACTTGAAAAGAAAATCTGAAGCTGATCGATCACCGGACGTCATCCGAACGGGCTGCTGAGACATCTGTACAGATGCAAGATGGAACAGAATCTTCACTATACAGTGGAGGGTCCAGACGGAAATCCACGTCGTCCGGACGAATGATGCTTGGTCTGTCAGGAGTCCGGACGGCTGGAACTGTGGATAGATGAGCGTCCGGACGGGATGGCACGTCGTCCGAACGGTTGGCAGGGAACCGTTTTTTCTTGACTTGCAAACAGTGTAGAATCTCTGGAACACTTATGAATAGCGGAATCCCTGTTAAAAAGCATATTTACATATAAGTGATTTTGTCCAATCAGAATGAGGCCAATTACAAACTAACAAAAAGGTTCTAAAATCCAAAACAATAGGAAAATAGAGAAGAGTCTACAAGTGGCCCAAAAAGAGAGGAACAGAAATCCTCTAAGTATCAAATCCTACTGATCCACTGAAATCAAGTAACGGAGAGAAATCCGTATAAGAGGCTGCATTTGTACTACTTCGGCTTCTAGCTCAGGAAGCCGAGAACCATGGACTGAAAAATCTTCAATCTCTTGATTTTGCAAAGCCTGAAACTGGTTATCCGCAGATTGACATCCTCTAAGCAACTGGTCTGCTAGATAAATGAGGAGATTCACCACTGAACCTCTAACTGATACAGATCTGAGGGAACACTACGGAAGGCTCTGCATAAGCTAGGGGAAAAAGCTCATCTTAATCCTGAGACCTTTGGAATTTGAACATCTGACTTCAACAACGGTCAGTTTTACAAAGGATCCACCTGTCTGATATTGTGCTGGGAGCTACTGGACGACATATTCCTGAAAAGATTTAAATAGAAATATTTCCAAAAATAACACCACAATGAAATATTAGATCCTGTTAGTCCCAAAAAGAAAGTGGTATTATGACAGCTGTCAATTGGATGCCCAAGAATTACTAGGTGAGTCCACTCCCCCTCAAGGGGTGAATAGTCTCATCATTCTTGACCCATACCTGCTTGACTCGTGGCTGTGGCTTGCAGGTCTTGTCCATGTTGTCCATTCTCCTTAGCATACCTTGCATCAGACTCAGAAACCCTTCATAGTCATGGTAGCTAATGGGCTTTTGTGGCTTTCTCTTGTAGCCCCTTGATTTGTTCTTCTTTGGTTTGCCACTTTGATTGGCAGGAACAAGCTGATGCTAATGCCATGGAGCCTGATGTGCCGTCGGAGGTAGAATGCCTAATGTAGCTCTTGTTGGAAGCTCCCTTTGAACCTTCGACTTCTGAGGCTGGAGATGTGGACATTTGGATCGGATGTGACCGATGATGCCGCAGTGATGACAGGTGGGCAAGCTTCTTTTGTTTGAATGCTTCTTGACATTCTCTGCAGAATTATGATTAGCATTCTTACAAATAACATTGCATTTACCTTTTATATGTCTCCTACGAGGAGGGACATATTTAGATGAAGAAGAATCTTCAATTTCACTTTTCCTCAGAGCATCCTGCTTAATCCAAGGCCTATGGGATTTCAACAAATAACAATGTGGCCTAATATGACCAATCTTCCCACAATTATGACAAGTAGGAATAAACTTACCTCGTGTTTCTGATTCCTTAGATTTTGGCATCAAGCGATTATTTAAGCAAGAATTTTCTAAACAAGCTGTATCTACTACCACAGGCATAATATCTAACTCAGAATCAGAAGCATGTGAAGTAGCAATACTCGTATCATCAAAAATTAAAGCAGGCTTGTTAGAAATATCTGAATGAATACAAAGCATGCTTTTCAAATTATCACTTGAGAATTTTTTCAAGAGACCTTTAGATTCTTTTAATTTATTCTCAAGTGTATCGATAATGTCAAATAGCATGGTATTCTCAGATTTCAAAGAGTCAATCAAAGCATGTGATTCAGATAATCAATTAAAAACTCCTTTTCTTACTTCACCTTTTTAAGCTATTTATGAGAAACTTTAGAATGTTGAGCATTCTTCAATTTATTAAAAACCTTAAAGAGCTTAATATCAGAATCCTCATTAGATAACTGAGAAGAATTTATGATAAAAGGTGTAATCAAAAAATTGAAGTCACAAGAGATGACGATCACACTCAATAAATAAATCCTTAACATACTGTACCTGCTCTGATACCAATTGAAAAAATAAAGAGACTTCTAATTTATACAAGTGTGTGTGAATAGTGTGTAACAAAATATTAAATGCGGTAATTAAAGGAGACAAATATTTTGTTGATGAAGTGGAAACTCAATTAAGAGAAAAACTACTCCGGGGCAGCCGAACCCAGGATATCCACTATTCAGAAGATAAAGCTAGTTACAAAGTAGTAGCACTCATATACCCCTGATGCAGTGGTCATACCTTGAACTCTAATGTGTAACCCAACACGAACGCCTACCAACCAGGTCTCCTACCTGAAAAGGTCTTCAATGGAATCTTTTACCTTATGGCCAACCCCTAAGATAGACTTCACAGCTGATCAAATCACACACTGGCAAAAGCTAGAGAGCTACCAGATCTTCAATATCTCCCTAAACACCCTCTCTAAGCTATAACGAATTCACCATCGAATTCTGTGTCGAATGCATGCCTAGAACCCCTTATTTATAGGCTTTAGAATCCCTAATTCAAATCAAGAACTAAGTCTCTGGCACGCGTGGCCGGATGGTAGCCTTGGCCGTTCAGATGGGCAACTGTTTCCGTGTCCGAAAAGCAATTCTGAAAAATTCTCGAATTTTTACAGGGGCCGTCTGGACGGTTGATGTTTCTGTCTGCATCATCAGTTTATAGCATTTTTCAATAGCTTTCCAACGACGTCAATTTCGTCCCAATCCGATATTTGAGTAAAAAGTTATGACCAAAATACCGAAGGGTGTCTGGACTGCTTGACCTGAAGGGGTCTTCAATGGAATCCTTTACCTTAGGGCCAACCCCTAAGATAGACTTCAGATCAGCACACACAGCAATGGCTTCAGAGAGACCAACTCAGCATAATAACCTTACAATATAAACTCTCTAAGCACTAAGGAATTCAATATCAATTCTTGCTGTTCTTAAGCCTAGGAGCCTCTATTTATAGAATGCAGGTTCAACTGAGCGTCTGGCTTGATAAAACCTACGCGCCGTCCGGACGGTAGTCATAGGGCGTCTGGACAGACAACTGTGAGATCGGCTTTCCAAAATTTCGCTGAAATTCTTTCCTGATTTGAGCCCCATCCGGACGATGTTGCCCTATCTTCCGGACGGTCGCACTTCAGTTGCACGCAATTTCCATATTGAGGCTTCGCAGGTCCAGACCAAGGGAATGGTCGTCCGGACGGTTGATTTGATGCACGTTATTTCCATATAAATAGCCCATGCGTCCGGACCATGAAGACTGACGTCCGGATGTCTAAATTTTGAATGCACGACTTGCCTTATGGATGAGAGCGTCCAGACGGGAATCCACATCGTCCGGACGGTTACAGCGATCTTCCCATATCAGTGTTTTGGAAAGAAATCCCATAGCTGGTCGAACACTGAGTGTCGTCAGGACGTGCTGTTGAAACGTCCGGACGGATGCAAGCTGGAACAGTTTGAAGCTTCTTGACACAGAAGAAGGTCCAGACGGAAAGTTCTCGTTGTCCGGACGGATGATGCTTTGAACAGTTGGGCGTCCGGACGGTATATCACGTCGTCCGAACAGCTGCAAGGGATCCGATTTTTCTTACTTGTAGACTGTGCAGAATCTTCTGGAAGCACTCTGAATAGCGGAATCTTTGTTTAAAAGCATCATTACAAAGAAGTGTTTTTGGCCAACAGAATCCAACAGAATGAAGCCAATTACAAACTAACAAATGATGCTTTTTATCAGGGGTTTAGTCATTTTCAGAAGTCTTCTTTTTCAGAGATATGTCTCTAGAAGATTCTGCACAAATTTCAAGTTAGAGAAATCAGATCCCTTGCATCCGTTCGGATGACGTGATATTCCGTTCGAACACTCAATTGTCCAAGTATCATCCCTCTGGACGACGAGAACTTTCCATCTGGACCTTCCCCTGTGTCGAGAACATTCGAACTGTGACGACCCATTTTTTTTTTTTTTTTTTTTTATATATACAAAACGTAAAATGAGTCATTGCAGTGGCACGACTACATGTCGCTCAGCCAACATATGGCACATGTCCCATAACATGTACCTGATAATCAGAGTATAACATATATCTATCTATGCAGCGGAAAACATAAATCTGAATAGCGGAAATTACAACTTACACATCTATCACAACTTAATTACAACAGAGAGCCATTTAACATCTATCTGTTTGAGTCTTTATTAACATAATCATTACAAAATAACAATGGCTTTACAAAGAATAAGTGACACAAACGTCACAAGCCATACTAGACCTATAAAATAGTGGACAACCTGTGGTTCGACAATTACAACCGTCGCGGCGAGTTTCAGTCATAATATCTCAAGTACACTGCTACCAACCCATCAACTATACCAAAGTACCTGCAGCCAAAGAAACATCATCTACAAGGTTGTGGTGGTATCCACATCCACATAGGTGAAAGAATGAGTTCACTGCCTTAGCATGAAACATACTAAGACCTCAGTGGTATAAGACTAACTGAGTTTTCACAAAGAACCAACCCTTATTTTATTTTTAGTCGTGCGAGCACTATATTAGCCACAATTTACCAATAGCTAATGCAGCAAACACCGACTATTCAGAAATTATTTAAAACATACTATATAGCTGGAACATATGTAGAAGTTCCAGTCATCCCTCCTTGGAAGTTTCTACATATTGACCCCTCTATAATAATACTTTTCATTAGTCGCTCAGACATATGTGCATACGATCACTCCATCACAGATATCACGCATACACATACGTCATAAGCAAGGATCATGGCATCTTACTCTTCCATACTAGAACAACATCCGTCAACAAAACACTCGCAACACCATCTCTAATCGTATTTCAGCTTCGTGCCTTGAACGTCAGTAGATCATGAGAGCACTAGAGCTAAACTCAATCATGCTAACACGTCTTTCCTGAAGAACAAGAACAGTCAACCTTTCTACTCATAGACATGCCATTACTCGCACCCGGGCAATCATGTATCCATGTACTTTCAAGTTCAATGTATGATCTTAACACATGACTATCCGATAGAAATATACATAAGATCTTTTTCATGAAGACTCTTATGCATACCAATACGTCTAGTAAAACTACTCATAGCATAAAAACATCTCTCACAAAACAATGCTATATATGCTATGCATGAACTGGGGCTGATAATGCTGCTGATACTGATATGATGCTGATACTGTTATGTTGCTGATACTGATATGCTGCTGATACTGTTATGCTGCTGATATTGTTATGCTGCTGATACTGATATGCTGCTGATATTGTTATGCTGCTGATATACTGATATTGCTGGTATGTATGCTCTATACTACATGCTCAATGTTCCGCGCTTGACCAGTATATATTTTACTACTGTATCACGCTGAAATCATGCAGTTCTTTATAAAATCTACACAGTTTCAACATGATATGTGCTCAAACAATTTGCATAATTTAAATCTCAACCGCAGAACTTAACACTTTAAATCTATTCAATACTTTTCACTCTTGCACTATCTCTTAAACATCATTGATATAGTTTAAACATAATCGAAAACTAATCAAATCAGATCAAAGCATATACATTTCATCATATGGTCGGTTCGGTTTCATAAACAATATATATTTTTATCAATCCAATACATATAAAAATATATATTTTCTCAGTGAGTGGAATACCTACCTTGGCTGCATTGGACTCCAACTCGAACTCTATATTGGAGAACCCGTTGAAGTCTCCAACTATGACATGATCCTGCAAATATTTATAACGTTAGACTATGCTATGGACTCCTTACTTTATGACGCCTAAACTACCCGCGCTCTCACACGTCGCTTTATCCACTTCTAAAACTTAGTTAAGTGCCTAAACTATTATTAGGTTGACATTTATGTCTAGGTTCATATAATCTTTGTTTATTAATACAATGATGTATTTACTATTTTATTTAGCTTACTTATTATTGTTGATCTTCATTATCTATGTTAATCATCTAAGTAGTTTAGATTATAAAACATTAATCTTGTTCAACATATTAATTTAATAACTCTTATTAAATTAGGTTATAATCAGATATTGAATATACATTCGTTTGCTAAAGCTTATGCATCGTCCTCAAAGCTAATCATTACACTTAGGCTCTAGGTCTAACCCATGCTTAGCTTAACTTATCCCAAGGCTCCTAGTAAACACCTAAGCCCGACATTATCAAATTCTACATAATTAAGTTAAGCCAAAGAATGAAAACTTAAATAGAATATCCCAAATGATCCGTTGCAAAGAATCCAATCGTTTAACATAGCTACCCATCAAATTAGGTTCTAAAATGAACATTACTCCTAATCGGTCAGCTTATCCAAAACAGCCCCTTAAATTCATAAGATATCAATCATACACATTATCATTTCTATTCTAACAATAAGTCAAGATTCTCTTACAACCAAACCTTTAATGTCCATTGCCATATATTGAAACGAATCAAAACTCATTCATTACATATAATCGGCCAAAGCCATTAAGGGCTACCCAAAAATCAACACCACAAATCCAACCATCAAAGCCCCAACTCACATCCATAAACACCATTAACGCCTCATCTTCCATCTAAACTGAACATCACAAATACCCCGAAGAATTCACCCTCAAATCCATAAAACCAACTCCAAGGATACCCAATTAATAATCAATCCAATAAGAAATTCAAGAATTTCTCAATCCAAACAACTCAATCATTTAATGAAATTAAAGAACTAAAACACCAACTAAAACTACCAAAATCGAAACCACATAATCCTCAATCCAATCGTCCATAGCCAACCAAAATCTCCCCACTACCGAACCTTCACACCCAATCGATTCAACAAGCCTCAACTACAACCACCCCACTGCCAACATATAACCGGCCACCATACACGGCCGACCGATACACACACATAGCAAATCAAGAACCCCTAAAACATATAATTATCCATAAAACATTATGGATAGTTTATCAAAAATCAAATCAAGACTAACCCACTTTTTAATCAACACATAATCAACAAAATTAGCAACTAGGAATTAACAAGAAATTACCTAGAGGATTTTCCTAGAAAATCCACCGGAAATCGCTACTGGACCGCCGGAAAATCGCTCCTGGAGGACCAGGTCTTCCTCATCGTTCAGCGGGTCATGGGTTGCAGGTCTCGGGTTCGTGGGGTTCTGGGCAGTCCACTACCAACAGAAACCACTGGAGAATGGCCTCCATCCGCCGGAAATTGTATCTTAGGCCGTTGGATCGTCTCTGGTTCGGTGGGTCATTTGGGTTCCACACAGACGGGTCACGAGTTCTCGAACCGCTCGGGTTTTCTCTCTCGAGTCTGGCAGGTTGTGGGTCACGGGCTTGCCGGAAATCAGCTCCCCTTGCTCTCTCCGTTGGGTCTCTAGCTCACGGATCCACCAAATCCTCTCTCCCCCGATCTCTCGGTCTCCCTCTATCTCACACTCTCTGTCTCTCTTTCCACCTCAGAATCTCGATCTCTCTCTCAATCTCCCTGAATCTCTCTCAGTCTCTCATCTCATTCTCTCTCTGTGGGTCACTCGAGCAGAAGGACGAAGAAGAAGAAATGAATAAGAAAGAAGAAAGGGAGAAGAAGAATAGAAGAGAAAAGAAAAGAGGAAAGGGGGGGGGGGGGGGCTGCTGCGAGATTGAGGGGAGAAATATCTCCCCATTAATCCATAGCCACGCACGTGGCTATGGATAAGGCCAAGCTTTGGTCTTATTTAACACTAGCCCCTATCCTTTCTAAATTGCACTATTACCCCATCTTATTTTATTTCTATCTTTTATCCTAGACTTATTTAATTTAAACACTATAAACATCATTTAGAATCTAATTATTAATCCCATCAATTTATAAACACTATTTATTAATTGCTAACCCCCTATTTATTTTCTTGGCCTTCACACGAACATTCCAACTTGCATCCGTCCAGACGCCTTTCAATGTTCAACAGGTTGAAAGATTTCTTTCCAAAACACAGATATGGGAAGACAACTGCAACCATCCGGACGATGTGTGTTTTAGTCCGGATGCTATCCTTTATAAGACAAGTCGTGCATACAAAGTTCAACCTTCCGGACGTCAGACGTCATGGTCCGAACGCTCAAGTCTTATATATGAAAATTGCGTGCATCAGTTCAACCGTCTGGACGACATACCTCATGGTCCGGACGCTCAAAGCCTTGATATGGAAATTGCGTGCAGCTAAAGTGCGACCGTCCGGAGGCGGTTCTATTCAGGAAAGAATTTCAAGCGAATTTGGAAAGCCGATTGGACAGTTGTCCGTCTGGACGCCTTCAGCTACTGTCCGGACGTCGCCTAGGTAATTCAAGTCCGACGCGAATTTGGATTCTTGTAACCTATAAATAGAGGCTCCTAGGCATGTTGTTTGTAAGAATTCGGTAGTGAATTCCATAGTGCTTAGAGAGTTTATTGTAAGAGTTATTGCACTGATCTGCTCACTTTCAAGCCGTTGCCAAGTGTTGTTGCTGTGCTGAACTGATGTCTATCTTAGGGGTTGGCCCTAAAGTAAAGGATTACATTGAAAACCCCTTCAAGTAGGTGACTTGGTTGGGAAGCGTTCGTGTTGGGTTACACGCCAGAGTTCAAGGTACGACCACTGCATAAGGGTATGTGAGTGCTACTACTTTGTAACTAGCTTTGTCTTCTAAATAGTGGATATCCTAGGTTTGGCTACCCCATAGTGGTTTTTCTCTTAATTGAGTTTTCACTTCGTCAACAAAATATCTGTCTCTTTATTTTTCACATTATAATATTTTGTTACACACTATTGCACACACTTGTTAAATTAGAAGTCCATTAATTTTCACCTGTCTTCCTTATCAGCAAACTGAGAGGCACGGAGAGAGATTGAGAGAGAGTGAGAGAGAGAGGGACCAAGCAAGAGATCGAGAGAGGGAATCTCCTTTTTAAACCCACAATCAAATTGAAACCTACCCAAGAAAGCCAAGAATCAAGTCAAGAGAATCTAGACCCATTGAAATTTCGTCAAGAACCTAGATTTGGTGCAAACGCCACAAAGGGTTTGCCTTTGATAAGTTCATAGTTCAATCAAGAACTAGTAGAGAAAACTGAAAAGTTTTCTATGAAGAAAAACTTCATTCAAATTCAACTCTTTTTTTTTCAAAGTGTGGCTACAAGTCTTTTTAAACACCTCCAAGAAACCCTAGGGCCTACTAAAGCCTTCATAAATTAAAAGACATGGACTGAACATCTTTAGGCCCAAAACAACCTAAACTAAACGCCTATAGCTAATAAAAGAAATCCACTTAATGAATTAAAAAGCCCAAATGTCTACAACCACAGAAACATAAAAATAGGCACACAAGCCTATACTTAATGAAATATAGAGTCCACTAGACCACATGGATTAAAGTTGGTTCTTCTTCTTTTAAGCCCAAATTGAATGTTGGGGTCTTGCTTGATAAATTTGCAAACTCGGCCCAAGTGGATTACACCAATCCTTGCATTGCTTCCTTGATCATCTTAGCTCTTGACCTTGTGATTGGTCCATCTGAAACTTGCAATGGATCTTTAAGATTTGGCCCACCATTCCCATCAGAGAATCTGAGATTGAGAGGGAGGGACCCGAGAGCCAGAAGGAAGATCAGACCGATGGGGGCCCGATTTTTCGGTGGGTGACGCCAGTGAAGCAAGGAGTCGCGGTCTCCGACGGCTTAGAGGCGATTTCTGACGAATCTCTATGGAGAACCGTTACCTTGCCGATTCTACCATTTTCCCAACAGAAAATCCTCAAGGTAGTTCTTATGATTTCTTATGATTTTATTCTTGAGTTATTATGGATTTATTCTTAAGTATTTTCTATTTTGATTTTGGTGGTTCAATTATTGATGATTTGGGTTAAGGCTTGTTGAACTAATCGTGTGTGTGGGTGTTATGGCCGAGCTCTGTTTCGGGTTCTTGACATTTGGCCGGTTGTGATTATGTGTGTGGTGTTTTCAGCCAGTTGAGTGGTTTTGAAACCAAAGTGTGTTTTTTCTGATTTTGGTCATCAACCCAGTTTGGTTGTAATGATCTAAACATGAGTACATGTGTTGATTTGTTGTTTGATCGATTGGGTATGTGTGTATCGGCCATGGGTGGTTTTGACTATGCGTTCGTTTAGTTGTTCTTGTCCGTGTACCCTGTTTTGAGGTGTTCTCGGCTAATTATGGCTATATGTATATATTGACTGATTTGGGGGGGGGGGGGTTGCGAATATATGGGTGTTGCGGTTGAGCTTCAAAGCCATTGATTTTTAGTTTGATGCTGGCCGTGTGGTGTTTTAACAGGTTGGGTAGTGCTGGCCGAGTCGTTTTAAAGCTGGAGTTTATTTTCCTAATTTTAGTTATTACCCAATTGGCTTGTGATGTTTTGATTTTGTGATATGCTCAAGTGGGGCTTCATGTTGGCTTTTGTAAGTTTAGCCGTTGAGTGTGTGTTGGCTGTGAGTGATTGAATATGTATGTATGTATGCGATTCGAGTGTGGGTTTTGGTTCAATTGTCAATGTTTATTATGTGGTGGATTATCCAAGTAATTATAATATTTTGATATTGAGTATTATTTGGGCGGAAGTAGTTTTTAATTACAGATTAAGGAATCTTTATTAGTGTTTTTTTAAAAAAAAAAAAAAAAAAAAAAAATTTGAGAGAAAAAGGTTTGAATGTAGTTAATAGAGTTTTAATGTTTATGTGTTATATTCGTTAATTAAAATCATGGCCATATGATTGAGTTTCTTAAAACTCATGATAATAAATATAAATGATCCTCCAAAGAAAAGCAATAATTGTACCTATGTGAATATACTTAGTATCATGAGTGATGATATTAATATCTTATGTACATAAATATATTTTAATGCAGATGATGAACTAAGAGACTGCACAAAAATGGATGTAAGTATAAAACACTTACTGAGCATGCTGTTTCCAATGTCATGTTTATGGGTTTATTTAATATTGCATAATGTGAATAATAAACTTATTAAAATTGAGAGGGATGGCTCCCAAACTAGGGACGACTGCCTGCACTGGAAACAATAATAAATAATATTGAGAGGGACGACTCTCAAAATGCTAGAGAGGGACGTCTCTACTATTACAAAAATGCTAATAAAAATGGTGAAAGAGGAACGGTTCTGAGGATAACTGCTAATCGGAGGAACGACTCTAAACGAGTGGAGTGAAAGAACTAAATGGAACTAATTAATACCTTGTATATAAAACTGTCATCATATCATTGCATTATGTTCCTTTAAATAAATCAGTAAATATCATATTATTGAATCAGCTGACTCACACAAATATAGTATGGAATTGTGGAAGTATCCGCAATCTCATATTTATTGGTACAGGTTTTGAAGATGACGGACTGGATTATCTGCTAGCTTAAAAGATGTTAAAGCTAACGTTTTTTGTTGCTAATGAATTTATTTGTAATCATTTGTGTTTACATTCTTTTTTATGTAACATGTTTAGAAATTTGCTTGTAAGTAGATTTTACTACATGTTTCAATATAATTGTATAAAGAAAAATTAAATAACTTATAAATGTTTAGAGATAATTCAATCAGCTCAAATGTGTTATGCTATGATCATGATGATGTCGTAATGTTACGTAGAAATCGAAATTTTCATTTATGTCTTTTTATAAAAAGCAGGGCGTTACAATATTTCTCTAAAATTATTTATGCATAATGATAATAATAATAATAAAGTTTTTCTATATTTTCGGATTGGTATGTTGGGGTTTCAACCATAACCATGCCCGAATTTCCCTTCAAAAAAAACGAAAAAACCATGCCTGAATTTCGAAAAAAGAAAAAAAAAAGAAAAAAAAAAATTATCCGTGGGAAACTGAATGAGCCCAAGGTTTCAACAGGCCCAAAATTCAGCCCGAGGCCCCTTCCACCCCCTAGCGTTTATTTTTTCTTCATTGAAAAACCTGACCGATGAAACCGTTTCTTCTATCTCTCTCTCACACTCTTTTCTGATAGTCAGTGCGCAAATACTGAGAACTTGTTGGTTTCTACAGTCAGAATCCAGGTTAGTGCATAGATTTCTGGGAATTTCTCTTTTGTGACTTTGTTCATTTCCTATTATTGATTAATCCAGGTTTTCTTCTTCACATTTTTTTTTGGTTCTTCTTTCTAGTTCTTCACGTTTTAAACTACACCTATGGGAACAAAGATTTAACATGTTGAAATTTATAAGGATTAAACTAAAATTATGGGTCTTATGATAAATTTCTAAAATTATTTTATATGTGGGTTTATGCTGTTAAGTAAAGAAATATGGTTCAAAATGATCATATGAACATGTATGTATGGGTATGTATGAAGTATCTCTGCATTATATATATATATATTTTTATGTGCGTATATCAGTATGTATATAATATGTGTGGATGGGGAGGAAGTGTAATATTATATTTAAATCAATAGTTTACCCTATAGATTAGGTTGTGAAATTTTGGATTGTAGGTAGAATTATTTGGTTCCATTAAATTGACATTTAGAAAAAGAAAAGGAGAAAAAGTGGAGGCTGTTTCTAACTTCTGATACAACATTGAGATATCAGATATGAATGCTTTAATGGTATATGATTTCAGATGTCCTTTTTTTTTTTTTAGCAATTCTATACATCTGAACTTACTTTAACCTTTTTTTTTTTTCTCAAGCGTGGACTTACTTCAACATACATTTGCTCATTGTGTTGTCCTTTTTGTGTGTGTGTGTGTTGGGGCATGGCCGGTGTTAAAACGTGACCTCATTCTCCATTATTTTCAAAATTTTGGGGCCAGATTTAAACAACGATTTTTGAAAATTTACTAGGGATTAATGGCTTTTTTCATTAATATTTCAACTTTGCATTCTGGCATCTATGGTTGGAAAATTGAAAGATTGCACTAAAGATTATAGGAATCGGCAAAACATACACAATAAAATAGGTTTTGCACTTTGAAGCATAGGGCATACTGGGTACCATTTACAGCTTTTCAAAGTTCTCACACCTAAGATTTTTTCCCCATCTATTTTGTCAGTGCAACTGCTATGGAGCTAGTACAAATTAATATGGGCTTTTGAATGAAACATGATTGTGGACTTTTTTCACAATGGGGAATGTCGTCGGTAAAGCTGCAAATGGCATTGGAGGTCTTCTTGGACATGCTTTTGTAGCTCCTATTAAGACTATCTTTGGTGCATCATGCGAGTAAGAATACTTCGTTGCTCGTTATGTTTCATGTTTTATACCTTTCCATTGCTAGTGTTGGGCGCTGCCACACTCAATTAGCTAAGTTGTAAAGTTGAAAGAAATTTAGAAGATGTTGGGCTTGGCGTCAGTTTCCATTCTATTTGCATTTGCTTCTCGTTTTCATTCGTGCTTGCCACAATTGATTGTTGATATAATGTTTCAAACACTGCTGCAATCATCTTCATCTCTATCTATATACTTGTGAAGAGTGAAAAATAGAAATTTATTGTGTTTAATTTTGTTTCTTCCTTTTTGTCTTTTTAAATTGAGTTGCCCCCATGATACATCATTGCATATCCTGTACTTGATCTGGCTTAATGAGTATGTTTGATGTTTGAATGATGAGCCACTTCTTTTAGACACTTATACTGCTTTTTATTTCATTTCACTGTTCGGTTGAACAGATGCTAATGTGGATGAAAAAGGGGTCTTTGCACTTCTGATTAGAAGATTTTAAGTATTGCTCTTTGTGGCCATTTGTCAGTGTTAGTAACGTAGTCTAAGATATACTGAGGCTCAAGCTGCTTACCTACAGCTTGTATTTAAAGTTTCATGGTGCTTATCATAAAACTGACTTCTAATTCAAGAATAATTTTTCTCCTTTTCTATTGGATCAACAATTTAATATGATCAATGTCTTCAAAAGAAATTTATCTTTGCCTTCCTTTAGTTATTATTTTGGACAAAGTTAATAGGGGAAAGTACACTTTACCCTCCTGAAATATCCACCCATTTGCGTTTTGGCATCCAATGTTCAAAACTCAGCGATAGACCCCCCAATCTATCCAACGTTGGCAAATCATACCTTCCGTCCCTGTTATCTGTCTTTTTGGACGAAAACGAAGTCATGTGCAACGCACGTGACCTTTTAAGGCTGCATCTCCCCATTTTGCCCCTCTTCCATTCAACCTGCGTGCCTTAGGCCTGAGATTGCAGACTCTGAGTGACTTGGTGCTTTATGTTCACGGACCGTTCACAGACCGGGTGCACCATCGTCAGAAATCCACCTTCATACCCCTTTTTCTGTTTGTTTCATTTCAGATTCCGATCCAACGCTTGTGTCACCAACCCAAGCGACACGCTATACAACTGAGTCACGTTGTTCAGCGGCTCAGACAATGCGCTTGCAATGCTGCTCTCGGAATCCTCGAGCCCGTCATAGCACGTCAGCTGGTTCGTCACTATCGCGCTCAGCAGCGTCTGAACTTGCTCCACCACTTGTCGTTCAACAACTCGGCCGACTTCACGCCGAGATGGACTCCAAGTACTCCACGTTGAGCTGGGACAACTGGCTGCAATCGTCCAGTGCTCCAAACTCGGCGTGGCCCATTGACAACTGTCGCTTTTGGCTGAGGTAGTTGTCGATCGCGTTCAACATTTTGCGTGCTTGCTTCAGGCATTGCTTCACGGAGAACTTGCTGTAGCTGTAGGGATCAGACGGAGAGGAGTGGATGGTGGAGAGGATTGAACAGCAGAGCTTCAAGTAGAGGGTAGACTTGCACGCAGCGGAATATGACGACTGGGCTGAGGTAAACAGAGCTAAGAAAAGGGAGAGAAGGGGAAGGAAGAGAATGAAGGAGTAGACTGGCTTTGGCATTGTGATGGAGGTGGTTCACTCTGCCTGATCAACACCGTGAAGATATTCCAAAATCTTAAGTTTAAGATCCGTGGGAAGGTGCATAAAGCACGGTGGAGGGTGGAATGTCTGTGTTCCGAGTTGAATTATTTGTCTTCAAATAATGAGTTGTGGAAACAGAAATTTGATGAGGAGTTTGGACGAGGGGCAAAATTGGGAGATGCAACCTTAAAAAAAGGTCACGTGCAACACATGTGACTTCGTTTCCGTCCAAAGAGACGGACAACATGGACGGAACGTACGATTTGCCAACGTTGGATAGATTGGGGGGTCTATCACCAATTTTTGAACATTGGACCCCAAAACGCAAATCGGTGGATACTTCAGGGGGGTAAAGTGTACTTTCCCCAAGTTAATAATAAGGCAGTGGTTGTGAAATTTTTGCTTTGAGGTTATGATAATAGAAAATAGAAGAACCATAGACACCACCCACACTTGTTATATAACTGTGTGAAGGGCTGAGTCAATTGTGAGAGATAGCAGCGATGGCGGGGTTCTCATTCACTCGCACATTTGTTAGATAACTGGGGTTGCGGTTAAGAAGATTATAGAATCTGATATTCAAGGAGATGCTGAATTTTGCAACAAGTTTGAGATTTTGGGCTTGCAAAGCATAGCACTTCCCTTTAAATAGCCTTTTAGTTGTACTGCATTTCCATTGTATAGTACGACTGCTCTTATTCTTATTTAGAAAGCGGTGGTTTGGATGGCTCAGATGCCTTTCACACAAAGTGTTGGATGTGGAAGAGGATATACACCACCCACACTTCTTTTGCTTGACTATTTTTCAAGTTCATGAGAAGCTTGTTGGCTTCCTTAAAAGGACATTCTTAAACATTTGTTTAAGAATGCATCAAACTAGGCTTATAATCTTCAGCAATAAATTCCATTTACGCTAGATTTGCATTTTTCACACTTTTGATAGTTGATAATCAGCTCTAGATCTCTCTCAAAAGTATTGAGTTAGCTGTGGCTAGACAGTTTATGCCTCCTCTGTTGGGAACTATCTTCACATCTTTCATCCTTGGCAGTAGCAATTGTAATTGAAACAAGTACTTTGGTTACACCATGTCTGGCTCTTAGTGAAGATCAGCTCCTTTTCCGGTTTAACTACCTCTTTTCTCAATTCTGCAAGAAACTTCTGGCAGACACAATTAGAATCCAAGGCCGTATCAGAATTTATTTCATCTGATATTTTGAAAGTGTGCAACAGGGCAGATATTTAGCTCTTAAACTTTTCAAATTCTTTCTTATAGTTTAGCCAACTCTCTAGACTGAGGGATGATGAGCTTGATTAAAAGATTCCATAGTGTGAGCCAGCAAAACAACATTGTTTATTGCAAACCTTGTTGCCTCAAATAGGAGCTGTTACAGAGAAATAAAATTGGCATTTTCCATTTGACCTCTAATCATGTTAAGTATTCAGTTTAAAATTCATTCCACTGGTACAAATGATGGAAGTCTAAGTTTCTATAACCATGATAATAATGGGTGGCTGAGGAGTATGGCACTGATATAATATATATTTTATGGTTTGTTCTTCCTTTGTGTAAATTACTTGTACAGAACTGAAACTTTGTAAATCAATCTTAAGAATGGACTTCTCAGGATTATTTTTAGTAACTTTAAATGTTGAGTAATTCCACACGGAATTTTGTCTTACCCTAAGAGCAAAAACATTTGAAAGGGCTTTGGAGCATAAAATGAAAATTCATGTGGGCATTGTGTTGATTAAAGCTGAGACAGAAGTTGAAAGCAAAATTTCATGTTTTAGGCCCCGTTTGAAAACCACTTTCCCCTCCCCTCCCCTTCCCTTCACTTTTCCCAAAAAACATCAACTTCAAAACATTCCTAACTTTTTTCACTTTTTATATCACATCAACACTTTCTTATTACTTTTTAAATAAAAAACTCACTACAATACAAATTTTTTTCACTTTTCCATATAAATTATATCAACTTTATATCACATCAATTTTAATTTTCAATCATTCAAAAAAAAAACCCAAGGGGAGGGGAGGGCAAGGGGGTTTTCAAACGGGGCCTTAGCCTCTGTACTTCCCATAGAATTGTTTTTTAAAGAGAATCTGGAGGTTTGTGTTAGTCGGGTAGGAAAACCCATGCCAGCCTTCCATATGTTGTGGACATATGTTCACTTGAAACAAAAGTGAAGAACAACCCTTTACTTATCAGAATCTCCTGTGACCAATGCAGTCTGCAGTTAGTCTCCCAAGCATGAAGGGTGGGGGAGTAGAGAGAAGTATTTCTGTGGAATAAAATTGAGTTAACAGCTAAAATTTTAAAATGATATCAAGAACAAGGTAGGAAAGGCCAATGGAGCAACAGTGATGGACTGAAATGGCTCTGGGGATGAAGATAGGCCTGTGTTAATGTGCTGGCAAAGTTTTTCCTTTAGAAAGATTATTGCCTACATCTGATCACATCATCTAAGGTAATTGATTGCAAAGTTTGATAGAATATCTCTTGGTTTCCATCTGAGCATCAGGTCCTAGTAAATTGAGAGCTACATATAAAATGTTTAATAATTTTTGTTTTCTGGGAACCTTTCTAAATACAACAGCTCTATCAACTGCCTTATAAATCTCTAACCTTAGTAAGAGTGGCAACCTAAATTTCTTCTTTTATTTTATTTTGTTTGGTCTCTTTCATTTTAGATACTTATATATATAAACTTTTCCATATTTGTAATGTTTTCATGGGTTTGTAGCAATCTCCAGGTTTTGGCAGTCTGTTTTTCTTTATCATCCTTCCAACCTGATCTACCATCTTTTTGCAGTGTATATAGCCTAAGCATAACTATAATTAATAAGAATCCTAGTACCTTACAATTTTTCCCTATTATAACAATCTTGATGACTGGCGTGTATTAAACAATAGTGATACCCTAGTTTTGTGCTCTCAAATAGGCAAGCCTGAGTTTTCTATTTCACTTGTGTACAATTTCTGCAGACTTTTGGTGGATCAAGTGTTGTGTTTACTTGAATGTTCGGTTTACACAAGAAGCAAGTCTACAAGAACAAAACTAACCAGAAAAATAAAAGAGGTCAAGGAAGTCATGAAAACTAGAAATATAAAAACAATCATAGACAGTCATCCACTGGAAAAAGTATAGAAAAAGAAGGCCTTTACCAACGCCACCATCCTCTCAATGTCTTCAAAGCTTCGATAATTTATTTCTCTTCAAATGCACCACCTCATACAGAGCGGAATCATCTTCCACATAGCTTCACTTTGGTGATTACTAGATTGTAGGGGTGTAAACCCGGAGCAGGTTCTCGGTTAGTAAAAAACACCAACCGGCTCTGGAACCGGGTAGCCGGTTAACCAGGTACCCCAGTTAAACCGCCCAGTTGGTACTCGGTTATCCAGACCAGAGCACAAAATTAAGAATAGCTTCTGATTGTTAATTCTAGTTATTGAGTAATAATATTGAGAAAAGCTTCTGATTTGGGCGAGTCATCTTATATATATGTGTGTTTTGTTATATATATATTACGAAAATTATGCTGCTTTCCCAAGGAATCATCCAACTAGACAAAATGCTGCTTCCAAAGGGAACATTTATTTTGCGGCAATTGACATAGGAGAAAGGGAGATGCATGTCTGCTTCCAGGGAAGCAATTTTGTTTCCTTAATTAAACATCAAGTAGAGTTGCGCAGAAACAAACAGTTTGAATGAAGATAGAATTATAAATCGAGCATTTGGGTGCCCTAAGCATTGTGTGGTGAGTAGTTGCATTTGCTGGATTTTAGCAACAGGTGGGTTCTATTGAAATGGAATGAACCAAGATACTCATGGATCCTTGCATTTTTCCTAATCGATTATCAGCTTTAAACGGTTCAAATAACCATTGACGCAATGGACAGCTCTCTTACGCGCAAAGCATAAGTAAATTACTATTTTTTAGATACATATATACACCCGGAATTGGTTAACCGGGTTTCTAAGAATTGAATAACTGGCTCCGACTTTGAGTTCCCGGTTTTTCGGTTTCCCAGATACCCGGAGCCGGTTGGCGCTCGGTTAAGGTTTCTTGGCCGGTTATAACCAGTCCGGAATTATACCCCTACTAGACTGCCCTCTCTAACTAGTGAGGAGATCTCTCACATGACGAGGTATGACCCCTGCTAAACCAAATAACCCTACAATATAGTTCCATAAGGCACTGGCTATTTCGCAATGAAGTAGAGGTGGTCATCGGATTTCTCACTTTTCTTACACATGCAATACCAATCTACTACAATGATTTTTCACTTTCTTAAGTTGTCCAAAGTGAGGATCTTATCTAAAACGGCCGACCAAGAGAACAAAGCCACTCTCAAAGGGGCCTTGCCACGCCAAATACACCTTCAAGAGAAGGGAGTGCTGTCATGACGGATTAAGACATTATAGAACAATCTTACATCGAATAACCCTCTCTTGGAGGGATTCCAACAAGACTTCTCTACACCATCATGTTTCAAATTGATGAAATACAACTGATCAAAAAACAGGGAAAAGAAATCCAACTCCCAATCATGCGTTGCTTTAACAAAATTAACGTTCCACTGAGGAGAGCCATTAGAGAATTGAAGCTGATTATCCACGAAAGCATCCAATACAACTTCGGAAACACTACCTTAAGGGATTTTTCCCTACACCACACATCGTGCCAAAAATTAATCTTGGAGCTGTCACCCACCTTAGTCTAGTATATCTAGAAAACTCTTCATAACCCCTCCTAGTGAATTTTCAGAGACGTACCTCATATGACCCAATGACTTCATTAGAGCACCACCCACCCCACTGACTACCATATTTAACGTCCACTACCATTCTCCAAAGAACCTCTATCTCATTAGCATAATGCCATGACCACTTCCTCAGAAAGACTCGATTGAACATGGGCAAATTCCAAATTCCCAAACCCCACCTTAGTTATCAAAGAACACAGATTGGACCAGCTGAACATGGGGAATTTGCCTTTTTCACCCAAACCTCCCCACAAGAAATCCCATTGTAACTTCTCAAATCCAATTGGCAACACTAGTCGGGAGGGAAAACAAAAACATGAAGCAGGTAGGCGAATTAGACAAAGTGCTCTTGATTAAGGTAATCCTTCTGCCTTTAGACAAGCACAACCACTAACCTTCTCAATAATGCCATCCCAAATAGAATTGGCTTTAAAAGAAGCACCCAAAGGAAGATCTAGGTACTTCATAGGCAAAGAAGAGACCCTACAGCCCAAGATCCTAGCCAAACTCTCTATTATTAACAATACCTATAGGAACCAATTTTGACTTAGCCAAATTGATCTTCAAGTCTGAGAAAACTTCAAAACATAAGAACAAACAATGCAAATGACAAAGGTGATCTGGGTCTACCCCACATAAAATTAAAGTGTCATCCACAAACAGAAGATAAGAGATATCAATCCTACCAACATTCCTAATTCCTACAGAGAAGCTAGACAACAAAACCCCACTTATTGCAACAAAGATCATCTTGCCCAAAGCCTCCATCGCAATGACAGACAACAAAGGAGACAAAGGGCTCCCCTGTCTCAAACCATGGGAATTACTAAAACAACCGATGGCGGAAGATGCTTGCCTTTTGTGGTGCCTTTGGAGGGAAAAAAATGATCAAAATTTCGAGGACCGAGAGAGGTCGTTGGAGGAGTTCATATCCTTTTTATATTCTCTTTATTCTTGGACAATTGCGTTTTTAGCTCCTTTTGTGATTAGTTTTAATTATTTACTTGTTCTTTTTTCTCCTTGTTGATAAGTGTTTCTCTTGTATACTAAATGTGTATCTCAGTTGTGCTTTTATTAATATTTCGATTACTTAAAATATAAATATACCTCCAAGGGAAGGAGTGCTGTCATGGGGGATTTAGACATTATGGAACAATCTTACATCAAATAACCCTCTCTTGGAGGGATTCCAACAAAACTTGTCTAAACCATCATATTTCAAATTGATGGGAATACAACTGATCAAAAAATGAGGAAAAGAAATACAACTCCCAATCATGCGCCGCTCTAACAAAATTAAGAGCCATTAGAGAACTGAAGATGATCAGCCACGGAAGCATTCTTATGTCAAGCAATGCTATACAGCTCCGGAAATGCTACCTTAAGGGGTTGTTCCCCACACTACACATCGTGACAAATACTAAACTTGAAGCCACCACCCACCTTAAGTCTAGTATATCTAGAAAACTCATCCCAATCCCTCCTAATGTATTTCCAGAGAGCCACCCCATATGACCGAATGACTTCATTAGAGCACCACTCACCCCACTAACTATCGTATTTAACATCCACTACCATCCTCCAAAAAGCCTCTTTCTCATAAGCGTAATGCCACATAACCATTTCCCTAAAAAGGCTCGATTTAATATGGGAAAATTTCGAACCCCCAAATCTCCTTAGTGATCAAAGAATGCACCTTAGACCAGCTTACTATGTGGAATTTGACCTCTTCACCCAGTTCAGTGCCTTAGTTGACTGGTTCAGTGAGTTTCATGTCCGGTATAGTAGTGTTTCAGCCTGCTTCATGCTGGTTTTGGCTACATAGAGATTCCATCAGTTTTGTTGCTCCGGGGGAGTAGTTCCTGTGTTTTGCGGATCGGATCTACTCTTTGTTGTTTGTTATCGAGATTCGACCGGCCTTGGTGTTTTGCTGTGGTTTCCGACCGGTTAGTTGTTTTTCGGCGAGATTCTACAGGCCTCGTTGTTTTACGGTGAGATCCGACCGGCCTTTGTGTTTTGCCAGATCCGATCTACTCTTGGTGTTTTGCGGGGAGATCCGACCACCTGTTGCAGATTTCCGACAAGTTTTCAACCAGCATTGAAGTTTTTAGCGAATTTTCTTGTTATGTTTATTTTTGTTAGTCTTTGTTTTGTGTGCTCCAAGCTGTTCTAGCCTGAGCGGGAGTGTTAGAGTTTGTTATGTTTTTCTTTTTGTTTTTCGTTTGCTTGTTTCTTCCAAGCTAAGCTTATATATGATATATATGCTCCTACTTGAGGGGTGTTAAAAGAGTTATTAGGGTTTGTGAGTCATTAGGGTTTAGGGGTATTTTTATCATTGTAATGTTCCCCTAAACCTATATAGTAAGATGTGTGTGTAGGCTCAAAACAGGTTGAATAAAACAAGTTGAAAAGCCTTCACCTTTTGTGTCTAAACCGTTCATGCAAACTACAATAGAAATAATCTTCTCCAAGACCATCTTCAACCTGTTAGCTAGAAATTTGCCAATAATTTTGTAAATGCCACTCACTAGACTAATCGAACAAATATCCTTAGATCAACAGCCCCTGAAATCTTTGGAATGATAGTAATGAACGTAGCATTTAGGTCCCTGGCAAGTTTTATGGCTTATTAGTTATATAACCGCCAAGTGAATTTCACTCTGTGCTGGAATCTAAAAAGAACATGTGCCACATTATCTGTGAGACTCCGTATTCGCTGAAGAAATTCTCTAGAGTCTAGACTTGCTGTTGGGAATGCATGGTATACTAATGTGATTACTTTAGTGTCAAAGAATAGAAAATTGTGGGGCCATGTTTCTACAATGGATTCAATTGAATATATGAACTTGAGGCTATCTAAATCCACAACCAATTAGTTGATTCATAACACGGGCAATTGCTCATTTTAGTTGTAAGAAAGCCATTATTAGTTACGTTAGATGCAATTAAGACTGAAGACGTATGGACATAAACTTTTGTCATCTTAGGTATGTGTTGTATCATTATGCTAACCTGCCGCAATCATGGATGATGTAATTCTATCATGCATGCAATATTCATTGTTTTTCTTACAATTCCATTTCGTTTTGACTTTGATCTGCAGGGGAGTTTGTTCAGGACCGTGGGACGTAGTATGTTTCATTGAGCATTTATGTGTCTCCAATCTTGTGAAACTTTTAATGGTCCTGGTCCTTTGCTACATACGTAATTCTTCTTTCCTTAGTTTTATTGATGCTTTTTCACTTTTTACTCCTTTCCATTACCTTCAAATGATTAGCCTAGAAACACTATATTAGCTGATTGCCTTTAAAGTCCTTTTCTTTTCTTTGACTTTGTCTACATTTCACTTCTTGACCTGGTTCTAGATCCATATTTCACTTATGGTTGCTAATGTTTTGGTCTGAACTATAGGATTTCCAATTGTTTCTGAAAAGTCTGACATGTTCCTGCATTTTTCGTAATTACGGATTAATCTTATGAAGGTTTTTTCACGTCTTAGTTTATATATGATAATCTTTTGTTTCTATTGACATGCTTTAAAGTATGTGAAAAAAGAAGAGATTTTTGTTGATCTCTCTGAGTTAGGAGATTTTTTACATTGTTGCTTTTATTTTAAAGTACAAGGTTTTCTACTTCATTGAAGGCTTTAAAGTGAAATTTTATCATATGTATGTTTGGTTGTATGTCGACACATGCATTCTTTTATATGCATAAATGCAAGCACATAAACCTACAAATAAGATCACACTCTTTATGGTGCTGTTGCTTCAGTCTTTGGTTTTTAACCTTAAAAAGAATAGCAGAAAACTAGCTTTGCTTTTGTTTTACTGAACCAGAAATCAAGTCCACTTAGTACAATGCTTTTTTATCTTCTCTTATGAAGCAGTTATGCAGATGATTGTTTTCTGTTACTGGTCAATAAGGTACGTGCCTAAAACCCATTATGGTGTTATAGGTTTCTGAGAAAATTAAATTATGAATCCTTTTTAAGATTCTTCATCAGATTTTTAACGTAAATGTATTGCAAAATAGAATTTACTGCTTAGCAACTAAATTGTAAAATTTGGTTATTTAGTCGAAGGAAATGACTGATTTCATTTATATTTTTTTCTCTGCTTTCAGTATTATTGTTCTTCTACTTATTGTTCAAGGTGGGGATCTGCCAATGCATAGGAAGAAGCCTTTGCAAGATGTGTTGGGCAGCATGTGAGACATATTGGTTTGCTTTAGAAGACATTACCTTTTTCTTGTGGCACAAGTTAAAGAACACCAAGAGGATTAACCGCCGGCACCGGCGCCGTTTTCAAGATTTTGAAATGGGGTACAGTTCATGTGATGATAGTGATTTTTCAGATAAATATGGTAATTTGAATCTCAATACAAAGCGAAAGACGGCTAGAGAGAGAGGAAAGGATCGGCTTCGAAGCTCTCTTTACCCTTCAACTAGGCATAGTAGCTGCCACCACCATCGCCATCATGGAAGGTTGAAGACTAGGGAGGTATCCGTCCATGTGAAGGGTGGGTCTCAAGGATTAAGGAGCTCAAGACATCTTCAATTGAGTAAGGTAAGAAATACTCATAGAGAGGCTGGTATTTTCAAGCGGAGGCGACTTAATTAGATGATCATGATAGTATCTTTAGTTGAACATTTGTGGCAGTGTTTAAAATTGAAGCACTAGTGAATTTGTTTTTCAATATTTTGATATGCTATTACTCTTTTCTTATGCTCCGTTTGTTTCGGCGTAAAATGATTTCGATATTTTTCGATGTTTGATAGGGGCGAAAATAATGGTCAACCGAAAAATGATTTCCGTTTGACAAAAAATGCTTAATAAATTTCGAAAAATGATTTACGCTTTTTAAAAGCGTAAATAATTTTCCATAAATGGTAGATGCAATCGACTCTCTTTTAAACAACGCAGTCGACCTTTATGTTCAAGCAGTTCACTATCGCCGGATTCCGACACTGGTCGGTGTCGAAATCCGACAAATTATGCTGAAATCCAGCGATGTCCGGCAACTGTTGCCGGATTTCGACAGTACAGTGCTAGATTCCGGCCAAGCTGGCCGGAGCCGCCGGATCTCCGACCATTTGGGCGGGATACTGGCTGGATCCCCAGCAAGACCTGGACGGATCCGACTGTTTTGGCCGAATCTCCGTCCAGTCCGGCCGGGATCCTCCCAGAACGGCAGGATTCCGGCTAGTTGGCCGGAATCTGGCCAGGACTGCCGGCTTCCGGTCAACTAGCCGGGATCCGGCCGTTTTGTGCCGAATTTCGGCAAAGATTGTCGGAATCCGGCACAAATGGCCTGATTCCGGCCATGTTTGCCAGAATTTGTATGAAAAATATTTTTATATTATTTTATATTAATATTTTTTATTTTGTGAATAAAATTAATTTTTTTTAAATTAATATGATTAAATTAAAATATAAAAAAATATTTGTAATTTTTAGTACGCGTCAAACACTGAAAAATGATTTGGACGAAAAATATTTTTCTAAAAATAACTTTCTTGAAAATATTTTACGACGGAAATCATTTTACACCGAAACAATCAGAGCATTTAGTTACTTCTCTTTTATAGTTTTTACCTTAAAGATCAAGTTTTGTGTGGGAGGGGGAGGAGGAACAATAGTGTTTTTATGGTTTACTTTCTTTCTTTATTTATATTCTCTAATTAATGCAACATAATGTTAGTTTAGTCCCGATTTTTAAGAAGTTCTTCAACTCTTTCCTTCCAAATGATTTGGCACAATTGAGACTTTTAGGCTGATTTATCATGTATACTATCTCTATATGTGGCAATGAGTGAGTCTTTTGGTACTTTGGATTCAAATGGGCACATGCCAAATCTACTTTACATCCACAGATACATCCACTCCAATAACTTATTTAATTTTATTAATTAGATATGTAGTGTATCGTTTAATAATGATGGATTGGGATTGCGTGCAATACTTATAATATTGTGCACGGTGCAATAGCTTTTAATTTGGGCCGTTCATTTAAAATGAACAGTCCAAAACACGATAACACATAAAAGAGAGAGAAGGGACGGCCGAACCCCTCATGTGGACCAAAGAGGGTGATTCGGCTATCCCAACAGTTACCCATGTGTCTTGCATACAGCCCAAGTCACCCCATCTCTCTCTCCTATATACAGTCAAATTCTAAACCGTTTATTTAAAATGAAGGATCCATGTTAGAGTTATTTCACTTATTGTATAGGATTTAAATCCTACAATATATCATAAGGGGTCTAAAAAACGGTGAAAACAATAATGATGAGGAACAACATGAAGCCTAAAATCTCCTGAGATGTATATGTGAATCGCATTGAAGCACATTAGAGCATGATGAACAATTGCAGGAAGATCGTCCATTTATTACACATTGAAAGAGATGCTAATTAGGAGGGGGAATGATAGAACAAGTTTTTATGGATGCCGCAGCCATCTCCTCCTTTGTAATTCCAACATTGCACATGTTTGCAATAGCTCGCATGTATTTCATTCCATACTTGGATAATGATCCGCAATACTTCTCATAAGTCGTTACCTGCATGAAAAATAGTAACATGTTATTATTTACATAAAGTGGTTAGGATATAAAATTGGTACATCTAACAATATACATAAAGTCAATATTTACACGTTATTTAAAAAATTAAAATAATATAGCATGATGTACACCGTTAAATGCACAGATTAGATAAGAAGGAAGTAGCATAGTGATGAGGCTTACGAGCATCTTAAAACAATCCCAATCATCCACAAGAGGTTGCCCAGCTGGCCTAACAGTCTCCAACACTACTGATGAGCTATTACTATTTCCAAACAAAAGCATCCCAATATGATTTATACTGTAATCCACGTGCTTCCGATAAGAAATTTCATCAACCAGTCGCTTTTGAGCTTCAAGCTTGTCTTGAGAGCCAATAGGGGCTTTATGGTACTGAAAAAATAAATGTAACGCCAAAGAGAAAAACTTATTCTTAAACAAAGATATCAAGAAAACATAAATCTTACTTATGTTAAAAAAGAAAAAAAATAATTAGAAGTTAAGAAAAATACATATACACCCTTCAAACTAACACTCAATTTGCAATGTTCCCTCCAAACTAATGGTGGCATTGAACCCCCAAACTATAAAAAATTTGCATTATCCGCCAAATGACAAAAAAACGCATAATTAAAAAAAATTAAAAAGAAAAAGAAAAAGAAAAAAAAAAAGGTGGTGATAGACCCACTTGTTTTTTCTCTCTAGTTTTTAGGAATATTTTTGTTTTATTGAAAAAAATTTAAGGGCATTTTTATATTTTTGCGAGTCAAAAGTGGGGGTACATTGCAAATTTTTAGTATTTTATAAGACATTGATGCAATCTTTGTAAATTGAGTGTTAGTTTGAGAGGAGTGTGTTCTTTTCTCTAAAAGTTAACATAAATGATTAATAAAAAAAAATAAAAAATAAAATAAAAACCTTGTGCCAGAAATGAAGGAGGTCGGCGTCACGTTGGGTAACAAGCCTTGGAGTGGATGGTGAAGAGGGATATTGAACGAAAGTAAAGTTATCGTTTGCTGGATTTGTACCCATGTAATTGAAGACCAAATCTTTCCCTCGTCTTGTATTTCCATATTGCATAACATGAGAACTCAATTCTAAATTATCTTCTGCTGTTCTTCTTCGGACCTACAATTGCAATCACGAGATTTTAGCCGCTAACTGTGTTAATTTGAGAGTGTGACTTTAAACCAAATTATAAAAAGTATATTGTTAATTTAGAGTACTTTTTTTTTTTATTTTAAAAAAACAAGGACATAGAAAAAAGTGCGTTTTAAAATCGTACGTAGATGAGTACGTACGTTTATCAAAGATTTAATTGCTGTTTTGAAAATTACGTTTTTAAATCGCACTTTTTGAAACAGCAAACCCCGACCGACTACCTTAATCAAAGTAAAAAGTATAACGCAATTAAGAAGCTCGATGTGAACAATAAGATCTAGAAATCCTCCTAGGCATAAAGATTCCTCTGTCAGCGCGTGCACATTCATCAAACGTTTCCTAGTATAAAAAGAGGAATATGTGTTTTATACCACTTGATATTGCTGCACCAAAGTTTCCTTGCGCAAGTCATGTTTGTCACTGCTCCCAATTTAATTGCAAATACCAAATCAAAAACAAAAAACGAAAATATAATTAATGATCATATTATTAGAATAAACGAAAATGATAATGATGAATAATATATGTAGTATACCTATCCTCCAACCAAGAAATACTATATACGTCTCCCAAGCAGGTGTCATAGTCTGAAGGAGGACTGGGATTGTCTCCAGGACAATATGTTGCCCAGCTATTTTCCACTGCATTTGATGCTGTTGTTGCATATATATTTATATTATTTGCAAGCAGCCCCTCAAAAATACTCCCAGCCTCACAAGCTTCCACATAAAATACCTACAATTTAAAGCCATATATATTAAGTAAAAATTCAACCCCAAAAATTAAAAGATAATAAATATTATATATTAAGGATTTTGGAAGTGATGATAATTAACTTACCATACTTTTGAAGGTTTTTGCATCATGCTTCTTCTTCAACACGTTGATTAGATCTTTGGCATAAACATACTCACCATTAGGCATCCCTGGTGTGTGTATATATATATATATATATATATATTCAGATTAGTCCTCGAAACTATTTAAAAACCTTAGCTTGGTGAATTTATTTATTTCCTTTTTATAATTAAGTGATAAAAAATATTTTGGAATATATTAAAAAGTAGATCGAATTACTAACCGAGTACCCCAGAACTGCCATGGTCGGCATAATATATGAAAATATAGTCATTTGGTCCGCTATCCACAACCTTGCCGCTGCCTCCAGTAAGCCCACTTTTGTTTCCAAGAATAACAGCATAAAAGTTATCCGCATTAACATCATCCCCTGTATAATCCTACGTACAACATATACAAAAATAAACACACCTCCAAACCATCATTCTTTGTTCAAACTCTCATAATTAATATTATACTTGCACATGCTCCACACTTGGAATTGTGATTTTAAAAAGTGCGATTTAATTAAAAATAGCGATTTTAAAACGCGCGATTTAAAAAAAAAAATTAAAAAGGCAGTTGAACATTTGGTGAAATCATAGTTTGGCCTTTAAAATCGTGCGTTTTTAAAAACACACCTCCTTGCTTGCGATATGAAAACACAAAAATTTTTTACGTTTCAAAATCACAATTTTTTAAAAATGCACTCAAAAATGATAAATAAATCATACTTTTAACCTGTAAAATAAATCGCAATACTAAACGTATAAATATGGTTACTATATATATATATATATATATATATATAACAAGATGATATCAATCGATTATGATTAGATAATTATATATATAAAAAATAAAATTGAAACGCGCGTAGAAGAAAATGACCTTGGGCACTCCATAATAAACGTCATCGCCATTTGGGTTGTTGATAATCACACCAGGCCTAGGGTTGCTTTCATGGAATGCAATATCGTCATACATGAAAACAATAATATTTTCATCACTTAAGCCACCTTTCCTCAATACTTGATATGCATGACATATATCAGCCTGCATGCATGGATGCATAATTACAAGATTTAATTAAGCAGCCGTTAATTAAAAACTAATATAATTACTTAAACTGATTTTGTCAAATTATTTTACACCTGATGTCTATAATTCGCATAACCACGTGACCCAGCGACTAGAACACCCCATCTCTTTCCATCATCACCGCTACTATCACTGTGATTCAAACACATGGCTTCTAACGGCAACTCCGACCTCAAACTCTCAACAATCATGCATGAAAGCGTCACAAATATTAATGCGCCACAGCTACAACAGTTCATCATTGTCGTTTATTAATTAACCTGTAAATCATCCCATCTTAATTAATTTATAGTCAATTTTTTTTATTTTTTTTCCCCGAGAAAAACGACATTTCAGAAGAAACAGTGGCCTCCTACTAGCTAGTGAACCTACCATATTATTTTCATAGAAATGAAAATAAATAAGCCTCTAATTTAAAATCTCTATTAATTCGAAACATCTTATTTAAATGAGATTTCTCATATTCTCATAAAGGATTGAAAAAGAAAAGTGCTCTTAATTATTTTCTTTGTTTTAAACAATCAACCCTGCAACAATAATAAGGAAAAATACTTTTGTGAGTTTTTCCTTTACAAGATAATTACGTCGTAAATTATATATATATATATATATATATAAGCAACTTGACACCAACAATTGACAGGAAAATGGGAATCAATGAAAAGGAAAATTTCTCCTCTTAAGAAATTCCTGTTTGGATCTATTATTTGGAATGGATTTATCTAAATTTATACGCAACTTGACGTACACCGAAAATTGACAGGCCACCCTCAGAGGGATCGATCTAGGGGTGTCACGGCCACCCCGGAGGGCCTCGCAGGTCCACCACGAGGCACTCCAAGGATAGTGTGACCACGCCCGGAATTTGCTATGGGTGGCCACTCACATATCTTACGAAATTAAGCGAGATAAATAATATATATAAAGAAATAATATTAAAAAAATGCGTGTACATAAACTTGTATTAACAAGTTTTAGAAAGTACAAAATTACATTGGGAAAATTTTCTGTTTATTCAAGAAAAAAAATTTCCTCTTACATTTTTTGTTTTATTAGTAAGATTTCATATGAAATATTGTTTTTATTTAGGAAGAAGAGATAATGTATACAGCCAGCTTAAAGAGAGGGGGGAAGAAAGAGATGAGATAAATGGTCAAGATCACATGAATGCTACTCTTTACATTCATTAATTTTAATATATCACTCTCATTTCACACTCGTCACTTAAATAAATAAATAAAACTTAAAATGCGTCACATCAGCCAATATAAAATAGGTATAAATAATAACATTTTCTCAAGATTAAAACTTAAATACTTAAATAATATTTGCTGTCTAACGAATAAATTAAGCTCAAGAAAAGTTTCAACATAGAAATGAAAATAAATAAGCCTCTAATTTAAAATCTCAATTAATTTGAAACATCTTATTTATATGAGATTTCTCATATTCTCTCAAAGAATTGCGAAAGAAAAGTACTGCTCTTAATTATTTTCTTTGTTTTAAAAGTGTAAATTTAGCTTGGAGAGGCAATATTCTCCAACTAGTTATATATGTGACTCCTTGGATTTATTAGTTGCTTTCTTTCTCTCATATTAATTATAAGCCCTCTTCATGATTATATATTATTTCCTCTTTCTATCTACTCCAAATCTTATATCTATAAATTACTAAAAATTAAGTTATGTTCCTCTGATAAATTGAAGAAATTAATATTGAAATGTCAAAATGACAAATGCTTTAAGCTTTTCTAATATTCAAATGAATAAAACAATAATTAAAAAGAAACATACATAGTTAAGAAGAGGGGATAAGCATGGCGAATATATCTAAATAATGATTAGAGACAAAAAGAAAAATGCAAGACTAACACTTACCAAAGGACTTCCACAAAAACTCTGAACCAATTTGCTGCGCCACTGCTGCCAAATGATGAATGTTCAGACTCGTACTAAAAAATACTAGTAAAACAAATAAAGAGAAGCTTATTTAATAGAGTATATGGGTTGAAGATGGACGGTTTAGATCCAATCTTCGATATGGGCAAGATAAGATTGGTATGTTATGAAAACCATCCTTTTTATTTATTTGAAACCTTTTTCAGAATTGGAAGTTTTGTCAATAAAAGTTACCATTCAACCAATGATAACATAGTCTTGACATATATACTCTGACAACATTGATTAAGGGTCCCATACTATTAAATTTTTGCTTATGAGAAAGATCCTTTCAAAATGACAGGAATTTTTATAAATTGAGTTGTACGATAATCTTTAAAAATGTCATGTATTCGTGTGACTTGTGTTTAAGAGACACGTGACACTTTTAGAAATTGAGTCGGAGCAATTCATACAACTCAATTTGTATGAAATTTATATCCCTTTCAAAATGAAGACGTGTTAGAGCATCCATAATGGATCCAGTAAAATTTTCTTCAAATTTTAATAATAACTCTACTTTTATATTTTATTTTTCTATTTTGAATTACCACTTTTAAAAAATAATCTGTATCCCATTCTTTATTTGGAGAATAATAGTTATTATATTTTATAAAGAATGAGGAATCTTAGAGAGATGAAAGGAAGAATAGTATGATGGAATGAAAAGAAAAGAGAAGAGGGAGCGAAAGCGAAGAAAAGGTCATGGGCTATATCCTTTATATTAAAGTATGTTGATATGTATTAAAATGACTTCTACTTATAGAGAGACTAGGAGTGGCCAACAAGTAAACGTACAATAATTAAAGAATGAAATAAACCCTAATATAATTAATATTTTTAAAACATTCTAACATCCCCTCTCAAATTCAAGGTGTAAGCTTGAGTTTGAAAAACAAAAAGGAATTGATCTTGTAAGATTCCTGAGGTGGTGGTAGAAAAAACCTACTAGAGTTGGCCAGAAAAGGCTATTAGAGATGTTTAAAAAGGGTACCGGAGGGTTGCAAGAGGAGGCTGCTGAATTTGGCCGAAAAACGTTACTAGAGTTTGCCAGAAGTGGATGCTGACAAATGGCATATCGTCATATACTAGCAACCCGACCGAGTCCAGCCTCAAGTTGTCCACGCTACTAACAAAGTCGTAATGGTGACCCATCCTTTCATGGTGTGGTATAAATCCTTTTATGGTGTGTTGGGATGTTTGATTTTTGAAATCAGAATTGAATTATTATTTGGTTCGCGAATTATTATTTGTGACAACCTTTTTTTTTTTTTTTTTTTTTTTTTAAATACAAACGAATCATCACAGTGGCATGACTATTTGTCTCTCTAACCAACATATGGCACATGCCTTATAACATGTACATGATAATCAGAGTTACATTTATGCAGTGGAATACATATCAATAGTAGAAACACATTTATGTATTTACACATCTGCTATTTACACAAAAGAGCCATTATGAGTCTATCTGTTTAAGGCTTTTAAACAGAATAACAATACTCTAATTAATTACCAAAATACTGGCTCTACAAAATAAATGTGTCACACAAGACACGAGCCATATATAAAGACTACCACAAAATAGGACATCCATGTCTAACCTAGCTACAACACCAGTGAAATGCCTCAGCCGTAGTACCCCAAGTACAGAGCTATAAGGTCGTCCTCTAGATTCGTTGAACCTGCAGGAGTTTGCACGATTATGGGGTTAACCACATCCGTACATGTGAAAGAATGAATTCACCATCTCAGTATAAAACATACCAAGAACCAACTTTTCCTTTGAAAAATAAATGGCTTCTAATTTGCCGTGTGTGTGCACAATGTGTAACAAAATATTGTCAATGCGGAATTTAAAGAATACAAATATTTTATTAACGAAGTGGAAACTCAATTAAGAGAAAAACCACTCTGGGGCAGCCAAACCCAGGAAATTTACTATTAGAAGACAAAGCTAGTACATAGACAGTAACGCTCACATACCCGATGCAACGATCGTATCTAGCACTCTGACACGTAACCCAACGTGAACGCCTCCCAATCAAGTCACCTACTTGAAGGGGTCTTCTATGGATTCCTTTAAGGCGCCTCCCTAAGATAGACTTCAATTATGAGCACAGCAACAGCACAACGGCAACAGTTTGAGAGCTAACGGATCTTCACAATTTTTCCCTAAAATATACTCTCTAAGTTATGAAGAATTCAATACCGAATTCTACAAATAATACATGCCTAGAAGCCTCTATTTATAGGCTCAGTAGACCTAAAATAAGTCTTAAACAGATTTCTCTAGGCGGCGTCCGGATGGTAGCTGAGAGAGTTCGGACGGACAACTGTGCAACCGGCTTTCAATAACACACTCCACGTGATTCCATATCAGGGCCGCGTCCAGACGATGTTGCCCTATCATTCGGACAGTTGCACTTCTGCTACACATAATTATCATAATAAGGACCGCGTCCGGATGGTGTTACCCTATCGTCTAGACAGTTGCAATTCTTCTCCATATGCTCAAAACACTATTTATTTTAGTTTCATGCCCAATGCTTGTGTCAACAACATTTTCTTAAAACAATTT
Source organism: Alnus glutinosa (assembly GCF_958979055.1). Taxonomy (NCBI): domain Eukaryota; kingdom Viridiplantae; phylum Streptophyta; class Magnoliopsida; order Fagales; family Betulaceae; genus Alnus; species Alnus glutinosa. Next base: position 19,305,405 of record NC_084888.1, on the reverse strand, counting down.
GCAATCCAATCTATCCTTTTCTAAATCATAGTTTTACATTATTTAAATCCCAACACCTTAAAGCAGTTCAAATAACACATTTCATTCATGCATCAATTTCATTAACATCATTGGTATTTTTCAACAGAATGAGAAACTACTCAAAACATCCAAAAAGCATATAATTAACATATGTTGGTTCAGTTATAAAAAACAACATATAATTTGCAAATCTATAAATATATTAAAAGTATAGTTTTCTCAGTGAGTAAAATACTCACATTGGATGCTTAGACAATTGGCTCCTAGTGGACTCTTAAGCTTTACCCCACAATGTATCGCTATAAGCATAACACATTGCAACCATTTAGTATTCTAGACAATAGAAACTCTAAGTCTCTTGAATCGCTCAAGGGCAATACTGTTGGATTACCCATAAAATTCTAAGGGTTTCAAACATTTACCCATTATCATAAAACTCTAATACAACTACAATAACATTAACCCATAAGTATTTCCTTAGGGTTAATCTCACAAAATGCCACTTAAACAAAATACCATAAGTTAGGGTTTGAGAGAAAACTTACCAAATTTACCAAACCAATACCCAAGGTTTGGGTAGCCTCTAGCAAGCTCCAAATAGCCAAACACCTAAAGAATAATGAGGATTAAACTCACATTTACAAGATTTCACCCAAAAATCTCCAAAACATGAATTTAGTGATTTACCTCAAAACAATAAGTCAAAACGTAGATCCACGTGCTTAAATCACGTTCCCAAAGTCGGATTTGAGTTTGGACCCTTAGATCTTTGTTGATCAAGGTTTTTGTATGAAAAACCTTAAGGAAAAACGTATAGAAGAATAGAGAAAATTGGTGAAATGAGTCAAAAGAGCTCAGTTCCGTATTTTAGTTCGGGGTGGTAACTAAGTTGTCCGGACACAAACACACGTGGTGCCGCGTCATTAGCTGAGACATACCGTTCGGATAGGATTTGATATCACTTGGACGCTAGTTCGCTACTGTACCTGTTCGATGGTTGTTTGGTGTCTTGTCTGGACACTAATTCCAGAGAGCAATTTTTGCTCTCAATGGTTGGTGTTTGCTCACACGTTCGATGGGCGTCTGGTGACCGTCCGGACACCAGTCCATGCCGTCCAGACGCCAGTGCCAGAAATACCATTTTAAGTGTTTTCTTGCATTTTCAACACTAATCCTAATAGTTTATTTACTTAAGTCTTACACTTAAAACACTAAATAATATTCTGGACATTACATCTCTCCCTTCTTATAAAAATTTCTTCCTCGAAATTTGAACATCGGATCGCTTTACACACATGTAGGCATGCATTCTTTACCAGAAACATTCATGCAAGTATGCGTCTTACTTAATACCAACGTGAAAGTGGTGTGATTAAGCAATCATACCCGGGTTTAGTAGAAGGAATGGGGAAATTACTCCCGCATTTGACTATCAAACACTCATGTGGCTTCCTCAACATCATGGTTTCACATAGAGTTCTCACTAATGGAACGATTTTAGTGTTTTATTACAAACCATCACTTGCTTTGCACCTCTTCATAAGTCAATTTCTATCAACTATGAAGAAGCTCATCATAAGTGGAGGGTCGTAAACACATTGTTGCTACAAAAGGATGAGTAAATCATCGTGAATGCCAGTAAAACTAGAAGGCATCACAACAATATACACTATGAGTTCGCTCGTTTTAGCACATCCACAATTTGCATAACCGCAAATTGTTATGCTAGTTGCTTAAAGAATGCTAAGAGAGTCAAGCTCCCCTTCACGAGACTCCCCGCTTAGTGTACTAACCACAACATTGACTCGAGCTTCATAAAGGAACATCTTGCTACCAAGATCTCCCCAGCTCTACAAGTCATCGTGATTGCCACACATTTTAGTCTCTCAACACCAGAGTGCATTGAGACTTGGGCGACAAATGTGAATTGCACACACCTCACCATCGAGGTAGTGCTAACGTGTTAGTAGAGCATAGATGAAAAATGAAAGACTCCTAATTTACTCTGTGTGTGTGTGATCAATTTGTAACAAAATATCTAAATGCGGAATTTAAAGAAGGCATATATAAAAAATAATGAGACTTCTAATTTACGGTGTGTGTGAACAATGTGTAACAAAATATCATAAGTGCGGAATTTAAATGAGACAGATATTTTGTTAATGAAATGGAAACTCAATTAAGAGAAAAACCACTCCGGGGCAGCCAAACCCATGAATTCCACTATTCAGAAGACAAAACTAGTAATAAGACAGTAACACTCACATACCCTTATGTAGCGATCGTATCTTGTACTCTAACACATAACCCAACGTGAACGCCTCTCAACCAAGTCTCCTACTTGAAGGAGTCTTCAATGGATTCCTTTAGCTTAAGGCTCCACTCTAAGCTAGACTTCACATGAACAAAGTAACCACACACCAGCAATAGCTAGAGAGCTAGCAGATCTTCACAATATCTCCCTAAACACTCTCTCTAAGCTATAGAGAATTCAAATTCCGAATTCTGTAAAAAATTATATTCCTAGAGGCTTAGAAGACCTATATTGCCATTTATTCGGATTTCTCTAGGCGACGTTCGGACGGAGTCATGGAGCGTCCGGACGGTGAACTGTGCAACCGTCTTTCCATAACATGCTTCACACGTTTCCATATTAAGGCCGTATCCAGACGGTGTTGCCCTAGCGTTCGGACAATTACAAGCTGTTTTTCCCAATCCGTGTCTACAAAGGAAAACTGGATTCTTCTCGAACACTGAAGAGCATCCGGATGTGTTGCCCTAACGTCCAGACGGATGCAACACTGAGCTTGTCAGAATCTTCTAGACATTGGATGGCGTCCGGAAGCATCACTAGGTCGTCCGGACAGAAACAAGGGATCCGACTTTTGCTGAGTTGTCAACTGCACAGAATCTTCTTGGAAATTCTGAAATTGCCTTCTTGATGCTTGTGATAAAAATTGTTGTGATAAAAATTGGGATGTTGTTGTGATAAAAATTGCATGAGGATGATTGCTGTCTGTTGCTGAGATTGGACTCTATATTATGTACTGTTTGGGATAAATCATTGCATTGTGTGTATTTTTGGGAATTCCAGTTTACTGCCATTATAATGCCAAAATTTTTTGTGGGACTAGTAAAATTTATTTGGTATTATTTTTGGGAACTTTTTGGATATTTTTTTGCAAAACTATGTCTGCTAGCAGTTCTTAGCGCAGAGTCCGTCAAAGGACAGAAGAAGGCATAGCTGCTACCAGGGCCAGAATAGAGAATAGACAAGCTGTCCCTAAAAGGAATATAGTCCGAGCAAATGTCATGGTGGCTCCTCTTGACATTATTGCTGATATTATCCAGACATATCACTGGGGATATCTTTACAACTGTGCCTGTATAGTGCTTCCCAGGCTGGTGAGAGAATTTTATGGGAACCTGGAAGTAGTACAAGATGATAACAGTGGCATTATTCTTCAATCTATTGTTCAGGGGCATGTTTTTTAGGTTAATCCACATGTTATCAGTAGGATTATTGGTGTACCTGTGCTTCCTATATCAGCAAATCCCTTCAACGATGTTTTGGAGCCTCCTACTTTGGAGTAGCTTAGGGATTTCTTTCATGCTCATCCACAGGGCGAGGAGTGAGCACATGCTCACATCAGAATCGGTGCTTTTTCTCCCTTGCAGCACCTGCTTGCGAAGATTGTTTTACACAATCTCTGGCCCACTGTTCGCAGAAGTGAACTTATATTAAAGAGGGCTCAGTTTTTTATATGCCATAGGTATGAGGATGCAGTTTTGCTTATGCAAGCACATCCCCAACCGTATGCTGGAGATGAGAGATGATCACTCTATAGGGCTTCCTTTTGTATGCTTGGTCACGAAGATCATTCTTCAGTCTGAGCTAGACATCTCTGCAGAGCCCAAGATGAGAGTACAGGACCCGTTGGCAATCAGACTCTCATGAAGTCAAATGCCCAGCTGTGGCATGAAGGTCAAGATGAAGCTCCTCAGCCTCCTCTTGTTCCGTTTGAGCTGCCTACCGGAGCTTCCTTTTCTCAGACTGCTCCTCCGCCTCCATGGTATGATGTAGGATTTGCTCAGATTCTGGCTACTTTGGATTCCATTCAGGGGTGAAAATTATAGGACTTCCATTTTAACTCTGTGTGTGTGCACAATGTGTTAACAAAATAATATAAGTGCAAAATTTAAATGACACACGAATTTTGTTAACGAAGTGTGATGAGTGGCAAAAATTGTATTTTTGGACCCCTTAATTTGCATTTGTTAAACCTTTAACTTTGTTATTTTCTAATGTTTTGGATAGTTTTGGTGTTCTAGTATTTTTGTAGGTGATTGATAAAAAAATGATGATCTTTCTGTGGAATTTCACAATTTATTTCCAAACCTTGCAGCACAATCGAGACACATGTAAAATTCCATAAATGGCCGAACAAAAGACCCACGCAAGCTGAATTGGCAGCAGCCGAATATTTGACACACGGGTAATTTCCAAAGTTAGCATGAAGAAGCACATCTGTTTTCTTGAAGACTTTGGAGGCATCGAGAAGTAGTTGAGACACACGTTGAATCCAGAATTGAAGGAGCAGTACACCCAGACTTGGAAGCACCGAATTTCTTTCCAAAAGGAGAGTAATTGGGTATGGACAGACATTACCATGGACTTTGTGGAAGGGTTACCCCTATCCCAAGGCCATTCGGTAGTTTTTGTAGTGGTGGATAGATTGTCCAAATATTGTCATTTCACCTCCCTCTCCCACCCCTATACAGCAACCAAGATCGCCCAACTTTTCATACAGAATATATTCAAGCTCCATGGAATGCCCCAGTCAATCATCTCAGACCGAGATCCCATACTCACCAGTCTCTTCTGGTAGGAGCTGTTCAGGCTACAGGGGACCTCACTGAAGCTCATTACGAGCTACCATCCTCAGACTGATGGTCAAACGAAGGTGGTGAACAAATGTCTAGAGAATTATCTTCGCTACTTTGCAGTGGACAGACCTAAACAATGGACCCTTTGGTTGCCATGGGCCGAGTATTGGTACAATACTACCTGGCACTCCTCCATCAAGATGACACCCTATGAAGTCCTCTACGGAGTTCCACCTCCAAGACTCCTAAGCTATGTTCCGGGAACAACTAGGGTTGAGGTGGTAGATGAAGTGCTTTGCAACTGCGAGCGGATTCTCAACCTCCAGCAAAACATTAAACATGCCCAATATCGCATGAAAAAGTTTGCAGATTTAAAGCGCACCGAGAGGGAATTTGAAGTAGGGTAGTATGTTTACCTGAGACTGCAACCCTATCGGTAGTCAACCGTCCCTCATTGCCAGTCCCTCAAGCTGTCTCCCTGGTTCTATGGGCCTGTCCAAGTCATACGCTGTGTGGGTCAAGTGGCCTATGAACTCGATCTGCCGCCGAAAGCCCGCATCCACTCGGTCTTCCATGTCTCCCAGTTGAAACCCAAGCTCGGATCTGCTTCCACCACTCTACCCAAGCTACCTCCAGTCGACTCCAATGGCATCCTTCGGCCAGAACCAGCCGAGATACTGGACCGCCACTCCAGCCTGAGAAATAACCGGCCTTTTATCGAGATTTTTGTTCGATGGGAGGGACAATCCGCTGACGATGCTACTTGGGAGTAGGGCTAAGCATGGGGCGGGGCGGGGGGGGCGGGGGGCGGGGATGGGGATTTTTTGACCCCGCACCCCGCGGAAAACCCCATGCACCGGCACGGGGAGGGTGTGGATGGGGCGGGGATCCCCGCGGGTTATTTTATGCCAAAAAACAACACAGCCCAGAATCTCTCAATCTTCTGAGTTCTGAGATTTGGACAGAAACCCTCCTATGCAAATCAAAAACAACTACAATCAAACAACAGTTCAACTAAAAACTGTACAACTCAACAAAACAATACAACACAAAACCTGCTACATAACAAAATTTCTCTTCTACTAATACCCATCACCAGCAGAACATTCAACCACATGTTGAATATACAGCAAAAGCCAAACCCCCATCATCATCATGAAGTAGGTTAACAAGTACCCCTTCCAAACACACGGAGATTTAAAAGCAATAATTTTACAAGAGATTACTTGAGAATTTCTTAGAAAACTACCGGAAATCCTGCCGGAATCGTCGTTGGGAATTGCGCCTTAAACCACCCGAATTGCGCTCCAGGCCACCCACGGCGACCCAACGGCGAGCCCTAGAGGATCGAACCTCCGGCTCTCACGATCGGCCTCTGGTCTCTCTCGGCCTCCAACTCCAATTTGCCCTCTCTGTCTCAGCTTTTCTCTAACTCTCAGTCTCGATCTCCCCTTCTCTGCATCAAGCGAATTCCATTGGTCCATTACAATCGCTTGAAGGTGTGAGGGCCGGTGACTGCACTGGCTGGTGAGGCGATGGCGGAGTGATGGTTAGGAACTTAGGCATGAGGGCTGCGGCGCTTAGGGAGTTAGAGAAGCTAAAGAGGGTTAGGTTAGAACTTAGAAAAAGGAAAGTAAGAAAAGTTGGTTTCTGCCTCTTCTTTTTCTCTTTTTTTTTTTTTTTTTTTTCAAAATCTGCAGGGAGGGGTGGGGACCCGCGAAATTTCAAGGGCCCCTCCTGCAACCCGTCCCGCACCGCATGGGGGGTCCAAAAAACGCCCCTAAACCCGCACCATGGGTGCGGGTTTTAGGCTTCAAGGGGAGGGTTCTGCGGGGCGGTGCGGGTTCTGCAGGGATTTGCCCACCCCTACCTGGGAGGAGTTCCACAGCCTCAAAGATGCCTACCCACACCTTGTGGGGAAGGTGTTTTGATCGGAGGGGGTATTGTCACACAGCATTTCTCTAAGGAAGGAAGGATGTAAAGGTACGATTTTGAGAGAAGAAAGAGAGAAGAATAGAAGAGTTGAGTTCAGAAGTATCAGTTGTGTGGCAACTTGTGAGTGGGTTGCTGAAAGGTGCGGTCCAGCTGGGCTTCTAGATGAGGCTATGCAGTGCGTTTTGAGTAGCCAGCGTTTTATGTTATTTAGAGTCGTTTTATGCTTTCTTTTGTGTGGTCATTTTATGTTCAAGGGGGATGCGTTTTGTAAGGAGCGTATATAAGTCCCAGGGGCGGTTTTGTCTAGGTATCTTTGGTGAATAGTGATCTTGTTCTTGGAAGTTGGCATCCTCAAATGTGCCGTATCAGTTATTCCCTAATTTCATCAATCCAATTTCTCAATTTCCATTCCATTAAACCCTAAATTTCCTTAACAATTAGTGAACAGTAATTAATCAGTTCCAGCTGAACGTGTACATGCGTAGATGTGCTTCTCCAGAATTCGCAAGTCAAGATTTTTTCCATGCAAAAGAGAGATACACACGTGTTGTAAAAACCTGAAGGGATTTGTGCACTGAAATTTTGGACAGACACGTCTTTCCTTAGCTGGACCACCGAGAGATACACGACAAAACAAAGCAGCCCCTTATGTATACAAATAGATTCTTTCCTTAAAGAAGGTGCAGCACTGAGGAAGGCGTGAGACTTGGAGCACCAGGACGCGCGTTTTTCTCTCCAAAAGGTGGCCAAGGCAACACGTGATTTCCTCCAAAGCTGGCAGAAAGAGACTGACGTTGCAATTCTTTCCAAGCTAGATAAGTTGACGTTTTCTTTCCAGGATAGGGACTAAGAGACACGGTTTTCTCCAAGGAAAAGGCAGCAACAAATGCACGGATTATTTCCAAGACAAGCTCTTTCCATACTCAGCAAAGCGCCGAATTACAATTTCTTTCCATAACTTTGCCACTGAACCGAGCAAGACACAGCACCAATTCATGATTTCTTTCTAAATTAGAAGCACCGGATTGATTTATTTCCAAGAATAGAGCCAGCGTCATTTTTGCTTTACACGATTTTTTTGGTTGCTCTAATGAGGAAATTCCCATACACGCTCACCTGGCAGCACACGTTTATTTGAGAAGAATAGCAGCTCATTACACTGCAAACACGTGAAGCGGCGCCCACCAAAGAGAAGACACAATGTTTCCTTAATAAAAAAAGATCAGCACCGAATCCTAGGACTGAGCTGGCCTATTTATATTGTCTTCTCTTCTTTTCTTTTTTTTGAACAAATTGCCATCTTCATTGCTGAACAACCACCCAAATGGGTAATACAATCAATATACAAATACATAGAAACACAGCACCACAATCAAAGCTACAAGCGCCCAAAGGCGAAGAATAGCAAAGCCCGAAGGCCAAAGGAGTCATTAGAGAAAAAGATTCTCTATCCACAAAGCTAAAAAACCTAGCTTAAAGTAGCTACCATTACAGTAGACTGTGAAACAAAGACAAGAATGTACACCCAATACAAACAGAAAAACTCCTGGAAGCAAGAACCGTAAGAACCGTCGCCGGAGACTGCGCGTGCAGAACACGCACCTTCTCCGGGAACCTCCCTTGTGCCAGACAACCTTCAGGAGTCCGGATCGTCACCGTCCGAGACCGGAGAAGCAAACGGTGACCCTCACGCGCAAGACCATGGAAAGAAAACCCCGGCGCGTGCTGGTCACGCGCCTAACAGGAGCGAACCACACGGACTCGCCGAATGACCTCCAAGACCGGAGAAGGCCGGCGACTGCAACAGAAAGGTCCTTGTCGACAAAATTCCAGCTGATTCTTGTAGATCTAGCTTTGACAACATCTCTGCCGGAACCACCAACAACCGCCGTTCATCACGGACCTGGACCAGAAAATCTTCTATTTGCACCAACAAACAACAACAAAACAAAGAAAAAAAAACAACCACCAACGGATCTAACACCGAGGGGACAAAAACCACCATTGGAAACTAGCCAGGGGGACAAAACCCACCCCTGGAAACATGGGGACAAAAAACCACCCTAGCCTTCGGAGGCTAGGGGAAGAACAATGCCGGGAGGGGGAGGTGTGAGGCCTCCCCCCCCCCAGCGAACGCCTCTCACACTGAGCTCTCTCTCTCTCTCTCTCTCTAGAAACTACAGAGAGAGAAAAGAGAGAACTATGCCTCTCTTCTTACTATTCTTATATTGTCTTCTTTTCTCTTGTAAAGGTAGCAGGGGGTGTGGGGCGCAGCCCCTGTTCACGCGCTAGACCTTGAGTTTTTTTCTCTACAAGTTTTCATATCTAAGCTTTCTTTTTGGTGTTTTCTTTTCCACGTACACCTGTAGCCATTGGATAGTTCTTTTATTTACAAGTTTTTATTCTAGCAGTTAGTGCATTTTGTTTCACACGTTTTCTTCTTGTATTTCTTTTATAAGTCATTCATGTGCGTTATATTTTTAATTCAAGTTGGCATTTTGTTTTTAGTGATGAGTAGCTAATTTGTTAACTACGGTTGATGATGAAATCTCACCTTTGAAGAGCAACAATATTTTTATGATAGTTTATACTATCCGATTTTAGTGGGTTTAATATTTCTAATGTTTTACTTATTTTTAATTATTGAGATGATTTCTTGGATATCTATTGTGATTTCCGGATACATGTGATGATTTGAGATAGTCTCATTTAACTGATTTTTTGGATTTTTCATTTATCAAAACATTGGATATTCATTGTGCTTCGTTCTACGGATACATTTGATGATTTGGTTTAAACCGGATACCTTTTGTGATTCGTGCAAAGGACAGATTCATTGAACGATTCAATTAATTTTTGAAGCATAGTAGAACATATATAAGATTTGTACGGTGAGAACTTCGGATATGTATTGACGAACATGAGAATATGTTGCTGTGATTTGGTGGGTGTGGATTCTAAAACCTCAGTACATTTTGTTTTGTTTTATTTTATTTTTCTTTTATTCACAAAACTCCAAAATTCGAAATTAGGTTAAAATAGAATTAATTTAAATAGAAATTAATTTTTGCAACACAATTCCTTGTGGATACGATCTCGCACTTGCACATACACTTTATTGCAAACGATTTGTGCGCTTGCGAGTTAAATAAATTTGCACATCAAAGTGGAAACTCAATCAAGAGAAAACCACTCCGGGGTAGCCAAATCCCGGATATCCACTATTCAGAAGACAAGGCTAGTACATACACAGAAACACTCACATACCCGATTCATCGATTGTATCTAGTACTCTGATATGTAATCCAACACGAATGCTTCCCTAGCTGACGAGGTCCACAGATTCCTTTCCCAGTCTTCTCCATTTTAGGTAGATCTTTGACAATGTCTTTGCTAGCAATCTTCAACATATTTGTGAAATTCAAATGCCCCAACCTTTGATGCCATAGTTCACTGTCATCTATGGTTGCCTTATTTCAGATAATTTGAGGATCTGTTGTGAGACTAGGAAGGCCATAGTTGTCAGCAATTCTTTCTCACCCCATAAGCCACTTGCCACTACTGTCAAAAATATTACATTCCTTTTTGGAGAATTGAACCACTAGATCATTGTCACAGAATTGGTTGATGTTGAGAAGATTTGCCTTGAGCCCTTCCACATACAAAGCTTCCTGAGATGCTCCAAGTACTGGAATGTCGATGATCCCTTTTCCAATAACCTTGGATTGGCTTCCATCTCCATAGGTGATTCTTCCTCCTTTGTCCATCTGAACTTCTTTCAGCAAAGTCTTATCACCTATCATGTGTTTAGAGTAACCACTATCCAAATATCACAAACAAGTATCAAGAATTTTTAAGAAAGTATGAGCAACTAGACAAATATTATCCTCATTTTTAACCCAGACTTGTTTGGAAGTTTTCTTCTTATTGTTAGCCAAGACAGATCTCTTTTCATTTGGAGTGAGGCTTCCTAACTTCTCACTAATAAGCTTAACTTAATCACTTAAATTCTTGACTTGGTTCTCAAAACCTGATTCACCTTCCCTAGATACATGCAATCTATCACAAGGTTTTTGACAACGAATCTGGAAGCAATTAGGGCGGATGTGACCATTAATGCCACAGTGATGACAAGTAGGGATAGAATTACATTTTTATGACTAGCCCCTTTATCCCCACAAGTAAACTGAGTAATAAAAGACATGCTAGGTTTATTAAACATAGTTCTATGAACATACATAGCATGAGAAACAGAAGCAACTTTATCAATACTCAAGTCAGAATTAAAAGATTTGTCCAAAGGTAATTTAGAATTCATTAGATCATCTTCTAAAGACTTAATTTTTTCAGTAAACACGTCCTTTTCAGATTCAAAATCTTTGAGTCTTTGTAAGTGATCAATGCTAGATTTTTTAAAATCTTCAAATTGTTTAAACAATTCGACACACAACCTTTGGGGTTCATCTTTTTCCATCAAATCAAAATTGACAGACATGATGTAAGCAATTTAGTCAAATAGAATAATACTCAAGAATTTAATCTTCTCAGAGTGTACCAAGCTCTAATACCAATTGAAAATTATAGGACTTCTATTTTAATTATGTGTGTGCACACAATGTGTTAACAAAATAATATCAGTGTAGAATTTAAATGACATAAGAATTTTGTTAACGAAATGGAAACTCAGTCAAGAGAAAAACCACTCCGGGGCAGTCAAACCCAGGATATCCACTATTCAGAAGACAAAGCTAGTACATAGATAGTAACACTCACATACCCAATGCAGCAATTGTATCTAGTACTCTGATGTGTAACCCAACACGAATACTTCCCAACCAAGTCACCTACTTGAAGGGGTCTTCAATGGAATCCTTTACCTTAGGGCCAACCCCTAAACTTCAGTTCAACACAGCAACATCACACAACGATAACGGCTTGAGAGAGAGACCAATTCAGCACAATAACTCTAAAATATAACTCTCTAAGCTCTACCGAATTCAATACCGAATTCTTACAATCAAAAAGCCTAGGGGCCTCTATTTATAGGCTACAGAAGACTTAAATCGCGTCTGAATAGGTTTTCCTAGGCGCCGTCCGGACGATAGACATATGGCGTCCAGACCGACAACTGTGCGATCGGCTTTCCAAATTTGCTGAAATTCTTTCTTGAATTGAGCTGCATCCGGACGGTGTTGCCCTAGCGTCTGGACGGTTGCACTTTAGCTGCACACAATTTCCATATCAAGGCTTGGACCGTCCAGACCATGTAGGCTGATGTCCGGACGGTTAAACTGATGCACGTAATTTCCATAAATGAAGCTTGAGCGTCCGGATCATGAAGACTGAAGTCCGGACAGTTGAACGTTGAATGCACTACTTGCCTTATGAAGGAGAGCATCCGATGGGAACACACATCGTCCGGATGGTTGTAGCTGTCTTACCATATCTGTGTTTTGGAAAGAAATCCTATAGCAGGTCGAACACTGAATGGCGTCTGGACGTGTTGCTGAGACGTCCGGAAGGATACAACTTGGAACAGTTTGAAGCTTCTCGACACAGAGGAAGGTCCAGACGGAAAGTTCTCGTCGTCCGGACAGATGATGCTTGTATAGTTAAGCGTCTGGACAGAATATCACGTCGTCCGGATGGATGCAAGGGATCCGATTTCGCTGACTTGGAATCTGTGCAGAATCTTCTAGAAGCATAGCTTTGAAAGGAGGACTTCTAAAAAAGATTGAATCCCTGATAAAAAACATCATTACATGAAAGTGATTTTGTCCAATAGAATGCAGCCAATTACAAACCAACAAGGGGGATATGAGTTCTGAAAATTAAAGGACTTCTAATTTTAACAAGTGTGTGCAATAGTGTGCAACAAAATATCACAATGCAGAAAATAAAGAGACAGATATTTTGTTGACGAAGTGGAAACGAATGAAAGAAACGAGCGATCCCTCAGGTATCACCCCCGCCTAAAAGAATTGCTATAGGTAGTAGTTCTCAAACAATTGAGAAACGAAACTCCTACCCAACCTTAGCAAACCAAAAACCCACCTGTAACAAGTGTAGAAGAATTCATGTGAGGGAAAGTAAGACAACAGGCCTGACTTGCTTCAAGTGCGGTAAGTTTGGTCATTTTTAGAGGAATTGCCCAACAAACCTTGCGCAAAAAAGTAAATCTCAACCACCACATTCTACCTAAGCGCAAGTATATTCAGCTATCCCTGGTGATGTGGAAGAAGAAGAGTATGTGGATCTAGCGGTAGATATTGAATAAAGGTTAGTATGTATACCTGTCGTAGTCGGTAGATCGACTCATGTAATAGATCATGGTGCTATAAAAAATGTTATTTTCTTACACTCTTTTTGAAAGGATAAGAACAACTGCTTATCATAGTCAGAGTTTTCATCTATGATACGTTTCTTCTAAAAAAAATAGTAGATGGAATTTCAACAATAGGAAAATAAGATAAAAGACTTCTAATGAAACAAATGATTGGAAGAAAATATACATTATTTTCTTAAGTCGTTTCTCTCTTGTAATGATTAGGGTTAGGATAACCCATTATTAGTAATTAAAATGTTACCCTTGAAATTTGTATCGTTATACATAAAGATTAATAATCTAAATCTTCCTTTAATGTAAACTTTATGTGATATAACGTTTACGAATTTTGGGGATGAAATTCTGTTAAGGGGGAGGGATGTAACACCCTGTATTTTAAGATATTGAATAAAATATCTTAAAATATGATTTAAGGCCTGATAATAGGAATAACGTACAAATGAATAAATCATAAATATTCATCAACTTAGGTATAAATATTTATTAAAAATATATGTATGAAAATGTAAGGGTGTTAAAGCAGATTAGAAATTAATCTAAGTCTATATCGATTGATAGATATTAGAATCGATCGAGCGATTGTTTAGTGTCCCAAAATCAATCGTACATGGTTGGAATCAATCAAATTGATAGAACGGAAAATCGATCGAGCGATTTAATTATATAGGTGCTGAAACGGATAGAATTTTGACCAAGTATAATCGATCGATTGATTATAAAATCTATCGAGCGAAATACGATCGAACAATTATTCTATAGTGTAAAAAATAGATCGATCTATTTTCTGCAGAAATACAGGTTCATGCACCGAACACTTGTCCTTCGATTCTTATCAAATCATCATCATATGTGGTGATTCATTGCATAGCTCATGGAGTTCATCATTGCAGCAACACCTCACTTCCATGACTCATCAACTTGTTTGATGTGAACCCCGTCAAGAATAACGAGACCCAACAACGAAAGGGAACCCAAGATCGTTCTACGAACAGATTCGAATGGAAGACCTCGACCTGTTGTTTATGACAAACAAGAACCTCGGTATAAGGAAGACGCCACAAACGGTGGTGGAAACTCCGTTTGATAAGTCGAGATGAACGCCAAGGGGAAATCCCGATAAGTTTGAGTAGTTCTTCAAAGAACCAAAGAGAATAAACCTCACAAGTTTTATGAATAATCAATGTCTGTCTTTTTCTTTACAACCACATGCTTAAATAGGCTTTACAAAAGACTAGCAAGCTCTTTATCCCTACGCAATCTCTTGCGATCCAAGCAATTATTTGGGCAACAAACCCATTGTGGAAAACTTAGAAATATCAAATCAAAATATACTTAAATATCTAACTTGAATAAGGCATGAAATCGTTCTAAATATGGTACTCTTCATATTTCCATGCCGGTTCACCATCAATTATCTTTGTGGTCCAACATATTTCCATGTCAGTCCACCATCAATTTATTCTGCATCAATTTGGTTTAGATTTCCTGCGATTGTTTTCTTGCCAATTCTTAGCCTTGACCAGATCCTTCTAGAACTTGAATCAAGGTGACAATTCTTTGTTGCCCACGTGGATCATGCTCAATGGGCCTCCACGAATTTGCTTGAGCCCATAACTCTTGGATGAGTCCGTTGAGCACATCCTTGAACTTCTTTGCTCGTGCTCTCATAACCTGCCCAATTGGTACTTGAACGAGATTCTTCTAAGCGGTGCCTTGATCTCCATCATTCCCCTCCTCTTGAAAAGGATTTGCCCTCAAATCATCACCTACATCAAAAGGACTCAAATTAGTAACATTAAAAGTGGTACTTACAATGTACTCACCAGGTAAATCTAGCTTGTAAGCGTTGTCACTGATACGCTCGAGGACTTGGAAAGGGCCAACTCCTCTTGGGAGCAATTTGGAACATCTTTTCACCGGGAATCTTTCTTTTCTCATATGCAAGCAAACCCAATCTCCGGGTTCAAAGACCAGGTTGCGACGTCCCTTGTTGGCTTGTGTGGCATATTGTTCCGTTCTTCGCTCAATGTTGAGTCTTGCTTTCTCATGAATCTGCTTCACAAAGTCAGCTTTCTCTTGTTCTTCTCCCCACCGAAATCCAATGTTTTTCTTGATCACTTCGGTAAGCGGTGCGGCTAAGAAGTCCTTCACGAACCTCGGGTAGAAACTAGCAAGTCCATGAAAACTATGAACATTACCTACACTTGCGGGGCTCGGCCAATCTCGAATTGCACGTACCTTCTCCTCATCAACCTGTATACCTTGTGCACTAACAACAAATCCCAAAAACACAAGCTTATCGGTGTAAAAAGTGCACTTCTTCAAATTAACAAACAACTTTTCTTTCCTTAGCACATCTAAAACGGATTTCAAATGTACTACATGATCGTCTATGTTCTTGCTATAAATGAGTATAACATCAAAATAGACAACAACAAATCTGCCTATAAATGCACGCAAAACATGGTTCATAAGTCTCATAAAGGTGCTCGGAGCATTAGTCGAACCAAAAGGCATAACTAACCATTCATACAAACCATATTTTGTTTTAAATGCGGTTTTCCATTCATCTCCTTCTTTTATCCTAATTTGATGATAACCACTTTTTAAATCAATCTTAGAAAATATGCAAGAACCATGCAGCTCATCTAACATATCATCTAAGCATGGGATAGGATGACGATACTTTACCGTTATGTTGTTGATGGCTCGGCAATCAACGCACATTCTCCACGTCCCATCCTTCTTAGGTACAAGTAATGTAACGACCCGCTTTTTACAAAAAAACGTAAGTAATTATATCTGGATAATTACGTGTCATTAACCATTCAGAGATGATAAATCTGGCAGCGGAAAATACGAATATCTTTTTTTTTTTCAAACATTAGGGACAATTCCATTATAATACATTTAGAGCTTTAACTGACATCCTCTAGAAATACATTAAAAGTCTTTACACTATTTACAAAGAAACATGTGTCACATATGACACTAAAGCATACATGGAACTTAATAAATAGAAGTAAATGTCTAAACATGTTACACGCAAATAGTACAAACATTTATGAGTACAAAGTACTAAAATCCTAACTACACAACTTTAAATCTCTTAAGCTAGCAATTAATCCAATCCATAATCTTCAAAACCTGCGCAAACATCTATGAGAAGGTGGTTACCGCCACAATCCCATAGTTCCATAAGTGAGCTAACTGTCATTCAACAACATCATGATTTATGCGTTATTTAAGGAACAGAGATATGACATAATGATGTAGTGATAGTTTTCATGCAAAGTTTAACAATTTAATATAGTCATTGCACTCCTCTCTTATAAGGGCCGTCCCCCCGGTCAACGTCTTTCTCGAGGCCGTCCCCTCTACATTACATTTTGATTAACTTATTTTCGCACTAGTAGAGTATGTTCCACGTCACTCTACTAGCACTTTGAAAGCCGTCCCAATCAATATGAATTATTGTGTTTTCGGTTTAAGGCACATTTCCCATCCTGAACCTTTGGGAGACGTCGCACCCAATATTAATAAGTTGATTATTAATAGTATGCAATAATCAGTCACACGCATCCAATTAAAATAAAACATAAACACAACGCTACTGAAATCCAGTACTACCCTCAGTAAGTAATTTATACTTACAGCCCTTTCGTGCAGTCACAGTTCATCATCTGCAACAAATACATATACATGTGCATACAAGGTCAACATCATTCCTTTCTAGAAAACTCATGCCTAAACATGAATTCCATTTTTATACATAGACACATACATAGAAGCAATCATCTCTATTAATTGGAAAATCACTTACATTTATGAACACTTAACATGGTTAAATCTTAATATTTACTTAATCAATTAGCAAATCAATACTTTAGAATAACATCTAATCTAGGTCTTGAGTAGCGCTTGGGTTCAATCTATAGTTCTTAATATCATTTTCTTGAGTGGCCGCTCCCGGAGTGCAGTCGTGTGGAAGATGGTCCCTTGTTGCCTTATGTGGTGCTTATGGAGGGAACGCAATGATAGGCAGTTTGAGGACAAAGAAAGAACTACTGAGGATCTCATTTCCTTTTTCTTTCATTCTTTGTACTCTTGGTCGGCTGCGTTCCTCGCACCCTTATCGTTTAGCTTTAATGATTTCCTTGTATTGTTTTCTACTTCCACTTAGATGCCTTTCTTGTATACTTCCTGTGTACTTGATCGTGCATTGCGCTTTTTAATGATATTTCTCTTACTTATCAAAAAAAAAAAAAAATTTCTTTAGTACAGATAAATCAGCCAACAAGAAACTTATGCATATTTCTAACAAAACCTAATCACTTTTAGGGAACATCAATCCAAGCACCAAACCAATTAACAAAACATTTGTTTTAAAACATTTTTAACTCTAACAATTATTGCAACCAACATATATTAGAAACCATAGTAAAACATCATACTCTATTTCCATAATTAATTACCAACAAGCAAACATAATCAATACCCTAGAATATTACACAATTCTAGGTTTCAATAATATATATCAATCATCAATAATAAAACGCAAGCCCATTTAATTACAATAGGGAATACTTAATAAAAATTAGTTTAAACCAAACATGACAAGGCACAACAATTCATGCTTTACATAGATCGGGTCAACACATGATATATGACTTAACTCTAAATGGCCAAATAATACTAATACCCATAACCAAGCATACACTTACACTAATCCAATAATACCTCATATCATAATTGATCAACAACAAAAGCCACCTAGAGTCTTAAATTCAGTTACCAATCCATTAGGACTACATTTAATCCATTCCAATTTAACTAAATATATCCCACATAAATATCTATCCAATACCCCCAAATAATATTCCAATACCTATCCAACTGAAACAACCTAAAACAAATCTCCAAAACACTCATTTGGTCCAGCCTCTAGTCCAAAACAGTGAACACCAAAAACCATTCCTAGCTAAACATCACCAATATACACATAACTAGAACACTACTTGGCTAAACTCATCAAATCTCCCCTAGCCAACATAAAATCAATTGAATCCCAAATCAGTACACATATACATAGTCACAACAGGGGAAATTCTTGTTAAATACAACTAATAGGAATCTGAATTCCCAAATCATCAATCAATCCTATAATTTTAACATAATCTGAAACAGGGACCCAAAACTACAATAATTTCCTCAAATCAGCCAACAACAGTGAAACCATCAAATATTCAATCGGCCAACAGTCTAAAAACACCCAAATGATCACTGCTGACACCAACCAGCCAGAACAGGAACACAACACAGGGAACTCAACATCCAACAATACCCCATCATTAATCAATAAAATCCCCAAATGAATCCATAGAAAACCCCCAAAATCATAAACCCTAATTTCACAATAATCCAATCAATCCTCAAAATAAATTATCATAGGTTGTTAGAAATTACCCCAGGGATTTTTCATAGCAAATCCACTGGAAAAGCCACTGATTCCGCCGGAAAAATCGTCGGAAAATGCATAGGAAGAACCGGGTCTTCCTATCGGGTCTGACGGGTCACCAGGTCGGGTTTTCGGGTCAGGGGCTTCGGGCCTTCATTGATCTATTTTCTGCAGAAATACAGGTTCATGCACCGAACACCTGTCCTTCGATTCTTATCAAATCATCATCATATGTGGTGATTCATTGCATAGCTCATGGAGTTCATCATTGCAGCAACACCTCACTTCCATGACTCATCAACTTGTTTGATGTGAACCCCGTCAAGAATAACGAGACCCAACAACGAAAGGGAACCCAAGATCGTTCTATGAACAGATTCGAATGGAAGACCTCGACCCGTTGTTTATGACAAACAAGAACCTCGGTATAAGGAATACGCCACAAACGGTGGTGGAAACTCCGTTTGATAAGTTGAGATGAACGCCACGGGAAATCCCGATAAGTTCAAGTAGTTCTTCAAAGAACCAAAGAGAATAAACCTCACAAGTTTTATGAATAATCAATGTTTGTCTTTCTCTTTACAACCACATGCTTATATAGGCTTTACAAAAGACTAGCAAGCTCTTTATCCCTAGGCAATCTCTTGCGGTCCAAGCAATTATTTGGGCAACAAACCCATTATGGAAAACTTAGAAATATCAAATCAAAATATAGTTAAATATCTAACTTGAATAAGGCATGAAATCATTCTAAATATGGTACTCTTCATATTTCCATGCATGTTCACCATCAATTATCTTTGTGGTCCAACATATTTCCATGTCAGTCCACCATCAATTTATTCTGCATCAATTTGGTTTAGATTTCCTGCGATTATTTTCTTGCCAATTCTTAGCCTTGACCGGATCCCTCTAGAACTTGAATCAAGGTGACAATTCTTTGTTGCCCACGTGGATCATGCTCAATGGGCCTCCATGAATTTGCTTGAGCCCATAACTCTTGGATGAGTCCGTTGAGCACATCCTTGAACTTCTTTGAGTGCTCTCGTAACCGGCCCAATTGGTACTTGAACGAGATCCTTCGAAGCAGTGCTTTGATCTCCATCATTGTTGCCCAAGAATCTCTTCCAACCGTTAGATCAAACTTAAGATAATAGATAATTTTGAGAATGATGATTGTTTTGATGACTCATAAACTTGTTCTCCAAGTTTATCCTTAAGCCATAAGATCAGATCAAAATGGTGTAATCTCCACTGTTCAGTTCAGTATAAAAAGAACTCATGCTCCCAACGTTCAAGCTTCAAATGCTTGGAAATTCTCTCAAAACTCTCTCTCGGTTCTCTCTTTCTTTATTAGTGTTCTTCTTCTTTTTGCAATAGAAATCAGAGTAGGGAAGCTCTGATCTTCTCTCAATTCAATAGCATTCTTCCTTTCTTTGTTCTGCATAATTAGAATCTAAAAGAAGGAAATCAGAGAAGAGACAGTTGCCTTTGGTAAGTTCTCTTTCTTCTCTTCTCTTGATTTCTCTAGTTCTTTCATATCTCTCTGCATCACTTCCTCCATAGATGCAGTAGCATGAAAGCTCTTACTCTTTCTCTTTTAGTTTCGGCTCAAAAGAAAGAGAAATCTCTCTTCTTCTCCATGTATATATAAATCTCTAAACTCTCTCTACCTTTCAAATTGGCACAAGAAGGAAAAACAGGAAACCGGATCCTCTCCATCTCCCTCTTTTGGTTCAGCCTTGTAGAAAGAAGAAAAGGAAAAGGATCCTCTCCATCACACTCTCTTGTCTGGATCTAGTGTGTGAGAGTGTTATGTATTTCACAAGATATCCTAGGGATATTTGGAGGTTAAGTTTCTAAAGCCCTTAGGTTGGTTTTTATGTCTTAAGGATAGAGGAGTTAAGAAAAGATTGAGAAAAGAAAAGGGATATATTTTGGGATATATTTTGCATCACAGATGGTACCTCAATTTTAGGAAAAGACTGAATTAGTACCTCGGTTAAGTTTTCCATCCAAAAACTAACGGCTCACCACGTGTTAACCTCAGAGGTTGACACGTGGCACTATATAAAAAAATTAAAAATCTTTAAAAATTAATTAAAAAAATAATAAAATTGAAAAAATAAAAACACAAGGGCCACCATGGGGGTGGCCGCCCACCCCCATTTTGGCCAAAGGGGTGGCTCCTTTGGTCGGTCTGGGGTGGCCGAACCACCCCATGGGGGGTGGTTCGGCCACCCTTTGACAAAAAAAAAAAAAAAATCAAGATCTGTTTTGGCCCTTAGGGGTGGTTGGACCACCCCCAAGAGCCACGGGGGTGGTTCGGCCACCACCAGGCGGGCCGATTTGGGGGTGGTTCGACCACCCCCATGGCCCTTGGGGGTGGCCGACCACCCCCAATGGCCAAACCATCCAAATTTTGTTTTTTTTCGTTTTGCCCTTGGGGTTGCCGAACCACCCTTGTGGCCCTTGGGGGTGGTTAAGAGGAAAACTGATCTTGCCATTTTTTTATTTTTTTATTTTTTTTATTTTTTTTTGTCCAGGGGGCCCAAATTGGCTAGCCACCCCCTTGGCCAAAATGGGGGTGGCTTTTTTTAAAAAAAAATATTTCAATTTTTTTTAATATATATATATATATATATATTAATTTTTTATATAGTGCCACGTGTCAACCTCTAAAGTTGACACATAACAGACCGTTAGTTTTTTAACGGAAAACTTAACCGAGGTGCCAATTCGGTCTTTTCCTAAAATTGAGGTACCATTTGTGATGCAATTTGAAACTTAGGGACTAAAAAATAAAGTTGTGAAAACTCAGGAACTAAAAAGCTGTTTAACCCTATTATTTTAGTGTGTTTTACAAAAAATCTCAAACAGATATTTTGAGATCTTTTACAAAATATCCTAAAAAGATATTTTGAGATATTTACAAAATATCCTAAAGATATTTTGGTAAGATTTCTATTAGTTTTAAATCTTATATTGTTATAAGATTTCTAATGTTTTTAAAGGTTGTTTTAAAACAGGGCTTTTCATATGGCGTAAAAGGTTTATAAATCATGCCGTTGTAATACCCGAATGAAAATGAAATATTTTATTAATAAGCAGTTATGCTGCTCGAATGATTTTAAAATGTTATTAGGAATTATATATATATATATATATATATATATATATATATATATATATATATATATATATGCCATTACTTTGCTCAATTATACTTATTTTATAAGTATAATATACTAATTGTTATATCTACTATGATGTATTATGTTTTAAAAGTGAAAATAATCATTTTTTTGGAAAAAAAAAAATGGTATTTTGGTAATTTAATAATAAACACAGTTTTAATGCCCACATGAAATATGTGGCATTATAATTGAAGGATTTTATATGTTGTTACTATGTCAAAATAATAATAGGATTAAAAAAATCAGGAATGAATATAAGGTTTAAATTGTATGTTTAATGAATTTTACTAATTCACTATTTGGTTGTATTATATATGTATATATTGCAGTGATTATATATGTGAACGTTTTTCTAAAGCCAGAAGAATTACTATGAGTATTTCTTACTCACTGAGGATGATACGTGTGGTTTAGTCTTTAGCAATGTAGTGATTGTTGTTTTATTTAATTGTATGTGTGATGTTTGGCATATAATATGTTTAACATGTTTTGGTTGAAATTATGTATATGATGTTATTCGCTTGTTTATACTGTGGTATGATATGAGTCTGTTAATAAAAAGACTAGAGGTTTAGGTACCAAGGCATCCATGGATTGAGTAGATCAACTGATGAACTGAGGTTTAGGTACCAAGGCATCAATACATTGATAAGACCGACGGATAAACCAAAGTTTGAAGGAGTAATAGTGAGATAAGATAAGTAAGTAGAGTTATGGCTTTGGCATTGGAAGTATGGTTCCGGTAATGAAGGTATGGCTCCAGTAAAGGAGGTATGGCTCCAGTAAAGGAGATATGGCTCCAGTGTGGAAAATATGGTTCCAATAAGGAGGTATGGCTCCAATAAAGGAAGTATGGCTCCAGTAAAGGAGCTATGGCTCAAATAAAGGGAAGTATGGCTTAGTAATTAGTGGTAACATATGACACTAATAATGTGATAAGTAGAAATATGGCTCTGAGTAGTAAAGTGTTAAAGTAAAAGAACGAGCATGATTGTATGTGGATATAAATCAGTGTGTCACTATGTGGTTGAGGACCATTGACTCACTCGACTATAGCATGAGTTTGTGGTGTTAACCACAATCACATACGAGTTTTTGCAGGAATAAAGGGAGCAGCTGCTAGGTTGATTAAGCAAGAGACCTTTAGCTTGTATTAGAATAATATATGGTCGAGTAATATTAGTGCCGCCTGTGGCACGTATATTATCATTTTTGAATGTAATTATTGTATCAGAATGAAAGGTTATTATTTTATATTGAAGTTATGCAATCAGCTCTGATGTGTCATGTTAATTTGTGATTGGCTGCATTCTATTGAACAAAATCACTTATATGTAATGATGTTTATTAATCAGGGATACTGTTACATTTAGAGTCTACATCTTGGTTTTGTACTTCAAGAAGACTCTGTGCAGAATTCAAGACAATGAAGTTTAAGTCCCTTGCATCCGTCCGGACGACATGTGTTGTGAGTTTTAAGGAGTACTCGCAAGCGCACGAATCGTTTGCAATATAGTGTGTGCAAGTGCGAGGTCAAATCCACAGCGAAATGGTAAAAAATTAGTGTTTTGCTAAATCAACCTCATTCTAACCTAGTTCCAAGAGTTTAAGGGTTAAACATGCACCAAAAATGCTAAGTCAAGAGGAAGAAAGGAAATATGTAAAAAGGGACTGAGGCTAAGGAATTCACCAAACCATCTCCAATAACTCACACTCTTGGTTTCCACTTGAACACCTAAAGAACATTAAGCTTAGGGTGTCATTCAAGTTTCTTAACCATAAACCTTAGAACCATTAAATGAATCCAACTCAATGATAAATCACAAAGAGTACCCATTTGAAATTAAATCATCCACTGTATCCATTCAAAGAATAAATCACAATGGATATCATCTTTCAAACCGATAAAACAATGTATCCATCGGTTGAAACACATTAAATGTCCTATTTCTACCACCAACCACATTCATTGCAAAAGATAAAGCATTAAATGAATGGAACTTGAACAACATAATGATATAGCATTAAATGTGCAAGTAGTACTACAAGAGTGTGAGTGTCATCAATGGAGAGGTTTCATCCTCAACCTTAGTTAAGAGTTCTAGCCTCCCATGACCAAGAACACCACAAAAACTTGAAGAACAATCATGAAAATAGAAGAAAAGCTTTACAAGGACAAATGTCTAAAGAAAAGAGCTACTCAAATAAACTACAAAATGCACAAAATTAAACCTAGCTACTGCTCTGAGGATTCCCCCCCAACAAGGAGGCATGGCTATAGCTTTATAGAAGGAAATTAGGGTTAGAAACCCATGTAAAATGACTCCTTTAACCCCCCTCTAGGGTTCCTTTCTTGCTAGAGACAACTAAGGTCACGAAACCAGCGTGTTCTGCTACGAAAATCAGATGGAGAACTGCTTTTTGTCATGGAGAAGCTCCTGATTGGGCGTTCTGGCGTGCTTATGCAACAGTCAGTTCTGGGAAAAATCGATCGATCGAATATAATTCGATCGCTCGATCGACTTCGGGAAAAATTCGATCGATCGACATTTCGGGACTTCCGAATTTTCAAGCATTTCCACATGAAATTTTGTCATTCCTCTCTTATTGACCTATAAAACACAAAAACTAACAAAAACATCAGAAAATAGCAAGGCTAAAGGTCTAACTAATGTAAATCAAGGGGTCCAAATATACAATATTTGGTACTCATCAAATACCCCCAAACTTACATTTTGCTAATCCCTTAGCAAAACAAAATGAAAAACAAAATCAAAGCATGAAACATAAATCCTTTTTTGTGGGAGAAACGATTGCATTTAGCATATGCAACAAGCCTTTTAAACTCTTAGGACTCCCTAGTGGACGAGTGAAGTCTCGTGAGGGTTTGCCAGAAATGATACCCACAAACATTGAAATGTTGTATTATCAATTGAGCAAAAATCCGCATTAAAACACCTGGTTCACACATCATGAGCATGTTTAACAAAATGAATATCACATCATCATGTTATCAAAAATTGATCGACTCATAGTTGGAAAATTGAGACAGCACATGTTCAAAAGTGTAAGGTGTTAATAACATAGAATCATGAGGTTTCAATTTTTCTCAAAGCATGTGTATCCAAAAACTCACAGGAGTTCCATCAGATGAATATAACCAAAGCTTAAATGTGCAATTACTTTTATTCATTATTTTTGTGTCGGTTGTGCAATGCTTGACTCCCTTATGCTTTCTAATTGACCTATGTAACAAGTGTTGGGCCAGTGACTCCCAAACCAGGTGGTTTTAGGGCACTAGATGTAAAACATCCCTAGGGGCTTACTTACTCAAGTCAAAAAGGCTACGAAGTCAAACTAGCCAAACAAACAACCAATCCTGAAATTCTCATCTTTTTATGCGAACACCCAATGCTTAGTGAGGCAAGGGGCCCGGTTACTCAATGAGAACTCAAATTGGTGATACTATTCTAAGCCAATTTTTTTTTTTTTTTTTTTTTTTTGATAATAAGCCAAGGTTTCATCAACAAGTCATCCTACAAGTCTCAAGATACACATTCTCAAATCAAATTTCATGCCTCACAGATCCTATGCTACCATGCTTGTGATAAATGATTTAAACATGGGGTTAAATACATATTTGCCCCCTGTGCTTTACGACTTTTATTTTTTGCCCCCTCAGTTTTACTTTTTATCAATTTTGGTACCTATAGTATACGAAAAGACAGAAATGGTACCTCCGTCTGATTTCCCGTCCAAAACTAACGTCCACCCACGGCATTTTCTGTCATGTTGTTGTCTGGATGTTGTTGAAAACGATGTGTAAAGATTGGGTTTTGGGCTTTAAATTTTGAAGTACCCAATGACGTGGGTGGACATTAGTTTTGGACGGAAAATCAGACGGAGGTACCATTTTCGTCTTAGAAAATATGCAAGAACCATGCAGCTCATCTAACATATCATCTAAGCGTGGGATAGGATGACGATACTTTACCGTTATGTTGTTGATGGCTCGGGAATCAACGCACATTCTCCACGTCCCATCCTTCTTAGGTACAAGTAAGACTGGAACCGCACATGGGCTCATGCTCTCCCTCACGTGCCCTTTCTCCAACAATTCACTTACCTGCCGTTGAAGCTCCTTTGTCTCCTCAGGATTGCTCCTATAAGCTGGTCGGTTTGGGATGGTTGCACTGGGAACAAAATCAATTTGATGTTCAATCCCTCGGATTGGAGGTAACCCATGTGGTGTTTCCTCGGGGAAGACATCCTCGTACTCCTGCAAAAGAGAAACAATAGAACTAGGCAAAGCAAGGTCAAGTTCGTTAGCGTTTAAATATGCCTCTTTGTACAAAAGTACAATCATCGGCTGTTTTGAAAACATTGCTCGCTTGATCTCACTCACTTTTGCATAGAAATTCTTTTGTTTTCTCTTTGATTTTCTCTCAAGGGCCGAACTTTGATTTTCTTTTTCTCTCTCATTTTTCTCGGCCTCTCTCTGATTTTCACTCTTTTTCTTTTGCTCACTCTCTTTCTTTTGATCACTCTCCTTTTGTAGTCTCTCTTGATCCTCGTATACTTGCTGCGGTGTCAATGGAACAAAAGTGATTGGTCGTTGATTAAGTACAAAAGAGTGTACTTGTTCGTAAAGCCATCATGCTTCACTTGCCTATCGAACTGCCATGGACAACCTAGCAATAAGTGTCTTGCCTGCATCGGTACTATTCCTGAGTGTGATCCTTATCTTCTGTGACTTCTATTTTTTGATTGCATCTTTTATCATGAATTCTTCTCAGTTATCTAATGAGGATTCTGATATTAAGGTCTTTAAGGTTTTAAATAAATTGAAGAATGCTAAACATTCTAAAGTTTCTCATAAAAAGCTTAAAAAGGTGAAGCAAGAAAATGAGTCTTTGATTGTTCAATTATATGAATCACATGCTTTGATTGACTCTTTGAGATCTGAGAATCTGAAGATCTCTTGAAAATAAATTAAAGAATCTGAAGATGTCTTGAAAAAATTCTCAAGTGATAATTTGAAAAGCATGCTTTGTATTCATTCAAATATTTCTAACAAGCCTGCTTAAATTGTTGATAATATGAGTACTTCCTGAATTAGATTCTATTGATATTAAGCCTGTGATAGTAGATACAACTTGTTTAGAAAATTCTTGCTTAAATAATCATGTGATGCCAAAGTCCAAGGAATCGGGAACAAGAGGTAAGTTTGTTCCTACCTGTCATAATTGTGGGAAAATTGGTCATATTAGGCTAAATTGTTATTTATTGAAATCTCATAGGCCTTGGATTAAGTAGGATGCTCTGAGAAAAAGTGAAGTTGAAGATTCTTCCTCATCAAAATATGTCCCTCCGCATAGGAGACATATAAAAGGTAAGGGCAATGTTATTTGTACGAATGCTAACTGTAATTCTGCAGAGAATGTCAAGAAGCATTCAAATAAAAGAAGCTTGCCCACCTGCCATCACTACGGCATCACCGGTTACATCCGACCCAAATCTCCACAGTTTCAGGCTCAGAAGTCGAAGGTTCAGATGGAGCTACCAACAAGAGCTACATCAGGCACTCTACCTCCTACGACACTTCAGGCTCCACGGCATCGGCAGCAGTTTGTTCCTGCCTATCAGAGTGGCAAATCAAAGAAGAACAAATCAAGGCGCTACAAGAGAAAGCCGCAGAAGCCCACTAGCAACTATGGCTATGAAGGGTTGCTGAGCCTGATGCAAGGTATGCTAAGGAGTATGGCCAACATGGACATGACCTGCAAACCAACTCTAACGGTCAAGCAAGTATGGGTCAAGAATGATGAGACCATTCACCCCTTGAGGGGGAGTGGACTCACCTAGTAAAGGTGAAGTCTCACCATGCCTAGGATTTTGGTTCCTAAATCATAGTGCATGTCAGGTATATTTGCATTGCATTGTTTATCTTGTCATATCTTATTCATGCCTTGCATTCTGTTTGAAGAACTATTTATTTTATCCCCCATAATTTCTCTTGTTGTCTTGAGAAACATCTACAGATATTTTTTTTTTTGGGATGACAGTTAAAGCACTTCAGGCGGCTGCTTTTCTGTCTTGGTATTTCTAAACCTCTCTCCCTGAGGACAGGTTTGATTTTACCTTATATGCTGGGACTAGATGTCATTTACTTTTCCATAAACATGTCTTTGTTGTTTTTCTGTTTATTGGTTTTCAACAAAAAAATAAAAATAAAATAAAATTGGGGAGAAGATGCAGAATTTTTATTTTTTCTTTTGATAGCTTTTCAGATATTGTATATGTTTTTGCTTGATATCTCAGTTCATTTTGCATTAATTGAATATGCTTATATATGATTGAGAGTTTATGTTTGATATCTGTTAAGTTTTCCTGTTGCATCTTAATGATAGATAGTTACTTTCCTCATGCAATGAAAATGTGCACTATCCAAGGCTCTCCTAAGGTACATCATTTTCCTCTCTGACTTCTTGCTTCTAGAAATTCTAATGAGAGAGATGTTTTTGATAAGATGGTCAAATTGACCAACATGCTAGTTGAACCTAGAGCCTAAATTTTTTAGCATTCTCTCTAGGTTGCAGCATCAAAAGAATCAAGCAGTTACTCTTATGAACTCTTATTCATTGCTTATGTGTTGAATTAGCTATATACCTTGTCCTTCTTGGTGCAAGAAAAATTTTACCTTGTCCTTCATGATATAAGTAAAACAATTAGGTGTTGCATCTTAGGGCACATAAGATGAGGGTGGCTAGGCCTTAATACTTTATAAGGTTTGACTTTTAACTGATCTTTCATTGATTTTCACACACACATTCATTGCATGAGTTGAGTAATCTATTTATAATTTCTATCTGCATGGAAATTTGTGCTTATTGAATACTTAACTCTCATTTATATATTTGCATATTTTTGCAATGCTATTTGACTGCCTTATTAGTTGATTATATATGCATGTTCTGAAGCTAACTTTAGGGAAAAATATTTTTTTACAAATTTTTCTCAAGTTTTAGATTTTCAGTGTGAAGCGTCCGGACGGACCTATTCTTACGTTCGAACGAGCACAGTCTTGCCATACGCTGTTCTAGCAGTAGCCGTCCGGACGGCTTAGTGACATGTCTAAACGGGATCTCTACAGGTTTAAGACTTGTGTCTCTTTCTCTGCCATACATACATCTTTGCATTTTTATTGATTTATCTTGTAATGTTGTTTGTTTTTCTCGCGGATTTTTCCCGAGATTTTGGCATTCTCTGCACATTTCTTCTCATTCCATGGTATTTGCTGTATCTTCCTTTGTTCTTTTAAGTTTTTGTGCATTTTAGAATATTAGAATATTTGGTGATTGAAATTTTTTTTGAGATATTGTGCATGAAAATCCTATTCTGTCTGTGTGTTGGGTTGACAAATTAACAGCTGTCATAATACCACTTTTTTTTGGGACTAACAGGATCTAATATTTCTTTGCGGTGTTATTTTTGTAAATATTTATGTTTAAATCTTTTCAGGAATATGTCGTCCAGCAGCTCCCAACACAATATCTGAAAGATGGATCCTTTGGAAAAATGACTGTTGTTGAAGTCGGATGTTCAAATTCCAAAGGTCTCAGGATTAAGAGAGCTTTTTCCCCTAACTCTTGCAGAACCTTTCGTAGCATTCCCTCAGATCTGTACCAGTTAGAGGTTCATTGGTGAATCTCCTCATTTATCTTGCAGGCCAGTTGCTTAGAGGATGTCAGTCTGCGAATAGGCAGTTTCAGGCTTTGCAAAATTAAGAGATTGAAGTCCATGGTTCCTAGCTTCCTGAGCTAGAAGCCGAAGTAGTACAAATCCAGCTTTTTATACGGATTTCTCTCTGTTACTTGATTTCAGTGGATCAGCAGGATTTGGTACTTGGAAGATTTTTGTTCCTCTCTTTTGGGCCATTTACAGACCCTTCTCTATTTTCCTACTGTTTTGGATTTTAGAACGTTTTTGTCTGTGGATTTTACTCTGTTTACCCTTGTCCTGTTGAGACATGAGTATTCTATTACTGTGGTCTTTCTATACTCTATTTACCCGTCATTCCTTTGAGACAAAAATGGGGAGTATATGTTAGTTTTGGACCGGGAATGTATTTTTAACCCGGTCAAGTGATTTTTGTTCCATAATGGCCAAAGGGAGAGTTTGTTAGTTTTTGTTTTAGCTGCATTCTGTTGGACAAAATCACTTCTACGTAATGTTGCTGATTTCACAGGGATGTTGTTTTATTCAAAGTCTACACTTCGGTTATGAGCTTCAAGAAGACTCTGTGCAGAATTCAAATTAGTCAGTTTAGTTCCTTTGCATCCGTCTAGACGACGTGATATACTGTCCGGACGCCCAACTGTCCAAAGCATCATTCGTCCGGACGAAGAGAACTTTTCATCCGGACCTTCCTCTGTGTCGAGTTAGCTTCGAACTACTCCAGCTTGCATCCGTCAGGACGTTTCAGCAGCACGTCCGGACGATACTCAATGTTCGACCAGCTATGGGATTCCCTTCCAAAACACAGATATGGGAAGATCGCTGCAACCGTCTGAACGCGCTCATCCATAAGGCTAGTATCGCATTCAAAATCCAGACGTTCGGAAGCCAGTCTTCATGGTCCGGACGCGCGAGCTACTGATATGGAAATTGCGTGCATCTGATTAACCATCCGGACGACCATGCCCTTGGTCCAGACGAGCGAAGTCTTACTATGGAAATTGCGTGCAGCTGAAGTGCGACCGTCCGAAAGACAGGGCCCCACCGTCTGGACGCGACTCAAATCAGGAAAGAATTTCAGCGAAATTTTGGAAAGCCAATCGCACAGTTGTTCGTCCGGACGCCCTTTGTCTACCGTCAAGACAGCACCTAGGATTTTCAAGCCAGATGCTCATTTGAACCTGTAGCCTATAAATTGAGGTCCCTAGGCTTGAGAACTGCAAGAATTCGGTATTTAATTCTTTAGTGCTTAGAGAGTTAAATTGTAAGGTTATTGTGTTGAGTAAGTCTCTCTGAAGCCATTGTTGTGTGTGCTGTTGTTGCGCTGATCTGAAGTTTATCTTAGAGGTTGGCCCTAAGGTAAAGGATTCCATTGAAGACCCATTTAGGTAGGAGACCTGGTTGGGAGGCGTTCGTATTAGGTTATACGTTAGAGTGCAAGGTACAACCATTGTATCAAGGGTATGTGAGTGCTACTACTTTGTAACTAGTCTTGTCTTCTGAATAGTGGATATCCTGGGTTTGGCTGCCCCGGAGTGATTTTTTTCATAATGAGTTTCCACTTCGTCAACAGAATTCTTGTGTCTTTTATATTCCGCATTAATATTATTTTGTTAACACTTTGTGCACACACACACTTGCTTTATATTAGAAGTCATTTTAAATTTTCAGCATTGTTATAAAATACCAACCAAACTGTAATAAATATTACAGCACTAAATAAAATGAGTCTGACACATAAATAAAAGATAGACTAAGCAGGGTAATCTATCACATCCAAGAGTCCACAAAATGGGAAGCAACCTCGCCTCAAAAGACCACCACTAGGATTCATCTAATGATACTCTTCATCCTCAAATCCTGTATAAGTAACTAATACAGAGAGAGACAATAATACAAAAATATCTAAGTGAGTCCACTATTTCCAATGATATAATGAATGCTGATTTATTTATGAAATGCAACACAATGTAATATAGATTATATGTATATGCAATTTATGGCCAATGGTAGCTAATCATAGTCATAGACTGAATATAAATATAATCATAAAGAAGTAATATGACAGTTTTATATGCAAAGTCTTAATTATATCTTTGAAGCACTCCTCTCATGATGGATCTTACGGTCCGTATTAGTGTGTTAATTGGGATCCTATGGTCCCCCTTTTACATTGCATGGGATCCTACGGTCCAGTGTCATCTCACAAAGTTTTATTAATCTTTTACTGGAATCCTACGGTCCCAGCATAACTGAAATCCTATGGTTTTAGTTGCTTGTGCAAATTCACATGCACAACCAAATAAATAAATCAGTAAACACCACATTAAGGAAAAGTCAACTAGCATCACCCTCAGTAAGTATAAAGATACTCACCTCCTTCAGCTTCCAAAAGAATTTCCACACAATTGATGACAAAATTTTCTAGAAAAAGGGCTAAAACATAGTACACGTAATAAAGAATTTTTCTGTTTTCCTTTCAAAAGAGATGCAATCCGTGAGAGCAACAAAACGTTTCTTCTATTTGTTTTCTTCATTCTTTTCCCTTTTATTAACATCATAAGCTGAACACACAAGAATACACTGCAATACAATTCAATGCACACAATAGTGAATTAATATAATTACTAATAATACGTTTTAATCTTATTCTCATTTCTGATTTCTTAATCCTATTACTATTTCAACATAGTAACGGCGTATAAAATTAGTTAAGTATAATCCCACCTATTTTATGCGTACATTATAACAGTATTTATTAGAATGACCAAAATATCATTTTTTATAAAAATTACAAATACCATTTTTACCAAAATGATTCTTTTACACAGATTTTTCAAAAACACTTTTACAATCTTGAATAAAATAGCGACATTAGTATATTAAATGCCTACTAGCTTTTAGAATCATTTGAGCGGCATAACAACGCTTTTTATAAAATATATCATTTTTACGAGAGCATCACAACGGCATGATTTATAAATATTTTATGCCATATGAAAAATCCTATTTAAAAGTATAACTTTAAAACGTTAGAAAACTATTAATCTTATGACAATATTGGATTTAACTAATTAGGAATCTTTCCAAAATATCTTTAGGATATTTTGTAAAGATCTCAAAATATCTTTTTGAGATATTTTGTAAAGAGGACTGATTGCTGCACTACACGCCCACAACATGGGCACAACACCCCCTCACATAGGGATGGGGCCCACACACTGGGCCCGACTCCCATGTGAGGGGGTGTTGTGCCCAAGTTGTGTTGGTGTTGTAAAAGTAGCATTCCCTTTTTGTAAAACTTACATATAATCTTAAAACTGTTTCAAAAGAGATATATATTCATTTTCTTTCTTAATCATTCCTTCTTCTATCCATTTATCCTTTAAAGCATAAAAACCAACTTAAGGCTTTAGGAACTTACCTCCAAAAATATCCCTAAGATATTTTGTAGACAAACACAACCACATATACACACTTGAATGTGAGAGAGATATGAGAGACTTTTTTTTTTTTTTTTTTTTTTCCTTTTTTCCTTCCTTTCTATCCTTTCTTCTCTTTTTCTCCTTCTGTTGAAGCACCCAGTAAACACACACAATCAGAGAGAAACAAGAGGATTAGAGAACAAGAAAAACAAAAGAGGATGAGAGAGGATCTTGCATCACCAACCGAGAAAGAGAGAAGAAGAGAGAAATAAAACTAGGAAGAAGAACTTAGCAAGAAGTGGATATGTCCTTTACTCCAAATAGAGACGAGAGAGAGAATAACCTCTCTGGTTTTTCTACAATAAAAACAGAAACTAAAGAAGAAGAAAGACTTGAAGAGAAATTGAGAGAGTTTCGGGAGAGAGGAATGAGACTAACTTGTGTTGCGAAGGTTGCCATCCTATTTATAGGATTTTGGACGGTCCAGATCAATCCATTTGATCTGGTCTAAAGGCTAGAAAACAACTTGAAGAACAAGTTTAGCGAGTCACCAAGTAATCATCAATATTCTCTCCAAATATTCTCTTATCTCTAACTAGATCTTATCCAATCTAAAATGATATGCTTTTGATGGCTTAGATTGATCACAAGTTGATCAATGGTCAAGAACATGTCGAGCTGGGCTGATGAATCATCAAATGAAATGATGAGAATTTGATAAAAATCAAAGGATAGCTGATTTGAACAAGATTCTGCATTTCTGCAGAAAGTTGATTGATCGCATTTTATGCTGTAGAATAATTGATTGATCGCATTTCGATCGATCCATTTTATAATCGATCGATCGCATTGAACAGTAAGTTGATCGATCTATTTTTTACGCTATAAAATAATCGATCGATCTATTATACTTAGTCAGATTTCCATCCGTTTCAGCACCTATATAACAAAATCGCTCGATCGATTAATTAATCGATAGATCAATTTTGGCTTCTAATAAGGGTTTGATTCCTTAATCGCATAATTGATTTTCGAACATTAAACAATCGCTCGATTGATTCTAATATCGATTGTTCGATTTAGGTTTAGTCTAATTTCTAATCCATTTTTACTCCCATACTCTCTTATACATATGATCCCAATAAATATTTAATCACTTAAATGTTTATACCTAAATGGATGAATATTTATTCCATAAATATTCATATATATATATTATTCCTATTATTAGGCCCTAAAACATATTTTAAGATTTTTTATCCAACATCTTAAAATACGGGGTATTACATCCCTCCCTCCTTAACTGAATTTCATCCTCGAAATTCATAAACCTTATATCGCACAAAGTTTACATTAAGGGAAAATTTTGGATTACTAAATCTTAAGTCTAGTGACACAGATTTTAAGTGTAAGATTTAATTATCAATCTATGGGTTATCCTAACCCTAATTATCATCAAAGAGAAATGATATAAGAAAATACCTATATTTTCTTTCTATCATTTGTCTCCTTAGTGGTCATTCATCTTATCTTTCTATTGTTGAAATTTCATCTACTATTTTTAGAAATAATCTTATCATAACAGAAAATTCTGACTATGATAAGTGATTATTCTTATACTTTCAAAAAGGGTGTAAGAAAATAATTTTTTATATAGTACCATTTCTATTTCAAGGGTCAACCTACCGACTACAGCGAATACGCGTACTAACCTTTATTCGATATTGATTGGCAGATCCACGTATTCTTCTTCATAATTGTTGTCGGAAACAAGAAATTATACTCAACCTATAAAAATCTTATTGGACTTAGATTCAGTCTCCCTAGTGTGTGAGCATAGAGATCTTAAACAAGGTTGACTTTTCTCAAAAGGAGAATTGTCAAGACACATGGATTTATGCCATTGTTCTTTTTATCGTTTGATTGGGACAATGGACAATTCGTCAAAGTGAAAAACAACCAATCCCACAAATCAAACAGCTAAGTTTGTTAGATCTTATTAAAGGATAAATATTTACTCCTTTCCGATAATCCAATATCTAATCACTTATCCAACAACTTACTAAGAGTAAATACAGTCATTTATAGCATCAACGACGTTAGGCTTAGAAATCACATGTAAACACACAAAACATATTTATCTACAAACATATTCTAGAGCAACACTATACACTACTTTACGCATTTCAGTATTCATCCAATCAATCACACAAAAGAATTAGTGACAGAGATAAATATTAAAACAATGTGGGTCATAATTTTGAAACTTAATGTCTTAATACTGCTTAAGACAAATTGATCTTAATCCCAGGTTTCATATCCAACTTATACTGAGATTGTCGTCTAGGTGGGAGGTCTTTGCACTAAAACATCTAACTCGTTAAACTTGATAGAGTGTGTCTATTCAAGATTTGTCACAAATACCATCTTAATGGTTGAGTAGTAAAAATTCATGTGATCGGCGCGAACAACTGAATGAGAAATTCGTAAATCATAGGTAACATGCTCAAAGCTATCTATTTAGGGAATGATACCTGCTACCATATCTGTATATTCTTCACTTTCATCTTCATCATCACCGCCTCTAGGAGTAAGTGAAAATACCCGAGCTTTGCTTCCTTGGGGTTGTTATTGTGTTTCACCAGTAAAATTCTTGGGACAGTTCCTTGAGAAATGGCCACATTCGACTTTTGCACTTTCCTAAGGGAGCTTTTCCACATTCGCTGCAAGGGGGGTCCCAGATTTCCAACTGCTGGTGGAAGACTCCTTCCTACAGATGGTTTGGAACCACTTCCTATGGTTGACCTCTTAGCCAGATGTGGCGCTTGTTGCTTTGTTCGCCTCTCCAGATCGTAAGTTGCTGCTAACTCACGAATTCCTCTTTCAGCTAGCGAGGCAACCTCTACCAATCTAGCGTAGTCCTTAATTTCATGACACAAAACTCTTTCTTTGACACGAGGGTTAAGGCCATTCTCGAAGCGTTCTGCTTTCGACTCTTCATCGGGAATTAAGTTAGCTGCAAACCTAGCCAATTCCATGACCCTAGCAGAATATTGTTCTACAATCATATTTCCTTGTACCAGGTTCTGTAATTCAATTGCCCGCAACTGCCTTTGGGCTCGTGGGAATAAGCGTCGGTTATATTCCACCTTAAAAGATTTCCAGGTGATCACTGCATCTTTGCCTAACAACACTTTTCTTGAATTCCACCATCTCCCAGCTTCTCCAGTTAGCACCAATTCAACATATTGGACCTTCAGTTCATCTGTGTAACCGAGAGTGTCATATAATACCTCTATATCCATAAGACAAGCTTCTGCTATATTTGGCCCTTCAATGCCTTCAAAAGAACAGAAATGGTAGGCAGAGAAATCTCGAAGGAAACAGCCTATGTGTTCCACTCGTTCAACTGGTTGTGGAATTCTTGACACGGCATCAACAAGGTGCCTCGTTGTGTCGACCATAAATTGTATTAAGGCCGGATGTATTCCATCATTGAATTGTGGAGGTGGGGGTGGAGGTGGTAGTTCCTTATCACCATTTTCATGGTGAGGCACTTCTTGGTTAGCATTATACCTTGTGCGGCATCTAAGTGGCTTAGTTCTGTTTTCAAAACAATTATTATCCATATAAAAATAGGTCAAGGTCATTAAAGTATAAATAGAGATTACACTACCAGCAATCCTATCACATACATATTCTTCACACATATGCAACTAAAGAATTTTACCTAAGGATTATGCTCTTAAGGTTTCTTTATAAAGTTGCTCTAAATAATGAAAATAAATGTGTATATATGTTTTCATCAAAAATCCTTTTCTTTACTAGATACTTTCATATCTATGATTCCAACCACTTCAATATTATTGTAATTATCCAATACACATATTATCAAACTGTTAGTTTGATATAAAATCATTCAACATGCATCCTTAACAATCTACTTTACATAATTAAATCACAACTGCAGCATACATTCAAACATTTTAAACCAATTCAACATTCTTCATTCATGTATTATTTCATAAACATTATTGATATAATTTTGAACATACTCAAAAACTACTTAATCTACCAATGCTTCCTAAACAGATATATTCATCTTATGTCAGTTTGGTTTTGTAAAAACATTATATAAGTTGCAATTCTACAAAATACTTAGAATATAGTCTTCTTTAGTGAGTAGAATACTCACTAAGTCTTTCGCATAGAACTGACATTTTATTTATTATTAGCTACCTTTTATAATAGAATCCGTCCCTTGAAGATTTATAATAGTTGATGAAATAAATACCAATTATTAATAAAACATTTAAAGCATGCTATACAACTGTGAATATATATAGAAGTCCCATTTACAAAAATACTTTTAATCGATGGATCGGACATATATGCATGCGATCACTCCATTACAGAATTCATGCCTACACATAAGTCTTAAGCAATAAAACATTGGCATTTTAGAAATATATGAAAGTATATCATGTAGTTGTGAATGTATATAGGCATTCCAGTCATCCCACCTTGGAATTGCATAGATATAAACTCATCTACAATATTAATTTAAAGATTGATGGCTTAGGTTTATGTATACATGATGACTCCATTACGGATTCTCATATACACACAATCCTTCACTGGAAAAACAATGGCATCTTGCTTAGATATACAAAGACATCTACATTTCCTGAAATAAGTAACACCATGCCTAAATACATTGAAACTAGTGCCTTTGAACGTCAGTTGATCATGCGAGCACTAGAGTGGAACTCTAATATGCAAGCATGTCTTTGCTGAAGAACAAATAACAGTTTGCCTGACTATACATAGACATTAGCATTTCTAATTTTAGGTAATGTGAACATCTAGGTATTTCTAATTTCAATGCTTTTAAAACATGCAAATATATGTTTCTAACCTGCAAATCAGTGTGTTACTAACCAATAAATCACATCAATATTTTTTCTAACATGCAAATGCTATTAGTATGTATACTAACATAATTAGTAAGAAACATATATCATAAGGATCACTCAATGCATACATTATCATGATTAGCATAGACAATATAATCATACAATGCAAGCATAAATGATCATATTTAAAAATCCTTACTGTTGACAACATTTACTAATTTCATTAGCCATATAATTTCACACAAAAACTTTATAAAAAATTGTTTATTTTACCTATAGCTCTTGTGTCATTCCAAGACTTCTAAGGTCAAACCTTAAGGTCTTCAGTTTAGAAATTAGACCAAACTGTAACTTACTTACTAAGGTTCACTGTAACTTACTTACCGGTCACCTTATGATACTAAAGGTTCACTATAACTTACTCAAGTTACAATATGAGACTAAACAGCTTTAACCTATCCTCAAAGCGTAATTCTCTGATACCAAACTGTAACTTACTTAAGTTATAGTATGTCATTAAGTTTCACCTAGTCCGCAGAGCGAAGCACTCTGATACCATACTATAACGACCTGCCATTTTCAAAAAGGCGTAAGTAAAAATTTTGATTTTTACGTATTTTTATGACATCAACAACGACGTCATTAAAGTTATAAATTGGTAGCGGAATATATTTTTCTTTAACAATGACACGTCAAAGCTGACTAAAATTACTTCTAAATAAATAATATAACTTGATGTTCTTACATAATAAATACACCTTTAAAAATAGTAACATATATGCCATAGACGGCACTATTATAAAATACCAATCAAACTATAATAAATATTACAACACTAAATAAAATGAGTCCTACACATAAATAAAAGATATAATAAGCAGGGTAATCTATCACATTCAAGAGTCCACAAAATGGGAGGCAACCTAGCCTCAAAAGACCACCACTAGGATTCATCTAATCATCTGGATAGTCCTAATACTCTTCATCATCAAATCCTATATAAGTAAATAATACAGAAAGAGACAATAATACAAAAATACCTAAGTGAGTCCGATGTTTCCAATAATGATATAATGAATGCTGATTTATTTATGAAATGCAACACAATGTAATATAGATTATATGTATATGCAATTTATGGCCAATGGTAGCTAATTATAGTCATAGACTAAATATAAATATAATCATAAAGAATTATATGACAGTTTTATATGCAAAATCTTAATTATATCTTTGAAGCACTCCTCTCATGATGGATCATACGGTCTGTATTAGTGTGTTAATTGGGATCCTACGGTCCCCTAGAGCCTACGATTGTAACGCCCCGAATTTGAGCCTGCAAATTCGTAAGCAGAAACCTCCGGTTTCCACGTGACATTACTACATCAGAGATAAACTCTCGCAACGGAATATATTTTTTTCTTTTTTCTTCTAAAGCCTTAGGAATTGATAGCATAACACATTTAGGGCTGACTGAAATACCTCGGTACATTTATTAAAAGTTACTTATGTTTATCTTTACATATCATATGCACACTAGGTGCATCAAAATTAGTGCCACAAACAGCACATAAGCTTATAACATACAACATGCTAAACATGACACCGTTATACATATTTACATGCCATAAAACAAAACATAAGCACAACTAGTAATTTCTAAACTAGCACATAATCGCTCGTTGAATGGTTTCAAAAACCATCAAAACTGGCATATGGGTCCATGCCTTCATTCTCCAGATCTGCATCAGTAACTATGCAAATATGGCGTTATCATATTTGCATAGACAAACAAGTGAGTCATCTATTTTCATATCTACATTACCATCAATCTAATAACAGTTCATATAGAATGCAAATGTAAGGGTTGTATGAATATGCATCGTAATAACTATTTAGTTTGTGTTTTAGGATCATCTTACTTCAGAACTCTCGTTCTAGGTTATCTGAACCCGTTCACGTCCTTTGCCTCACACTTAAAGTCTTACTTGTTTGCACTGGAATCCTACCGGTCCCAGCATTAGTTATATATTAGGCCTTCGGACACCCCTGGGTCACTCTGAACCCCCTGGATCCACTGACTAGCCTTCCTTCCCCTTGCTACTACATCAGCTTGTTGATGGCTATCTCATTAGCCGTTATATTAATTGGACACAACATGCAATGCATGAACAACCACATGCAATAAACACACACCACACAGTCCTAATGAAACATAGAATCATTCCTCAGTAAGTACATCCATACTTACACTCTTCCCCGTGTAGTCCTTAGACTTCTTTTCTGTATAAAAATCCATCCATACAATAATATACAAATCAATTATCTATCAAACAAATCATTGTTTATAGACCCTCATCTCTTTATATTTATTATTATCCATCACTTCATTATATTTGAGACGATCACTTACGATAATCGTAAAACCTTGGTTCATAATTTGATGATGAGGCTATATGACCAATACCACCAAATATGAACTTGAAGGATTAAAATATATCATAAGGACAATAAGAGTAAATACGATCAACTCATGAAGGTCATAAGATCAGTCATGAGGACAGTGAAATTTAAATACGAAATATAAACACGATCAACTCATGAAAGTCATAAGATCAGTCATGAGGACAATGAAATATAAGTACGAAATATAAATACAATCAACTCATGAAAGTCATAAGATCAGTCATGAGGACAATGAAATTTAAATACGAAATATAAATACAATCAACTCATGAAAGTCGTAAGATCAGTCATGAGGACAATGAAATTTAAATACGAAATATAAATACAATCAACTCATGAAAGTCATAAGATCAGTCATGAGGACAATTAAATGTAAAAGCAGTTTATATTACCCTTTACTTTAATTCTTTTATCTCTTAAGCTTATTGGGTCTTTTAAACAATT
The DNA here is from genome assembly GCF_958979055.1 of Alnus glutinosa. Taxonomy (NCBI): domain Eukaryota; kingdom Viridiplantae; phylum Streptophyta; class Magnoliopsida; order Fagales; family Betulaceae; genus Alnus; species Alnus glutinosa. The sequence continues at coordinate 19,264,573 of NC_084888.1, read as the reverse complement.
CATAAAAAAGTAATGAAATCAAATAGTAAGGAAGAAGTGTCAAGATTTACTTACCAATTTGATTTGGAGAGAAAAATAACTTCAAGAACACCGAAATGGTTGTGTGGTAGAAGGAGAGAAAAAGGGAGAGAAAACCAAAGCACAAAGCTTTCAAGAAAGTTGTCTAGGATTTGTATGGAAAACAAGGAGCCTTGCATGCTTATTTATAGGAGGAAGGTAGGGGTATTTAGGTCTAAAATGTAATAAAAGAATTAGCTTATTGGATAATGTCTTGTAAATTTAGAATTTAGAATTTTCGTCCAACTAGAGGGCAGCCTAGTCTGAGAATTATTTTGATGGTCAAACCTACTCCGATTGACATGAAATTTTGAGGGTAGATAGAGGACTTCATGATAAACATTTTCTCTTTTTGGTTCGTCTCATTTTGAGTTCGTTTTGATGTAGTTTCGGTCAAGTCAAAGTTTCTGTCTATAAAGCCAAAATATATTTTATCCACTTTTTGCGTTCACACTTGCTTTATTGATTTTTCCTCCTTTTCATGATTACTTTTGAGATATCCTATCCTTTCATCATTACTCTTGTTTTTTATACATAAATGTTTCTAGAAGCATGGAGATATTATTCTTGACAGTTTTTCGTTTAATATCGACAATTGGGTTATTTAGGCTCGGGTCAAAAAGTCAACTGGTGGACTTTTTGGTAACTTTTGCCATATGGTAGATATTTCTTTTGTAAGCACAACGGTTTTTGAATTATCTAAATCTGAGTTCGTTTGACCGATTTTCGGTTCAATCAAAGTTTAAAGCTTAAATGTAACTTTTAAGTTTTTAAGGGTTTTTAGGTTTTGATATTTTAATTTTTCGAAACAACTTTAGGTTTGCTTATAAAAACATGTGGATATTGTCTCCTCAACAATATCAATGATTTCTTAAGTACTTGAAATTACTGGGCGTTACAATGGTCCAGTGTCATCTCACCAAGTTTTATTAATCTTTTACTGGAATCCTACAATCCCAGCATAATTGAAATCCTATGGTTTTATTGGCTTGTTTATTATTCTTTTACTGGAATCCTATGGGCCTAGCATAACTGAAATCCTACAGTTTCAATGGCTTGTTAATCAATTTAATTAAAACAGTAAAATATGCAAATTCACATGTACAACCAAATATATAAAATAGTAAACACCACATTAAGGAAAAGTCCACCAGCATCACCCTTAGTAAGTATAAATATACTCACCTCCTTTTGCTTCCAAAAGGATTTCCACACAGTTGATGATAAAAGCTTCTAGAAAAAGAGCTAAAACATAGCACACGTAATAGAGAATTTTTCTGTTTTCCTTTCAAAAGAGATGCAATCCGTGAGAACAACAAAAAGTTTCTTCTCTTTGTTTTCTTCATTCTTTTCCATTTCATTAACATCAATAACCGAACACACAAGAATACACTGCAATACAATTCAATGTACACAATATTGAATTAATATAATTCACTAATAATATGTTTTAATCCTATTCTCATTTCTAATTTCCTAATCTTATTACTATTTCGACATAGAAACGGCGTATAAAATTAGTTAAGTATAATGCCACCTATTTTATACGGACATTATAACAATATTACTTATAATGACCAAAATACAATTTTTACGAAAATGATTCTTTTACACAAAGATTGTTTCAAAAACACTTTTACAATCTTGAACAAAATAGCGACATTGGTATATTAAATGCCTACTAGCTTCTAGAATCATTTGAGCGGCATAGCGACGCTTTTTATAAAATATATCATTTTTACACGAGTATCACAATCGCATGATTTATAAATAATTTAGGCCATATGAAAAATCCTATTTAAAAGTATAACTTTAAAACGTTAGAAAGCTATTAATCTTATAACAATATAGGAAAACTAAATAGGAATCTTTCCAAAATATCTTTAAGATATTTTGTAAAGATCTCAAAATATCTTCTAAGATATTTTGCAAAATATCTCAAAATATCCTTTTGAGATATTTTGTAAAACTTACATATAATCTTAAAACTGTTTCAAAAGAGATATATATTCATTTTCTTTCTTAATCATTCCTTCTTCTATCCACTTATCCTTTAAAGCATAAAAACCAACTTAAGGCTTTAGAAACTTACCTCCAAAAATATCCCTAAGATATTTTGTAAACAAACACAACCACATACACACTTGAACGCGTGAGAGAGATATGGGAGACCTTTTTTTTTTTTTCCTTCCTTTCTATCGTTTCTTCTCTTTTTCTCCTTCTGTTGAAGCACCCAGTAAACACGCACAATCAGAGAGAAACAAGAGGATCAGAGAACAAGAAAAAACAAAAGAAAATGAGAGAGGATCTTGCATCACCAACCGAGAAAGAGAGAAGAAGAGAGAAATAAAACTAGGAAGAAGAACTTAGCAAGAAGATGGATATGTCCTTTGCTCCAAACAGAGACGAGACAGAGAAGAACCTCTCTGGTTTTTCTACAATAAAACCAGAAACTAAAGAAGAAGAAAGACTTGAAGAGAAATTGAGAAAGTTTCGGGAGAGAGGAATGAGAGTAACTTGTGTTGTGAAGGTTGCCATCCTATTTATAGGATTTTGGACGGTCCAGATCAATCCATTTGATCTGGCCTAAAGGCTAGAAAACAATTTGAAGAACAAGTTTAGTGAGTCACCAAGTAATCATCAATATTCTCTCCAAATATTCTCTTATCTCTAACTAGATCTTATCCAATCTAAAATGATTTGCTTTTGATGGCTTAGATTGATCACAAGTTGATCAAAGGTCAAGAACATGTCGAGCTGGGCTGATGAATCATCAAATGAAATGATGAGAATTTGATAAAAATCAAAGGATAGCTGATTCGAACAAGATTCTGCATTTCTGCAAAAAGTCGATCGATCACATTTTACAATGTAGAATAATCGATCGATCGCATTTCAATAGATCCATTTTATAATCGATCGATCGCATTTCAATAGATCCATTTTATAATCGATCGATCGCATTGAACAGCAAGTCGATCGGTCTATTTTTTACACTATAAAATAATCGATCGATCTATTATACTTAGTCAGATTTCCATTCGTTTCTGCACCTATATAACAAAATCGCTCAATCAGTTATTTAATCGATCAATCGATCAATTTTGGCTTCTAATAAGGGTTCGATTCCTTAATCGCACAATCGATTTTGGAAAATTAAACAATCGCCTGATCGATTTAGATTTTGTCTAATTTATAATCCATTTTAACTCCCATACACTTATACATATGTTCCCAATAAATATTTAATCTCTTAAATGTTTATACCTAAATGGATGAATATTTATTTTATATATATATATATATATATATCATTCCTATTATTAGGTCCTAAAACATATTTTAAGATATTTTATCCAATATCTTAAAATACGGGGTATTACAATCCTATACTGTAATCAAGTGAGTCAACTGCCTTCAATAATATAATGAAATACTGATTGATTTAACAATACACATTGAAACAATATGATGTAATGACAGATTCATATGCACAATCTCATTTATAGATGCTGTGAGAATCTAACTCACAATACGATCTTATCACTGTTGCGAGTCTCTGAAGCCAATAAATAGAGTTTCTAGGCTTTGTATTTGGAAGGAGTATCATATAAACTCCATTGAATAGAGGGTGTGTAGGCAGAAACAGAGATATTTGCTAGCTCTCTCAAGAGATTTTATTGTGTGATTTGATTAACCCATTGAAGTCTAGTTTAGAGAGGAGCCCTAAGCTAAAGAAATCCATTGAAGACCCCCTTTCAGGTAAGAGACCTAGTTGGGAAGCGTTCGTGTATAGGTACACAATACGCGCGGCCAATTGTTCGCCACGTCTAAAATACACGTGGCCACTTGTTCGCCACGTGTATTTTAGACGTGGCGAACATGGCCGCGTGTATTATACACGTGTCCAATTAGACACGTGTATTTTAATACACGTGGCCAATGTTGTGCACGGTATGACCACTGCATAATGGGTCTATGAGTGCGATTGCTTTGTTACTAGCTTTGTTTTCTGAATAGTGGATGTCCTGGGTTTGGCTGCCCCAAAGTGGTTTTTCTCTTAACTAAGTTTCCACTTTGTTAACAAAATATATGTCTTCTTTCAATTCCGCATTTAGATATTTTGTTACACAATTGACCACACACACACGATAACTAGGAGTCTATTATATTTTTCAGTAGGGTTTCAATTCCTTTTTCCGGCAATTGCTCGGGAGCTTGTGTGTTTTTTGGGTGTAGCTCCGAAACAGATCGTCCCGAATGGCTGGAGGTACCTCTTTGCCTCTTTCATTCTATGGCGTATTGTGATTGACGAGCGGATGAGCATCTCTGAATTTTTCAACATCTACCGGTCGGCTTTTAAGTATGATGGGATGGTAGAGTTCTTTATTCGGCCGAAGCCACTATTTATGATGTGAACCTGTGGGATCGAACTCCCTTGAACCCACAATCAAATTGACACCTACCCAAGAAAGCCAATAATCAAGTCAAGAATATCTAGACCCCTTGAAATCTTGTTTCAAGAACCTGGAATCAAGTCAAGATGATTTAGACCCGTTGAAATCTTGTTCCAAGAACCTAGATTCGATGAGAACGCCACAAAGGGTTTGCCTTTGATAAGTTCTTAGTTCAATCAAGAACAAGTACAAAAATTTAAAAGTTTTCTATGAAGAAAAAACTTCATTCACATTCAACTTTTTTTTTAGAAAATCCGGCTACAAGTCTTTTTAAACCCATACATGGAATCTTAGGGTCTCTACTAAGGCCGACATCAATTAAAAGACATGGGCTAAACATCTTCAAGCCCAAAACAATCCTAAACTACATGCTTATAGCTAATAAAAGAAGTCCACTTAATGAAATAAATAGGCCCAAAACGCCTACAACCATAGAGACATAAAATAGGCCCACATGCCTATACTTAATGAAATAAAGAGTTTACACTAAACCACTAGGCTATGCCGCCCCCCTCTATAGCTTGTATCACTTGGATTAAAGCTGGTTCTTCTTCTTTCAAACCCATCTTGAATGTTGGAGTCTTGCTCGATAAATTTGCAAACTCGGCCCAAGTGAATTGCACCAATCCTTGCACTGCTTCTTTGATATTCTTAGCTCTTGACCTTGTGATTGGCCCATCTGGAACTTGCAATGGATATTTTTAAGACAAGATCCACCATGGTGCTCATCATTCCCCCTCTCCTTAAAAGGATTCGACCTCGAATTGTCACCTGCATCATACGCAGAAAGATCACAAACATTGAAAGTATGAGAGACATTATACTCACTTGGAAGAAAGATTCCATGGGCTAGGAATCTTTCTTTGTGCATGTGAACCCAAACCCAATCTCCTAGTTCAAAGAAGACACACCTTTGCCCTTTATTGGCTTGGGAAGCAAACTTTTCATTCTTCTGTACAATTTGAATCCGTACCCTCTCATGAATTGACTTCACCAATTTGGCCTTCCTGTATTCATTCAAACTACTCTTTTCACCAATAGGTAAAGGCATCAAATCTAAAAGAGTAAGTGGATTAAAACAATAATCAATTTCAAAGGGAGAATAAGAAGTAGTAGTATACATAGTCCTATTATATGCAAACTCTATAAATGGTAAACAGTCCTAAGTTTTTAACTTCTTTTGAATGACAGTGCATGAGAGTTAAGTTAGAGTCCTATTGAGTACTTCAGTTTGTCAGCCAATCTGTGCATGTTACTTATTTAATTTACCTTGACTCTTGACATGCTTAAATGATTCATGATCGGTGTGGATCACAAACTCCTTAGGCCAAAGATAGTGCTGCCACATCTCTAGAGTGTGAACAAGAGCATAAAGTTCTTTGTCATAAGTGGGGTAATTCAGGGCCGCCCCACTTAGCTTCTCACTGAAGAAGGTTATGGGCCGCCTATCCTACATCACAAAGCCTCCAATTCCTATTTCTGAGGCATCATTTGAAAATAATTATTGACTTCAAATTTTAACCAAGTGTGTGTGTTTGTGTGCAAAGAAATATCTTAAATGTGGAATTTAAAATAAGACAAGATATTTGTTACAAAGTGGAAACTCTGTGAAGAGAAAAACCACTCTGGGGCAGCCAAACCCAGGAAATCCACTATCCAAAAACAAAGCTAGTTACAAGACACTCGTACTCACATAACCCCATGCAGTAGTCATACCTTTAACTCTAACACGAAGCCCATCGTGAACGCTTCCCAACCAGATCCTCCCCTTGAAGGAGTTTTTGATGGATTCCTTTACCTTAGGGCCGACCCCTAAGATAGACTTCACACGAACAATTGAGAAACACCGACAACGGCAAGGGCCCTCTTTAAGCACTATGGAAATTCACTGTTGAATTCTGTACAAAACACAAGCCTAAGGCCCTCTATTTATAGGCTTACAAGAAACTTAAAACTGCTGAGATTCGGGCTCTGGCTGGTGAGCATCAGGACGGAAGTTAGCCTCGTCCGGACGGTTTTCTGCGATATCCTTTCAGAATCAGTGCAATTCTATCATTATCAAGTTCACGTCCGGACGGCTTGACCGAGCGTCCGGACAGTCTTCACTAAAATCCTTTCTGCGTTCGAACAAAATTCTAGAATATTCTGAAATACTGGACATTGTCTGGACAGCTTGTATAGAGACTTCCCAAACAGTGTCGACTTCTGAAATCCAACTCCTTGTTGAATACTGATTAACCCAGCGTCCGGACAGTGTTGCTTTGACGTCCGGACGTCTTCATCGTTATCTATAAGACACTGTGGGGCGTCCGTATGCCTTCAAAGGCCCGTCTGGACGGTTGCACAGGAACTGGCTGTTTTGTCTTGGATTTTGCAAGGACTCTTCATGGACATCTTCTAGAAGCTTGTGATCAGCTACTTTCTTTGATTTGAACATTGTCTGAATACATGAAGATTCTGAATTGAAAACCGACCATCCTGTTAAATTGCAACCATTACGTAAAGTGTTTTTGTTTATCCAGAATGTAACCACTATAAAATACTAACAAACTCCCTCTTTGGCCATTCTAGGACAAAAACACTTGACCAGTTTGGAGATACATTCCCGGTCTAAAAACCAAAAACAACCAAAAATACTCCCCTTTTTTGTAACACAATGACAAAGGGTAAACAGAGTATTAGTTAAAACCATAACCAAAAACAAAAGTAGGAGAAAAGAACAAGGTTAGGTCGTTAACGAGAAATCAGCACACACATGGATCTAAACCTGTGAAAACAGTCAGATAGCTGGTCAAAAATATGCAAGCATATAGAAAAGAGTTAAGTAATATATGAGCAAAAATTTGTTGCAGACAGAACTTTTTCAACAGTAAACTTAACTCATGCAATGGGTGCTTGTGTGAAAGCTTTCTCAATAAGGTATGAAGTTCACTGATATGACTTAAAACACCCAAATTTTCTAAACAAGAGAGAAAATCAATGTTAGATCAGTCAAAAGTCAAACCTTATTTTACTAGGGCCTAGCCACCCCCATCTGATATACTCCCCCTAAGCTGCAGCACATTTTCTTTTACATCGTCCTTTAGTGACCGTCTATTTCCGTAACGATTTGGTTACTAACTGTTTCTATAGGGACAATATCAAGAACAAATTTGTAGCATAGCAATGGATTTTTTTTATTTATTCATATTTATTCGGTTGAATGCTTTTTATCACTTGGTGCTGCAACCTAGAAAGAATGGCAGAATTTATAGGTTCTAGGTTCAACTAGCAAGTTGGTCAATTTGACCATCTTAGCAAAAAAAATCTCTCTCATTAAAATTTTTAGAAGCTAAAAGTCAGTAGAGAGAAAAAAAAAAAATCTTGGGTGAGCCTTTGGAAAGTGCACAATTTTTCATCGAATGAGAAAAGCACCTATCTATTATGGATGCCACTGGGAAACTTTGCAGATATCAAGAGAAACTCTCAGTTATATAAAGGCAAAAGAACAAACGCATCAAAAGCTGAGACATCAGTTAAACATACATAAGATATCCGGAAGCTATATAATGGGACAATAAAACTCTGCATCCTTTAAGCCCCCCTTTTTTTATTATATTTTTTAAAACAACAACCATGCTTCACAATATAGAGGATTATATAGACCTAGCATGTAAGGTAAAAACAAACCTGTCCTCAGGGAGAGAGGTTTGATAGTACCAAGATAGAAAAACAGCAGCTCGAAGTGCTTTTTCTATCATCCCTATTTAATACCTCTAGATTTTCCTCAAGACAACTCAAGAGGGAATATAGGGATAGGAACGATGGTTCCAAAACAACATGCAAAGTTTTTATAAGATGATAAAATAAAATAAACTATGCAAGTGTACCTGTCATGCTCTAGGATTTAGGAACCAAAATCCTAGGCATGCGTGACCTTACCTACTCGGTAGGTCTGCTCCCCCTTAGGGAGTGGGTGTCCTCATCCTTGTCCTGTCCTTCCTTCTTAAGCTGTAGTGCCAGAAATCTAACCAGATCTTGCATGAAAGAACTGACGGAAGATGTTCCTTCATAGGAGATTTTCCTTCCTGCAGTCTTCTGTTCTTCCATATACAGCTTCTTGGGGACCCAAGTCTTTTTTGCTTGAGTACGCTTCTGCAGCTGCTGATGCTTTGGAACATGATTTCTGGGCGGAGATCTATGCTACCTGAGAAACTTAGGTGGAGGACACTTTGGTCTTATATGACTGCTACTTAGGTTTTAGGAGCCTGCCACTTTTTCTTCCTTTGAACTTGCCAATGTGGGCAATTAGGTTTGATGTGACCTAACGCACAGTGATGGCATGTGAGAGGCTTTCTTCTGATAGGAAGCTCTACCAGAGGTTGAGGTATGATAGGAACGTCCCCTTCCATAATAGCTTTTCCCTTATCCACTCTTGGGGGTGGAGATTCAGGAATAACTAGCTTCACGAAAATGGTCTTGGAGGTAGAAGGAGTATCAGAAATGGGAGGAACATAACCGAGTCCGGTCTGTTCAGTTGGGCACTTCTGAATGGAGAGCATGTGAGTAAGCTTATCTTCTAAAACTCTCTCTAGCTGCAACTATGTCTCCAGTAGCCTATCTTCTAAATCATTGATCTTTATGAGCATAGAGGTCTTCTCTGTCCTAAGGCTGTTAAGCTCTAGTACCTGTTGTTTGTATTTCTCCCTCAGCTTTAGGAATTCAACATATTGAAGTTGATAGGCTGACTGCATATCTTCTTCTTCACTATTCTCAGAGTAGTAGGACTGAGAATCCTCCTTATCTTCATGTGGGGCCACAAAGGCCAGGAATTTTTCTTCTTCAGGAGTTTCTTCTTCCTTTTCAGACTCATTGCTAAGAGTTGCATTAAAGGCTTCAGATTTAGACATTCAGTCTTGATGTGCCCAAATCCTGAACATTCGAAGCACTGGGGACCCCTCGAATCTTTCTTCTCTACTTCTTTTGTATCAGTTGTGTGGGGAGCCTTTCTTAGTCTGTCAGAGAACTTCTTATTGAATTTATTACTTTTCATGAATCGCTCGAAGTTCTTGGCTAACATTGCCACTGCATCTTCATCAATACTAGAGTCTTCGACAGATGAGACTCTGGATTTCTTCTGGGATGCCTTGAGGGCAATTGTCTTTGCCTTTATGACTGGGGGTAAGGAGTATTCATATGTCTGAAGAGATCCTACCAACTCTTCAATCTTCATCTCCTCCAGATCTTTACCTTCTTCTATAGTTGTCACCTTAATCCTGAAATGCTCAGGTAAAGATCTTAGTATCTTTCAGATGAGTTTTACATCCGAGATTTGCTTTCCAAGACTCACCATCAAGTTTCTTAAGTCGTTAATCTTAGTGTAGAACTCTCGAAGGTCTCTTCTTCTAGCATCTTAATTTCTTCAAATTTAGAAATCAACATTTGAAGCTTGGCAGATTTCACCAGTTTTGTGCCTTCATATGTTGTTTCTAGAATTTGCCACGTGAAAAATGAGATTGACTTCTAAAAATAAAAGGCAAGTGTGTGTGCAATAGTGTGCAACAAAATATCACAATGCGGAATTAAAAGAGACAGATAATTTGTTGACGAAGTGGAAACTCAATTAAGAGAAAAACCACTCCGGGGCAGCCAAACCTAGAATTTATACTATTCAAAAGACAAAGCTAGATACAAAGTAGTAACACTCACATACCCCAGATGCAGTGGTTGTACCTTACTCTCTAACGTGTAACCCAACACGAAAGCTTCCTAACCAGGTCTCCTAACTGAAGGGGTCTTCAATGGAATCCTTTATCTTAGGGTCGTCCCCTAAGATAGACTTCAGTTGTAGCGCAGCAACAGCAAACTTGCAATGGCTTGAGAGACAGATCAGTTCCAATAATCTTACAAATAACTCTCTAAGCTCTGAAGGAATTCAATACCGAATTCTTGCAGTTCTCAATGCCAGGGGCCTCTATTTATAGGCTGAGGGTTCAAATGGGTGACTGCAGTAATATGTATAGTCGCCGCCCGATGGTAAACCTGACCGTCTGGACGGACAACTTTGCGACCAGAATTTTTGAGATTTTTGCCGAAAATCTTTCCTATTTGAGAGCCGCGTCTAGGTGGTGAGGCACTGTCGTCCGGACAGTCACATGTCCACTGCAAGTAATTTCCATATAAGGCTTTCGCGCGTCCGGACAAAGGAGGATGGCCTTCCTGATGGTTGATCTTCAACACGCAATTTCCATATCTGTGGTGCGCGCGTCCGGACCATGATAGGCAGGCATCCGGACGATTGAAGTTGAATACGCAATTTCCAAATCAGTTGCACGCTCGTCCGGACGATGGCAGACTGGCGTCCGGACGGTTGAATTTGAATTGCGATTCTTGCCTTAAGGAGAAGCGCGTCCGGATGGGAATCCTCGTCGTCCGGACGGTTGCATCAATCTTCCCATAACTGAACTTGGAAAGAATCTGAAGCTTGGTCGAATACTAAGAGGCGTCTAGACAGGCTGCTGAGACGTCCGGACGGATGCAAGCTAGAACAGAAGCTTCTCGATACAGTAGAGGGTCCGGACGGAAATCTACATTGTCCGGACGAATGATGTTTGGTCTGTCGAGCGTCCAGACGGTATGACACGTCGTCCGGACATATGGAACAGTGGACAGATGTGCATTCGGACGGGATGGCACAGTCGTCCGGACGACTGACAGGGAACCGGAAATCTTCTGACTTGCAGAACCTTCTGAAACAGTTCGGAATAGCGGAATCCCCTGTTAAACAGCATCTTTACAAACTCCCCCTTTTGCCATTTTGGGACAAAAATCACTTGACCGGTTTGGAAGTACATTCCCGGTCCAAAAATAAAAATTACTCACCCTTTTTGTAATAAAGGGACAAAGGGTAAAAGAGAGTAATAAAAATTACAACACACTGCAATAAAAACTACTCCCCTTAACGGTAAAAGTTTAACAAAACATAGTAAAATATAAGTCAAATTGTCTCAAACAAAACGACAACAACACAAAGTAAAACAAACAAAACTCAATCATCCTCTGCCATAGGTGCAGTCCTTGGCGCATCATCCTCATCATCACTACTGCCAGGATGATAATACTTGAGGCACTCCCCGAGATTCAGCTGGTTTTGCTCCACCCGCTTTTTGATGGAGAGCACCTCCTGCTGCATAGAAGTGATGGACTGCTGCATGGTGCTCATGCCTCCCTGAATGGCAGCTAAGGCCTCTATTATCTGTGAAAAGTTTGATGTGAACCCCGTCAAGAATAACGAGACCCAAAAACGAAATGGAACCCAAGATCGTTCTATGAGCAGATTCGAATGGAAGACCTCGACCCGTTGTTTATGACAAACAAGAACCTCGGTATAAGGAAGACGCCACAAACGGTGGTGGAAACTCCGTTTGATAAGTCGAGATGAACGCCACGGGAAATCCCGATAAGTTCGAGTAGTTCTTCAAAGAACCAAAGAGAATAAACCTCACAAGTTTTATGAATAATCAATGTCTGTCTTTTTCTTTACAACCACATGCTTAAATAGGCTTTACAAAAGACTAGCAAACTCTTTATCCCTACGCAATCTCTTGCAGTCCAAGCAATTATTTGGGCAACAAACCCATTATGGAAAACTTAGAAATATCAAATCAAAATATACCTAAACATCTAATTTGAATAAGGCATGAAATCGTTCTAAATATGGTACTCTTCATATTTCCATGCCTGTTCACCATCAATTATCTTTGTGGTCCAACATATTTCCATGTCAGTCCACCATCAATTTATTCCGCATCAATTTGGTTTAGATTTCCTGCGATTGTTTTCTTGCCAATTCTTAGCCTTGACCGGATCCTTCTTGAACTTGAATCAAGGTGACAATTCTTTGTTGCCCACGTGGATCATGCTCAATGGGCCTCCACGAATTTGCTTGAGCCCATAACTCTTGGATGAGTCCGTTGAACACATCCTTGAACTTCTTTGCTCGTGCTCTCGTAATCGGCCCAATTGGTACTTGAACGAGATCCTTCGAAGCGGTGCCTTGATCTCCATCAAAGTTGATCTCCAGCTCTGAAGGCGGGACTGTCTGAGAGGATGAAGCCATGTCTGGAAAGCCGACTGGCATGGCAGCAGGGATGGGCACCTCATCATCGGAGTCATCTCTCCGCAACTATGCATTAGACTTCATCAAAGTCTGCTTATTGATGGGCTGCTAAATCTTCATCTTCGGTTCTCCAGTAATGTTGATGCCTGATTGAAGAATGATCTGAGTGAGCAGGCAGCCAAAGGGGAGACCGGTATTACTCTCATCACGGGCCTCTAGAATGACGCTCATAATATGCTTGCACAGGCGGAAAGGCAAGCGGAGGTGGATGGCATACACGAACTGGGCCTAACAACTGGCCATAGGTTGTGTTGCACTATCTTGGCTAGCAAGCGATGAGAGGGAGACAAGGCACCGATCCGTATGGTGGTAGCACGTTCTTCTCCCTGTGGGACTGCATGAAAGAATTCTCGGAGATCATCCATAGAGGGAGGAAGCACCACCTCATTATAGGGACTGCCGGGCAGCTCAAGGACTGGTACGCCTATGAAGTGACTGATGATCTGGGGATCAACAGTGATGATATGCCCATCAACGGTGGACTGCAGTACCAACCCACACTCATCGTCCTGTGCCACCTCTAGGTTGGCATAGAAAGTCTGAGAAGCCTTGTGAGGACAACGCAGGCACAGGTGTAGAGGTATCCCCAGTGGTAAGTCTGGACAGTCTCATAAATACTATCCAGCGGAGGCACCATGATGTCAGATCGGACCACATTGCGCTCAGCAATGACTGTGCGATCCATGATTTTGGTTTGGAGTGTGCTCCTCTCTTCCTCAGTCCTCTGGTGGACCCTGCGCTGGGAACTGATTGCAGACATGATTCTGCACAAAGAAACCAACAAGATTTTGCCAAAATTAGTCCAAAACGATTCTTGTTAGGTCATAAAAATTGGGCAAAGTAACAACAGTACAAAGGACTATTTAAAAAAATAGACAGAAATTATCACATTTATAGTCCCACAAAGTATCTCCACAAATAATCCCAACATGGCAAATATATGCATCTCATAATCTCAAGAACATTCCTAAAGAAATCAACATTCTAACAGTTAAAATAAACTAAAGAGAAAAGGACTAGAAGAATACCTGGATTGTGAGATTAATGCACAAAAAGACAAAGATGGATGAAATAAGACCAAAAGCACTCAAGAAATAACTCACTAAAAGCCAAAGAGTGACATTGTGGTGGGGTAGGGAGGATAGGCGGCGACCAGGGTATATATAGCCTCTGTGGGGTCCCCGCCCGAATGCGCGCTGCCTCGGAAATGAGTAGACTAGTCGGGCGCGTCCTGACATCTATCCTGATCGTCCGGCCGTTGGGTGCCGCACACGTCCGGACGTAACTAGATCCCTGTCCGGACGACTAAGCTCCTCCCGTTCGTACTCCAAAAAAAATATTGTCCGGACAACAAAAATCCACCCGTCTGGAAGCCAAGAGAGACCGTCCGGACACTTCACACTGAAAAACAAAAAACTAAGGAAAATTTACAGAAATCAATCTTTCTCAAGTTAGTTTCAGAACACGCATGTATAATCCACTAATAACACAATCAGAGAGCATATCAAAACTAAGCAGAGATATAAAAGAGAGTTTGAGATTTTAATCAACACAAATATTTTTCCTGGACATAGAAAATTTCAAATAGACAACTCAACTCATGCAATGCATGTGTGTGTGAAGACTTAACCCGCAAGGTATGACTATCATAGATATGACAAAGAGCAACTAGATTTTCTAGACAAGAGAGAAAATCAATGCAAGAATAGTCAAAAGTCAAACTTTATAGCTTACTAGGGCCTAGCCACCCTCATCTAATACACTCCCCCTGAGATGCAGTACCTAATTGTTTTACTTGTACCATGAAGGACAAAGTAAATGTTTTACTTGCACGTAGAGGGCAAGGCATAAAGTAAATTAAGCACATAAGCAGTGAATAATTAAAGCACAGAATTCAAATGATTTACTGCTTGGTTCTTATGATGATGCTGCAATCTAGAGGGAATGCCAGAGTTTTTAGGTTCTAGGTTCAACTAGCATGTGGTCAATTTGGCCATCTTAACAAAGACCTCTGCTCTTATCCAAAATTTCTAGAAACACAAAGTCAGAGAAGGAAAGATGTACATTTTAGGGGAGTCGTGGATAGTGCACATTTTTCATCGCATGAGAAAAAAAGCTATCCTACTTTAGCATATACAGGAAAACACTTGGCAAATTATAGTCAGAGACTCTCAATTATATCTAAGCAAAGTAAATTAATACCCAAATAATTGAGATATCAGGAGAAAATAAATGCAATTATCTGTTATGCCAAGAGAAAAAAAAAATCCTGCAAATTCTCCCCAAAAAAATTTTTGTTTTGTTTTTTTTTATTATTATTATTATTTAAAAAAAATGCAATATGGAAAAACATCATATGCAAGGCAAGATCAAACCTGATGATGCCAATACAGAAAAACAGTCACTTGACCTGCTTTTTCTGTCTTCCCCAAAAAGTACCTACAAAATTCTCTCAAGAGAAATAGGGGGCAAAACACTATGATGCAAACCAAGGAGCTGGACATGCTAATCGTACACATGGGAATGGACCTGAAGTTGCGCAAGACCCTTTGTCACTTCCTAGTGGCTCAATTACAAGACTTAGAACCAAACATTTCAAGGAAGCACTAAATGGGCTAATCCAAGAGAATTGGGCTGATTCTAAAAAGACCAAGATGGGCTCAAATAATAATCAAGGCTTAGTCTATGTCATCAAAGCAATTAAAGATGATAATTACCATGCAAAAACGTGACCAGCATGGTTTGACCATTAAAGGGTGTGAACTTGTTGAGTTTCAAGGATATTAAATAGGGGAATGAACTTGGTCTTGGCTGGTTATGTTAGATACATTGAATTTAGTCATTTAGTTATTTTGGCTGCCTCTAGAAGTCCAAAGAGACCTCTTTGTGTTGCTTTTAAAGCTATAGTTAAGATTTTTCCTATTCTTGGAGGGTTGTTCCAAGTATATAGATGGGCATTACGAATTTTGTAAGGGATAGATATTTGTTTTCAGAAAATTATTATTATTGTGAGGTCTTGCGTTCCTCTTTGTTCTTGAAAGAACTTCTTGAGCTTATCAAGTTAATCTTATGGCGTTCAAACAACCAAACTGACCTTGATTCTTGAAGAGATTCGGATTCTTGGTGTGGCGTTTCAATCCTTCATAGTCTTGGTTTCTCATCTAGTTAGGTGACGGGTCAAGCCTCAACAATTCTTGTCTACACGATCTTGGGGTTTCAAACCATCATTGCTATCGAGTTTCATCACAATTGTTGGTGGAGTTCATATCATTTTGGTATCAGAGCCTTGGTTCTAAGGCAAGTTTGACTATCTTTTATTATTATTATTATTTTATTTTCTGTTCCCTACTGTGAAAAAAAAAAAGAGCAAAAAAAAAACGAAAAAGAAAAGAAAAAGTACTCGATTCCAGTAAGAAAATTTCATCCTTTCAATCTTGTTTCTCACCTTATTCAAGTTCTTGACCTTTCTAAGTAAGAAAATTTCTTCCTTTCTATCTTGTTCCTCACCTTATTCAAGTTCTTGACCTTTTTGATGAGTTTTGGTTGTTTCTCATTTTTGAATTGTTGCTGGATTATTTTAAAATAGTTTCTTGAAGTTCAATCAAGAACTAAGAAGACACAAAAGAGTGGAAAAAGGCAAGAGTGTGTGAGACCATAAGAGGGTAAAAGCCATTTAGAGTGAAAACACGAGTGCAAGTGTATCAATTCTTGAGTGAAACACGTGAGGGAGTGAGGGGATTCTAACCTTGTTTTGCAGATTCTAAACATGTCCAATAATCAAGAGGAAGACACAACCGAAGAGTTTCGACAACCCGCAGCTTCGAACCTCCAAATGCAAGCGTTGTTAGGGGAGATGAGGCGTATGTTGAGGGCTGAATTAGAACCTATTCACCAGAGGTTGGACAGGGTAGAAGTAGAAACTCCTAGGGGACAGCAACAAGAAAATCCCAATAGGCAACAAGGTGGGCGTGTTCCGTGGCGGAATGTTGAGGAAGAGGCGGAGTTGGAGGAATTTGATGAGCCATATTTGAACCGAGGCAGGTTTGAGCGTGGGTATGGGAATAGAGAAGCTAGGATGGGTAGGCCTAAGAGGGATAATGATTTAGGAAACATAAAGATTAAAATCCCATCTTTTCAAGGTAAAAATGATCCTGAAGCTTATTTGGAGTGGGAAACTAAAATGGAGATGGTGTTTGATTGTCACAACTACTCGGAGATAAAGGTTAAGTTGGCTGCAATTGAATTCACAGATTATGCCATTGTTTGGTGGGATCAATTACTAATTAATAGGAGGAGAAATAGAGAGCCAGCCGTCGACACTTGAGAGGAGATGAAAATGCTTATAAGGAGGCGTTTTGTACGCAGCCATTATTATAGGGGATTGTATCAAAAGTTGCAGAGGTTAACTCAAGGTTCCAAGAGTGTGGATGAGTATTACAAGGAGATGGAGGTAGCTATGATCCGAGCTAATGTAGAAGAGGACCAGGAAGCCACCATGGCTAGGTTTTTGCATGGTTTAAATCGTGAGATTGCAGATATAGTCGAGTTGCAGCACTATGTTTAGTTAACGGATATGGTGCATCAAGCCATAAAAGTGGAGGAACAATTCAAATGGAAGGGATTGGCTAGGAGGGGACAACCTATGGCTACCACCAGCCGTGGAAGACAGCTCCAAAAAGGGACGAGCAGCTTCAAAATAAGCCAAAATTTCAACCCTCTAAGAATGCCAAACCAACAACCACCACTACTTCAGGTAACACTGAGGCTTCTATTTCTAAAACACGTGATATTAAGTGTTTTAAATGTCAAGGGCGGGGACACATTGCCAGCCAATGTGTAAACAAAAGGGTGATGGTAATAAACGCCCAAGGAGAGCTTGAGTCGGAGAATGAGGAAGAAGTAGATGATGACGACATGCCACCTTTGGAGGATGCCGATGATGAGCAAAATGTTGTGGTTGGAGATTTATTGGTAGCAAGGCGAGTTCTCAATGTGCAAGTTAAGGAGGAAGAAAGTAACCAAAGGAAAACTTGTTTCATACTCGGTGCTTTGTAAATAACAAAGTTTGTAGTGTCATTATCGATGGTGGGAGTTGCACAAACGTAGCAAGCACTTATTTGGTGGAGAAATTGGCCTTAACCACCTTGAAACATCCTCACCCTTACCGGCTTCAATGGCTGAATGAATGTGGCAAAATCAAGGTGACAAGGCAAGTGTTGGTGGCATTATCCATTGGCAAATATGAGGATGAGGTGCTTTGTGATTTAGTTCCTATGCATGCATGCCATTTTTTGTTGGGAAGACCATGGCAGTATGATCGGAGGGTTACGCATGATGGATTCACAAATAAGCAACCCATTACTCTTGTGCCATTAACTCCAAAACAGGTCATGGAGGACCAACTAAAGTTACAAAGATCAAATGAAAAGAAAAAAAGAAAAAGAAAGGAAGGCCGAAATTGAAAAAAAAAAAAAAAAAAAAAAAAAAAAAAGAGAGAAAAACATTGATCAGAGTGAAAAAGAAAGAGAGAGGATTTCGGCCATAGTGAGAGCAAGAAAGGAAAAATTCAATTACATTGCAAAAAAAAAGTGAGATCAAGAGAGCATTATTTTCACACCAGCCCCTTATTGTACTCATGTACAAGGAGGCTCTTTTATGTACTAATGATCTCGTCGGTGCTTTGCCGAGCAATATTGTTTCTCTTTTGCAGAAGTTTGAAGATGTCTTTCCCGAAGAGGTACCTTGTGTCTTACCTCCAATCCGAGGGATTGAACATCAAATTGATTTCATACCTGGTGCATCAATTCCAAACCGACCTACTTATAGGAGCAATCCCGAGGAGACCAAGGAACTTCAGAGGCAAGTAGGTGAATTATTGGAGAAGGGGTATGTGTGTGAAAGCATGAGTCCTTGTGCAGTTCCGGTGCTATTAGTTCCTAAGAAGGATGGAACATGGAGAATGTGTGTTGACTGTCGGGCCATCAACAACATAACGGTAAAGTATCGTCATCCTATTCCTAGGTTAGATGATATGCTGGATGAATTGCATGGTTCTTGTGTCTTTACAAAAATTGATCTTAAGAGTGGATATCATCAAATTAGGATGAAGGAAGGTGATGAATGGAAAACTGCTTTTAAGACTAAATATGGTTTGTATGAATGGTTAGTGATGCCTTTCGGCTTAACTAATGCGCCGAGCACATTTATGCGTTTGATGAACCATGTTTTGCGTGCATTTATTGGCAGATTTGTAGTTGTGTATTTTGATGATATCCTAATTTATAGCAAAAACTTGGAAGAACATGTGATGCATTTAAAATCTGTTTTGGAAATTCTAAGGAAAGAAAAAGTTGTTTGCTAACCTCAAGAAGTGCACCTTTTGCACGGATAAGCTTGTGTTTCTTGGTTTTGTTGTTAGTAAGAGAAAAATTGGGGTGGACGAGGAAAAGGTGAAGGCAATCCAAGAGTGGCCAACGCCTACAACAATCAGCCAAGTGAGGAGTTTCCACGGCTTAGCTAGCTTCTATAGACGGTTTGTGCGTGATTTTAGTAGCTTAGCCGCCCCTCTTACTGAAGTCATCAAGAAAAATGTGTCGTTTAAGTGGGGAAAAGAACAAAAAAAGGCATTTAATCTAATCAAAGAAAAGTTAACTAATGCACCTTTGCTTGTTTTACCTAACTTTGCTAAAACTTTTGAAATTGAATGTGATGCTTCAGGAATAGGTATTGGAGCTGTTTTGATGCAAGGTGGTCATCCAGTTGCTTATTTCAGTGAAAAGTTGAGTGGGGCAGCCCTAAATTACCCCACTTATGATAAGGAGATGTATGCCTTGGTAAGGGCTTTGGAAAATTGGCAGCACTATCTATGGCCAAAGGAATTTGTGATTTACACAGATCATGAATCTTTGAAGCATTTGAAAGGACAGCAAAGGTTGAACAAATGCCATGCCAAGTGGGTCGAATTCATTGAAACATTTCCTTATGTGATCAGATACAAGCAAGGTAAAGAAAATGTGGTGGATGATGCATTGTCCCAAAGATACGCTTTACTTTCCATTTTAGATACAAAATTGCTTGGCTTTGAATACATTAAGGATTTGTATGCACAAGATTTTGATTTAAGTGTTGTGTTCAATGCATGTGAAAAAGTGGCGTTTGGTAAGTTTTATAGGCAAGATGGATTTTTGTTTCGGGAAAATAAACTGTGTGTGCCTATGTGTTCTTTGCATGAATTGCTTGTGAGAGAAGCTCATGGTGGTGGTTTGATGGGTCATTTTGGTGTAGCTAAGACTTTAGGAATTTTGCATGATCATTTTTTTTGGCTTCATATGAAATGTGATGTGGAAAGAATCTGTGAGAAGTGTATCACGTGTAAACATGCTAAGTCTAAGTTGAAACCCCATGGTTTGTACACCCCATTGCCAATACCTAGTGAACCTTGGACTAATATTTCTATGGATTTTGTTTTAGGTATACCTAGGACTAAGAGGGGGAGAGATTCAGTTTTTGTGGTGGTAGATAGATTTTCCAAGATGGCACACTTCATTGCATGTCATAAAACTGATGATGCATCACATATAGCTGATTTGTTCTTCAAAGAAATTGTTAAGTTACATGGCATGCCTAGGACCATTGTTTCTGATAGGGATGCAAAGTTTTTGAGTTACTTTTGGAAGACTTTGTGAGGAAAGTTGGGAACCAAATTGTTGTTTTCTACTGCTTGTCATCCACAAACGGATGGTCAAACAGAAGTAGTAAATAGAACTTTGTCTTCTTTGTTGCGTGCTATCATTAAAAAGAACTTGAAAAACATGGGAAGGTTGTTTGCCACATGTTGAATTTGCTTACAATAGAAGTATACATTATGCAACTAAGTTTTCACCATTTGAAATTGTTTATGGCTTTAACCCATTGTCAACTTTAGATTTAACTCCTTTACCTTTGAGCGAACGTGTGAACTTAGATGGCAAAAAGAAGGCAGAATTTGTAAAGATGATTCATGAAAAGGCACGGCTGAACATTGAAAGGAGGACTTAACAATATGTCCATCAAGCCAACAAGGGACGCAAGAAGGTAGTATTTGAACCAGGAAATTGGGTTTGGTTGCACTTAAGGAAGGAACGTTTTCCAGAGAAACGGCGTTCAAAACTCCTACCTCGGGGTGACGGACCATTCCAAGTAGTGGAGCGCATCAATGATAATGCCTACAAACTTGACTTACCGACTGAGTATGGTGTCAGTGCAAGCTTTAATGTTGCAGATTTGTCTCCATTTGATGTAGGTGATGATTTGAGGACAAATCCTTCTCAAGAGGGGGAGAATGATGCAAACTAAGGAGCTGGACATGCTGATCATACACATGGGAATGGAACTGAAGTTGCGCAAGACCCTTTGTCACTTCCTAGTGGCCCAATTACAAGACTTAGAGCCAAACATTTCAAGGAAGCACTAAATGGGCTAATCCAAGAGAATTGGGTTGATTCTATAAAGACCAAGATGGGCTCAAATAATAATCAAGGCTTAGTCCATGTCATCAAAGCAATTAAAGAGGATAATTAGCATGCAAAAACGTGACCAGCATGGTTTGACCATTAAAGGGTGTGAACTTGTTGAGTTTCAAGGATATTAAATAGGGGAATGAACTTGGTCTTGGCTGGTTATGTTAAATACATTGAATTTAGTAATTTAGTTATTTTGGCTGCCTCTAGAAGTCCAAAGAGACCTAAAAACGTGGGGACTTGTTTATGTTGGTGTTTGTGTTGCTTTTAAAGCTATAGTTAAGACTTTTCCTATTCTTGGAGGGTTGTTCCAAGTATATAGATGGGCATTACAAATTTTGTAAGGGATAGATATTTGTTTTCAGAAAATTATTATTATTGTGAGGTCTTGTGTTCCTCTTTGTTCTTAAAAGAACTTCTTGACCTTATCAAGTTAATCTTGTGGCATTCAAACAACCAAACTTATCACCTTGATTCTTGAAGAGATTCAGATTCTTGGTGTGGCGTTTCAATCCTTCGTAGTCTTGGTTTCTCATCTAGTTAGGTGACGGGTCAAGTCTCAACAATTCTTGTCTACACAATCTTGGGGTTTCAAACCATCATTGATATCGGGCTTCATCACAATTGTTGGTGGAGTTCATATCACACTACTGGTTCCTAGATTGCATACAAAATATAACAAGCAAGATAAGCAATCAAACCTGATGCCGTAGGATTAGGAACCAAATCCTAGGCATGAACACCCAAACCTGCTAGGTGTGTCTATTCCCCCTCATGGGGTGACTGTTCTTCTGACCCCAAGCCTGCCTTCATGTAGGTGGTTGTTGGCAGGACTGCATCATCCACTCCATCATACTCTACATCCAGATAGGTGGGTCACTAAGGTACTGCTCTTCTTTCACCTTCTGAGGCCTCCTAAATTGCTTGGATTTGTTCTTGGAGTTGCCACTGTGATTGGCAGGTACAAATCGTTGCTAAGGCCGCTGATGCTGGGATGCCTGGTATCGTGGTCCATGAGACCAAGGAGCTTGATATCTTGGTGCTTGATGGTATGGGGCCTGATACCATGGAGTCTGGGCCACAGGTCTAGTGCCATGATCAGCTTGTCGGGCCACTTCTTTCTTAGCCTTGGCTTTCTGAGCTTTTAGGAGGGAGCACTAAGGACGAACATGCCCACTTAGACCGCAGTGATGGCATATGGGAGGTCTTCGGATGGAATGAGGCTTCTGAGTGCCTGGAACATCATCGTTGACCTTGTCCTTCCCTTTATCTTCAACAGTGGGAGAAGGCTCTGGGACTGCAGGATTTACAAATACACTCTTTGAAGTAGAGGGAGCATCAGAAGAGGGAGCTACATACCCAAGACCAGTCTTGTCAGTTGGGTCGTCCCCTAAGATAGACTTCAGTTGTAGTGCAGCAACAGCACACTTGCAATGGCTAGAGAGACAGATCAGCTCCAATAATCTTACAAATAACTCTCTAAGCTCTGAAGGAATTCAATACCGAATTCTTGCAGTTCTCAATGCCCAGGGGCCTCTATTTATAGGCTGAGGGTTCAAATGGGTGACTGCAATAATATGTACGGAGGCCGTCTGGACGGTGAACCTGATCCTTCCGGACGGACAACTGTGCGACCAGAATTTCTGAGATTTTCGATGAAAATCTTTCATGTTAGAGAGCCGTGTTCGGACAGCGAGGCACTGTCGTCCGAACGGTGGCATGTCCGCTGCATGTAATTTCCATATAAGGCTTTCGCGAGTCCGGACCAAGGAGGATGGCCGTCCGGACGGTTGATCTTCAACACGCAATTTCCATATCTGTGGTGCGCGCGACTGGACCATGATAGGCAGACGTCCGGCCGGTTGAAGTTGAATACACAATTTCCATATCAGTTGTACGCACGTCCGGACGATGGCAAACTGGCGTCCAGACGATTGAATTTGAATTGCGATTCTTGCCTTAAGGAGAAGTGCGTCTGGACGGGAATCCACGTCGTCCGGACAGTTGCATCAATCTTCCCATAACTGAACTTGGAAAGAATCTGAAGCTTGGTCGAATACTGAGAGGCGTCCGGACGGGCTGCTGAGACGTCCAGACGGATGCAAGCTGGAACAGAAGCTTTTCGATACAGTGGAAGGTCAGGATGGAAATCTACGTCGTCCGGACGAATGATGCTTGGTCTGTCAGGCGTACGGACGGTATGGCACGTCGTTCGGATGGATGGAACATTGGAGGGTGCGTCCGGACAGGATGGCAAGGTCGTCCGAACGGCTAATAGGGAACCTGAAATCTTCTGACTTGCAGAATCTTCTGAAACACTTCGGAATAGCGGAATCCCCTGTTAAACAGCATCTTTACATACAAAGTGATTTTGTCGAAACAGAATGAGGCCAATTACAACCTAAAACCATGCATCTTTAGCAATTTCACAATTTGAAATTCTAGCGAATTCAGATGGTGAAAGTGCTTGACATAGTGCATGGAGGGCTTTATCATTGGAAAGTCTTGCGCTTGTTTGAATAATAGTAATTTCGTCTGTTTCTTTTGGTTTAATCCAATCAGTTTCAACATTTTTCAAACATAATAATCAGAAACAGAAGTCAAAAGGATACACTCAAGAAATAAATCTAAAACAGAGTGTACCAAGCTCTGATACCAATTGAAAATAATTATTGACTTCTAATTTTAACCAAGTGTGTGTGTTTGTGTGCAAACAAATATCTTAAATACGGAATTTAAAATAAGACAAGATATTTGTAGATATTTGTTACGAAGTGGAAACTCTGTGAAGAGAAAAACCACTCCGGGGCAGCCAAACCCAAGAAATCCACTATCCAAAAACAAAGTTAGTTACAAGACACTCGTACTCACATAACCATATGCAGTAGTCATACCTTTAACTCTAACACGAAGCCCATCGTGAACGCTTCCCAACCAGATCTTCCTTCTGAAGGGGTTTTTTATGGATTCCTTTACCTTAGGGCTAACCCCTAAGATAGACTTCAGACGAACAGTTGAGCACACATGGGCAACGGCTTGAGAGTTAGCGGATCTTCGATTCTCCCTAAACACCCTCTCTAAGCACTATGGAATTTACTGTCGAATTCTGTACAAAACACATGCCTAGGGCCCTCTATTTATAGGCTTACAGGAAACCTAAAACTGCTGAGATTTGGGCTCTGGCTGGCGAGTGTCCGGACGGAAGTTAGCCTCGTCTGGACGGTTTTTTGCGATATCCTTTCAGAAACAGCGCAATTCTATCTTTATCAGGTTCACGTTCGGACGGCTTGACAGAGCGTCCGGATGGTCTTCGCTAAAATCCTTTCCGCGTTCGAACGGAACTCTAGAATATTCTGAAATACTGGACATCGTTCAGACGTGTTGCCACTTCATCCGGACGGCTTGTAGAGACTTTCCAAACAGTGTCGACTTCTGAAATCCAACTCCTTGTTGAATAATGATTGACCTAGAGTCCGGACGGTGTTGCTCTGACGTTCGGACGTCTTCATCGTTATCTGTAAGACACTACAGGGCGTCCGGACGGTTGCATAGGAACCAGTTGTTTTGTCTTGGATTTTACAAGGACTCTTCATGGACATCTTCTAGAAGCTTGTGATCAGATACTTTCTTTGATTTGAACATTTTCTGAATACATGAAGATTCTGAATTGAAAACCGACCATCCTGTTAAATTGCAATCATTACATAAAGTGTTTTTGTTTATCCAGAATGTAGCCAATATAAATTACTAACAACATTCAATCTCAAAAGTTTTGTTAAACACAAGTGTAGAACATAACCTTTATTTAATAGTAGCAAATGCATTCGCTTAATCTCTCCCCTAAATAAATCCATAATTCTTTTTAATTATTTCAGTGAATGGTGTAGCAATGGTGATGAAATTCTTTACAAAACGCCTATAAAAGCTAGCTAAACCATGAAAGCTTCTTACCTTAGTGATGCCTTTATGCATTGGCCATTCCTTGATAGCCTTGACTTTCTCTTCATCCACCTCAATACCTTTTTTACTAACAACGTAACCAAGAAAAACAACTTTTTCCATACAAAAGGTACATTTCTTAAAATTAGCATACAACTTTTCACATCTCAACACGTCTAACACACATCTCAAATGCTCAATATGTTCATCTAAGTTCTTGCTATACATGAGAATATCATCAAAGTACATGACTACAAATTTGCCTATGAATCTCATGAAAGTACTAGAGGCATTTGTAAGTCCAAATGGCATAACCAACCATTCATAAAGTCAATATTTAGTCTTAAAAGCAATTTTCCATTCATCTCCCTCTTTCATTCATCAAGCATATCATCTAATCTAGTAATGGGATGACGATACCATACTGTGATATTGTTGACCGTTCTGCAATCAACTCACATCCTCTAAGTCATATCCTTCTTTGGCACTAGTAGCACTGGTACTACACATGTGCTCATGCTCTCTTTTACGTACCCCTTGCTTAACAAATCTTCAACTTGCCTTTGAAGCTCCTTGGTCTGCTCCGGATTACTCCTATAGGCTGGTCAGTTTGGAATAACGGCTCCAGGTACGAAATCAATTTGAGGCTCAATGCCTCTAATGGACGGCAACCTGTGACGACCCTTTTTTTTTTTTTTGTAAACATACAAATGAGTCATCACAATGGCATGACTACGTGTCACTAAGCCAACTCATAGTACACATTCCTTAACATGTACCTGATTTATCAGAGTTACAAAATAAATGCAGTGGAATACAACATCTATCTGCGGAAGTCAACATCATAATCATAAACCGTTCATTACACAAAAGAGCCAATTAGTGTCTATTTGTTTAAGGCTTAAGCATAAATTATGCATACAAAAGAATGGCTACATCTGCGTGTTACAAGTCATGCTAGCCATGTACAAAATATACAAAAAGGGACCATCTGGGTCTGACACCCCTACGACTCAAGTGACGTGCTTAGTCGTAGTAGTCCACATAGTGTGCAACGAAGTCATCCTCGGCATTATCAGTACCTGCATCCAAAGAAGCTCCATCTATATGATTGTGGTGGTAGCCACATCCATATAGGTGAAAGTGTGAGTTCACCGCCTCAATAAGAAATGTCGAGGCCTCAATGGTATAAAACTCACTATGTATACAATATACACAAACATAAATGCATCCAGGGTTGGGGATACTTGTTCTTAATAGTCACCCTATTCAGCTCCCGATAATCTATGCACATCCTCATAGAGCCATCCTTCTTCTTTACAAACAACACTAGAGCTTCCCAATGTGAAACATTAGGGCGAATGAAACCCCTATCCGACAACTCCTGAAGCTGCTCCTTCAATTCTCTCAATTCTGTAGGAGCCATGCGGTAGGGCGCCTTGTGAATAGGCTGAGTTCTCGGCATCAAGTGAATGGAGAATTCGATTTCTCGATCTGGAGGCAATCCCACGACTTCGGAGAAAACATCTGGATAGTTACATACCACCGGAATATCTCCCAACTTAGACTAAGTTTCGGGTTTGGCTTGGACATAAGCCAAGTAAGCTTGTGCACCCTCTCTGACGTTCTTCATTGCTTGAACGGCCGAGAGAAGTTGTGGAGTAGCACGTGCTTTACACCCATAGAACTTAATTTCTCCCATGCCAGGGAGTCAAAAAGTTACCTCCTTTCTGTGACAGTCTATGTTTGCATTATACTTCGATAGCCAATCCATTCCCAGAATGACATCGAAGCCCAACATACTGAAAACTGCTAGCTTTGCCGGTAACTTCCTACCTTCTATGATAATTGGACAGTTATCTAAACATTTTCTACATGTCACTGAGTCTGATGATTACTTACTTGCGACCTTTGGCTTCTTGCAACGGCATTGGTGCATTGTCTTGCAAAGTGGCCGGTAACTTCCTCCCAGATGTTTTCTTCTAATGGTTCAGTATTCAACTGGCACAACTTCACATATGCGGATGAAATAAAAGAGTGGGTGGCACCCGAATCAAACAAGATGCTAGCTATACTATCAAATAATGGAATAGTACCTGCGATGTAGCGCCCCAGATTTTAGGTAATTAAATAAATGTCTTAAATTAGAATTTAAGACCGAATAAAATAGACAAGTCTAGAATTGACGTTCAAATCATGAGACTCGACGCTCGAACGGCTTAATATTGTAGGAAACAATATTCACATCAATCAGTTAATAAAATACGTGACTTTAAACACCGTACTTTTAATCCCCGATAAATAATAAGGAATACATGGATATTTATGAAAATAAATATTCCTTGGTCTTATTATTTATAAACCGTAATTTTATAAATGAAATAATAATATTACTATGTAATATATATTTATGGAGTTATAATATTATTGAGATAATAATATTACCGATGAAACAAACTAGACACAAAACGGACTTAGATTGTAATTTTGATGAATTATACATATTGTTAAAGATCAATTTAAAAATATCAGCAGATAAAATATCTAGAGAGATATTTTTGTAAGAGATATTTTTATAAGAGATATTTTAATAAGGGATATTTTAAGAAAACTTAACTGTTAAGTTATGCGTAAAATATCAGATATTTTACTAAGACAATGATTACAGAAAAATAATATCTCTCTTTTATTATAACCGGACCATGCTTCTTCTTTTCTCTTCTTTTTCTTCTATTCTTCTTTCTTCCTTCTTCGTTTCTTCTCTGTTCTTTTGCCCGAAAACAGAGACAGCAAGAGGGAGAGAGAGTGAGACTGAGATGAGAGATTGAGTGAGAGAGAGATGCGACAGATTGAGAGAGATGAGAACCGAGAGAGAGAGAGAGAGTGGCGGGGAAGAGGGGACCCGGTGGATCCGTGAGAGAGAGAGAGACTGAACGGAGAGGGAGAGGAATCGGGAAGATCAGACCCGATCATCCGGTGGCCGAGCTGGGTGAAGCCGGCAAGACCAGGGAACACCGGCGATGTGACTTCCGACGAACCCATGGCTAAAACACAGCCGCAACCCGCAGCCCGCAACCCGTCAGACCCGAGAGAGAAACTCAGATGGTTCGTGAACTCGATTCTTCGGAGGTAGAGTCTGGCGTGATTTCTGGCGGTTGGAGGCCGTTCTTCGATGGTTGTCATTGGTAGTGGATTGCCCAGCGACCCGTGAGCCCAGAAAACCCGAGAGACCCGTGAAACCAGTGACCCCGTACCCGTGTGACCCGATGGCTTGAAGGCTAGGTTTCCGCGACTTTTCCAGCGGTTCAGTGAGGCGTTTTCCGGCGGATTTGTTGAGAAAAATCCCCAAGGTATAATTCTATAATTTATTAGATTGATTTGTTATTATTGATATTTTTGGGTTGTTTGGATGTTGTTGGTCGAATGAGTGTTTGGGCATTTTTAGAACTGAAATTGAATCCCTGTTTTTGATCAAATGCTCCATGTTTTTATGCTAGCCGAATAGTGGTGATTTTAGGATGGATCCCCTGTTTTGATTTAGGGTTTATGCGTGTATGGTGTTTGGTGGCTGTAAATTCCAATGATGTGTGTGTGTTGAGACCGGCTGTGTGTTAGTGCTGGCTGATTGAGAGTGTGTGGATTGTGGGCAGTGTATGTAGTTGTTAGACTTGTGATATTTCCTGTTGATGATTTACTTTGCTATGTTTTCTGTCCTTGACTGGTTGCTGGGGTTGAGTAGTTGGGATCCTCTGTTTTGAGTGTTGAGAAATCTCAGTGGGTGTGCTAAACTGTGAAGGATTTTTTGTGTTGTCGATTTTAGTTGGATAGGTGTTTTGTTCTCCTGTTTTGTGCTGGCTGGTTGGTGTAAATATTTTTGTGTATGTCCTAAAATGTTATTTGTTTTGGGATGATTTGGCCAAGTGTGCGTGTGGGCTAAATTTGGATGTTGGCTGGATTGTTGGCTAATTGGATATATAGACATATTATGGTGAGATGGGTGTTCAATTGGATTATTTGCTGCCTTGGTAATGGGAGATTTAATGAGTTGGCGGATTAAATGGATAAGTGTAGAGTTTGTTGATTTTCTGATTATAAGTTTTGTTAGTGAATTTAGTTATATTGAAGATGGGACAGATGGCATTGATAGGATGATTTTGGTAGATTTATTGTGATTAGCTGTGTATGAGCTGATTTGGAGTTGTTGGAAACGTTTAGTGTTCTTGCCGGCTATGTAGGGTATTGAACAGTAATTTGTGATTTTCTTGTGTATGTGTTTTGGTTGTTCTTGGTAGAATCGATCTAGAACAAAAATTGGATTCCCTGTTTTTGGTGTTAGCTGTGAGGTGGATTCGATTATGTGGAAGTGGTAATTGGTAATTGATTTTATATGATTGGATTTCTTTAATTAAAGCTTGGTTATATAATCTAAGGAAAATATATGAATATTGTTATAGAATGGTTATATGATTTAAATATGAGAACATGTTCATATGTTGAGTTCTCTTTAATTATAATTATGTTCAAACATCTTTTCTATTTGGTTGTGTATTATGGTTGAAAGCTTTTGAAATTAGCAGAGTAATGTTAATATCTTACCAGAAATATGCATAGGTTTCTTTATGACTGATTTATCCATACTTTAGGAATTAAGTTTTGTATTTTGGTTGTGTTCCTTTTTATGATGGTATCAATGTTTGGAAGTTAACACGTTAAATTCTGGTCATGATAATTGCTTACATGTATGTATGTATGTCACTTTGGGGATTCATGTTTAGGCATGAGTTTCTAAAAGAAATGTTATTGACCTTGTTGTATGCACATGTATATGTATTTGATGCAGATGATGAATTGAGACTGCACAAAAGGGCTGTAAGTATAAATTACTTACTGAGGGTAGTACTGGATTTCAATAGTGTTGTGTTTATGTTTTATTTTAATTGGATGCGTGTGAATGATCATTGCATACAGTTAATAATTAACCTATAAATATTGGGAGGGACGTCTCCCAAAGGTTCAGGATGGGAAATGTGCCTGAAACCGAAAACACAATAATTCATATTGATTGGGACGGCTTTCAAAGTGCTAGTAGAGTGACGTGGAACGTACTCTGCTAGTGCAAAAATAAGTTAATCAAAATGTAATGTAGAGGGGACGGCCTCGAGAAAGACGTTGACCGGGGGGACGGCCCTTATAAGAGAGGAGTGCAATGACTATATTGAACTGTTAAACTTTGCATGAAAACTATCACTACATCATTATGTCATATCTCTGTTCCTTAGATAACGCATAAATCATGATGTTGTTGAATGACAGTTAGCTCACTTATGGAACTATGGGATTGTGGTGGTAACCACCTTCTCATAGATGGTTGCGCAGGTTCTGAAGATTATGGATTGGATTAACTGCTAGCTTAAGAGATTTAAAGCTGTGTAGTTAGGATTTCAGCACTTTGTACTCATAGATGTTTGTACCATTTGCCTGTAACATGTTTAGACATTAACTTGTATTTAATCCATGTATGCTTTAGTGTCATATGTGACACATGTTTCTTTGTAAATAGTGTAAAGACTTTTAATGTATTTTCTAGAGGATGTCAGTTAAAGCTCTGAATGTATTGTAAGGGAATTGTCCCTGATGTTTGAAAAAAAAAAAAAAAAAAAAGATATTTGTATTTTCCGCTGCCAGATTTATCATCTCTGAATGGTTAATGATACGTAATTATCCAGATATAATTACTTACACTTTTTTGTAAAAAGCGGGTCGTTACATGCGACTACATCTGTGGCATTTGCATCGGTCTCAATACTGTCAGGCGTGAGAGAATACACCCTTGCTTGAGCGGGCTGTTGAGGCTGATGATTACTTACTTGCGACCTTTGGCTTCTTGCAATGGCATTGGTGCACTGTCTTGCAAAGTGGCCAACCTTGCCACATCGGCAACATGTTGTTGTCATAGACAAACACTCTCCACTATGAACCTTTCTGCATCTACCACACTGTGACACGCTAACACTGACACGGCTGGCAGGGGCACTTCTTCTAACAACCGATCCAGAACCGCTACTACCTGTGGATTGCCTCTTGGGTGGAGGTGGAGATGGAAATGTTCCTGAAGACATTGTTCGCTTCTTACTTGCATATTCGGCTGCTGCTTCACGGATCCCTTTCTCAGCCATAGTGGCTGTGTGTACCATTTCAACATAGCTTGGATATTTGAGGAAAATAATCCTCTCACGAATACATGCTATCAAGCCATCTCGGAATCTTTCAGACTTGGTCTCTTCATCAAGGATGAGGTAGGGTTCATACCTCGATAACTTCTGGAACTCTGTTGCATACCGCTCAACCGTCATATTTCCCTGCTTCAAATCTTGAAATTCCCGTGCATATTGTTGCCACTATGCGCGAGGGATTAAACGGTCATTGAACTCTCTTTTGAAACGTTCCCACGGAATGAGAACCCTTTGCCCTAGTTCTTCCACAATAGACATCTTCGCGGCTTTCCACTAGTACCAAGCTTCACCCTCTAATCTCAATCCTGCATAATCCACTTTTCGAGAATTAGTGCACCCACCTCAGCAAGGTCCTCAAAGCCAGTGATCCAGTTGTCAGCTGCCAAGGGCCCTTCGTTTCCATCAAATATAGGGGGACGATGTTTGAAGAAAGTGGTCGACAAGCAACCAACCACATTACACTCACCCCATCCTTGTGCTACAGCTACCACGATTGTCCAGAACTGTGCTAGGTCAGGCATCGGAGGAGGAGGAGGTGGTGGTGGAGGTGTGTCACTACCAGCTCGATCACCCACAGAGGATTCCTCTACCTCATTATGCAATGGAGGTCTTAGTCTAGGTGGCGTAGTTCTACGCAACAACATAGAAGTTTAGCCTACATGTGAGTATATAAATATTGCTATACAAACAAATGCAAGTCATAACAAATGCATTACAGTAATCATGCAGTGCACACAAATAAGTCTTGTTGAAAGGTCAAGTCTTGATTATAAGTTTTTTTTTTTTTTTTAAAAAAAAAAATCCTAAGGCTCTTTTGTTTCACTTAGACTCTAGCATCAGTCTAAACTTCCACTTTCCCTATGTCCCTAAGGCTAACTGCTCTGATACCATTTTCAGTGACGACCCTTTTTTTTTCTTTTTTTTTTTTGTAAACATACAAATGAGTCATCACAGTGGCATGACTACGTGTCACTAAGCCAACTCATAGTACACATTCCATAATATGTATCTGATTTATCAAAGTTACACAATAATAAATGCAGCCGAATACAACATCATAATCATAAACTGTTCATTACACAAAAGAGCCAATTAATGTTTATCTGTTTAAGGCTTAAGCATAAATTTTGCATACAAAAGAATGGCTACTACATCTATGTGTTACAAGTCAC
Source organism: Alnus glutinosa (assembly GCF_958979055.1). NCBI lineage: Eukaryota > Viridiplantae > Streptophyta > Magnoliopsida > Fagales > Betulaceae > Alnus > Alnus glutinosa. The sequence continues at coordinate 19,232,059 of NC_084888.1, read as the reverse complement.
GCTAGCCATATACAAAATATACAAAAAGGGACCATCTGGGTCCGACGCCCCTACGACTCAAGCGACGTATTTAGTCGCAGTACTCCACATAGTGTGCAACGAAGTCATCCTCCGCATCATCAGTACCTGCATCCAAAGAAGCTCCATCTATACGGTTGTGGTGGTAGCCACATCCGTATAGGTGAAAGTGTGAGTCCACCGCCTCAATAAGAAATGCCGAGGCCTTAGTGGTATAAAACTCACTAAGTATACAATCTACACAAACATAAATGCATGCAAGGTTCATCAGCGTTATTCACAAATCATTAAGTTCACACAACCACACATTATCAAGTACAAGTCACGTTGTTCATCACACACTTATATATTATTACGGTTTCTACTAACAATATTCCTCGCATACCATAAGCAATACTCCGAATTTTACCAACTTCACAACTAGGGACTACAACCCTAGGCTTACGCATAGAACCCAAGGATACCAACTCACATGTGCTAGAGCAACAACTCTAGGCTTACCATAACAACACCCGTAAAGCCATATACCCGTAAGGCACACAACACACAAGTGCTAGAGCTACATACCCTAGGCTTACATTTTACAACACCGCCCGTAAAGGCATATACCCGCAGGGCAAACAACACACAAGTGCTAGAGCTACATACTTTAGGCTTACCTTTTACAACACTGCCCGTAAAGCCACATACCCGCAAGGTAAACAAATACACAAGTGCTAGAGCTACATACCCTAGGCTTACCTTTTACAACACTTCCCGTAACCCACATACTCGCAGGGCAAACAACACACAAGTGCTAGAGCTACATACCCTAGGCTTACCTTTTACAACACCGCCCGTAAAGGCATATACCCGTAGGGCAAACAACACACAAGTGCTAAAGCTACATACCTTAGGCTTACCTTTTACAACACTGCCCGTAAAGCTACATACCCGCAGGGCAAACAAATACACAAGTGCTAGAGCTACATACCCTAGGCTTATCTTTTACAACACTGCCCATAAAGCCACATACCGGCAGTGCAAACAACACACAAGTGCTAGAGCTACATACCCTAGGCTTATCTTTTACAACACCTCCCGTAAAACCACATACTGGCAGGGCAAACAACACACAAGTGCTAGAGCTACATACCCTAGGCTTACCTTTTACAACAACGCCCGTAAAGCTACATACCCACAGGGCAAACAACACACAAGTGCTAGAGCTACATACCCTAGGCTTACCTTTTACAACACCGCCCGTAAAGCCACATACCAGCAAGGCAAACAAATACACAAGTGCTAGAGCTACATACCCTAGGTTTACCTATTACAATACCGCCTGTAAAGCCACATACCCACTGGGCAAACAACACACAAGTGCTAGAGCTGCATACCCTAAGCTTACCTTTTACAACATCGCCCGTAAAGCCACCTTCCCATAGGGCAAACAACACACAAGTGCTAGAGCTACATACCCTAGGCTTACCTTTTACAACATCACCCGTAAAGCCACATACCCGCAAGGCAAACAACACACAAGTGCTAGAGTTACATACCATAGGCTTACCTTTTACAACACCGCCCGTGAAGCCACATACCCGCAGAGCAAACAAATACACAAGTGCTAGAGCTACATACCCTAGGCTTACATTTTACAAGTACTCATAACAATCATTATCATAAGATTCCTCTTCAAGTGCCAACAACTACCACTCAATCACATTATTCTCAATCATCCACCTTTCAACACATAGCACAATACCACCACACACACACACACACACACACACACACACACACACATATATATATATATATATATATATATATATATATATATATATATATATATATATCCAATATCATGTTATTCAATCCTTAATAATTTCCACATATCAATTTCGATCATCTCAACATAATTCTTAATTCAACACTTCACAACTCAATCACCAATACATATCTTCATCAAAATCCCATACCATATACAACCAAGATTCATCAACATCCACTTATCTGTACAATTTACAATCCAATATATCACAACTCAATCACAAACAATTTTATCAACATATTCCATAATCATAAACAACCAAGTACTGAAAATGTAAATCTAAGTTCCTAGGGTTCCTCAGTGAGTAGAATACTCACCTTAGGCCGTTCGTACACCAATTCCAAAGGCTCTAAGTTCAACTCGCAAAGCACCACTAAAACACAATACAATGCACTAATTTAACTTCATTTTTATTAATTGCACTAAGCAGCACTTTGAATCACTCAAAGGCCATGTCATAAATTACCCATAAAATTCTAGGGTTTCTAAACACATACCTATAATTTAAAAATGCTAAGCTAACAGCAATAATATTAACTCATGGGTATTCATTTAGGGTTAATCATATAAAACACTACTTAAATAATTATACCCAAAAGTTAGGGTTAGAGAAACCTTACCCAAAGTTCACCAAACCAAAATCTGAGGTTTGAGTAGCCTCAAGCAACCTCTTAGTAGCCAAATACCTAAAGAACAATACGATTAAACTCACATTTTTTAGATTTTATCCAAAAATCCAAAAATATGAATTTAGCGATTTACCTCAAAAGGACCGATCAAAACGTAGATCCACACGCGTAGATCACGTTTTCAGAGTCGGATTTTAGTTTGGACCTATAGATTTTCGTGGATTGACATTTTAGGGGTGAAAAACCAAGAGAGGGGGAGGAATTTTCGAAGAAAACCAAGAGGAAATGAGGGTTCTGCACATTTTAAACAGAGGCCTTCCAGACAGACCCCAAGTGTCGTCCGGACACACGTCCCTTTAGTGGACGTGCGCCAAATGATGAGCCGTCTGGATGTACTTGATCAGCGTCCGAACGCGCGTCCCTTTAGATAGCACGCATCATTTAACTGGCCGTCCGGACACACATGGTATAGCGTCCAGACGCACCAACTATTAAATTTAATATATTTTTCTTTTTCTTTTCTAATTTATTTTCTATTCTCTATTTTCTTTAATTCTTGAACTTTAAAAATTATTCTCAACATGTCCTATTGAAATTTCGAGTCATCTAATTAATCTTAGTCGTTTATCCACTAAACTTTATTCTAAAAATGAAATTAAGAATTCGGGACATTACACAACCCACTAGGCATCTCCTTCGGAAATACATCATCGAACTCCTGCAACAAAGAAACAACCAAACTAGGAAGAGATTGGTTAGTTTCATCAAGATTAAGATAAGATTCTTTGTAAACAAGAAAAATCATTGGCTAGTCTGCTAAGGCCCTCTTAACCTCACTCTCCTTTGCATAAAAATTCATCTTTGTTTTCCCTTCTCTCTGCAGGTTCTATTTCTTTTTTCTCTCGTGGCTCCACTCTCTTTTCTTTATTCTCAACCAACTCTCTATTTTATTTTTCACTCTCTCTTTTTCTTTAGGTTTCGGCCTCACCCTCTGTAACGACCCACATAAGTGAAAATTTTGGTTTCCACGTATCGTTATGACATCACCAATGACGTCGTCAGAGTATAAATTGGCAGCGGAATATAATTTTTCTTTTACAACTTAGGAATCTTAACATATTGAGCTGACAGAAATACTTCTAGACATTCATTCTGAAATTATTCAACTATACATTGAAATAAGTGTCATTGATGACACTAAAAACATCCACGGAAAATCTATCAAATACAAGTATTCCTCTAAGTATACTATTTTTCAAAGGAATGCAAACATTATAAGGAAATCATCAGCTACATTAATAACAGCATTGACTCTTCAATGCTAACATAATCCAATCCTTTAATTTAATAACCTTTTGTACCTGCATAATGGACTACCGCCCATATATAAATATATGGGTCAATCTAGTGCTTCCAATAATATAATTGAAAATTAAATATTGACTTCTAAATTAACCAAGTGTGTGTGTTTGTGTGCAACAAAATATCTTAAATGCGAAATTTAAATAAGACAAGATATTTGTTACGAAGTGGAAACTCTGTGAAGAGAAAAACCATTCTGGGGCAGCCAAACCCCAGGATATCCACTATACCGAAAACAAAGCTAGTTACAAGACACTCGTACTCACATACCCTTACGCAGTAGTCATACCTTTGACCCTGACACGAAGCCCATCGTAAACGCTTCCCAACCAAGTCTCCTACTTGAAGGGTTCTTCAATAAATTCATTTACCTTAAGGCTGATCCCTAAGATAGACTTCACACGAATTGTTTGAGCACACACCGGCAACGGCTTGAAAGCTAGAGAATCTTCAATTCTCCCTAAACACCCTCTCAAAGCTAAGAGAATTCAACACCGAATTCTGTACAATTGACAAGCCAAGGGCCCTCTATTTAGAAACAGCGTAATTCTATCCTTATTAGGTCCACTTCCGGACAGCTAGGCCGAGCGTCTAGACTGTCTCCGCTATAACTCCTTCTTGCGTTCGAACGGAACACTGGAATATTCTGAAATGCTGGACAGCGTCTGGACGCGTTGCCACGTCGTCCGGACGACTTGCAAAAACTTCCCTAACAATGTCGACTTCTAAAATCCAACTCAATGTAGAATAATGATTGAACTAGCATACAGACGGTGTTGCTCTGTCGTCTGAACGTCTTCAACGTAATCTACTAGACACTGCGGGATGTCCGGACGCCTTCAAAGGCTCGTCCGGACAATTGCACAGGAACCAATTGATTTGGTTGGAAATTGCATGGAATCTTCATGGACATCTTCTTAAAAACTTGTGACCATACACATGGCATGAAATGAGACACTGTCCATATTACTTGAAGACTCAAAATAGAATCGATAATCCTATTTAAAAAGCAACCGTTACATAAAGTGTTTTTGTCAACCAGAATGTTGCCAATATAAAATATTGACAATAATGAATATGCACTTATTTATGAAATGCAACACAATGAATATATAACCTCAAGGTCACAAGTATATGCAATTTATGGCTTACGGTTGCAAGTCATAGTCATAGATTGAATATCAAATAACCCTAAAGCAATAACATGACAGTTTTAATGCATTGTCTTAATTATAATCATCTTTCTTACACTCCACTCGTTCGTGAATCTATAGGTCCAGCGTTAGCGAGTTCACCAGGGATTACCGTCCCCTCACTTAATGTTTAGTTGTTTGTTACTAGAAGCCAAAGGTCCCAGTGTCAAGTTATTTATTACGTTCAACCGAGATCTAATGGTCCTACCACTAGCCTATAACCCCCTCTGCCTACCAGCTTGTTATTGAGCAGTTTAAATAAAATATAAAATACGTAAAATCACATGCACAACCAAATCAACAAATCCATAATCATGACATTATAGAAAGCTACAAGTAAGTATTTTAGAAATACTTACTACCCTTCGGTACAGTCTCTTAACTCAGCATTTGCAATAAACACATTTATATACATAGAATATTAACATCATCACTCATGAACCTAATTGTATTTACATAGATACAATTATCGTTTTACTCTAAGAAATTATCTATATTTATAAACACTAAATTCAATGGATAAAACATGATTACACAATATTAGCACCATGAATCAATTAGTTAACAAATCATCTAGTCACAATAGTGGAGACACGACTAAACACTTTATGGACAAATCATCACTAAAACCACTCATGGCAAACATATACCCTAAATCTTTTTAAAACATTAAAACCATTCCCATAAAAATCTATTATAAAATACATCATTAAAACAATTGCCCAAAATCATGGTCATTTACAAATACTCCAAAACAACCCAAAATCATACCTTCCCCGAATCATCCAAATAGGGAACACCCCAAAATATCACTACCCCCAATACACTTCACAAACCAAAACAGTATACATCCCATATACACAACTCGGTGATGGCAGGGAACAACTCACACACAATTCACATAGATTAAACAACATCTAACAACTCACATACACTCAATCAAGTAAACAGGAAATTCCTATCATCAAAACTCATCAAACCCATCACAAAGCAGAGGACACGGCCAACACACAAACTCGACCAAGACACACACATAACTAGCCGGAACAGGGGAAAACCAAAGGGTCAGCTTCACAACAAATCCAAAACATCACCCAAATCATCCAAAATACTACTTCACTGGCCAACCAAGAAAACACCACAAAACCTACCAAAAATCGACAAGAATTCAATCCATAACCCATTTTATATTTCAATAACAAAATCAAATAACATCCATATCAAAATCATCTATATCCGATCAACAAGGAAACCAATATTAAACCGATTTAATCAAATTAAATCACAAGATTTACCTTAGGAAATTCTTAGAAATCTACTGGAAAAATCGCCGAAAATTACCCATTGAAAACCCAGCTTGCTCACCGACGTCACCTGTCGAAGATCGGCCACTGGAAGTGATGGGCCCCATGGTAGACCGAATCTTAAAGATCCATTGCAAGTTCCAGATGGGCTAATCACAAGGTCAAGAGCGAAGAAGATCAAGGAAGCAATGCAAGGAGTGGTGCAATCCACTTGGGCCGAGTTTGCAAATTTATTGAGCAAGACTCCAACATTCAAAATGGGCTTCAAAGAAGAAGAACCAACTTTAATCAATGTGATACAAGCGACAGATAGGGGCAGCATTGGTACTTTAGTGCAAACTTTTTATTTTACTAAGTATAGGCGTGTGGGCCTATTTTTATGTTTCTATGGTTATAGGCTTTTAGGCCTATTTTTTTCATTAAGTGGATTTCTTTTATTAGTTATAAAAGTGTAGTTTAGGATGTTTTGGGCTTGAAGATGTTCAGCCCATGTCTTTTAATTGATATAGGCCTTAGTAGGTTTCATGGAGAGGTTTTAAAAAGACTTGTAGCCCCATTTGCTAGACAAGTTGAATTTGAATGAAGATTTTGTTCTTCATAGAAAACTTTTCAGTTTTCTCTACTTGTTCTTGATTGAACTAAGAACTTATCAAAGGCAAACCCTTTGTGGCGTTCTAACTAAATCTAGGTTCTTGAAACAAGATTTCAACGGGTCTAGATCTTCTTGACTTGATTCTTAGCTTTCTTGGGTAGGTTTCAATTTAATTGTGGGTTCAAGGGAGTTCGATCCCACGGGTTCAAATCATTTGGTATCAGAACTCAGTTCCAAATTATGTCTGAGATTTATCCTTTTTAATTCTTCCATTTGTTTTTGTTTTTTTCTCTCTTTTTCTTGTCTTAGGCGTGTTCTAAGGTTCCTAGTCTCAACTGTGATTCCTTCTTCATTCTTGTTAATTTCGTGTGTTGAATTCAGATCTGTGATTTTTACAATTGATTATTTGTGTACTTGATTCAAGAATTCAAATTTGCAAATTCTTTAATAGAGTATACAAATCTTTGCTTAAATTTTCCAGATTTGAATCTTTGCCTTTAATTTTCAGATTTGAATCTTTGTCTTAATTTCCAGATTTGAATCTTGCCTTTAAGTTTCCAGATTTGAATCTTTGCCTTTAATTTCCAGATTTGAATCTTTGCCTTAATTTTTCAAATTTGAATCTTTACCTTTAATTTCCAGATTTGAATCTTTGCCTTAATTTTCCAGATTTGAATCTTTGCCTTAATTTCCAGATTTGAATCTTGCCTTTAAGTTTCCAGATTTGAATCTTTGCCTTAATTTTTCAAATTTGAATCTTTACCTTTAATTTCCAGATTTGAATCTTTGCCTTAATTTTCCAGATTTGAATCTTTGCCTTAATTTCCAAATTTGAATCTTTGCTTTAATTTTTCAGATTTGAATCTTTGCCTTAATTTTCAGATTTGAATCTTTGCTTTAATTTTCCAGATTTGAATCTTTGTTTCAATTTTCCAGATTTGAATCCTTGCTTAAATTTCTGTATCTGTAATTTCCCAAATTTGAATTTCCTTTTTCATTAGTGTTTATAAGGTGTCTACTTCCGTTTCTTGTTGTATAGTTAGCGTATTCAAAGGTTGCTACATATTTATTCTAAAAAAAAAAAAAAAGGAAAGAAAAAAAAAAAAGAGAAAAAAGAAAAGAAAAAGAAATTTTGAAAATAGCTGTTTGATATACTTTGCAATCCGAAAATTGAAGTGATTTGGTGTTGATTGATCTTTTACCTTCAAAGGAATCGAATGTATCATCTTTAGTATCTTGTTTCCTAATTGCTCTTTCCTCGTACAAGTTCTTTTAGATCCGTGTCAATTTATTCCTTTCTTGTTTTTAGAATCTATTGCTGGTTGGAATAATACGAGGTGGTGTCTTGATTTAGTTCAACTAGTTATTAATGAACTTGAAAGGGAAAACAGGTGAGGTGAAAGACCAAAAGAGTGAAAACACGAATGGAGTGACAATATTTGAGTGTAAACACGTTAGGGAGTGTGTGAGGTTTTACCACTAACATTTATTTTGCTTTGTAGTGCATTGAAAATGTCTCATAAGAGTGACTCAACACCTAAGGAGGAGGTGGATAATTCATTCTTTGTATTACGGGCCATGCAACAACAATTTGAACAGTTGAACTTGGTGTTGGAAGAGGTGAAGCATAGGATGAATCAACAAGAAGTAGTGATTAGAAATCTGCAAGGTGGGCGAGATAGGAGGAGACGTGTGCCTAGCGTTGAAAATGAGTTTAGGAGTTATGGGTCGAGATGGGGTAGATAGGAACCTTGGGAGCATCAAAGTTAAGATACCAACTTTCCAATGTAGGAATGACCCTGAAGCCTATTTAGAGTGGGAGAAGAAAATAGAGTTGATTTTTGCTTCTCACATGCATTGCATGAGTTGAGTAATCTATTTAAAATTTCTATCTGCAGGGAAATTTGTGCTCATTGAATACTTAACTCTCACTTATATCTTTGCATATTTTTGCAATGCTATTTGACTGCTTTATCAGTTGATTATATATGCGTGTTCTGAAGCTAACTTTTGGGAAAAATATTTTTCTGCAAATTTTCCTCAAGTTTTAGATTTTCAGTGTGAAGTGTTCGGGCGGACCTATTCTTACATCTAGTCCAGACAAGAGTAGTCTTGCCATATGCTGACCTAGCAGATGCCATCCAGACGGTTAAGTGACACGTCCGAACAGGATCTCTACATGTTTAAGACTTGCGTCTCTTTCTCTACCATACACACATCTTTGCATTTTTATTGATTTATCATGGCATGTTGTGTGTTTTTCTCATGGATTTCTCCCAAGATTTTGGCATTCTTTGCACATCTCTTCTCATCTCATAATCTTCATTGTGTCTTCCGTTATTCTTTTAAGTTTTTGTACTTTTAGAATATTGGAATATTTATTGATTGGGATATTTTCTTGAGATAGTGTGCATGAAAATCCTATTCTGTCTGTGTGTTGGGTGGATATTGTTATATCCATGCTATTTGGATTGATGTATTTGCTTTTGATTCATGCGCATCCAAATTGACAACTGTCATAATACCACTTTCTTTTTAGGACTAACATAATCTAATATTTCTTTTGTAGTGTTATTCTTGGAAATATTTCTGTTTAAATCTTTTCAGGAATATGTCGTCTAGCAACTCCCAACACAATATCTGACAGATAGATCCTTTGGAAAACTAACCGTTGTTGAAGTCAAATGTTTAAATTCCAAAGGTCTCAGGAAGATGAGCTTTTTCCCCTAGCCCATGCAGATCTTCCCATAGCATTCCCTTAGATATGTATCAATTAGAGGTTCAGTGGTGAATCTCCTCATTTATCTAGCAGAACAGTTGCTTAGAGGATGTCAATCTCCGGATAACCAGTTTCAGGCTTGGCAAAATCAAGAGATTGAAGATTTTTCAATACATGGTTCCCGGCTTTCTGAGCTAGAAGCCGAAGTAGTACAAATCCAGCTTTTTATACGGATTTCTCTCTATTACTTGATTTCAGTGGATCAGCAGGATTTGGTACTTGGAGGATTTTTGTTCCTCTCTTTTGGGCCACTTGCAAACTCTTCTCTATTTTCCTATTGTTTTGGATTTTAGAACATTTTTGTCTGTGGATATTATTACTCTGTTTACCCTGTCCTTCTGAGACACTTAGGGGGAGTAATTTTTGTATGGTTTTTCTTCTTATTCTGTTTTACCCTTTGTCCTTTTGTGACAAAAAAGGGGGAATAATTTTTAATTTGGACCGGGATTGTATTTTTAATTGGTCAAGTGATTTTTGTCTCAGAATGGCCAAATGGGGAGTTTGTTAGTTTTTGTGTTGGCTGCATTCTGTTGGACAAAATCACTTCTAAGCAATGTTACTGCTTTCACAAGGATGCTGTTTTATTCAGAGTCTACACTTCAGTTATGAGCTTTAAGAAGACTCTTTGCATTATTCAAATCAGTCAATTCAGTTCCCTTGCATCCGTCTGGACAACGTGGTATTCCGTCCGGACGCTCTTCAGCTAGCAACATCCATCTGGACTACGAGAACTTTCCGTCCGGACGCCCATTAGTGTCTAGAAACTTTGAACTATTCAAGATTGCATCAGTCCGGACATAATGGCAAATCGTCCAGACACTCTTCAGAGTACGAGAAGATCTCAGTGTTCTAGTGAATCCGTCCGGACGATGTGGCTATACCGTCCAGACGCCATTCAGGGTTTGACAAGCATTAGGGTTTCTGCTTCAAGACACAGTTATGGGAAGACGGCTACAACCGTCCGGACGATGTGTGATCCCATCTGGACGATGTCCTCCATAAGGCAAGTCTCGTGCATATAAAGTTCAACTGTCCGGACGTCAGTCTTCATGGTCCGGACAATCAAGCATCATATATGGAAATTGCATGTACCAGAGGATTTTATATGCCTCCTTGAGTTCTTCCCCGTCTTCATCACTGTGTTTTGAGTAGTAAGAATCCTTCTCTTCTTCATGTAGAGCCACAAAGGCTAGAATTTTCTCTTGCCCAGTAGATTCTTCTTCTTCGAACTCATCACTAAGAGTCGCATTATATGCCTTCCCTTTTCCCTACTTGAGATTCCCACACTCAGCCCGTATATGCCCAAACCCTGAGCATTCAAAACATCTTGGGCCTCTGGGGTCTTTCTTCTTAGCTTCCTCAGGTTCAGACTCTTTAGGGGCCTTCTTCAGTCTTTCGGAAAGTTTCTTCTTGAACCGATCATTCCTCATCAATCTTCCTAAATTCTTGGCCAGCATTGCCACTGCTTCTTCTTCATTCTCAAAGTCATCTTTAGATAAGACTTTGACTTTCTTCTTAGAAGCCTAGGGCAATGGTCTTCACCTTTTTTTACCAAGGGCAGGGATAGCTCATAAGTTTGAAGAGATCCCACCAACTCTTCAATCTTCATCTCTTCTAAGTCTTTGCTTTCTTCAATGGTAGTTACATTGATTTTGAAAGGCTTAGACAAAGATCTTAGAATTTTACTGATGAGTTTTACGTCCGAGACGATTTTCTCAAGACTCACCATTAAGTTTCTTAGGTTGCTCATTTTGGAGTAAAACTCTCCGAATGTCTCATCTTCCATCATCTTAATATCTTCAAATCTAGAAATCAACATTTGAAGTTTGGCTGATTTAACAAGTGTCATTTTTTGTGTTGGCTACATTCTGTTGGACAAAATCACTTCTATGTAATGTTCCTGCTTTCACAGGGATGCTGCTTTATCCAGAGTATACTCTTCAGCTATGTTCTTCAAGAAGATTCTGTGAAGATTTTAAGGAAGTTCTTTTCGGTTCCCTATCAGCTGTCCGGACGACGTGGTATTCCGTCCAGACGCTCTTCTGTCAAAGCATCATCCATCCGGACGACGAGAACTTTCCGTCCAGACGCCCATCAATGTCTAGAAGCTTCGAACAGCTCAAGGTTGCATCCGTCCGGACGTAATGGCAAATTGTCCAGCCGCTCTTCAGAGTTCGAGAAGAATCTAGTGTTCAAGTGCATCCATCTAGACGACGTGGTTATACCATCCGGACGCCATTCAGTATTTGACAAGCATTAGGGTTTTTGCCTCAAGACACAGTTATGGGAAGACAGCTACAACCGTCTGGACGATGTCCTCCATAAGGCAAGTCGTGCATACAAAGTTCAACCGTCCGGAAGTCAGTCTTCATGGTCCGGACGATCAAGCATCATATATGGAAATTGTGTGCACCAGTTCAACCGTCCAGACATCAGCCTTCAGGGTCCAGACGCTCAAAGCCTTATTTTGGTAATTACGTGCAGCCGAAGTGCAACCGTCTTGACGCTAGAGTAACACCGTCCGGACGCGGCCTTGTTATGGAAGCTTTCAGTGCTATTTTGGAAAGGCGGTTGCTGTTGACAATCCAAACGCTTGGTCAAGCCGTCCGGACACCCTTGAGTATTTTGATCATAACTTTTTGGTCAAATATCGGATTGGGACGAAATTGGAGTCATTGGAAAGCTAACAAAAAAGCTGTAAATTGATGGTCTGAACGGCTATTACTATCATTCAAATGGCTCCCGTCCGGACGGAAACATCAAGCGTCCCGATGGCCCTGCAGAATTTTCCATAATTGCTTTTCGGACACGGAAATACTAGCCCGTCCGAACAGCCAAGGCTACCATCCGGACTCACGTGCTAGAGACTTCGATTCTAACCTGTTTTAGGTCTTCTAAAGCCTATAAATAAAAGGCTCGAGGCATGCATTCGACACAGAATTCAGTGGTGATTTCCTTACAGCTTAGAGAGGGTGTTTAGGGAGATATTGAAGATCTGCTAGCTCTCTAGCTTTTGCCAGTGTGTGATTTGATCAGCTGTGAAGTCTATCTTAGGGGTTGGCCCTAAGGTAAAAGATTCCATTGAAAACCCCTTCAGGTAGGAGACCTGGTTGGGAGGCGTTCGTGTTGGGTTACACGTCAGAGTTCAAGGTACTACTACTTGGTAACTAGCTTTGTCTTCTGAATAGTGGATATCTTGGGTTTGGTGGCCTCGGAGTGGTTTTCTCTTAATTGAGTTTCCACTTCGTCAACAAAATATTTGTCTCCTTTAATTTTCGCATTTAATATTTTGTTGCACACTGTTCACACACACTGTATAAATTAGAAATCTCTTTATTGTTCCACAAGTTTTGTGCCTTCATATGTTGTTTCTATGATTTGCCATGCTTCTTGAGCGGATTCACAGTTTGAGATTCTTGCTAATTTAGACGGTGAAAACGCTTGACATAGAGCATGGAGGGCTTTATCATTGGAAAGTCATGCGTTTTTCTCAGGGACTAGTTCGGGAGTTGCATCCCTTGGCTTAGTCCAACCAGGTTCAACAATCTTCCAACAGTCAATGGATTTTAAAAAGAAACGCATACGAGTTTTCCAATAGCCATTGTTCATACCATTAAAGGCAAGGACAGTATTAAGATTTTGAGACATAGCAAAATAAAGTAGAAGTCAAAAGGATAACACTCAAGAAATAAATCTAAACAGAGTGTACCAAGCTCTGATACCAAATGAAAAATAGATGACTTTTATTTTAACCGTGTGTGTGCACAATGTATTAACAAAATAATATAAAAGCTGAATTTAAAAGACACAAGAATTTTGTTAACGAAGTGAAAACTCAATTAAGAGAAAAACCACTCTGGGCAGCCAAACCCGGAATATTCACTATTCAAAAGACAAAGCTAGTTACAAAGTAATAGCTCACATACCCTTATGCAGTGGTCGTACCTTGAAGTCTGACGTGTAACCCAATACGAACGTCTCCCAACCAAGTCACCTACTTGAAAGGGTCTTCAATGGAATCCTTTACCTTAGGACCAATCCCTAAGATAGACTTTAGTTTCAGCACAGCAACAGTACACAACAGCAATGGCTGGAGAATGAACGAATCAGTACAACAACTCCTAAAATAAACTCTTTAAGCTCTTCGGAATTCAATACCACTCTTGCAAATTACATGCCTAGGGCCCTCTATTTATAGGCTACAGAAAACCTAAATCGGGTCTGATATGATTTTCCTAGGCAGCATCCGGACAGTAGTTGAGGGCGTCCGGACAGACAATTGTGCAACTGGCTTTCCAAATTCGCTTGAAATTCTTTCCTAAATAGGGCCACGTACAGACGGTGTTACCCTCGCGTCCGGATGGTTGCACTTCTACTGCACGCAATTTCCATATTAACGCCTAAGCGTCCGGACCATGGAGTCTGACGTCCGGACGGTTGAACTTCTTCTGCACGAGTTGCCTTATCAAGGATAGCATCCGGACAGAATAGCCACGTCGTCCTAATGGTTGCATCTGTCTTACCATATCTGTGTTTTGGAAAGAAATTCTTTTACTTGTCGTAGATTGAAAGGTCCGGATGTGTTGCTGAGACGTCCGGATGAATGCAACCGAGAACAGTTCGAAGCTTCTGGACACAGAGGGACATCCGAATGGAATATTCTCATCGTCCAGACGGATGATGTTTTGGCAGATGAGCGTCCGGACGGAATTCCACTGTTTTGAATCTTACACAAAGTCTTCTTAAAGCTCATAACTGAAGTGTAGGCTCTGAATAAAACGGCATCCCTGTATAATAAGCATTATTACATAGAAGTGATTTTGTCCAACAGAATGCAGTCAATCACAAACTAACAATATATATATATACTACTGAGCCACCCCTTTTCTCCTTTTTTTTTTTTCTTTTTGAAAAAAAAGTAAAAAAAAAATTAATTTTTTAATTTCTTTAACTTTTTGGTTTTTTATTAATTTTTTTATTTTAGTTTTTAAGAGAATAATGGTATTATAGGTATATTGCAACAAAAGTAGTCTTTTTAGCACACTTTGATAGTTTGATGGGTCAAACTAGTGCACTTGAAAATTTTAGGGGCTATTCTAAAATCGGTTGTTAGTTCAAAGAGTTTTTTTACATGTGTCGTTATTTTGTTAGTGCTGGCAAAGTACCTAACAGGATTCATCAAATGTTTTTATAGAATTTTACTCCAGGGATTAAATTTTTTTTTTTGGCATACCCGAGGGACCTCTAAATTCACTTTGAAACAATAGGGAGTGATATGTAATTTAGGCCAATCATAGAGATTGATTTTTCATTTTTTTTTCCTTTAATTTTAATTTTAATTTTTAGTTTGTATTTTTTCTATATAAAAAGAAAACCATTCTTCTCGCTTTTTGCTCTTAATTTTCTCCAAACGACATTTAGGAGGGAGGGATGTAATGTCCTATAAATTAATAAAAACATGAATTAGATTAATTAAGTGAGAAATTAGTAGAAAATATGAAAAGAATTGATGAGTAGCAAATATTGTATTTTTCGACCCCTTAATTTGCATTTGTTAAACCTTTAGCTTTGTTATTTTCTAATGTTTTGGATAGTTTTGGTGTTATAGTATTTTTGCAGGTGATTGATAGAAAAATGATGATCTTTCGGTGGAATTTCACAATTTACATCCAAACCTTGCAGCACAAGAGAGACACATGTAAAATTCCATAAATGGGCGAACAAAAGACCCACGCAAGCTGAATTGGCAGCAGCCGAATATTTGACACACGGGTTAATTTCCAAAGTTAGAATGAAGAAGCACATCTGTTTTCTTGAAGACTTTGGAGGCGTCGAGAATTAGTTGAGACACACGTTGAATCCAGAATTGAAGGAGCAGTATATGGGTGTTAAATTCAAGACTTGGAAGCACCGAATTTCTTTCCAAAAGGAGAGTAATAGGCTGAACGTGTACATGCGTAGATGTGCTTCTCCAGAATTGCCAAGTCAAGATTTTTTCCATGCAAAAGAGAGATACGTGTTGTAAAGACCTGAAGGGATTTGTGCACTGAAATTTTGGACAGCAAACACGTCTTTCCTTAGCTGGACCATCGAGAGATACACGACATGCATGAGTTAATTTACTTCCAAAACAAAGCAGCCCCTTATGTACACAAATAGATTCTTTCCTTAAAAAATGTGCAGCACTGAAGAAGGCGTGAGACTTGGGGCACCAGGACGCGCGTTTTTCTCTCCAAAAGGTAGCCAAGGCAACACGTGATTTCCTCCAAAGCTGGCAGAAAGAGACTGACGTTGCAATTCTTTCCAAGCTAGATAAGTTGACGTTTTCTTTCCAGGATAGGGGCTAAGAGACACGGTTTTCGCCAAGGAAAAGGCAGCAACGAAGCACAGGTTATTTCCGAGACAAGCTCTTTCCATACTCAGCAAAGCGCCGAATCACAAATTCTTTCCATAACTTTGCCACTGAACCGAGCAAGACACAGCAGCAATTCATAATTTCTTTCTAGATTAGAAGCACCGAATTGATTTATTTCCCAAAAAAGAGCCAGTGTCATTTTTGCTTTACACGATTTTTAGGTTGCTCTAATGAGGAAATTCCCATACGCGCTCACCTGGCAACACACGTTTATTTGAGAAGAATAGCAGCTCATTAAACTGCAAACACGTGAAGCGGCGCCCACCAAAGAGAAGACAAAATGTTGAGAGCTTCTACACATGCGCCTTTTGTCCGTCCCTCTTTCGTCTTTTTTCTACATGTAATTGTTTTTCGTTTTTTTTTTAAAACAAAAAAGCTTGAAAACGCGGGGTCGACATTTAAGTTCATTTTCAAAAAATTTCTCATTTCCCAAATCTCCCCCTCTCCACTGTCCCCTCCCCCATCGACCGACTGCCGCCCAACGGCCGACACTGTCCAGCCCTCTCAGACCACCGCAGGCCACCGATCTCCACCCGCGACCCAGCAGACCGTCGACCCCTGACAAATGGCGCCCACGACCCATCTCCATCTCTTCCGACCGACACTGTCCCGGCAACCCATTTCTCTCTCTCTCTCTCTCTCTCTCTCTCTCTCTCTCTCTCTCTCTCTCTCTCTCTATCTCACCCAGAAGACCGAGCGAACCAGGGGTTTGTAACTTTGCTATTCCTTCTCCAGCTTCTAGTAACTTCGCGTTCACTATTGTCCCTCACACCCTGTTTATATCATGCATTTTCTTTTCATTGCTTACGTTTCTTTTTTGGGTGTAGGTGTTTTGCGGTTATCCATTCAGTGCGCTGTTCGTTTTCGCCCCTGCATTGATATACACAAGGTACCCAAAACTAAAGTTAGATCAAATTTTTTTTGTCTTTGCTTGTGAATTAGCTTATTGAGTTTAGGGTGTTTGACAAAAGTTCAAGGAGAGAAATTTTTGCGACATTTTTGCTTGATGAGGATGATACCGAGATGCCACTTTCAATGTTGGACACTGACCCCGACTAATTAGTTGGGGGTTGTTTGCCTTTTTATATCAAAGTTGGAGCCTTGATTTTTTTCCATACCGAGATGCCACTTTCTATTATTTCCTTTTGGTATCCCTTAGGTTTTAGGATTTTCGTTTTGATGTTTATTGTTGTCTCTAGGCCTTTTGATTTTCCTGTTTGATTGTTATCTTATTTTGCATGCTAGAGTTTTCTTGGGTTTTTGTTTTTGTTTTTGTTCTTTTTATGCTTATTGGGTTTGTGCGATTAAAAGTAAAGGAATTTTGATTGGTTCATCTGGGTTCGCTTTGATTTGATCATAATATAGAAAGAAAAAAATTGCTTTCTATTCTTTGGAGCAAAGGTGGTATTATGTCAATAGTTATCTGATTTATGTGCCTCTTGCATGTTCATATTGTTTGGGTTTGGTTTTATCTAGTGACAGATGTAATGCTTCTTTATCTTTTTACTTCATTTGTGGATTCTTATTCTGGGTTTGGTTTGATCTAGTCAGTTTTAATTCACAATTTAAACTTTTGTAGGCTGAGTATCAAAAATTTGTGCTATTTTGTTCATTTATTACTGGATTCTTTAATAATAAAATGACAAATTGGAAGTCACATGTTAATTCCCATATCATATTTCCTTGTATGTATGAATATATATATATATATATATATATATTTTTTTTTTTTTTTTTTTTTTTTTTTTTTTTTTATTGTGATTTATGTTCTGGATATCATATTCTACATGCTGACAGTGGCAGTGATAAATATTTGGATAATGTTGTGGCTGGTCGAAGTCCATAACATATTCTGATTACAGAATTTAGTATGTTCTAATTACAGCCATGGACCTACGTAGATTACAGAATTTGAATGCTATGTGCAGTTTTCTTCTTCCACATTTTGTCTTTGGATTTACAGATGATAAAAACGTGCAATGTCGTTTACTGGACTGCTTGGAAGTGACGTTTCAGTTAGAGATATGTCAAGAATCATCAAAACAATTTACTCATTGTTGTTGCTTCTTTTAAAAGTTCTTGTGAATATAGCAAAATTTTCTCCATGTACAATTAATTCACGCATGTGATCATGATAGGTTGATCCCGATTGTAGTCCCAAACTGGTATGTTATGATTGTAGTGCATAAAAAGAACCCTAACTGTATTTTCATTTGGATATTTGCAAGGCTTCACTTTTGTTACTATTTACTTTTCTTCTTTATCTACGTGTTTAGTGATATTCTGATATTCATTTGGGGGTTTGTTTATTCTTTATTATGATATTCTTTTGACTGGTGATTATTTGATATGCTTGTTTGATATGCTCGCATGCTTAGATTGGTTGGTTAGTTGAATGATACTTTCTGAGGTTTTATTTAGGTCTTTTGCATAGGCATGACAAAATGTCGGTAAATAGTGGTGCGTCAAGTGTGTCAAGTGCACGTTTGTTATGTTATTGTGGAGTGCTTGCACATGTAAGGTATTCTTGGACTGGAGAGCTTCTACACATGCGCCTTTTCTCCGTCCCTTTTCCGTCTTTTTTCCACGTGTCATTTTTTTTTTAACAAAGAAAAGGTTGAAAACGCGGGAGTCGACATTTAGGTTTCATTTTCAAAATTTTCCTCATTTCCCAAATCTCCCCCCTCCCCACCGCAGGCCACCTATCTCCACCCGTGACCCAGCAGACCGTCGACCCCAGACGAACGGCGCCCGCGATCCATCTCCATCTCTTCCGACCGACACCGTCCCGGCGACCCATTTCTCTCTATCTCTCTCGGACCCAACAGACCGAGTGCCACTCTCTCTCTGTGAACCAGCAAACCGAGCACCACCTACGAGCATCGCGGATCTCCGACGAGGAGCGCCAGCACCGACCACTGCAGATCTCCGACTCTACGGTCACTCTCTCTCTCTCTCTCTTCTCTCTGGGATTCGTTATGAGATAGGCCTTTCATTACTAGGCTTTGCTAAAAATTCTGTGTAAATAATCTAACTAACCTTATCCTTATAAAGAGATTTGCGATCTTTGACTTTTGCCCTTGTCACTGTTAACATGAAGGCACCACAACAGATAAACAAGAGAAAATGGGCGTTTAGGGTGAGATTTGTTTTCTTTTGTTTTGCATTTGGCCGAAAATGGGTGAGAAAGGTGAGATTTTTGTTTTTTGGGTCCTCTGTATTGGTGTTTAGGGGAAAGTTTTAGTTTTCTCTACGGGGGCTGCTCGGCAAAAATGGGTGAAAGGGAGAGAAATTTTCGTGGGTTTCTCTAGTTTTCAGTTGGGGGTCAGAATGGGATCAAAGTTTCACAGAGTGTGATTGATAATCAGGAATTTTGTCAGTCGAATTGGGTGTATTTGTTTTCATTTAAAGTGGTGAATATCATAATTTTTGTTGGAAATCTACGTTGTTCTTCTTAAGTTGCTTCTTATAATTCAAGAACTCTAGCTGTATTTTGATTTGGATATTTGCATTATTTTGTTCTTAATCCTTTCTTAACTTAGTATCGTAGGATTCTTATATTTGCATGGCTTCATTTTCTGATTTTCCTTAAATTTTCCACTTGGTTTCTATCTAGGAATGAATATGATGAATGCATTAATTAAGCAGTTATACACTCTGATAAAGACAATGATGATCTAGATAATTTATCACTTGAAGCAATCATCTTTGATGTCCTTTTAAGAATTTTGGATGCAGAGGGACTCTTTCTTTGCATTGTGAGGGTCATATCCCCTTGCACCATTTTTTTTTTCTTTTGTCACAATGATGTCCTTTCTTGTTTATCCCTATTTTAATGTTTCATTTTATTGATAAACAAGGAAAAATAAGAGGGCATCTTGATTTGGATTCAAAACTTGGTTTTCTCTTCTTCTATTTCATGGTTTTATGGTTCTTTAACTTCTGAAAGGCTCAGGGGCAAATGAGTGAATCTTTAAAGTTTGTGGTGATGGAGTTTTAGGTTGCTTTTCTGCATTTTTTTTTTTTTTTTAAATGACTTGTGGCTGATACAAGCACCAAATAAACATCAAGTGAAAAATGAAGATTTCCTTCTTGATTTCTTCATATCAGTTAGCTAGCAGTGACATGACATTGTTGCCAAGAAGGTCACTTGCTGCATCTTAAATAAGTAGGTGAATTGGATTGTGTCACTGAAGCCAATGGCAATTTTACTTCTGGGTTTGAAGCCGGTGCAATTTTTTGTAGGCTCAGTCTGAATATTCTTAGAATTAGGGAACATTACCATACACTTTTTCAATTGACTGAACCGGCTTTAGTCTCATTATTTAGAGTTTGCACATGACACTGAGCTATAATTATTTATGTCAATTATGATATTCCCCAAGTTCTTAGTTTGGAGACTTCGGTTTTACTATATGTAGGATAAGCAGATGAGAGTGATACTGCAAAACCTTCTGCGGATAATGAGGATAGAAATGGTCCTTTCTTGCGCTCCTATTCTGATGCTATGAATGAAGAGTTGAAGACCACCTCCCTCACAAAAAGTTTTGTTTGTGGATGCAGGGAAAATCAAATGGCACAAAAGATATGGAGGAGGATTTCAGTCCTGTGGATGTGAACCTTGTAAAGAGCTTTCTTGATTCCTTTTCTTCCCAGTCCTGCTTCCAATTTGCTTGGACTCATGGGTGTACAGCTCCCACGCTATGACAAGAAGAGCGAATGATTCTCTCTCTTGTGCAGTTTTGCATTTTGTTTTCGGTTTAGTTGAGTGGTTTCAGGTGTAATTTTTTGAAGAGAAATATGCTTCTTGGTTGAGGCATCATGTGTATTTCTTAGAATTTTAATTCCTAAACTTAGTAAGCATTTGGCTCAAATCATTCCCATGACTTGGTAATTTTGATGGCACTTTCTTATTTGATTTGTCAATTAACTTGGTAGTTGTTAATACTCTTGGCCATGAATCCTTTTCTTTTTTCCAAAAACCCATAACTGTTAAAGTAAGGAAGAACAAAATCAAAAATAAAATCAAAAAGTGAAAAAGCTAAGTCAATTGTCAATTAACTAGGTAGTTCTTAGTACTCTTGGCCATGAATCTTTTTTCTTTTTTTTCTTTTTTTCAGAAAACCATAACTATTAAGTAAAAGGAACAAAACAAAAAATAAAATCAAAGAGTGAAAAAGCTAAGTCAATGTGTATCGGTCTTATCTTTGCACAAAATTGTTCAAGAAATTTTAATTGTGTTTGTATAATTACTCAACCCAAAATGTTTGATCATAATTACATCAAAATGCATCCACATTGAAACAAGTATATACAATGAGTGTCATCCAATCCTAATATATAAAAGCATATACATTAGCTGCATTTCAAAGTGCCTTGATCCACCACAAAGCTTACACCTCTCAGGCTCTCCTTAAATATCTGTTGTAGCCAAAAGTGACTTCCAACTATTCACTTTTTGTGTGAATGTGTCCTACAAAGAAGATAATTGTCAAGTATCCAAGTATTAGAAAACATATTAGATTAATAGAGCAAATTGCATAGACATTGTACAAGAGTGAATAGAAGGCATTTGGCAGTAGAATCAAAATGGCCTGGAAGGAGCACAACCTAGAAGAAATATGCAGACGAAATTGACATTGTTTTTTAGGGAGCAACTGTAGATTGATCAACTTGATACAACATAGCTCTCAGAAAAGAAAAAAAAAAAAAATTGTAAGCCAGATGCATACTGAATTCCCTTCAACTCGAGCCATAATTCATTTTCATGATTTTAATCTTTTCATATCAGAAATTATGAGTTAGGGTGATATGTAATTTGCATAAGATAACACCAAAACTCACTTTCTTTCTTTTTCTGAATCTCCTCAGCATAGTTAGTGGCTTTTTAATTTAACAGCACCCTTAACTTTTCCTGAAGAAGGTTTATACTTTAAAAATTAATCATACTGCTATTAAAGCTATGAGCAAGAATGGACTACTATAAGCAAGAATGGTAAAATTGAGCAAAGCATAGAAAATATCAGGTTAAATGTGAAACAAGAATACTGATGTTTCAGTTTCAAACTGGAACAGGACATTCAGGAAGATTCACATTATTAACATACTGAACAACATCTTGCTCATGCCTCCACCATTCACTAAATCATTAAAAGGGGTGCAACAATTCCAAAAACCAAAGTAGCAAAAAATTCTTTTGATTACTCCTATCAATCCAAACTAATTAGCCCACTGCCTGGGAGATTATGATCTCAAAAGAGGCTCTATATGCAAAATATTCCATATAATTATACTTAGCATCCAAAGGCTACTCTTAATTAATGCTAAAGGTTATAAGATACACTTTGTGGTGCTAAACAAAAATCATCAAACATATATGAGAAAAATGTCACGGCTCTGTTACAAAAAATAGTATGCATGTAGAATTGAACATATATGTAGTTATCCTACAGGGCAAACTGAAAATGCTCAGCGTCCTGAACTTTCTCCAAAGCAACACACAAAATAGCTTCAATCTCTCTCTCAGTAACAAAGCAACAAAAATCCATTATAAATTAACAAAATCCCCAACCTCAGTTTTAGGCCAGCACCCACAAGTCGTTGTCAGAAACTGACACTATAGCATTCAAATCAGAATCCTTTCAATTGATAGCCTAATGACTAGAACTGATTTCTTTGTCATTTACCAACAATCAAGCTGCCCATTGAAGCAAAATCAAGCTTGAAAGGAAAAATGAAAAGGGAATAGGCCCGTTGAACATTCAATCTACAATTCCATTTTTCCAATTGGTTGAACCTTTTTTCTGTTTAATTCCATCCTCACAGTAACGAATTTTTTTGAATAAGATTAAAGGCTTAAAGTTTTGAGAGGGTAAGAGATTGCAGAAAATTGTAGATTTTTACAGATTCGTTTTTTCTGCAAATGAAATGGATTAAATTTAAACACCATCAATGTGACAACTTTATCTACAACAACAAAACCAAGCACAATTCGGTTCAGACATTTTGTCGAACACCCGACGAGCATCTTCAAGAACCAAAAAAAGACAACAAAAATTTATCAAAACAAAACCAAGGAGTGACCGGCCGTTGAGAGAGATAAAAAAAAAAACATAACAACAACCCACAGTGGCCGACCGTGGAGAGAGAGAGAGAGAGAGAGAGAGAGAGAGAGAGAGAGAGAGAGATACCGTAGAGAGAGAATACCGTAGTCGGGTCGGCGCTCCCGGTCGGCGGTGGAACTACGGTGGGCGGTGCTCCGATAGGTGGCGGTCGGTGGGTCTGCAACGAGAGAGAGAGAGAGAGAGAGAGAGAGAGAGAGAAATTGTAAAGACCAAGAAAATAAATAAGGAGTTTAATAATTAATAAATTATATTTATTAAATAGACTAGACTAATAATTATATTCTAATTGATAATGTTTATATTATAGAAATAAAATATAACGAAGTTAGAATAATAAATAATAATAATAATAAGTTTAGTGTGGTGAAATCACACTTAAGGATTTAATTAAGAAAGGTGAAGAGACAAAGGTAAAGAAATTATTTAATTGGGTAGTGAACTAAGGTTAAGCAAAGTGATTTTATCATTTTATCATGGGCTTGTGTGACTTATAAATGGTAGCCCAAGTGAACTTAATAGGCCCAAGTGAAGCTAAATATTTAAGGCTTCTTTCTTTCTCACTTATGCTAGAAGGACACTTTTGTAAACACACATTCTCACCTTATCCTCTCAAATTTCCAGCACACTCCCCCCCCCCCCACCCCCCCACACACGTGACCCTCTTCCATTTCCTTTTCCTTTTCCTTTCATTTCTTCCTCTCTCCCTCTCACGCACAACACGTAATAGCCCTCCCCATTTCTCTCTTCCTCCACCCTTCATCACACACACACACACACACGTTGAGTGGGAGAGATCAAAATTGAGAGACAGACCGAAACTGAGAGAGATGCAGAGAGAGACGTCCAAAGAAGAGGAGAAATGGATTTTCGGCCATGGGTCTTTATAAGGTAAAATCTCTAGTTTTCTTTACACTTTCATGTTACCCATTGTGTATGGAGCACGAAAATTATGTGGGTCCTTAGAGATTTTCACTTAGGTCCAAATTTAGGATAAAATGGAGTTGGGTTTGTTTTGATTAAACCATTTGATGGGTATTGTTGTTTTAGAATGGGTTTCGGTTTTGTGAAGATTATAGTTGATTTTTTGAATGGTTTATTAAGGGATTTATTCCATGGAAGCTATAAGTGTAAGGTTTGAAGCTTTCTTTGTGATTTCACTATACCCATTAATTTTAGAACTAAGAAACCTTGTATTTTTGTTATAATCTTGATGAGGTTCGAAATTAGGGTCTTTGTTTAGAAATTTTGGGGTTTCCATGATGTACTTTCCGAATGAGTGTTCTAGGAGTTTGATTTTTAGGATTTTGATATTTGTTGTTTTGGCTTCCAATGGAGGATGTGTATTTGAATAAATTGGTAAGTTATTGCATTAAATGACCGAATTTGGTAGGAGGATATTAATTATTGTGGTAATGGTAATTGTTATTGAATCATGTTTATGAGTTTGAGTTGATGGTTATTTTGCCTATGACGGAGATTGTGTTCAATTGGATTTATGCTATGTTTCATGAGTGTAGATTTAGTGTAAAAGTTAGTTTCAATATTTTAGGATGAATTGTTAATAGTTGGTTGGAGAATATAGTTGTTAATTGTCATTGATGATTGTTATAGGATTTAGGTGGAAAGTGTTTCCAATTAAGAGAAGTTGATCTTTGTTATGTAAATGAAGGATCTTGCTTGTGCTTTGGTGAATAGCTATGAATATGGAAGGTAGATTGTGGTTTACGGAATAAGGTTGTAATTGATTTTAAGTTGTTTATTTAAGAGATTAACTCTATGTGTTGAATTCATCGATATCCGTTGGTTTGAGACTTTATTGTGATGTTAGAGAATAAGTTTAATGTTTATGAGAGCTTATGTTAGTTAAAATTCTAATTTGGGTAATTGTTGACATTGATGTTAAACAGTTGAATTTATTTGGATTGGTTAAGTGTGGGTGTTAGCCGTAAGAGTTGAAATAGCCGAACTTGTCATATGTGAATTAGGTGGCTGATTTAAGGGTTGAGTTCAATATGATATTACTTCTATGGAGCATTGTGGTGTTGAAATAGGGTAGCAATTTATCTAAGGGAATTGTGTTAGATTATGTAGTAAAATTCTAGTCTTTGTGGAAATTGTTGAGAGTTGGTTTTCATAGTGAAATTGATGAGTATGCATTGGGCTTTAGTGAAAATTGAATAATGAAGCATAATGAATTTTGAAAATAAATGGTGGTTTAATGATGATAATCGCTATGAGATTTTGGGTAGAAGATATGGGGTTATTCCCACTTGAGAGAGAAGTTGGTCTTGATATGTAAATAAGGATTTTTATTATGTGTTAGATAAAGTTGAATGGATTAAAGTTAGATTCCTTAATATGTTTCATTGGAGTTTAAAGAAAAGGAATGGTCAATTAGTGTTTAAGTCCTCGCCTTGGTATTAAATGAGAAATAAGATTAAGAGTAAAGTGTGGATGATAATAATTGAAAATGGAAATGTCATGTGATTTATAGTTTAATCCAATTAGGTCCATAACTTATTAAATTAATTAAGTTCTATAACCTAAACCATTTGAATAGTTCGGAACTAGTAAGAGCAAAAGTATAAAATGGAATGGTTAAAATGAGAATGTCGTAGAATCGTAAATAGTTTAAAATAACATTAACACAACAAATATAAGTTGGTAATAATAATAGTAGGTGAACAAAATAGTAAATATTTAGGGTTAATAAACATGATAAAAAGAAATTGAGAAATAATGATAGTCTAATAATAGTTTAGGTACTTAGCTAGACTTAGAAGCGAGTGACACGACGTGTGGGCACGCGGGTGGTTTTAGTGTCATAGAATGAGTCCCATAGCATATAGTCTAACGTTGTAATGTTTGCAGGATAGTGTCCGGATTGGAGACTTCAATTGATTCTCCATTGTAGAGTCAAAGTGACTAGAATCCGAGGGGATGTTCAAGTCAAGAGTTTAATGCAGTCAGGTGATATTTTACTCACTGAGAAACTGTTATTTTTATATATTATAGAATTGCAAAATATATGTTGTTTTATAAATCCGAACCAACTGTATTTTGAATATATCTATTTTGTTTGATTTGAATACTTTAGAGTATGTTCAAAAATATCAAAGATAGTTTCAGAGTATAGTATAGTGAGTTGCATGTTTTGGGATGAAATAGTAAAATGTTTAGCAAAGTATCATTTATCAGCATGATACAGTAAGACAATATTTACTAGTCAAGCAAAGAGCATAGTGCATGTAGCATAGAGCATAAAGCATACAGTAACCCAGTAGTAACTCAACAGTAGCCCAGTAACAGCTCAGTTCAGCAGTACATCAGCAGCACATCAGCATGCATAGCATACATAGCATGATTTAAATTATGTGATGTTTTCATGATATAGAATATTGTAGTTTTTATGCTAGACGTATTAGTATGCCTAAGAGTTTTAATGGCAAAAGAGCTTATGTATACTGCTATCGTCTAATTGCATAATTTTAGAACATTGAGCTTAGAGGTACAAGAGTATTGTCATGGTTCGGTATGAGTAATACAGCGTCCTAGGAGTAGGTAGATGGATTGTCATGGCCCATCAGTACGAAGTGCTTGGATATCAGAGTTTTACTTTAATAGCCGCATGGACAACTATGTGCCTTGACATGAAGTTGTAATGTCCTAGAATTCGGTGTAAACCATATTCGAAAAATGGTAGTAAGCTCGTACTAAAGAGCAAGATGGCATGTTTTAAGCTTAGTGTACTTTGATGTGACACTATTGGTTGGGATATCAGTGTGGCTTGAGAGTAGGTAGATGGATTGTCGAGGTACATCATTAAGAAGTGCTTGGATATCAGAGTCTTACTCTAGTAACCGCATGGACAGCTATGTGGTTTGACATGAAGTTGTAATGCCCTGAGGCACGGTGATATCACAGTTAATAACGCTAGCGCTTTGTGCATTTGAACTACCAACATAAAAATATTATTGTAGATGGGTGTGTACGTGGTTGCCTCCAAGCCAATGGAACTCCTACGTACGAGTCCAACTACATAGTATGTTTTAAATGTTTTCTGATAGTCGGTGTTTGCTATATCAACTATGGGGTTTTTCAAACAAAATTTTATATATTAGTAGCTGTTATAGTGTACGCGAGACTAAAAAAAAAAGTTGGTTCTTTGCGAAAACTCAGTTAGTTTAATATCACTGAGGTCTCAGTATTATGTACTAAGGCGGTGAACTCATCATTTCACCTATATAGATATGGCAAACCCCCACAACCGTATAGATGATGTCCCTTTGGCTGCAGATACACGGGTTGTAGTTGATGGGGTTGTAGACGTGCATTTGGGATATTATGACCGAAGCTCGCCACGATGGTCGTAATTGCGGGACCATGGGCGTCCACAGTTTTATAGGTTTTGTTATGGCTTGTGACGCCTGTGTCACTTTATATTGTATAAGCCATTTATGTTATGTATTTATATTGAGGAAAGACTTAAACACATAGATGATAAATGACTCTTGTTGCTAATAACTTATAATAGATGTTTAAGATGTGATTTCCGCTATTAAGTTTATGTTTTCCGCTGCATAGTAGTTAGATGTTGTACTCTGTTTTACCAGGTACATGTTATGGGGCATGTACCATATGTTGGCTTTGCGACACATCGTCGTGCCACTGTGAGGATCCATTTGCATTTTAAAGAGATTAATGTTTAAGCAAACGATTTGTATAAAAAAAAAAAAAATGGGTCGTTACAAAAATGGGTCGCGGGTCGAGTTTTTTGGTCTGAGAGGGGAGGGCCGGACGGTGTCGGCCGTTTGGTGGGGGAGTCGGAAGGTAGGGGAGGGGGGCGGTGATCAGCGCCGAGAATGGGGAGATATGGAGGGAAACTGAAAATTGGGAGAAATGGGGGGTAATGTCTAGAAGCCTCGTTTCCATTTCTCCTGTCTCCGTATTTCTCTTTCCCAAATGATTTTATTTTTTTAATAAATTGGCAGTGCCATGCTGGAAAGGGATGGACATTGGACGGAAGAAAGTCTCATGTTTATCATTTCTCCTAAAAAAAAGAGCAGCACCGAACCCTAGGATTGAGCTGGCCTATTTATATTGTCTTCTTTTCTCTTGTAAAGAACGCATAGAAAATAAAATAATGACTTCTAAACAATCAAGTGTGTGTTTGTGTACAATAAACTATCTTAAATGCGTAATTTAAAAGAGACAAGATATTTGTTGACGAAGTGAAAACTCTGTGAAGAGAAAAATCACTCCGGGGCAGCCAAACCCAGGAACTCCACTATCCAAAAATAAAGCTAGTTACAAGACACTCGTACTCATATACCCTTATGCAGTAGTCATACATTTAACTCTGACACAAAGCCTATCGTGAACACTTCCCAACCAGATCTCCTACCTGAAAGGGTTTTTTATAGATTCCTTTACCTTAGGGCCGACCCCTAAGATAGACTTCACACAAACTATTGAGCACACACCGACAACGGCTTGAGAGCTAACTAATCTTCGATTCTCCCTAAACACTCTCTCAAAGCTAAGAGAATTCAATACCGAATTCTATACAATTAACAAGCCTAGGTGTAATACCCCGTATTTTAAGATATTGAATAAAATATCTTAAAATATGATTTATGATCTAATAATGACGTAAAAGAATAAATATGAATATTTATGAAAATAAATATTCATTTATTAAGAAGCATTTATAGTTTGAGTTTAATAAAAGTTCAAACGGACCTTAAACTTTGGAATATTTGAAACAGGGTCAAACAAACTTCGTTTTGGTTGATTCAAAAGCCAGAACGCTCATCTCGAAGTCTTTTAGCTACCCTCCAAATTTCATAACTTTTGGATTCTATTTAGTACCAGAAAACATCCGCGAGAAATTATACCTCTGAATAGGACGAAAATTAATATATAATCTTGTAGGCCCATTTTATTACCACATGATCAAATCAGCCCAGCCCATGACAGCCCAGCTCGCACATGTAAGCCCAGTTCACACATACACACAGCTTCGTTAGTTACAGGAAAAAAGCAAACTAAGTTTCTAAAGGTAGAAACTAACTCCCATTTAGATATAGATAAGAGATATTAAGATTCTTATCTTATAATCATTGTTGAAACACCTGTGTATCATCTATCCGTAGATTGTTTTTGTGTTGGGTTGATCTTCACCGTTCGGGTCTCCTATAAAAGGAAGCTTGGAGATGGGTCTTCCTCACACCAAGCTGAAAGCTTCTTCCTCTTGTCGAGACTCTCTCCATTTTTAGTGTAGTGCAGAAATCAGAAAAAAAAAAAAAAAAAAAAAAAAAAAAAAAAAAAAAGCTCTCTCTTCTCTCTTTCTGCTTCTCTCTGTTGGCACAGCAAGCAGTAAGAGCACCCCAAAGAACCCATCCTCTTCTTTGTATACAGCAGGAAACCAGAAACTCTTCATCTTCTATGTTTCTCTTCCAACCCGCAGCAACTCTCTCCTTCCTTCTTCTTTCTTCTCTGTTCTCCTTCTTTCCCGTTCTTCCCTTTACTCTCTCTTGCCGAGAGACACAGGGAGACTGAACGAGAGAGTGAGAGACCGTGAGATGGAGAGAAGAAACTGAGTAGGAGACCCAGAAACCTTCCCCCTCCTTCAATCGGTGAAGAAACCAAAACAGAGCAACAACTCATTCCTTCTTAAAGCTGCAGAAAAATCTTCAAAGAAAAATCAAACCTCTTGCTCTCTCTCTCACCGTAAGTCTCTCCCTTTAGTCCTTTGTTTTTCTTCCCCTGCGTGTGTGCGTGTAAGAAAACAAAGTAAAGAAATGAGATAAGGAAGAAAAAATGAGGCTCTAGAACCATGTGTGTGTGTGTGTGTTCGGTGGGTTAAAAAGAGAAGAAGAAAAGGAACAAAAAGGATAATAAAAGCATGAAGTGTGTAGAAAAAGACAAAAGGAAATAGAAGCTCTCTTTCTCACTGTGTATAATCTCTCCCAACCGGGTATCTATACAAAATATATAATCTAGTGATATATTTGGTAAGTTATTTATAAGGTTTTGTTTTAATGTTTTATAAGTGTCGTTAAAGAAATCTAACGTTATAAGTTGTATTTTAGACGAGCCTTTTCAAGTGGCACAAATGATTTATAAATCACACTGTTATAATTCGAGTAAAAAATCACTATTTTACGAAAGCGTTGTTACGCCGTCCAAATATTTTAAAGTATTTTAGGTGTTATTAATACTAGTGCTGTTATTCTGCCCGGATTTTATAAGAATAAAATAAGGTTTTTATGTTTATTTGATATAAAAATAAATATGTATGATTTTTAATGTTAAAGCTTTTATAATGCCATTTTAACTAAAATTGGTGTTTTTGTCATTATCTATAAATGATGTTATAATGCCCACATGAAATATGTGGCATTATAATTAATCAATTTTATATGTCGTGGTAATGTTCAAGCGAAAATAGGAGATAATATTTAAATAGGATTAAAATGTATATTTAGTGAATTATGCTAATTTACTATTGTCTGTATTAAATTATATTGCAGTGATTATATCTGTAAACATTTCTTGAAGCCAGAAGAATTGCTGTGAGTATTTCTTACTCAATGAGGATGATACGTGTTGTGGTTTTTGATTATGTGTTGAAGTCTTCTTTATTTAATTGTATGCATATGGTTTGACATTTTATATGTTTAACATGCTCTGGTTGGAATTATGTATATGATGTTTGCATAATCTGAGTTATAAATGGGTTAATAAAAAGACTGGAGGTTTAGGTACCAAGGCGTCAGTGATTGAGGAGACCAACGGATGAACTGAGGTTTACAAACCAAGGCATCAAGTAATTGACTAGACTAGCGGGTAAACCGAAGTTTAGGTACCAAGACATCAATTCACTGATAAGACCAACGGATAAACCAAAAGTTGAAGGATTAATAACAATGCGGGTGAGCATAGGCCACCAGAAGGAGCATAGGCCCCTGAGAGATTTAATGAAGCATAGGCTTCTATTAGTAATCATTGAGCATAGGCTCATAATGAAAGAAGCATAGGCTTCAATCTAACGGAGCATAGGCTCATAATAAGCAAAGCATAGGCTTCAAATTGATGGAACATAGGTTCAATTAAGGTTAAAGTAAGAAGTATACAAGGTTGTGCATGTATTTATATAACTGTCATCATTTGATTGCTTAGTGTACTTTTAAATAATGCAGTATTTCACTGTGGTCAAGGACTGTTGACTCACTTGACTACAGCATGAGATTGTGGTGATAACTGCAATCTCATGCGAGTTTTTGCAGGGTGGATCAAAGGTCAAGACTATTGGAATAATTATTTTTATATGAAATATTTGTTATGTTGGAGAAGACAATAATTATATATTTATTAAGTGCCGCATGTGGCACATATGTTATTATTTTGGATGTAATTATTATATCAGAACAAAAGGTTATTATTTTTATATATTGAGATTATCTAGTCAGCTCTGATGTGTCATTGTTAAAGAAAAATTATATTCCGCTGCTAATTTATAACTCTGATGAGTTAGTAATGTCACGTGGAAATCGAAAAATTTTCACTTACGGTTTTTGTAAAAGCGGGGCGTTACACTAGGGCCCTCTATTTATAGTCTTACAGAAAACCTAAAACTGCTAAGATTCGGACTCTGGCGCTGTCGAGCGTCCGGACGGAAGTTAGCCACGTCCGGACGGTCTTCTGCGATATGCCTTTCAGAAACAGCGCAATTCTATCTTTATCAGGTCCACGTCCGGACAGCTTGGCCGAGCATCCGGACGGTCTTCGCTATAACTCCTTTCTGGGTTCGAATGGAACACTAGAATATTCTGAAATGTCGGGCAGCGTCCGAACGTGATGCCACGTCGTCTGGACAACTTGCAGAGACTTCCCAAACAGTGTCGACTTCTGAAATCCAACTCCGTGTTGAATACTGATTGACCTAGCCATCCGGACGGTGTTGCTCTGTCATCCTGACGTCTTCAAAGCAGACTGCTAGACATTATGGGGAGTTCGGACTCCTTCAAAGGCCCGTCTGGACGATTGCACAGGAACCGGCTGTTTTGACTTGAAAATTGCATGGAATCTTCAAGGACATCTTCTTAGAAACTTGTGACCATACACATGGTATGAAATGAGACATTGTCCATTTTACTTGAAGACTCTGAATAAAACCGATAATCCTGATAAAAAGCAACCATTACATAAAGTGTTTTTCTCAACTAGAATGTTGCCAATATAAAATACTAACAAACTCCTCATTTGGCCATTCTGGGACAAAAAACACTTGACCGGTTTGGAAATACATTCCCGGTCCAAAACAAAAAATACTCCCCATTTTTGTCTCAAAAGGACAAAGGGTAAGCAAAGTATTCTTGAAAACCACAATTACTAAAATTCAAAACAACAAGAATAATAGTAAAGTGTCTCATTAAAAGCTCAAATCAACATAAGAGAAAACCAAAACCTCAAGATATCACATTTCCTGAATTTGAGCCACTTCGGCTTCTTGCTCCTGAAGTCTCCCCCATAGACTGAAAATTTTCAGTCACTTGAGTCTTCTAGCCTGAAACTGATCATTCGGAGAAAGAAATCCTCTAGACAAGTGGTCTACAAGATGATAAAGAAGATTCACCACTGAATATCTAGCTGGCGCAGATCTAGAGGAAAAGGTTACGGAAGACTCTGTATGAGCAGGGGGAATGAGCTCATCTAAAATTTGAGATCTCTGGAACATATGATTTCAACACTGGTCTGTTTTTCAAAAAGCCCTTTGTTTGACACTATGCAAGAAGCCGCTGGACAACTATTCCTGAAAATATTTAAACAGAAATTTATCCAAAAATAACACCACAACGAAACCAAATGAAAATAAATATTAGATCCTGTTAGTTTCAAACAGAATGTGGTATTATGATGGCTATCAATTGGATGCATAAAGAAATAGAAAAGTAGATATAGCAATTCAAAAGGCACAGATTAGTAATATCCATCCAGTATAAAGACAGAAAAAGATATTCATGCACAATCTCTCAAATCATAATCAATTAAAGATTCCAATATTCTAAAAAGAACCAAAGCTTAAGAGAATAAGAAAAGTCAAAGAAAATACATGGGAATGAGAAAAGATGTGCAGAGAATGCCAAAATCTCGGGATCAGTCCGAGAGAAAACACACATAACACAACATGATAGAACATGCAAAAAGTAGTGTTTGTGTTTGGCAGAGAAAACAAAAAGCTTGCGTCCGGATGTGGTACATACTCATCCGGATGGCATGCTGTCAGATAAGAGATCGACAGAGCCGAGTACGTTCGGACGCAAGAACATGTCCGTCCAGACGCTTCACACTAAAAGCTAAAAAACAGAGGGAAATATGTAGAAAAAAATTTCCTAACGTTAGCTTCAGAACACGCATGTATAAATAACTGATAAAACAGTAAAATAGAATTTCAAAAATATACCAAGATATAATTGAGAGTTAAGAGTCAATAAGCACAAAAATTTCCCTGTACATAGAAATTTTTCAATAGTAAACTTAACTCATGCAATACGTGTGTGTGAAAGCTTTCTCAATAAAGTTTGAAGTTTACTGATATGACTTAAAGCAACCAAATTTTCTAAATAAGAGAGAAAATCAATGTTAGATCAGTCAAAAGTCAAACCTTATTTTACTAAGGCCTAGCCACCCTCATCTGATACACTCCCCCTAAGCTATAACACTTTTCTTTTACTTCGTCCTTTAGTGACCGTCTATTTCCGCAATGATTTGGTCACTAACTGTTTCTATAGGGACAAGTTCAAGAACAGATTTATAGCACAAAAACAGTGGATCTTTTTATTTATCCATATTTATTCAGTTTTGAATTATTTTTATCACTTGGTGCTGCAACTTAAAAAGAATGCCAGAATTTATGAGTTCTAGGTTCAACTAGCGAGTTGGTCAATTTGACCATCTTAGCAAAACAAATTTCTCTCATTAGAATTTCTAAAAGCTAAAAGTCAGAGAAAAAAAATGTACCTTAGGGGAGCTTAGGATAGTGCACAATTTTTCATCGCATGAGAAAAGCAACTATCTAGTATTAAGATGCACATGAAAATTTAGCAGATATCAAACATAAACTCTCAATCATATATAAACATATGCAATTAATGCACAGTGAACTGAGATATTAGGCAAAAACACATACAATATCTGAAAAACTATATAAAAAAAATAAAATTCTGCATCTTCTCCCCCAATTTTTTTTTTTTTTTTTTTGTTGAAAACAATAAAATAGAAAAACAACAAGGACATGCTTATGGAAAAGGAAATAATATCTAGTCCTAGCATGTAAGGTAAAATCAAACTTGTCCTCAGGAAAAGAGGTTTAGAAATACCAAGACAGAAAAATAGCTACCCGACGTGCTTTAACTGTTATCCCAAAAAAAAAAAAAAAACTGCAGAAATTTCTCAAGACAACAAGAGAAAATATGGGGATAGAATAAATGATTCTTCAAATAGAATGCAAGGCACGAATATGATATGACATGATAAACTATGCAATGCAAAATATACCTGACATGCACTAGGATTTATGAACCAAAATCCTAGGCATGGTAAGACTTCACCTCTACTGGGTGAGTCCACTCCCCCTCAAGGGGTGAATGGTCTCATCATTTTTGACCCATACATGCTTGACCCGTAGCGGTGGTTTGCAAGTCTTGTTCATGTTGTCCATTCTTCTTAGCATACATTGCATTAGGCTCAGCAACCATTTATAGCCATGGTTGCTAATGGGCTTTTGTAGCTTTCTCTTATAGTGCCTTGATTTGTTCTTCTTTGATTTGCCACTTTGATTGGCAAGAACCAACTTCAGCTGTCGTTACTGATGCCGTGGAGCCTGGAATGCAGTTGGAGGAAGAGTGCCTGATGTAGCTCTTGTTTGCAGCTCCTTTTGAACCTTCGACTTCTAAGCCTGAAGATGAGGACATTTGGGTCAAATGTGGCCGGTGATGCCGCAGTGATGACAGGTGGGTAGGCTTCTTTTGTTGGAATGCTACTTGACTTTCTCTGAAGAAATATGATTAGCATTCTTACAATCAATATTGCCCTTACCTTTTATATGTCTCCTATGCGGAGGGACATATTTTGATGAGGAAGAATCTTCAACTTCACTTTTCCTCAGAGCATCCTGCTTAATCCAAGGCCTGTAGGATTTCAACAAATAACAATTTGGCCTAATATGACCAATCTTCCCACAATTATGGCACTTAGGAATAAACTTACCTTGTATTCCTGATTCCTTGGAGCTAGGCATCACATGATTAGTTAAGCAAGAATTATCTAAACAAGTTGTATCTTCTATCACATGCTTAATATCAATAGAATCTAATTCAGAATCAGAAGCATGTGAAGTAGAAGTACTTAAATCATTAACAATTAAATCAGGCTTGTTAGAAATATTTGTATGAATACAAAACATGCTTTTCAAATTATTACTAGAGAATTTTTCCAAGAGATCCTCTGATTCTTCTAATTTATTCTTTAGTGCATCAACAGTATCACAAAGCATGGTATTCTCAGATTTCAAAAAGTCAATTAAAACATGTGATTCAGATAATTGTAAAATCAAATACTCTTTTTCTTGCTTAATCTTCTTAAGTTCTTTATTGGATTTCTTAAAGAGTTTACTTATTAACAAGGTATCTTTAGAGAATCATAAAAATCATCTTCAGAGAACTCAGAAAAATTTATGTTAAAAAAAGTCATGGATCACACTTAGGAAATAAATCCAAACACAAGTGAACCTCGCTTTGATACCAATTGAAAAATAAAATAATGACTTCTAAATAACCAAGTGTGTGTTTGTGTGCAACAAAATATCTTAAATGCGGAATTTAAAAGAGACAAGATATTTGTTGAAAAAGGGAAATTCTGTGAAGAGAAAAACCACTTCGGGGCAGCCAAACCCAGGAACTCCACTATCCAAAAACAAAGCTAGTTACAAGACCCTCGTACTCACATACCCTTATGCAGTAGTCATACCTTTAACTCTGACACGAAGCCTATCGTGAACGCTTTTCAACAAGATCTCCTACCTGAAGGGGTTTTTTATGGATTCGTTTACCTTAAGGCCGACCCCTAAGATAGACTTCATACGAATTGTTGAGCACACACCGGCAACGGCTTGAGAGCTAGCGGATCTTCGATTCTCCCTAAACACCCTCTCAAAGCTAAGAGAATTCAATACCGAATTCTGTACAATTGACAAGCCTAGGGCCCTCTATTTATTGGCTTACAGAAAACCTAAAACTGCTGAGATTCAGACTCTGGCTGTCGAGCGTCCGGATGGAAGTTAGCCACGTCTAGACGGTCTTCTGCGATATGTCTTTCAGAAACAGCACAATTCTATCTTTATCAGGTCCACATCCGGACGGCTTGGCCAAGCATCCGAACAGTCTTCGCTATAACTCTTTTCTGCGTTCAAATGGAACACTAGAATATTCTGAAATGCTGGATAGCGTCCGAATGTGTTGCCACGTCATCCGAACGACTTGCAAAGACTTCCCAAACAGTGTCGACTTCTAAAATCCAACTCCGTGTTGAATACTGATTGACCTAGCTGTCCGGACGGTATTACTCTGTCGTCCGGACGTCTTCAAAGCAAACTGCTAGACACTGCGGGGCGTCCAGATGCCTTCAATGTCCCGTTCAGACGATTGCACAGGAACTGACTGTTCTGACTTGGAAATTGCATGGAATCTTCATGTACATCTTCTTAAAAACTTGTGACCATATACATGGCATGAAATGAGACACTGTCCATATTACTTTAAGACTCTGAATAGAACCGATAATCCTGTTAAAAAGCAACCGTTACATAAAGTGTTTTTGTCAACCAGAATGTTGCCAATATAAAATACTAACAATGCACAAGCCAAGTCTTTTTCATCAACAATTTTCTTCTTGCAACAATTTTCATCAACAAGTCCTTATGCAATTTCGATATTTATCAAAATATTGTTCAAGTCCAATATTCAATTAAATGATTTATGTCTTTTGATCGAATGATTATTTATTAAAAGTTGGATATTCAATGTATTTCAACCGATGAATACATCGAATGATTTGGTTGAAAGATGATATCCATTATGATTTGTTTGTCAAAACGAATACATTGGATGATTTGATTTCAATTGAGTATTCGTTATGATTTGTTATTGCATTGGATTCATTGAATGATTTAACATAATTTTTACGGAACCTTGAACAATGAATATGTTTCAATTGCTTATCGGGTGTAAGAAAAAAATATAAGAATATGTTATTTGATATGGTAAGGTGGATTCGAAAACCTTAGTGCTCTTTGTTATTAATTGTTTTTTTTTTTTAAATTTAGTTTTTATTCAGTTTATAATTTTACATGATAAAACCAAAATTCGAAATTAAGTTAAAATAGAAATTAATTTTCGCAACACAATTCCCTGTGGATTCGACCTCGCACTTGCGCAACACTATATTGCAAACGATTCGTACGCTTGCGAGTTAAATAAATTTGCACATCAAGAACATTTTGAAAATACTCAAAGGAAACTTTCTGAGTTGTGT
Organism: Alnus glutinosa; assembly: GCF_958979055.1. NCBI lineage: Eukaryota > Viridiplantae > Streptophyta > Magnoliopsida > Fagales > Betulaceae > Alnus > Alnus glutinosa. Next base: position 19,194,232 of record NC_084888.1, on the reverse strand, counting down.
CCGAACGAACTTGGCAGTAAACCGTGTCTGCTGTTGTGTCTGAATAGACCAGCAGACAAGACTTCCAATAATTCCTGATGTCTTCGCTTGTCCGGACGGACCATCTTGTGTTAGGACGGGCCTTACAGAACTTCATGTTTGCGATTCCTCATGCGCATGTCCAAACAGACCACTTACGTCTCTGGACAAGCCTTGGTTAAAAATCCGTTAAATGAGTTTCAACTTATTTCTCCGAAAATTCTCTCTCTAACGCCAGCTCCTTCTCTCTCCTAGGGTTTTGATACAATACTAAAGATCATAGTATATGAAGCCTCCAATCTCAAATCCAACTCCGAAAACGTGATCCTCAAAGCAAGATCTACGTTTTCACCAATCGATTTGAGGTAAATCCGAAAATTCTCGTTTGTCTAGAGTTGGTGTAAATCTTGAGAGTTCATGTTTAATATTCCAATTTCCTTTAGGTTCTATGCATTTTGGAGCATTCCAAACAATCTCCAAGCTTTGCGTCTTACTTTGGTGAGGATTTAAGGTAAAATCCATAAACCCTAGTTTTTGTCTAAGTGGTTTAAATTGTGTTTTTGATATCTAACTCTAAGATAATCTTATAGGTTAGTATTGTTAGTTAATAGGTTGTTAAATGAAACCCTAGAAATTCTATAGGTTATCCATGAGTTTAGTTCTTGAGCAACTCAAGAGTTAAGTAGGGATTTAGAGTTAGAAATAGTGTTGGTATTAATGTGTTATGCAATGTGTTAATGCAGTGACTGTAATGTTCAAGACATTACTCGAGTATTTAAAATATAAATTAGAATAAATAAATTATTAGAGTTAGTAAAATAGCAAGAAAACTTGAATGTCTGACTCTGGAGTGACCAGATCTACAAGTGAAGCTCGTACTGTCAAGTGCATATATCCATGAGCTGGAGAGAACATGCAATTGACAATGTTCAGACATAGGACAATATCGATATATATCTACGATCTGTTGGTGAAATGATATACTGTATTATATGGTTAATTGTGATATTTTTCTCATGTTGAAAATTTGGAATCAAAGTACTTGTACTTCTTTATGGGGTTTGATAAAACGTGGGAGGGGATGAAGATTGGAGATGAAAGATTAGAAAGAGGAATACAGGAAGGGTAGGGTCTTGTCCACATATATGTGCTAATGTTGTGATTACTTGTCCGTGCATGCATAAACTGCATGTATAACTGTATTTTGTCTATCTTTTTTTGCAACTTTGCAAAATAATAATAAAAAAAAAAAAAAAAAAAAAAAAAAAAAAAAAAATTGATTAATTTCAAGTTTTCTTATATATTATTACCACTAATTATATATATTACAAAACCAGAAATTAATCTAAATATTTTTTTTTTTTTTTTTTTTTAACGAGTCGCTGCTAATAATTGCGCATTAGCAGTGGTGACTGCTAATAAGTTAGCATTAGTAGCGTCAATTTTCATTTCGGGTTTTACTGGAATAGCATTGACTCCAATTATTATTAGCGGCGATATTTGCCGCCACTGTTGTGACACTTAGTGTCGACTTTTTAAGGTCATCACTAATAATCATTAGCGTCGGATTATTAGCAACGATCTCATTAGTGGAGACTAATAACCTAATTTTTTGTAGTGAACAAAATTCTTTTATTTACAATTGTGCTGCGTCATCAAGCCTTCGTGCTGGAATGGCAGCTGGATTACTTCCCCCTTTTGGCCTAACTAACTTTGAAAGAGAATGCCAATCTGACATTGAATAACCAAGGAAGATGGAGCCCGGCAAATGATATGTTTTGAAAATTCCAAGTCGTAATTTGACTATAACGTACGACCTTTTAGACCACAACGTACAATTAACCCGTCAATTTCGGCAAAAATAGAGAAATCCATTCAATCTTGTATATGTTTTAATTTAATGTCCATATATCATGATACACACATATCACAAGAGTAAAAAAAAACTAAAAATAAAAAACAAAAAAAGGCCTACGTGTCCCGTATCATATGTAACCAACCATGCTTTGATCCACCGACACGTGCAATGTCGCTGATACGGCCATGTCCGCCTCTACTGTGACACGGTTCCCGGACACATTCCGTAAAATATGTTTAGGAAACGTAGCACCCGCATGCAACGTGTAATGCACGTTTCTTATTAGGTTCGGAAACAATAGGACTTTTGAGAAATCTACAGTCCACGTGGTCTTGTTACTCCACACTGTCCCCCTAGCTACCGTTGATTTCATAATCATGCCCCGCACATTATTTCGATCAACAATCACTTGGTCAATGTTAGTGAATGGTCCATTGGATTGGTCTAATTGAACTATTTCCACCCCAGTATAATCACCCGAGAACATATTGTCAGCAATATTCACGCCGCATACAACGCCTGCCAATGACTTCATCAAAACGAAGGCGTTTCCAAGGAAGAACGAACCGGTTATTTGGAGTTGGACCGGGTCCTCAGCTACAACACCCGTGAAATCAAAATAACTATTCACGATTCGGGTTTGGGTCAATCCGGGTGCCTTGATGTAAATTCCACTCCCACCCCATCTCGTCGCCTTGTTGTAGCAATGTATCCCGGTGAGCACGTTGGCTTGCCCCGATACCATTATTCCTATTGATGCCGAGAAAATGACCACGTCAGTGACCGCATTATCGTTGCCCATGATGTTAATTCCGATGCCGGAGAAGTTCTTTTCGCGGCTGTCACCGCCAACATTGATGTGTTGGCCGATGAAACAATTTCTAACGTAGGTTTCGTGCCCTTCTTTTATAAGTATACCGTTTGTAGTGAAATGTGAAACGTAGCAATTGTCTATAGTTGTTCTTAGTGAATTGATAATGGAAATACCTCCACCTCTAAAATTAGAGTTTATCATAAGGTCCTTGAGTGTAACGTCTTCGTACAACAAAGAAGCCGTGGATGGCCACAGCTCGATGAGATGGCGATCAGTTGGAAAATCATCTGATGCACGAAGTGATCCTCCATGAATCTGTCATGGTCATGCCATATATAGCATATCAATCCCAGTCACCAAAACACAACAAAATTAGATATTGAATTGATCGATGATCGATGATCGAGAAAAATATATATATATATTTTTTTTAAAAAAAAAAAATGGAAAAATGTTATAGGACGCCGTACCATGAAGTTACCACCGCTAGTATCAGGTAAACGTAATGGACGGCTGATCTTGTATGTCCCACCATCCAGATGAACCTCTGTTCCTCCAAGATCAGCAACACCTTCCATCAAGTGGGTATCAACTGGGGATCCGAAAGCGTCAGAAATAGCTTGCTGAAGTGCTTCTGTGCTGTCCAATCTCCCTGTCGGGTCAGCACCATAATCTGTCACGTGAATAACCCGAGATTTTGATAATACCTATATCAAAAAACGAAAGAGATGAGATATTCCATATATACATATATATAGTCGGCCTTATCATTTGATATAATTAAACTATATAACTTTTTTTTCCTTTCATTTTTTTGGTAAAAAGGAAAAGTAAAAAGCTTTTATTTACCAGTGGTATTGATGAATAGCTTTGTGGTTGAGAGACGCTATTGTGGACGATATGTGTAGTCTTGACCAAAGCCATACGCCGCATTTGATCATGATATCCACTGTCGACGCCGGGGTAAGAGCTCTCTCCGGAATCAAGAATTACATTTGTATACACAAATCCCAAAATCAGCTTCACTAACATATATTTCCTGGGCATCATAGCTTTTATCTTCATATCAGAGCAATGAAAAGTAGCATTGGATTGTCCCCCACTGGGCCACTGCCTTATATCTATCTTTCTCTTAGAACGTAATTCTGGGGAGGCATGGAAGAGCACGTTTGTACTAATGTCTTCCTCCTGGTTTGAAATTTGAATAACGGCAAAAAGAAAAGGGGAAGTTTGACTCTTAGACTTTGTAGAAGACATTTTCATATTGGACACTTCCAGACTCGGAAGCCAATAGGAGCACCGGAAACACATGAATCAGACCCTCAACAAGAATAAGGTTTGATATGAGTCCAATGGAGGCTGTGCCGGAGTTATTGGACTCCTAGTACGTACCACCATAGTTTGAAAAGGATGTTAAACGATTTGACTGCTAATCGTGAGGATGACTTTTCAAACTTGTTATTTTCTGGTGTCCAGCTCTTTCCGTGGTACTTAACCGACATTTTGCACGTTTTTATGGAATTATTAGCGCGCGCGCGCACACATATATATATATATATATTAATATGTTACATCTTTGATTCATGTTATTTCTCGTTAATAGTGTGTATATTTGGTATTCTTTCGACTTTTCAAATCCACGTACGGTTTTTAACTTGACCGACCTTTTGAACCTTCCTTGTAACTTAAGAGCATCTCTAACAGCTGATTAGTTGTCTAAATTTGGGTAATAAAGGCCCAAAAAAAACTCATATGCAACATTTCGCTTTAGTGCTTGCCTAAATCTAACAAGCACTCTATTATAGCATATTGTTGGGAAATATTTTCCTCCACAATTAATGAATGAGCCAATTGAGCTACATAGGCCCATGAGGGCGCAAGTCCCGGAAGACTTGACAGTTAAAGTTGAAGCCCATAAAGATACAACTCTACAAATGTAGCTAGTGTGGTGCTCACTGAGGATATCTCGGGATCTTCATATCCCAAAGACACCGAAAAAGATATTTGTGCCATGTTATCCCAAAGGTAGAAATGTCCTGGAAAATCATAACCGATGATATATCACTGAATCTCAATTGGTCAAGAGTGTGACGATCTTTTCTTTTCTTTTTTGTTTTTTTTGAAAGCATACAAACGGATCTTCATAATGGCACAACTATTTGTCGCTCAGCCAACATAATGTACACTTTCCATAACATGTACCTGATATTCAGAGTTACATCTAACACAACGAAATATAAATATCAATGTGCAGCAGAATACATATCAATAGCGGAATTACATCTAATACATAACTGTTATCAACAACAAGAGTCATTTACAAGTCTATCTATTTAAGGCTTATAAACACATTACACTAATTACATACCAAAATACAGGCTCAACAAATACATGTGTCACGTAGGACACGAGCCATAAATAAAACACCCAAAATGCAGACTACCCATGAGTCTGTGACTTATGACTGTCGCGATATGCTTCAATCATAGCATCTCATACGCTAGGCGGACGAGTCAATATCTATATCCGCAAAACCTGCAACCAAAGTATCAATGTCTGCACGGTTGCGGGGGTTACCGCATCGGCACAAGTAGAATTATGAGCCCACTGCCTTAGCATAAATCAATGCACTAAGACCTCAGAGGTATACTATTCACTGAGTTTTCGCAAAGAACCAACTTTTTCCTTTTTAGTCGTGAGTACACTATAACAGCCACCAATTTTATCAACTTTTGTTTAAAAACCCCCATAGCTGATATAGCAAACACCGACTAATAGAAAACATTTAAAGCATACAACGCAGCTGAGCTTATACGTAGAAGTTCCATTGTTGGAAACAACTGCATACATCCTCACCTACTATAATACTTTTGATGCAGTGAGACTTAGAAAACAATAACATTTAAATCATGCAACCATCCGATAGAAATATACATAAGTTCTTTTCCATTGAGACTCTTATGCATACTAATACGTCTAGTAAAAGTACTGTGTATATAAAACATGCAGTCATCCGATAGAAATATACATAAGCTCTTTTCCATTGAGATTCTTATGCATACTAATACATCTAGCATAAAACTACTATATATCATAACGTGAAAACAATTCAATTATCATGAAACAAATGCTATGCATGCTTGTCGTTCGTTTGCCTAAGGGAATTGAACCCCGGTCTTGTTCGTGTCGTGCTCAATGCTTATGCTCAAATACTATACGTTTAATTTCATAATCATGTCTTTAACACATACTTTCTTTATAAAACATAAACAGTCCAACATATCATTTCTTAAGCAATTTGCATAACTTAAAATCCAACTTATACTTGCTCTAAAATCACATATCATATTCATACTTCAAAACATCATCATAATTTCAATATACTCAAAAATACTCAAACCATCCAAAACAGATCATAATCAACATGCAGTTGGTTCAGGTTTGTAAAATAATATATATTTTGCAATTCATCATATATGAAAATAATACTTCTCAGTGAGTAGAATACTCACCTTGGCTGCGCGGATATTAAGCACTAGGTCTCTTAGACACCCACATACAATGCATTACTGTAAAAATAATACATTGCACATTATTGACAACTTCTAATATTGGACTCACATTTAGCTCTTAAATTGCTCAAGAGCTAACCCGTGGAAAACCCATAATATTTCTAGGGTTCCAAAATATTTTTCCATAGTCCTAAACACTAGCTAAACTCAATTAACACTAACCCAAAGTATTCACTAAGGGTTAGATATTAAAATCACCATTTAATTATTTACCTATAACATTAATTGCTAACCCGTAATTAATTCCACTAACCCATACATTATTTTCACTAACACTTTTAAAATAATATTAGCCCTAAAATTATATTCACTAATCTCTATATTATTTCTCACTAACATTTTCTCAATATCATTAACTCTAATATTATGTTCATAAATCTTTCTACATCAATTACTAACATATTAACATAATTTAACTATCTAAATTTTAATCACTTAAAACTCCTAAATTAATTTAACCCATCAAATTAGGGTTTCTAAAATTAACCCATAATTTATAAAATACTAACTTAATCACAACAAATATTAATCTCACTACCATAAACACTAATATATTTAAAATAACATTAATCCATAAATTTGGAATTAAAGGAACTTACCCAAAAATTTACCCAAATAATACCCAGTGTTTGGAGAATCTTTACAAGCTCCAGATAATACAAAACCTAAAGAAAATACCATATCAAACTCATATTTTGCTAGATTTAGCCAAAAATCTCAAAATATAAATTTAACTATTTACCTCAAACGATCGGTAGAAACGTAGATCGAGTTTCGTGGATCACATTTCTGAAATCAAATTTAAGTTTGGACGATTGGATCTTCGTAGATCAGCGTTTCTAGGTGGATAACCCAAAGAAAATCCCCATGCCCCCCTTCCGAAATAACTGGAGGAAAGGCTCTCGGGAGCCTTTCTGCGTGAAAAAGGCACTGGGCCTTCTTTTTTTTTTCGTTTTATTTGTGAAGGGCCACTTGGCCCTTCATTTTTCAGCATGTGGGGCCTGCGCCCCACCCTTCTATATATATATCTTTTTCTTTTTCTTTTTAGGATTCTTCTTTTTCTTTTTCTTTTATTTTCTATTTCTTTTATATCATTTCTATTTCCTATTTTTTTTTTCTATTTATTATATTTTCTAATTCTTTTCTTTTTCTGTTATTCCAAATTTTCTTTTCAATTCTCTTTTATTTATTTTCATTCCTAATTTCTTTTATATTTTATTTTATTTTTATTTAAAAATATTCTTTAGCAATCTGTTTTCTTGGCTACCATTTACAAGTCAATAGGATAAAAATAAAATACTTTATTTTATTTTATTACACTAAATAAACTTATTTTATTTAATCCTAATTAACCATTTTATAAAATTTGGTCTTTAAAAATATTCTCTTGCATTTTAAATACATCAAATTAAGTTTAATCAATTATTTACTCAAATTTCATATTTTAATTGCTACAAAATGTCTTTGACATTACAAAGAGAGAGTTTCGAAAAGAGTCAATCCCGACACTCAAGAAATATTGTTGACAGGTTTGAATCCTGGAATTAGCTCACATCCTGGATCTTCTAGGATGGACCTCCAATTATAACGCCTCAAATTTGAGCCTGCAAATTCGTAAGCAGAAACATCCGGTTTTCACGTGACATTACTACATTAGAGATAAACTCTCGCAACGGAATTTTTTTTTTTTTCTTCTAAAGACTTAGGAATTGATAGCATAACACATTAGAGCTGACTGAAATACCTCGATACGTTTATTAAAAGTTACTTAGGTTTATCTTTACATGTCATATGCACACCAGGTGCATCAAAATTAGTATCACAGGTGGCACATAAGCATATAACATAAAACATGCCAAACATGACATCGTTATAAATATTTACATGCCATAAAACAAATCACACATAAGCACAACTAGTAATTTCTAAACTAGCACATAATAGTTTGTTGATAGTTTCAAAAACCATCAAAACTGGCATATGGGTCCATGCCTTCGTTCTCCAGATCTGCATCAGTAACTATGCAAATATGACGTATCATATTTACATAGACAAACAAGTGAGTCATCCATTTTCATATCTAAGTTATCATCAGATTAATAACAGTTCATAAATAATACAAATGCAAAGGTTGTATGAATGTGCATCGTAGTAACCATTTAGTTTGGTGTTTTATGATCATATTTCTTCAAACCTCTCGTTCTTAGGTATCCAAACCCGTTCATGACCTTTGCCTCACACTTAAAGTCTTACATGTTTGCACTGGAATCCTACCGATCCCATCATTAGTTATATAACTTTGGACTCACCCTGGGTCACTATGAACCCCCTGGATCCACTGACTAGCTTTCCTTCCACTTGCTACTACATCAGCTTGTTGATGGCTATCTCATCAGCCGTTATATTAATTGGACACAACATGCAATGCATGAACAACCACATGCAATAAACACACACCACACAGTCCTAATGAAACATAGAATCATTCCTCAGTAAGTACATCCATACTTACTCTCCTTGGTGTAGTTTCTTAACTCATTTTCTGTAACAAATATATACAAAGAAGATATATACATCAATCCTTTTTCCAATACTAAAAATGTGTATATTTTTACATCACTTTACTCATCGTTTTTAGTTATCAATTAAAAGGTAATTACTTATAAGTCTTTTGTAGGAATGCAAATGCTAAGATAAATATGTAAAGGGATAGAGAAATTAGCGGCAGAGCCACTTTGTAGGAATGCGATAAATTATAAAATAAATATACAAAGGAATAGGAAAATTAGCGGCAAAGCCACTTTGTAGAAATGCAATAAATTATAAAATAAATATACAAAGGAATAGGAAAATTAGCGTAACGACCTGCTTTTTACAAAAAGTGTAAGTAATTATATCTGGATAATTACGTGTCATTAACCATTCAGAGATGATAAATCTAGCAACGGAAATATCTTTTTTTTTTCTTTACAAACATCAGGGCAATTCCCTTACAATACATTCAGAGCTTTAATTAACATTCCTCTAGACATACATTAAAAATCATTTACACTGATTACAAAGAAACATGTGTCACATAAGACACTAAAGCATACATGGAACTTATTAAATACAAGTAAATGTCTAAACATGTTACACGAAAATAGTACAAACATTATGAGTACAAAGTACTGAAATCCTAACTACATAGCTTTAAATCTCTTAAGCTAGCAGTTAATCCAATCCATAATCTTCAGAACCTGCGCAAACATCTATGAGAAGATGGTTACAACCACAACCCCATAGTTCCATAAGTGAGTGAACTGTCATTCAACAACATCATGATTTATGCGTTATTTAAGGAAAAGAGATATGACATAATGATGTAGTGATAGTTTTCTATGCGAAGTTTAACAATTCAATATAGTCATTACACTCCTCTGTTATAAAGGTCGTTCCCCCGGTCAGCGTCTTTCTAGGAATCAATCCCTCACCATTTACATTTTGATTAGCTTATTTTCGCACTAGCAGAGTACATCCCACGTAACTCTACTAGCACTTTGCGAGACATTGACTCCAATATGATTTATTATGGTTATCGGTTTCAGGCACTATTCCCATCCTGAACCTTTGGAAACGTTGACTCCAACATTAATAGGTCGATTATTAACAGTATGCAATAATCAGTCACAAGCATCCAATTAAAATAAAACATAAACACAACACTATTGAAATCCAGTGCTACCCTCAGTAAGTAATTCATACTTACAACCCTTTTGTGCAGTCATAGTTCATCATCTGCATCAAATACATATATATATACATAGAAGGTTAATATCATTTCTTTTAGAAATTCATGCCTAAACATGAACCCTAAAGTCACATATATGCATACATAGAAGCAATCATCTTTTTAATTGCAAAGTCATTTACATATATTAACACTTAACATCGCATGGTTCATTCTCAATATTATTTTTTAACAATGGCACCTAAACCTATTTTTTGTAAAAATAATAACACTTCTAACAAGACCTAGTCATTTCTAGGGAACATCAATCAAATCACCAAACCAATTAACAAAACATCTATTTTAAAACATATTAACTCTAACAATTATTTCAACTAACATATAATAAAGAAATCACAGTAAAACAGCATGCTCAATTTCCATAACACTCAATCTCTAAAACAATGCATTACATGATTAAATTCATAAATTCATTCTTTAATTCTAGAGTTTTACAACTAGTTAAGCACTTAGTTTAAACAACATCACTCATTAATTATCAATAATCAAACATAATCAATACCCTAAAATATTATACATTTCTAGGTTTCAATAATACATATCAATCATCAATAATAAGACACAAGCCCATTTAATTACAATAAAGAACTCTTAATAAAAATTAGTTTAAACCAAACATGACAAGGCACAACAATTCATGCTTCACATAGATCGGGTCAACACATGATATATGACTTAACCTCAAATGGTCAAATAATAATAATACACATAACGAAGCACACACTTACACTAATCCAAATAATTCCTCATATCATAATTGATCAACAACAAAAGTCACCTAGGGTCTTAAATTCAGTTACCAATCCATTAGGACTACATTTAACCCATTCCAATTTAACTAAAATATATCACACATAAATATCTAGCCAATACCTCCAAATAACATTCCAATACCTATCCAATTTAAACAACCTAAAACAAATCTCCAAAACACCCATTTGGCCAACATAGGAAATCTATTCTTTAAAATTCATCACTGCTCCGGTACTAAAATACCAATACACTCAAATATTCATTCAACAATAATTCTAGCTTCTAAAATTATCACAAGCCATCTAACCAAAACACTGCCAACAGGGAACAACAGAGAATAATCCCCCAAAATCAATAGACCCCAAACTGGCCAGCAAGACCTAATCCCAAAATAATTCCAACAACTAAAATCAACATAAAATACCACAAGGCCAAACCTAGCACAGCCTACACCAAATCAGAACATCAATTATCATTAATAATAACCAAAACTCAAATCCACAACCCCCAATTCAATACCCATAGCCAATGCCGTCACATAACCGGCCAAAACAGGAACACAAGACAGGGAATTCAACATCCAAAAATACCCCATCATTAATCCATAAAAATCCTCAAATCAATCCATAGAAAACCTCCAAAATCATCAAACCCTAATTTAACAATAATCAAATCAATCCTCAAAATAAATCATCATAGGTTATAAGAAATTACCCCAAGGATTTTCATAGCAAATCCACCGAAATTCGCCACTGATTCTGCCGGAAAAGTCACCGGAAAATGCACAGGAAGAACCGGGTCTTCCCTCGGGTCTTCGGGTCACAGATTTGGGTTCTAGCTCACGGGGCTTCGGGGTTCGGCTAGGTTGCACACACGGGTCATGGGCTCACCGGAAACCGCTACTGGGACCGCCGGACATGGAGGATCGGACCTCCGGAAGGATCGGGTCACACGAGTTCTCTCGGATTCGTCGGGTTTGGCTCGCGGGTCGCGGGTCCAAGCTCCTGGGTTCGTCGGTTTCCGCGTCCTAGGCACCACCGGAGTCAACCCACCGGTAGCATCGGCCAGAAATCAAGTCACCGGCGTTCCTTGGGTTCCGGGTTCGGCTCCCTCTCTCCTGATCTCTGACTCTCCCTCTCCCGATCTCTCGGTCTCTCTGTCTCTCTCGACATCTCTCTCTCTCTATCCCTCAAGTCTCTCCCTCAATCTCCGGCTCTCACTCTCTCGGTCTCACTGTGTTCGTGCGAGAAGAAAGAAGATAAGAAAGAAAAGGAATAAGATAAGAAAGAAAAGGAATAGGAACTGGGTGTGAGAATTTCTGAAAGAGAGGTGTCGATTTTATAATATAATTAGGATATTATTTTTCTTGTAATCATTAAGTTTATAAAATATCACTTTCATAATAATATCTCTTATAAAAATATCTCTAGATATTTTATCGGTTGATATTTTTTACACCGGTCTTTACCATTATGTATAATTCATTAAAATTATAATCTATATCCATTTTGAGTCTAATTTGTTTCATTGATAATATTGTTATCTCAATAATATTTTAACATCATAAAATATATACCAAATATATATTGCACAATAATATTACACGCAGTGAATATTACACATTAAATATTATTTATCAATATTATTATGCCAATTAGTCCACTGAATAATTCAGTCATTTTATTAAATAGCCCTGTAATATTATTAAACTTTATCAGAGTTTAATAATATTATTCTTTATTTATAAAATCATGGTTTATAAATAATAAGACCAATGAATATTTATTTTCATAAATATCCATGTATTCCTCATTATTTATCGGGGATTAAAATACCGTGTTTAAAGCCACGTATTTTATTAACTGATGGATGTGAATATTGTTTCCAACAATATTAAGTCGTTCGAGCGTCAAGTCTTGAGAATCGAACGTCAATTCTAGACTTGTCTATTTTATTCAGTCTTAGATTTTAATTTAAGACATTTATTTTATTTCTTAAAATATGGGGCGCTACAATTAGCGGCAGAGCCATTTTGTAGGAATGCAATAAATAATAAAATATGAGTGGTCAAACCAACTCTGTAGTAATAAATAAATAATAAGATATGAGTGGTCAAACCAACTATGTAGTAATAAATAAATAATAAGATATGAGTGGTCAAACCAACTCTGTAGTAATAAATACACAAGAAATGAAATCAAATAGTAAGGAAGAGGTGTCAAGATTTACTTACCAATTTGATTTGGAGAGAAAAATAACTTTAAGAACACCAAAGTGGTTGTGTGGTAGAAGGAGAGAAAAATGGAGAGAAAACCAAAGCAAAAGCTTTCTTGAAAGTTGTCTATGATTTGTGTGGAAACACTAAGACCCTTGCATGCTTATTTATAGGAGGAAAGTAGGGGTATTAAGGTACAAAATGTAATAAAAGAATTAGCTTATTGGATAATGTCTTGCAAACTAGTTCTTACTTTGTTATTTATTTGGATTTTAGAATTTTCGTCCAACTATAGGGCAGCCTACTCCGAGAATTATTTCGATAGTAAAACCTACTTCGATTGACGTGAAATTTTAAGGGTAGATATAGGACTTCCAGACAAACACTTTCTCTTTTTGGTTCGACTCATTTCGAGTTCGTTTTGACTTAGTTACAGTCAAGTCAAAGTTTCTGTCTATAAAGCCAAAATATCTTTAAACCACTTTCTGCGTTCACACTTGCTTTATTGATTTTTCTTTCTTGTCATGATTACTCTTGAGATATTCTATCCTTTCATCATTACTCTTGTTTTTTATACATAAATGTTTCTAGAAGCATGGAGATATTTTTCTTTGACAGTTTTTCATTTAATATCGACCGTTGGGTTATTTAGGCACCGGTTTTGGATAAAAAGTTAACTGTTACTAAATTGAATTCTGACTTCACAGGATTCAAGTATAAACTATATATATACTATATTGAGTAATTATAAGCCATAAAAACATTTTTATCAAGACTAAATTTAAAGGTCAAAGTTTAACCAAAAGTGCCACTTGGCACCTAAATAGTCAACTACAAATCCAAAAGGTCAACATGTGGACTTTTCACAAAATTTTACCATGTGATAGATATTTCTATTGTGAGCACCACGGTCTTTGAATTAACTAAATCTGAGTTTGTTTGACCTGTTTTCGATTCAATCAAAGTTTAAAGCTTAAATGTTACTTTTAGGTTTTTAAGGGTTTTTAGGTTTTGATCTTTTAAGTTTTCAAAACAACTTTAGGTTTGCTTATAAAAACATGTGGATATTGTCTCCTCAACAATATCAATGATTTCTTAAGAGCTTGAAATTACTGGGCGTTACACCAACAAATCAGGGATTCGAGCTGGGAAGTTGACGAGACTCCATGCCTATAAATAAGCTTATGCCATCAGGTATGAAACTCTCTGATTTTTATACTTTTATGCTCCATGCAAAATTGATCTCAAAGAAACTGATTTAGGCATCGGAGAGGGATCCTACCGATATCCCTAGCAAGCTCCTTTGCTCATTTTTACTATTTTGTAGCAATCGGAGCAAGCAACAACCAAGGCGTACATCACCATACCGAAAACTGTACTAACAGTTTGGCGCCATCTTTAGTAAACATTAGCTTTTCGTAAAAATATTCGTCATGGCGCGTATGCGTACTACTAATCCCGATAGAGCAAACATAAACCCTCCATCGTAGACCGGTGGACCATCTGACATGGGAATACATAACAATGATGATTTAACAAAGGCCCAAGCTTTAGCCTAATTAAGTCTACAAGGTCAACAAAATGTAAAGGCTCAAATTAAAGAAATCCTAATGCAGTCTAGAGAGTTCTGAAAACTCTTGTGGCCGTCCCATTATCCATCATTTCCAAGACATGCCTAAATCTAATTTTAAGTTCAGAATCTTATCTTTCCAACAAAAAAGGTTTCAATCCATTTGGAGTTGCACGCCGAAAGTTATGACCATTTTAAGTAGAGTAGTCAAGCTTCTTGGGAATATGCATTAAAGTGGCTGTTTGTCCACTTGTCTGTTGGACTAAGTGATGATTGTTTTCTGTCATTATTACTTGTTTAACTACCTTAGATGCTTATCCTATGCTTAGAAGGTTGTTCTAAGCTTATATAATACTTGTGTGTGCAAGTGTAGGGTAGATGAGAGTTTTGTGTTAAACACTAGCCTTTGGCTTGTAAGAAAATTCAACTTGTAGTATTTAAACCAATACCGACGGCAATAAAATATTATAGAAACAACAAATCAAAGGAAGATGACAAAAATCATATATTTTTTTTTAGAGAAACTGACGAAACTACAAAAGTCACGATTCAAGAAAAAATTAACTTTGATAAGCACGATGAATGGTTGTATATGTTGCTTCAGTAACACCTTTCTTATTCCCTCTTTTTTTTTTGTTCTTTTTTTTTTTTTTACTTGGTGCATGAAACAAAACAAGAATAAGGAACAATGAATACAAACGGAACAAGATAGGAACAAGATAGGATGATAACAAGAATAAGGAACACAAACGGAATAAGATAAGATGATAAGAAGAAATAAAAGATAAAAGGATAGTAAACTTGATTTTAAAACTTGGCTCTGATACCAAATAATGCGAACCTTAACCGACACGCTTTAAGACCCAACAAACAATATTGGAATATTTGCCCCAAGAAAGCTCAAATTCAGATTTTTGATAAAAAAAAAAAAAAAAAAACCTGACCCAACATTTATAAATGAAACGTGAACCGAAGGTATAAAGTAACAAACTCTGACCCAATGATTATAATTGAATCACAAACCGTAAAATTTGAACGCCACAAGGAAGAATCCTTGATAAGTTCACAAGCTCTCTGAAGAACCAATAGAAGAAACAAACCTCATATTTTCTTTTATTTTCATTCAATGATACTTCATTACAAAGAGTGCAGGCTATTTATAAAATTTTCAGCCCTACATGCCCACAATAAGGAAAAGGATCGGAAACTAACGTATTTCGAAAATAAGAAAATAGATAATAAAAAAAAAAAAAAAAAAAGGACTAAAAACATAGGAGCCTAAATTTTAGCACTAATAATAGGCAAGTCAATCAGCCAACTAATTGGTATAGAATTGACAAGTCAATCAGCCAATTAATTGGTATATAATAGGCAAGTCAATCAGCCAATTAATTGGTATGGAATTGGCAAGTCAATCAGCCAATTCCTTAGTAATTGGTATGGAATTGGCAAGTCTCCTTGAAGTAGTCGGTGATTCCAAGGAAAGAAATCATCTCTTTGATTCTCGGCGACAGACCTTCAAGAAACCGTTCAGCCTTGGTTTGCTCATTAGGTATGAGGTGAGGAGCATACCTCGATAGCTTTAGGAACTCAACTGAATATTGCTCGACGGACATGTTCCCTTGTTTCAGGTCTTGGAAATCTCGAGCACATTGTTGTCGTTGCGCTCGAGGGAAGAATCAGTCGTTGAATTCCCTCCTGAACTGGTCCCATATGATTGGGACATTAGGGCCTCACTCTTCGACTATGAGGACCTTTGTTGTGACATCCCACATCGCCTGGGAATGGAGATGTGCTTATATGTATAAACACATCCTTTTTGACACAACGTGGTTTAAAGCTGTGATGACCATGATCCTATCAGAACTCCGTAGTTAAGCCTGCTTCTGCAAGAGTAGTACCAGGATGGGTGACCTCTTGGAAAGTCTGGTTTGGGAGAGCCATAAGCGGACAATATTGTATCATTTGGAGTGGGTCGTTACAAATGGTATCAGAGCCATTACCCAACCTAAAATGGGGGGAGCAAGCACAAGCCTATGAGGGTAGCCAGAGGGCACTTGCTGGGACGTCAAGAATGGGGTGATCCCATGAGGGTCGCCAACAGGGATGCTGGGTCCCAAGATCGGGTGATTGTGACATCCCACATCGCCTAGGAATGGGGATGCGCTTATATGTATAAATGCAGCCTTCTTGACACAACACGTTTTAAAGTCGTGCTGGCCATGAACCTATTAGAACTCCGCAGTTAAACATGCTTCTACGAGAATAGTACCAGGATGGGTGACCTCTTGGGAAGTCTGGTTTGGGGGAGCCAAAAGTAGACAATATTGTGTCATTGGGGGTGGATCGTTACATTTATGGACTTCCACCAATATCTGGCTTCACTGTCCAGTTTTAGTCCCGCATAGTCAACTTTTTGACTATCGGTACAATTAAGCGCTTCAGCAAGATCCTTGAAGTTAGCGATCTAGTTGTTAGTTGCAATAGGCCCAACACTTCCATCAAACACAAGTGAATTGTGTTTGAAAAAGTTCGCTGATGAGCAACCGACCTCATTATGGTGTTTGCCTTGCCTGGCCATCAAAGCTGCCTAAAATTGAGCCACATCAGGCATTGGTGGTGGGGGTACTATTTATAGATCTCCCATTCTTATTATGTGGTACCCTTCATCGTCTAGGAGGCATAGCTCTGGGCAATCACATTGAAGTTAGCCTACAATGTGAGAGTGAAAGAGATGCCACATAAACAACACAAGTCATATTAAATGCATTACAACAATCATGCAATGCACACAGAGAATTCTATTTAAGTTTTCTTATCTTTGTTACAAGCTTTTAAATCCTAAGGCTTTTTTGTTATCTTTAGACTTTAACACAATCCTGGACTTCCGCTTTTCCTAACAACCTTAGAGTTGACTACTTTGATCCCATTAGCTGTGACGACCCTTTTTTTTTATACAAATATAAAATGAGTCACCACAGTGGCATGATGATATGCCGCAAAGCCAACATATGATATATACCCCATAATATGTACCTGATATACAAAGTCAACACCTATGAAGGAACATCTATAAAACATTAACTGTTAATTACACAAAAGAGCCATTACAACATCAAACATACATTAATTACATACTCAAAAGACTGGCTCTCTTTACCAATACATGTGTCACAGGCGACACGAGCCATATACAAAATAACTACAAAATGGTGGACAACCCATGGTCCAACAATTACAATCGTGGTAGTGAGCTCTAGTCGTAATATCCCAAGTACAGTGCTACGAGGTCATCATCCACATCCGTTGAACCTACAGCCAAAGGAATATCATCTATACAGTTGTGGTGTTAGCCACATCCGTACAAGTGAAGGTATGAGTTCACCACCTCAGTAGTATAAAACTCACTAAGTTTTTGCATAGAACTGACTTTTCATTTTATCATTCATTTACAATAATAGCTACCATTTTTAGTCATGAAGATCCATCCCTTGAAAACATATCGTAGTTGATAAGGTAAACACCAATATTTCAGAAACATATGAAAGTGTACTATGTAACTGTGAACATATATAAGCATTCCAATCTACCGCTTGGAATTGCATTTATATACAAGCCCATCTACAGTATATATTACTTATATACTAAGTGGCTAGGTCGTACATGTATACAAGCATTCCTACTAGGAAAACACTAGCATACACGTATGTCTACGCAAAATACATATGGCATCAAGCTTAGTTATATAATGATATAGGCATTTCCGAATTCTGGGAACACACAAGTATCTAAGCACAATCAAGCTTAGTGCTTTTAAAACATTTATGCAGACTAGCTTTAAAGATATACTTATGTGCCGTACCATTCAACCTCATAGGCATATCAATACGTCTAGCATGAAAACTCATCAATGCAATCTAGTCGAATAGAAATATACATATGCTCTTTTCCATTAAGACTCATATGCATATTAATATGTCTAGCCTTGAAAACTTCTCAAATAATCACATAAAACAATACTATGCATGCTCAAGTACAAACATAGCCCCGCTAATGGGAACACCAGCCCAAGAGTCTATTACAAACAACACAGTGTTGTGCCAAATGGAATGCAGGCCCAAAAGTCTTCAACAACGCAGTGTTGTGCCAAAAGGAACATAGGCCCAAAGGTCTTTTACCACACAACGCCAAAGGGAAGACTGGCCCAGTAGTCTATTACAACACAATGCCAAAGGGAACACTGGCACAGTCGTCTTTGTTAGTTTGTAATTGGCTGCATTCTGTTGGACAAAATCACTTCTATGTAATGATGCATTTAAACATGGATTCAGCTATTCAGAGGTCTTATCGCCTTTGATCGCTCCCGGCTCGCTTTCAAGCAAGAGAAATCGGATCCCTTGCAGCCGTCCAGACGACGTGATGTACCGTCCGGACGCCCAACTGTCCAAAGCCTCATCCGTCCGAACGACAAGAACTTTTCGTCCGGACCTTCCTCTGTGTCAAGAAGCTTCAAACTGTTCCACCTTGCATCTGTCAAATTAATTATGGAAATTGAGTATGCTGTTTTACTGTGATTTCTAATATATATGTTGGTTGAAATAATTGTTAGAGTTAATATGTTTTAAAACGGATGTTTTGTTAATTGATTTGGTGCTTGGATTGATGTTCCCTAAAAATGATTAGGTTTTAATAGAAGTGTTAAGTGTTAATATTGAGAAATAGTATTGGGATTGGGACTTAACCATGTTATGTTAAATAATAATTAATGTAGATGATGTTCCAAAGACAATTGTTCCTATGTATATATATATATATGTGTGTGTGTGATTAAGATTCATGTTTAGGCATGAATTTCTAAAAGAAATGTTATTAACCTTCTGTGCACATATATGTATGTATTTGATGCAGATGATGAACTGAGACTGCATAAAAGGGTCGTAAGTATAAATTACTTACTGAGGGTAGTACTGGATTTCAATAGTGTTGTATTTATGTTTTATTTTAATTGGATGCGTGTGACTGATTATTGCATATTGTGAATGATCAACCTATTAATATTGGGCGCAACGTCTCCCAAAGGTTCAAGATGGGAATAGTGCATGAAACCGAAAACCCTTATAATTCATATTGATTGCTATTGCCCTTCAAAGTGCTAGTAGAGTGACGTGGAACGTACTCTACTAGTGCGAAAAGATGCTAATAAAATGTAATGTAGGGAGACACGTCGTCGAACGTCCCAAATAAGGCGAAATTGACAGGTGACAGCTCTAAACGAGATGAGTGCAATGACTATATTGAACTGTTAAACTTTGCATAGAAAACTATCACCTAATCATTATGTCATATATGTTCCTTAAATAACGCATAAATCATGTTGTTGTTAAATGACAGTTAGCTCACTTATGGAACTATAGGGTTGTGGTTATAACCACCGTCTCATAGATGTTTGCGCAGGTTCTGAAGATTATGGATTGGATTAACTGCTAGCTTAAGAGATTTAAAGCTATTGTAGTTAGATTTTAGTGCTTTGTACTTATAAATGTTTATACTATTTTGTATGTAACATGTTTAAGAATTTACTTGTATTTAGTAAGTTTCCATGTATGCTTTAGTGTCATATGTGACACATGTTTCTTTGTAATTAGTGTAAAGGATTTTTAATGTATGTCTAGAGGAATTTCAGTTAAAGCTCTGAATGTATTGTAAGGGAATTGTCCCTGTCGTTTGTAAAGAAAAAAAAAAAGATATTCGTATTATTCCACTGCCAGATTTATCATCTCTAAAAGGTTAATGACACGTAATTATCCAGATATAATTACTTACTTTTTTTTGTAAAAAGTGGGTCATTACACCATGAAAGACAAGATTAATAGCTGAGTCAGCACAGAAGCAGTGAATTTATTCATATAACAATAAGCTCAGAAGTGTAACTGCTTTTAACTTTTTGGTGCTGCAACCTAGAGAGATATCCAGAATTTATAGGGTTTAGGTTCAACTAGCGAGTTTGTCAATTTGACCATTTTAGTAAAAAAAAATCTCTCTTAGGGGAGCCTTGGATAGTGTATATTTTTATCACATGAGGAAAGCAACTATTTAATACAAATGCAGCAGGAAAACTTAGCACAAATCAGACTTAGAATCTCAATATTATGTAGGCATATTCTATCAAAGCACAAACAACTGAGATGGCAGATAAAGATCCATGAGATAGTTGAAAGACTAAGTAGAAAAACCTTGCACCTTACCCCCTTTGTTTGTTTTTTTTTTTTTAAAAAAAAAAAACAAAATCAACATGCATAAAAGGAAAGAAAAGACAATCAGTCCAAGTATGTAGGGTAAGGGTAAACCTGACCTCAGGAAGAGATGTTTACCTATACCAAGACAGAAAAGTAGTCGCCCGACGTGCTTTGTCTGTCATCCCTATGAAATACCTGCAGAAATTTCTCAAGAGAATAAGAGAAACTGTTAGTATTTTGGCCTCATTATGTGTTTTGAACAAAATCACTTGTATGTGAAAAGATGCTGTAAACAGGGATTTCACTATTCAGAGCTCTCTCAGAAGACTTTGCACTGCGAAGATTTCGATTCCCTGTCAGCTGTCCAAACGATCGAGCCATCCTGTCCGGACGCTCATCTGACCACTGTTCCATCTGTCCGGACGACGTGACATACCGTCCGGACGCCAGTCAGACCAAGCATCATCCGTCCGGACGACGTGCATTTCCGTCCGGACCCTCAACTGTGTCAAGAAGGTTCTATCCAGCTTGCATCCATCCGGACGTTTCAGCAGCACGTCTGGACGCCTCTCGGTACTCGACCAGTCTCAGATTCTTTTCAAGTTCCGATAAAGGAAAGATCGTTCGACCGTCCGGACGATGTGGTATCCCGTTCGGACGCACGTCTCCTTAAGTCAAGAATCGGAATTCAAATATCACCGTCCGGACGTCTGACAGCTGTGGTCCGGACGCGCGTTCATCAAAGAAGGAAATTGCCGATTCAACTTCAACCGTCCGGACGATTGCCTATCATGGTCCGGACGCGCGCACATCAGATATGGAAATTGCGTGTTGAAGTTCAGCCGTCCGAACACTCATCCCCCATGGTCCGGACGCGCGAAGCCTTATAAGGAAAATTACTTGCAGCGGACGTGCGACCGTCCGGACGATGTGCCATCCCGTCCGGACGAGTCTCTTAAACAGGAAAGATTTCCCCGCAAAATTTTTGGAAAAATCTTGTCACACAGTTATCCGTCTGGACGGCCCATGTCCACCGTCTGGACAGCGCCCAGGTATATTTTTGCCTGACGCTCATTTGAGCCCCCAGCCTATAAATAGAGGCCCCTGGGCATTGAGAACTGCAAGAATTCGGTATTGAATTCCACAAGAGCTTAGAGAAGTTCAAAATCCCTCTTAAGCCATTACAAGTGTGTTGCGCTACATCTGAAGTCTATCTTAGAGGTCGGTTCTAAGGTAAAGGATTCCATTGAAGACCCCTTCAGGTAGGAGACCTGGTTGGGAAGCGTTCGTGTTGGGTTACACGTTAGAGAGCAAGGTACGACCACTGCATCAGGGCTATGTGAGTGTTACTGCTTTGTATCTAGCTTTGTCTTCTGAATAGTGGATATCCTGGGTTTGGCTGCCCAAGAGTGGTTTTTCTCTTAACTGAGTTTCCACTTCGTCAACAAAATATTTGTCTCCTTTAATTTCGCATTTAATATTTTGTTGCACACTGTTCACACACACTGTTAAATTAGAAGTCCATTTTATTTTTCAGAAACTATATAGGAATAGACAAAATGGTTCCATAACAAACATGCAAAGCATGATGCACATGATATGACAATATAAAAGATGCAATGCAAGTGTACCTAACATGCACTAGGATTTAGGAACCACAATCCTAGGCATGTGTGACCTCACCTACTAGGTGGGTCCGCTCCCCCTTGGGAAGTGAGTGTGTCTATCCTGTCCTCCGTCTTTCGGCTGCAGTTCCATATATCTGATCAAGCTCCACATAAAGCTGCCAGCAATGGGCAATTTTTCATAGGATGGATCCTTTGTAGGCCTCTGCGGCTTTTCCTCATGATACTAAGATTTGTTCTTCTTTGGCAATCAGGCCTGTTTTACAGGAACAAACCTCTATTATTGTCGCTGATGCCTTGGAGCAGGATATCTTACATGAGGTCCAAACTTTCTAGTTGGGTCCTTGTGAGGCTGAGGACCCCTGGGTCTGACATGATTATTAACTCCACATTGGTGACATATGAGAGTTTTGTGCACTGGTGGAGCATTCCTTGATAGTTTACTCTGAGCCTGATGCTTCCTAGGAGGTCTGGTGCTAGCAAAATCTTTCTTTGGCAACTCCTTCTTCACTTTAGACCTCTAAAGAAGTTTGTGTGGGCACTTGGGTCGGATGTGACCGCTCAACCCACAGTGATGACAAATAGGGACAAACTTTTATCTCCTATGTGGAGGAACATATTTTGTCTTGAAATGTTCTTCAACATCTTTTTCCTTCTTTAGAGAATTCTTTTTATTCCAAGTTCTTTGGAATTTTAACTGACCACAATTTGGTCTAATATGTCCCACCATCCCATAATGATGACATGTAGGTAGGCTTCTCTTTGTAGAATGCTCAGATTTCGCAGGTGTAGTATTATCATTCTCACAAGAAACCATAGTAGCCTTACCTTTGTCATTCTGAGGCTCTGAACTTGAGGGCTTCACAAACACAGTTCTGGAAGTAGAAGCAATGTTAGAGGAATTAGTAGCTACATACCCGAGACCAATTTTGTCAGATGAGCACTTCTAACCTGTCAGCATCTAAGCTAGCTTGTTGTCTAAACACTTCTCCAATTGTAACTGTGCATCCATCAGTTTATCTTCCAAGTCCGTGATCTTTTGAAGTAATGTGTCTCTTCCTGTCTTCATAGTGTTCAGCTTCATCAGCTTCTTTTGATTGCACTTTCTCAGCTCATGAGTTCCATGTACAAGACGCAATATTCCTCTTTTAGTTTTTCGTCACTATGCTCAAAGTAGTGAAGATCGTCCTGGTCTTCATGTGGAGCCATAAAGGCTAGAAAATTCTCAGGAGATTCTTCTTCTTTCTCAGACTCATCGCTGAGAGTTGCATTGTAGGCCTTCCCCTTAGCCTGCTTAAAATTTACACATTCAGTTCTCATGTGCCCAAAGCTGGAGCATTCACAACATCTATGACCTCTAGGATCCTTCTTCTGGCTCGGCTTCACTGGGAGTTTCCCTTAGTCCTTCGATGAATTTATCAATCTTCATCAATTTATTGATCCTGTTGGCGATCAAGGCTAATTCATCTTCTTCTTCATTGTCTGAGTCATCGTCAAAGGAGACTCTGCTTTTCGTCGTTTTGAAGGCCATCCCCTTTGCTCTCTTGACTGGGGGTAAGGAATACTCATAAGTTTGAAGAGATCCCACCAACTCTTCAATCTTCATAGAATTTAAGTCCTTACTTTCTTCAATGGAAGTCACTTTGATCCTGAAACGCTCTAGCAAAGACCTTAGAATCTTTTTGATGAGTTTTACATCAGAGACCTTCTTCCCAAGACTCACCATCGAGTTTCTCAAGTCGTTGATCTTGGTGTAAAACTCACCGAATGTCTCATTCTCTAACATCTTAATTTCTTCAAATCTAGAAATCAACATCTGGAACTTGGCAGATTTAAGAAGTTTGGTGCCCTCATATGTTATTTCTAAGATTTGTCATGCTTCTTTAGTGGATTCACAATTTGAAATTCTTGCAAATTCAGATGGGGAAAGCGTTTGACATAGAGCATGGAGGGCTTTATCATTGGAAAGTCGTGCACTATTTTGAGCAACAGATAGTTCGGTAGTTGTAGCCTCTGATTTAATCCAACCAGTTTCTACAATTTGCCAAACATCAATAGATTTTAAAAAGAAGCACATACGAGCTTTCGAATACCCATAATTCGTGCCATCAAAGGCAATAATGCAATGAAAAGATTGAGACATTATAAAAGAAATAGAAGTCATAAAGATCACATTCAAGAAATAAATCTTAAACAGAGTGTACTATGCTCTGATACCAATTGAAAATAAATTATGACTTCTAATTTACCAAATGTGTGATAATGTGCAACAAAATATTTAAATTGCGGAATTTAAAAGAGACAAATATTTTGTTGACGAAGTGGAAACTTTGAGAAGAGAAAAACCACTATAGGGCAGCAACTAAACCCAGGATATCCACTATTCAGAAGACAAAGTTAGTACATAAAAATTAACACTCACATACCCCGAGGCAGCGATCGTCCCTATGACTTTGACACGAAACTCATCGTGAACGCTTTCTAACCAAGTCTCCTACTTGAAGGGGCATTCAATGGAATCTTTTACCTTAGGACCAACCAATAAGATAGACTTCACACGAATAATTGAGCACATACTGACAATGGCTATAGAACTAGCGGATCTTCAATTCTCCCTAAACACCCTCTCTAAGCACTATGGAATTTTATATTGAATTCTTATAAAATACAAGCCTAGATCTATCTATTTATTGGCTTACATAAAACCTAATTCTGATCAAATTCGGACTCTGACAAGTAGCGTTCGGACGGTCACTTAGCTGCATCTGGACAGTCTTCTGCGACTGCCTTTCCAGAATAGCGCAATTCTTCCCAAAACAGGACCGCGTCCGGACGGCTTGACTGAGCGCCCGAATGGTCAATGCTGTCACTCCTTTCCGTATCCGTAAAGGAGACCCAGAATATTCTGGAACACTGAGTAGCGTCCGGATGTGTTGCCACGTCGTCCGAACGTTTGGCAGAACCTTCCAAAATAGTGTCATCTGAAATCCAACTCAGTGTCAAACTCGGAGTAGTTTGACCTAGTGTCCGTATGGTGTAGCTCAGCCATCCGGACAGTTGCAACGCTGAAGCTTCTAGACACTACGGGGCGTTTGGACGCCTTAAAAGGCCCATCCGGACGGTTGCACAGGAACGGACTGCTCTGACTTGGAAATTGCATGGAATCTTCATGGACATCTTCTAGAAACTTGTGACCAACACATTGCATGAAAAGAGACATTGTCCATATTATAGAAGAACCTGAATAGAACCGATAATCCTGTTAAAAAGCAACCGTTACATAAAGTGTTTTTGTCAACCAGAATGTTGCCAATATAAATACTAACAGCTTGGATTAAATTTATTACGCTTTCATCTTCCTTTGGGCCAAGCTTGGAATGCCCTATTTTAGAATCACCCTAAATCTCTTGAATCAGCACATTAAGTGATTCTTTTATCTTTTTTGAATCCTACTCTAGTAATAGGCCCAGCTGGAACATGCAATGGATCCTTTAATGATGCTTGTTGATGCACATCATGTGGCTATCATCACGACCGTGTAGATGTTGATGCTTTGGCTGCAGGTATCATTGAAGTCTAAAAGGACCCAGTGGCTTTATATTTGGGGGACTATGACTGAAGCTAATTGCCATGGTTGTATGTGTCGAACTTGAGGATAGTCCATATTTTTGTATAGATTTTCGTATAAGGCTTGTGTCGCATGTGACACATATGTATTTACTTATCTTAGTTATTAAATTTAGTT
This sequence comes from Alnus glutinosa, assembly GCF_958979055.1. Lineage (NCBI taxonomy): Eukaryota > Viridiplantae > Streptophyta > Magnoliopsida > Fagales > Betulaceae > Alnus > Alnus glutinosa. The sequence goes on along the minus strand of NC_084888.1, from coordinate 19,168,036 downwards.
TTCCATGCAATTGTGTATCTGATATATATTATGCATATGTTATGAGATGTATTAGGTTGATGTGAGCTTAATGACTAATCGTCATGTCACTATGGTGATTCCATTTTGTACTGAAAAAAACATGGGTCGTCACATAGCCACCTCACGAGCCACCCCCAGCCAAAAGGGGTGGCTGCCGAGCCACATTTCTTTTTCATTTTTTTAAAATTTAAATTTAAATTAAAAAAATACATTGTTAAAATTTTCAATTTTTTTATATGTGTGTGTATATATATATATATATTAAGAGTGACACGTGTCATCAATTTATTGGGCGCAGACATGACACACTAATGGAATCTGTCAAGTTTTTTGATGAAATTTTATTGCAGGGAGTACATTGTTTATTTAGCATACCAGAGACCTTTGAGTTTATTTTGATATCATATGGAGCTAATTGTAAATAGAGTAACCACATGGACTGATTTTTTGCATTTTTCACAAATTTAAAACTCATTTCTACTTTATATCGAGTAATGCTTGAAGTCCTCATTGTGTCTATCTAAAAATAATGTAACTTATAAAATTTAGTTATACACAAACAGGGATAAATGCTCCGCAACCACTAACCGCGTAAGCGAAAGCGTTTTTAGGGGTAGGCGGATATATATATTAAAATTTTGTTTGTATTTGGTTATTTGGATTTGTAATGTTTGGATTTATATTTGGATTTGTAATGTTTTGGTTTTAGATTTGTAAATCAATATATATATATATATTGTTTGTATTTGGTTATTTGGATTTGTAATGTTTTGGTTTTGGATTCGTAACTTTTTGGTTTTGGATTTGTAATTTTTTAATTTTGGATTTATATTTGGTTATTTGAATTTGTAATGTTTTGGATATTTATTTTTTTTAATACATATTTTGGATTTGTATTTAGATTTGTTAATTTTGTACCAAAAGGTCCAAAAATTATTAATTTTTTTTTTTTTTGAAAAATTAAAACATGCTCAAAAACCGGTCCAAAGCCCAAATTCAAAAGCTATTTTCGAACCTCTGATTATAAACATAATAACCGTTAACCAGTGGTTATAAAAATAACCATTAACTGCTTAGGCGGAGGCAATTATAGTTGTTAAAATTCAATAACCGCCTTAAGCAGTTGCGGTTAGCAGTTTTAGCCAATAATCGTTAATCATAACTGTTTGTACACTTCTAATAAAATTACCATTAAATTTGTAATAAATTATTATTAATTTTTGATTAAATGATGAGTTTAAAAATTACATCATTTTTGGAAGGATACAAGGAATGACTTTTAAAATTAATCTTTTATATTTTATCAATCAATTTTGTTTTATCTTTTTCAAACTCTTTACAAAACAGGATGTCTGTCAACTGTCCAATCATTATTAAGCAAACAAATGGAGGGTCAAAGATCATACTAGTCTATGCACTAAAATGCAGGCTAAAATCCACCCAACTTGCGGCTTGAAATGAAATGGGCGGGAAAAAAACTACAGGGTCAGAGTTCACTTTTCAAATCTCTCTCCCACTCAGTATAATAAAGTCCACATTTTCTAAGATCTCGATTCCCTTCACTTTTCTCTCTCGCCAAACAGTTCTTACGCAAGAGCGAAAGAACTCAGACTTATCCTCCTATCATCGAATCCCAAATATTGAAAACGCTTCGGATCAGGTATTTTTTTATCCGATCTTAATATTCCATTAATGTTTGTATGCTAGATCTTGAGCATTTTGTTTTGTTTTGTTTTTTTGATTTTTTTTTTTTTTAAAAAAATCGGTTTGTATTGCTTGTGCAATCGTGTTTGTTGCTATTTATATTTGAAGAGAAAGTAGTAGCTTGTCTTTGAATTTGTCAAATGGTCGTCACTCAAATCTCATACCGCTAAGAACTTGTAGATTTGAAAAATGGGCATCGAAAACTACCATGTGATCGAGCTTGTTGGGGAAGGTTCATTTGGGAAGGTATACAAGGGGAGGCGAAAGTACACGGGACAGGTATTTCTTCTATATCATTAGCATCTTCGCTAAAATTATTGAAATTTTGTCTGTCTTAATTATTTTTGTTACTGGTATATCAGACTGTTGCAATGAAGTTCATTATGAAGCATGGGAAAAGTGAGAAGGACATTCAGAATCTAAGGCAAGAAATTGAGGTAACAGAACCATTAATTCAGATTTTTTTTTTTAATTTTTAATTTTCTTGTGTGCGCGCGAGGGCGCAGTAAAGGCTTATCTTGTTGTGCATTTAAGGTTTGTTTGGGTTTGCGATTTCAAAAAATATGATTTTAAAATAGCAATTTGAAAACGTTATTTTTAAAAACGCAGTTAAGTGTTTGGTAAAATGACAATTTGGCCTTTAAAATTACAATTTAACTTTTAAAATTGTGCGCTTTTAAAAAAGTACCAACTTGTTTGAGATTTGAAAACGCAAAAATTTGCGTTTTAAATCGCAATTTTTTTATTTTTAAAGTGCAACCCCAAATAATTCATATTTTGTGATTTAGTTTAAAGTTTCACTTTTTATTAACAAAATCACAATGCCAAATGTATCCTTAGTTATTTAAGTTGAGATTTGGGATTATCTAACTTGTTGTGAATCTTGTCTCCGGCTGCGGTTTGGACTTTGTTGTTTTGTGATTGAATGTGGTGTTTGCTCTGATTTCTCTATCTAGAATGCCTAGTATGTGCTACTAAAATTCATCAACTCTGAGACTCTGATTCATGCTGATCTGCAAGCCAAACATGATGGAGTCTTGTTTGGCTTTGATTATTCTTTTCTCTTAGCCTTTTATTAATTGTTCGAAGCAGGTTGAAGGCATTTTAGCTCCATATTTTAGGATTCTTATATAAACTTTGTTTAGATTACATGCCTTGATTCTGAGAAAAAAACCAACCTTTGTCACATGATGATATGCTCCATTCCATCTCACTAGTTAATATTTTCAGCACAGATGACGCACCTGTAAGCTTTCTTTTATTTTTATTATTTAGTTACTTTTTGTTTTTTAATTAAGCAATAGATGTGTAGAGAAAGAAAGAGTGTAAATGGAGAAAGAGAGTGTAAATGTGGGAGAGAATTTTGGGGTAGGGTGCAGGGCACAGGGGCCCGTACTAGCTTTTCCATAATTAGCGATGTGGTAGTCTAGCATTGTTTATAATTTTCAATTGGATATTCCTCAATTTTACCTTGTTTATTTATTTATTTATTTTTTTCAGCTGATTAGATATTTGATCTCCCCCCATTTTGCAGATTTTAAGAAAGTTGAAGCATGAAAATATAATTGAAATGCTCGACTCATTTGAAAGCGCGCAAGAGTTTTGTGTTGTCACGGAATTTGCACAAGTAATTATATCCTTCTTGATCTCTCAAAAACACACAAAGAAACCATTGTATGATCTTAAAAGCATTTAAAGACATTCATTGTGGAAGATGTTCAGATTCATGAACTGTTGATGACTTTTCTTGCAGGGTGAACTGTTTGAGATTCTCGAGGATGACAAGTGCCTTCCAGAAGAACAAGTTCAAGCAATTGCAAAGCAATTGGTACTTTGATCCCCATGATTATTGCAGCTGGCTTAATTGATTGTTTGCTTTTCCAGTCTTCTGGTTAACTATTATGTTCAATATGGTATTCTGTTCCATTTACAGGTGAGAGCACTGCACTACTTGCATTCAAACCGTATCATCCATCGTGACATGAAGCCACAAAACATTCTAATTGGTGCTGGGTCCGTGGTTAAGGTTGAGTAGCGAGATAATCTCAGTGCATGCTTAAGCGCATCTACTTATTAAACGTGTTAACTGAATATGTTGAAGGTTCAAAATCTGTCAAAATTTTCACACGTGGTTCTTTTTTTTTTTTTTTTTTCAAAAAAAAAATTACAGAACCTTACTACTTTAGATTGAATATATTACCGTTGGGCCTGTATGTTCTTTGTTTTAGAAGCTCCATTAAGACAAGATTTAAATACTCAGTTGTGGACACTGTTTGTCTTTTTCTTGGCCCCACCCCAATGATTTTCTTGGTATATCATTAGTATTAACCTGAACTGTGTTTGTACTAATATTTTGGTGAAATCGAGGGCTTACTTGCTAACCCCGCCTTTTTTTCTTTTTTCTTTCTGCCTAAAAAAGTCAAAACATTAACAAACAACTTTTCTCGCAAAACAACCACAAAAAATTCAAAACTGCTTCCACCTTTATTTGTTTGTTTTTTCCATGCACCGTGTGGGATATTGCTAGATCCATTTTTTAGGTATATTTCATTGGTTTTATCTCTTGAATCTCTTGACAGTGTAATTAGATTTACTTTCTTTCACTAAGATAAGTTCTGATGGTTTTGATTTCTGCGGCTTCAGAGTTATAATATTTCTTACAGTAATATAGTTGCTATTTTCACGTCATATTGTGTCCTGCTCTATATTAAATGTGTATTTCCTGTATTCTTTATAGTACATAACATGTAAAATCCTGTTACTGTCACAGCTTTGTGATTTTGGGTTTGCACGTGCAATGTCCACAAATACTGTTGTTTTACGATCCATAAAAGGTTTGTCCAATTTTATTTTATTTTTAATTGAGTTTCTGGTTATCTTATTGTATGTTTGCTGTTACTGAACTGGCTTGGGATATCCTTGAGGAATTATGCTACTCTCTTTTCATTAGCTATAACTTTTATCTATGTTATTCAGGCACTCCACTGTATATGGCTCCGGAATTGGTAAGGGAGCAACCTTACAACCACTCGGCTGATTTATGGTCCCTTGGAGTTATATTGTATGTAAAATCTCCTTGAATACTTCGAATTTTTTTATTACTAAATTGACACCATGATGCAAGTGCCTTTGACTCTCTTTCATTTGATATGTAACTTAGTTTAACAACTTTTTTACGTTAATCTATTGCTTTGCATTCTATGCTTTATTTTAGTTTACTTTTGAGTCTTGTGCAGTTAGTTTTTGGAGTTTGATTGTGACATACAGTTATTGGGTAGTTTAGGGTATCTGCTGTCATAATGTTTAAGTTCTAGAATCACCTGGGCTGTAGAAAGGGCATGCGAGTAATGCAATCAAATAGTAAAAGAACAAAGGAAAATGGATATGGGCTACTTCGAGGGAGCCGTGACCTTCAAGATACCAAAAAGGTTTTAGTTTTGATAATAATTCAGCACGATCTTTATTCATTAGGGTTTACACTTAAATAAAAGACGGCTAGGTTATAAGACATAACCATTAGGTCTAGCCGTCGTTACATCAAGTAGGAAAACTAATTAGGAAAGAATAAAACTGGTGGAAATCTATTCCTTATTAGCTAGAACATGTAGGGAAAGAAAATATGGAGATTCTATTCCTTATGCCGGCTTGGGGGTTACGGTATTGCCACGTAAGCCCTAGGATTCTGACCGTATCATCCCTCCCCCTAACAACTTCCTTGTCTCCAAGGAAGAACTCATAAAATTGAGCCTTGATCATGTCTTCTTCTTCCCATGTAGCTTCTGCTGGTAAAAGGCCTTGCCAATGGATCAACAATTCTGTTTTCTTGTTCTTGATCTGAGTCTCCAATACTGCTTGTGGGGTGGGAGTTATCCTGCCGTCTTCTAGCATGTCCGGCAGATGCAGGCAGGCAACATGCTTGCTGCCAAGGTACCTCTTTAACATGCTGATGTGGAAGATTGGGTGGATTCGGGACCCTTTCTGCCAGCCTAACTTGTATGCAACAAGGCTGATTTTCTTGATAACTTGAAATGGACCATAGAAGCGGGTTGCTAGCTTGGTGTTATTGTGCATATAAACTAAAACCTATTGGTAGGGTTGCAACTTAGATATGCCCAGTTGCCTTCCTCAAGCTCCTCTTCTTGTTGTTTACCATCATACAACCGTTTCGTGCGTTCTTGGGCAGTATGGATGTTGTTCAACTCCTTCAACATTTGATCCCGCTCCATTAACCCCTTTCCTACCGCTTCCACTCTAGCCGTACCCAGGAGATAAGTTAATAACATAGGAGGATCCTTGTCGTATACCACTGCAAAGGGCGTGTTTTTGATGATGGAGAGCCAGTTGGTGTTGTAACTATACTCCGCCCAAGCTAACCACTTGCCCCATTCCTTCGGCTGGTTGCTTGTAAAGCACCTCAAATATATCTCCAGTGTACAATTCACCACCTTCGTTTGCCCATCGGTTTGGGGGTGATAGGCTGAACTGAAGTTGAAAGAAGTCCCCTGTAGCCTAAACAATTTTGTCCAAAAGTTGCTGGTGAATACAGGGTCTCGGTCACACACTATTGACTTCGGCATCCTGTGGAGCTTGAAGATATTCTAGAAGAAAAATTGCGCTATTCTCATAGCATTGTAGGGATGACTGATTGCTGTGAAATGGGCATATTTGGACAGCCGATCCACTACCACAAAAATGGTTGTCTTCCCTCTCGAATTCGGCAAGCCATCAATGAAGTCCATAGATATATCTTCCCATATTTTTTTTTGGAATAGTGAGCGACTGCAGCAGTCCCCTTGGTGTGAGATTTTCACTCTTATGGCGTTGGCATACATCACAATTCTTGATGAAATCTTTAACTCGACCCCTCCTGCCTTTCCAATAGAAGTTAGCTCAAACTCTTTGGTAGGTTTTGTGATACACCTCATGGAAGTTGCCATGTATTTTTTCCAGAATTGTTGTAAGAAGGGCTGAAGTTTTTGGTAGGTATATTCGGTCCTTAAAGTACAAGAGACCATCCCGGAAATCCCAAGGGCCAAATGCTTCCCCTTCCCTAACCTTCTCTATGAATTCTTGAATGGCTGAATCTTTCCCCACTTTCTCCTTGACAATTTCCAGCCAATTTGGAATCGGGCCCGACACCGCCACTAGCTCAGCTTGCTATAAATTTTTCCCTTTTACAACCCTGAATTTTCATCCCTGCGTGAGAGTGCATCGGCCACAATGTTTTCCTTACCCTTCTTGTACTCCACAGGAAAATCAAATCCCATTAACTTATACAACCACCTTTGTTGTGCGGTGGTAGAAATCTTTTGCGACCATAAATGTTTTAAGTCTATGTTGATCGGATCTTACCACAAAGAGCCGCCCAAGGAGGTAGGGACGCCATTTTTTGACTGCCATCACCAAAGCTAACATCTCCTTCTCGTATGTGGACTGCAAGAGTTGTTTTGTTCCCTACAGTGCTTGGCTCAAAAAAGCTATGGGCCGCTCCTGATGTAAAACAACCCCTATCCCCACTCCGCATGCATCACATTCTACCACAAACTCCTTAGAGAAATTTGGTAAGGCGAGTAGCGGGGCTTTCGTCATTGCTTGTTTGGGGTTTTCAAAGGCAATCTCTATTGTGGCCGTCCAAGCAAAGTTGTTTTTCTTCAACATCCGGTTTAGTGGGGCTTCTATCTTCCTGTAGTCCTGTATGAAGTGCCGGTAATACCTTGTGAGTCCCAAAAATCCATGCATGGCCTTGGGTGCTACGGGTTTGGGCCATTCCTTCATGGCTTCTATCTTCTCGGAGTCAACCGCCACGCCTTTGGGGGAAATAACATGCCCCAAACAGTGGATTTCTTGCTGTCCAAAACTGCACTTGGCCCTCTTGATATAGAGTTGCTGTTTTTCCAGCAAGTCCATCACTGTTCTCACATGCTCCATATGTTGTGCCCACTCCCGACTATAGATTAATATATCGTCAAAGAAAACCAATACAAATTTGCAAAGGTAGGCATGGAATACCTCATTCATGAGAGATTGGAAGGTGGAGGGAGCATTCGTCAAGCTGAACGGCATGACAAGGAATTCATAGTGCCCGTGATGAGTGTGGAAGGTGGTCTTCTCAATGTCTTCCTCCCCTACTTGAACTTAATGGTACCCCAAACTCAAGTCTAGCTTAGTGAAGTATTTGGCCCCATTAAATTCATCCAAGAGTTCATCTATAATGGGTATTGGAAATTTGTCCTTTACCGTGATCTTGTTTAACTCTCGGTAGTCTACACACATCCGCCATGTTTCATCCCCTTTCTTGACTAGAAGTATCGGTGATGAATAGGGGCTGTTAGAGGGCTGGATGATACCCCTGTCCAGCATCTCTTTTACTTGCTCTTCGATCTCCGTTTTCTGAAAAAAAAATGGGTACCTGTATGGCTTAACATTGACCGGACTAGCCTCCTTCTGCAGTATGATGCGATGGTCGTGGCTGCGTGGTGGGGGCAGCTCCCTAGGTTTTGCAAAAACCACACCATACCCCTCCAACATTTGCTCCATTTCTTTTTCCTTCTCCTTCCCATTCTGTTCCAGCATCTCTTTGCTGTTTTCGGCTGCTTCTGGATAGAGGGACAAGAATTCTTTTGACCTGCAGTTTGGTTAACTCTCAAAAGGGATCATAAAATTGGGTAGGCTCAAAAAGAGCAAATACCCTTTGTTTGAATTCTGGCCAGCCTATCTCCCTCCCTTCTCGTAGCAGTATTTGGAACCCAAGTTGAGCTTTTCCTTTTAGACGGAAAGAAGCCAAAGCAGCCTTGTCCTCTTCGTTGGTCCCTTGGAACCTAAAAAATTGCTCGACCCTGCAAACCCAGCTGGTCGGATCTTCTTCCCCATTGAACCGAGGGAAGTTAAGCTTGACAAGGGCAGTGGCCGAAGGTGTGAAACCTTTCTCCCACCTGGGAATTTTCTCCATCTCCAGCATGTTGTCTCCCCTGCGAATTCTCCCCATCTTCATGTCGGTTTCTGATGAACAACATCTCGAAGACTTCGGTAATCCGGGCCATGAGCTGCTGGTGTTCCACGGTTAAGGAGTGCACCGATTGCTCCAGGCTGCCCATACATCCTTCCATGAAGTGCTGTTGGGTTCTCTGCGTGACTGAACGTGTAGCTGGCCCTGCTTCGACAGAAAATCTTGGTAGGCCCTGCTCTTGTTGTGGGAACGACCTATGGTGGCTTTCTCAAATCTTCTCAATTTTTTTTCTGGTTTTTTGAGGGAAATAGGTCTTCAAGGTTTAACAATTTCTTGTTAAAGAGAGGAACCTTGACTTTGATACTACTTGATGCAATCAAATAGTAAAAGAACAAAGGAAAAGGGATATGGGCTATTTCGAGGGAGCGGTGACTTCCAAGATACCAAAAAGGTTCTAGGTTTGATAGTAATTCAGCACGATCTTTATTAATTAGGGTTCGCATTTAAATAGAAGACGGCTAGGTCATAAGATATAACCATTAGGTCTAGCTGTTGTTACATCATGCAGGAAAACTAATTATGAAAGAATAAAACTAGTGGAAATCTATTCCTTATTAGCTAGAACATGTAGTGAAAGAAAATATGGCGATTCTACTCCTTATTCACTGCCAGCTTGGGGGCTATGGTACTGCCACGTAAGCCCTAGGATTCTGACTGTATCAGTGAGGCACACTCATTTTGTGTCACATTGACCAAAAGGAGACATTCAATCACTCATGAGCTTTTGGGCTCAAGTAAGCACATTTGACATGATATAAGGCTACCAAATGAGTCTCTTGTCAACATTCATGGTGGTTTCAAATTACATTTTTGAATGCAAATTGTTATGTTGATTTATTGTATGGGGGATTTTGCAGGACACCCTAGTTTTTTTTCGTTTTATTTTCTTTACATATTTCTCTTTAAAATATATATGTTAGAGCAGAAACTAATTATTACTTTTTATGTCAAATGCTGGTTTCTTTCATGTTCATATTTTTCTCCAATCTTCAGAACATACGCAAAATGTTTCCTTTTAATACATTGATCAATTACCATCAAGCATGAGCTTTGGTTTGTGGCTACATAAGTGATGACCTTAATGCCTGGACTGATGTTTGCTATCAATGGAACTACTTTCTTCTTTGCCTGCTAAATAACCGAAAAAAAACGGCCTATTTCTCACTCATGATGTCACAATTTTGTTCATAACAGAATATTTTGAGTAATGAATAGAACTGAAAGAGGAAGCATTGCTGAGGTTAATTGCTCTGTCTCTAGGATTCTCTTTTTCCAATAACTAGTCATGATAAATGTAAAATGCTGAATTTGGGTTACTCTATCCTTACAAGTTCTTAGTGGACCTTTCAAATGCTGTAAAAAGCAGCTGTTGATCACTTCAACATTGATGTCATTGCAATGTCCATGGTAGCGGAGTCTCGTGATCCACAAGCCGGAATGGTTTTCTTAAGTCTAGCAGCCATTGCAGTCTTCCTTCCTTTCAAATGCATCCTTAAACTTTCATTCCTTGGCAGTGAATTGTTATTTCAGTATCTTTTGAGGAATTTCTTCTTGATTGTGGATCTCTTGTGAACATCCCCTGTTAACTTATTTGTTCAAGAACATTAAACACTATAAAAGAACAAATTAACTTTTCCAGGAAAAAAAAATCAGTATACTTGTTTTCTTAATCTCAAATGTCACCATAACCTGCTTCAGTAGAACCTTTCTCTGCCTTCCTTTCTCATCTTGAATTTTACCACTTTTTAATGGACACAACAGGTACGAGTTATTTGTTGGCCAACCTCCATTTTATACAAATTCTGTATATGCACTCATCCGGCATATTGTTAAGGTACATTGGCTCATCATATGAAGTTTTGTTAGTTTAAGCTTATTATACTGTATAAAGGTACAAGCTAATATTAAATGCTACATTCCAGGATCCAGTTAAATATCCTGACAGCATGAGTCAAAATTTCAAAAGCTTTTTGAAGGGTTTGCTTAATAAGGTTGTTTTATCTTTGAAATGCATGAATCCTTTTGATTACTAATTTTAACTTTAATTTATAGTGACATCAAAATTCTAAATGTTCTTGCACTTCGTGAGAGACAGGTACCACAAAATCGACTAACTTGGCCTGCTCTTCTTGAACACCCATTTGTTAAAGAAACTTCAGACGAAATGGAGGCTAGGGTAATGATATATCACTCTTGCATTTCTTTTAAATATCAGAATCTAGAAAAGAAGTACAAAGCTGGTGTTATTATAATCTGGCAAAGATTTTTTTTGGTTCCTTTTATTCTTTAGGTTGCATCATTTTAGAATTTTAATCTTATGTTCTTAGCCATGGATTTCCAAATTTTTTTAGTATCTGCTGATCCTTTTCCAGGAAATGCGTGCTGCGACTTTTGCAGCCAGAGGATGTGATGCAGCATGGAGGGGTGAAGGGAACACCATTCAAATGTCACCAAGTTTGATTGTTTCCAGTCCTGGGGGTGAGGCCTCCCTCCATATTTAGTATACTTATTTTTTTATTATTTTTTTCATTTTTGTACACTTCAGCATTAATTATTACTGCATCATAGGTAAAAGCAACTCGCTAGCTGCTTTTGAGAGCAATAATGGTCCAAGTGTTCAGAGTAATGCTCAATTAACTAGTCCAAAGTCAGCTACAAGCAATCCTTCACCATGTGAGGAGTTCTCCGGGTTTGCATGTCCTAATGATTTTAAACAGTCAGGTAAACAAGATTATTTGTGTTTATTTGTTGTATGATTGTTCTAGGACAGAAATTTGGTTTGATGCTTGAAGGAACAAGGTATGGTTCTCTGCAATATTTTGTGCTATCAAGTTTCTCCATCATCTGTATGTCATAAATGTGCTAGGTGATGGACATTTTTATTTCTTTTTTATCCGAGGCCCCTTTTTGGTTAATATGGTATTATAGTTCAAATTTTTTGAGGTCCTTGGTCAATTTTTTTAATTGCTCATATGCTAAGTTTGTAATATTACTAGGTTGGATCTAGTTTTAACCTGTACCTGTAGAAAATACCAAGATATGATTTAATGTTTATACCCTCCTATTCTTTTCCTTCTCCTAGCTTTCTTAATTTTTTTTTTTTTTTTAGTTTTTTTTTTCTTTCTATTTTCTTTCCAATTTAGAACTTAAGTATAAATATTAGAGGCATATACTACACGTGTGCTTTTTACTACACAATATATTTCTCGTGTTTCACTTCACTACTTCCTTTTCTTCAAAGAATTTTGTGAAAACTAGGAGTTATGGCTGCGTGGTGCAATTTTAATTAAATGGAGTTACCTTTTTTACCTGAGTAATAAGGGAACATCTCTAAAATGCAACATGACATCACAGAGAGTGTTCTCTAAATATATGGTGTAATGATCTTCCAGGTACAATTGATATTACGTTTTAAAAGCTTTTATTGTTTCCATTATCTTTTGGTTCACATATCAAGTTGTGCTCATCCAGAAAGAGAGAAAGGCTTCTTCAAAGGGTTTGATAGCTCTTTGTTAAAGTATTGAAATATCATTCAGCTACCATACCTACTTCTCTATATTGCATTTGCACTGTCGTAGATATATGTACTCTCTATAAATACCTCATAATGCAATATAAAATGATGCAAATCAATGTAATAAAGATGTAGCCCTTTTGGGGATTTTTTTTTAAAAAAATTATTATTATGGTGGACGTAGGCCTTTAAGATCAAAGGTCATTGGTCCATTCAACCAGGGAATTTGTTGCTACCATTTATTGGTCATGCGCTGTAGTTGGTCTCATTCTTGTCATGCTCATTAAGACTATACATGCGGATGCGGTTATCTCTTTTAGGTATTAGCATCATGCGATTACTAACCGCATACAAAACAAAAAATCAAACAACATTACAAACCCAACAAACAAAAAATCATAAACATGAATGGTACCTTCCCTTCATTGGACTAGTTGACCTAGACAAGTGCTAGAAATGTTACAAATACGTTTGTCCATTCTAGGACTTCCATTTTCAATATTTCGAAAATGCCAACCATTCATTTTCCACCTTTTTTCACAACCCCATAAACGAACATGGTGGCATTAAAGAACCCAAATCCAAAACAAAACCATTTGTTCTAGGCTTAGCATGTGCATGTGCATGTGCATGTGCATTTGTCTTTGTTTTTAAGGCCACTTATATATGTAGAAGGAAAAGATTGTCCAGATAGAACAAATGGGCAATCTCCCAACCCGTCCAATAGGCACATCATGGTCCTGGACATCTAAGAACGCACCCTTACTCAATAAGTGAAAACTCTTGTAGTTAATGATAAAGTATTGATTAAGTGATTAAATTTATTTCTTCCTATAAGATTAAGCTTTTGGGATAAGTAGGGATTTAATATGGTATTAGAGCCAAAAATTCTAAGTTCGAACATTTCAATTATATTCCACATGTTGGATCTCACCTATTTAAAGGTAGTTTGAACCCACATGTAAGGAGAAGTGTTGAAGTATTGATTAAGTGATTAAATTTATCTCTTCCTATAAGCTTAAGCTTTAGGAAAAGTGGTGATTTAACAGGCAATTGAAAAAATTGAAAACCTTGGTTGCTATTTGTAATGTTGTAGACTCGGGGACTAGGTATGAATTTTATCACAAAACTATCCTTGCCGCCTGGCCCAGTTTAGATCTGATTTAATATATATATATATATATATATATATATATATATATATATATATTTTGAATTGATCTAACCCAACCTCGTGCCTTAATCTAGAGGTTGATCTGTTTTTGGTTTTGGATTTTTTTGACATTATGCTCTGCCAGACTAGTCCGACCCTATAACGTGCCTTGACCCTATAGTCTTGTTCATTAGTTTGGGACCGGTAGGAAAAGAAGAATTTAATCATCTAATTAATATTTTTATACTCCTGTTTATGTGTGAGTTAAAATTTTTCCTCAACAAATAAAGGCCAATGTGGAATATTTTAACTGAAATAGGGGTTAAATGTGGAGTTAGTGTTCGAGCTTAGGATCCTTGCTCTAATATTATGATAAATCATCAATTATTCCAAAATTTTAAGCCGATAGGAAATGATGAATTTAATCATTTAATTAGTATTTTAACGCTTTAAACTACGTCCAACCAATCTGTCTCAATCTTGTGCTTCAAAACAAACATATTTGATCCAACTGATTCTACCTGACCACTTTTGACCTTTTTGCACAATCCACAGATCATTCCGCACAATTATTTGACTTCAAACTAAAGTTTCCACAATGACTTTGGGGAGAATGTTCAAGTATTAAAATACTCTTCACCTACCACACTTAACCACCCTTTACTGTACTTGTATTGCTATGGTACAATATACTGTTATAAATAACTCATATGTAAATACGATAATTCAAGTAAATACAAACCACTTTAATTCCCAGATCCTTTCACTTATTCTTCGTTCTCTATTTTTTTTTTCTATTTTATTCTACACTTCATAATTTTTCACTTTCAAACGAGACACATAATTTATAGTCATCAATTGGTTAGATCTACAAGCTGCCTTTTTGGCCACTTTCTTGTATAATGTCATTTACTTATTGTGCACATATTGAAAATCTAATGCTTCAAATTAAAGTTAGTTCAATAGAGCCCATTTTTATGTTTGGCATGTTCCATTTTGTTCACTCGGTTGCAAAACTAAGTGAAATATCCCCATAATTATATTCCTTTGTTACATGAAACTGGCAAATGAATTGTCATTTTTCTTCACTCTTAAGTACACATACATACAAGTGTTCCTAATAATTGTCCTATATTACAAAAGTTGTATAATTTGGTCAGCTTGTTTAGTTATGAATTTTCTTCAGGTTGCCAGACATTGAACACATTGGAAAACAACTCCCGCACAGTCAAGGGTGCTCAAATAATTGGTCGAGATAATGAGGCATTAGCAAATGTTTTGCTACCATTGAAAAGATGGTCTACAGGATCTCAAAATCCTTGCAGGTAAATTGGATGACATGCATCCCTAGCATATATTTAGTTTTGCATATCCAATGCTAATTTAGTTGCACCAAATATTAAGTTTGAACAAATGTTGCTTAGTCTTTTTTCAAGTTATTTCAAGCCCCATGCTGAACTTTCAATGCGAGGCATTTCTTTTGTCTTCAAAACGTATATCATTAGACATTAAATATGTTATCCCTGCTTGTTCTGCATTGCTTATTAAGGTAATGCATTTTGGTGTAGCATACAAATTTAAACATATATCATCATTTGTAATTGCATATAGTAATTTTTTTATTTTTATTTTTTATTTTTTTATTTTTTTTCCGGGATGTTACACGAGACTTCACTCCACACGAACTGTCTCTTGGCACATTAACCCAAAGTATTCACAATCAAGATACTTGGTACACAACGATGTCTTTGAACTCCTTTTGACTGCTCTAGGAAATCATGCTTGAGAGAGATGTAAAAGAATGAATATAACTAGTGTGTGAAAGAGAAAATTGAATCTGTTATGAATGGCAGTGTCCGCACATGTATAGAGCATGTCCGGACATGATTAGGGTTTCATGCCTAACCATGCCTTCATGTCTGGATACTCGGGCACATGGATAAATGCAATATCCTACATAAGTCATGTGACGCTACTACTATTTCCTTATTAACAACATAGCGGAAATACATATGTTTTTTTGAATTAAACTGAACTATAAGCTTGTAAAGATAATATCAGAGCACTAATTGGAACATAAACACAACTTATACACAAATTTGCGTAACATATTCAGTTTACTATTGCATCACACTATTTATTATCACATGGAAACTCTGTACATAACCAAAAGGCCCCCTGGCCAACTAAGCCCAAACCTGATCCAAGCTCCACAAAAGTTTTGCCTAGGCCTCAAAATACTTGGTCTCTACCAAAATCCTATGGATTGAAGTCCTCGGCTTCTCCTGTATCCTGAGTGGCAATGGTTGTAAAAGTAAACAAATTTACAGATAGAACTGTGAGTCCACAACTAGTAAGTAAAAACATTCAACCAATATTGTGTGTGACGTGAGCCCCTTTTTGCTTTATTAAACTTTCCCTCTTTGTTTATCAAAGTCGTTTAGGTACAATCAGTTTCTCCAAAAATTAAGGTAAAACTTTTCTCTAAAGACAAATGCATAGGCTTCAGAAAATTCAATGCAACAATACGCTTCTGCAGAGACACATGAGTAACATCCTTTTTCGCAAAATTCTAAAATACAATAAGCTTTCCTTTTTATCTAGGTTCTATTACTGCACTTTTCTCATTCCTTTACTAGTCTTTCTTGTCGCTAGTGTTGAGCTCACTACCCTATTCGAACTAGAGTGTTGAATGACCTCCCCCATTCAACCTAAGGGCGTAGAGAGTGTACCACCCTGCTCAATCTAGGGCTGTCAAGCGTACTACCCCACTTAACCTAGGGTTTTCGAGGATTCCACCCTGCTCAACCTAGGGCTATCGAGCGTACCACCCCGCTCAACTAGGGTTGTCGAGCATACTACTCTGCTCAACCTAGGGCTGCTTTGGGCCAACTTTCGTACTGAAAAGCTTTTACTCTTTTCTTTCTCATAAAACCTGTTCTTTAAAAGATGGGTATTTTCATTTTACTTTCTACTAGTACCTTTCTGTTCTTAGAAACCCTTTTCCTTAAATTCTTTTCTCAATAGTCATGTAAATCACATTGTAATATACATTGACATACATGAAATTTCTTAAAAGGCGGGCTCATACCACAAATAGCACATGCATGCCTTTCTATTTACTTGATATACATTATAAAACATTTCATGATAAATCATTTTTAACTGATGGTGTGAAGATTTACTTGCAACTTTTCTTAAACTGCTTGTTTATACGTTCAACCTGAGTCACGTGTTTGTTTGCTTTATATCATGCTCATTAGATAGGATTCATTGTTTTAGAAAACCCTAAAATCCCGCTTAAACCCTAAACAGTCTCAGTCCATTGAAAATACCTTGATTTTTCAACTCTGGGTGATCTCAGTTGAACCAATCTGTAAGAAGGTTGGTCAAATGATCTTCGATCGCACTTCGATCGGGTACTCTCTGTGCTGCGCTTGGTCGATCGAAACATCTTGACAACGCTGTCTCACTCTCAAAAGCATCTCAAAACCTTAGTTTTCAATACCCTCTTACACCAACACCATCAACCCAATGTCCTACAATTACAACTGGAAAAGCTTTCATTTTTCAATTCTAACAACCTCAAACTACCACAACAAGTTGCAACACAGAATCCTAGCTTCAACTTATAAGACCCTAAACATCAACAAAACAATCCTCCAATAACAAACTCCAAACAACTCCACAATATAGCAAAATATTCACACATTTAACTCCACATTATTTCACAGTAGAGTTGGTTTCCTAGAATGAATGCTTAGCTGGATTTAGGATTGTTTATCATGTTTATCACGTGTGCAATTATTCTGTTAAGCTTGTTTAGCTTGTATATCAGGTGTGGTAATTAATCTAGACTCAATTAGATTGTTAGTTCATTCAACAGATTAGATCAGTTTTTCACATCTCTGCATCTAATGGAGTTAACTCCATGGATATAGCTCCATTGAACTCTGCACATTCTGCTGTAGAGTGTTCTAGTCTGTTCTATCTTCATCATGGAGATAGTCCGGGAACTCTTCTTGTTTCGCAACCCTTGGTTGGGAACAACTACCATACTTGGAAGAGGTCCATGACATTGGCACTCTCGGCCAAGAACAAACTAGGTTTTATCGATGGTTTTTTGACAAAACCAGCGATGGATACTCCTGAGTTTTCTGCATGGGACAGATGCAACAATATGGTGCTCCCTTGGATACTCAATTCGGTGTCTCAGGAAATTGCTTCCAGCATTATCTACATCGAATCTGCTCAAGAGATGTGTGAGGATATCAAAGATCGATTCTCTCAATCAAACAGACATTGGATCTTTCAAATTCAAAAGGCAATTTCAGCCCTTTCTCAGAACAATCAATCTGTAAGTTCATATTATACGTCTCTTAAAGGCCTTTGGGACGAATTGAACAACTACCATCCCCTGACTTTATGTTCCTGTGGAACCTCACGCATTGTTCTTGAGTATCAACATCAAGAATACGTGTTTCAATTCTTAATGGGACTGAATGAGTCCTTCTCTCACATCAGAGGTCAAATTCTGCTTCTGGATCCATTACCTCCGATTAACAAGATATTTTCTATGGTTATGCAAGAAGAATGTCAGAGGGAAATTACCTCTACCTTCTTTGCTCCTTTAAACCATACCCCTGCTGCAATGGTCTCCAAGTCAACTCCATCTTATCGTCCTCAAGGACCAAGGACACAAGGTTTTGTTCGTGAAGAATGACCTCTTTGCACTCACTGTGGCCTTCTTTGTCACACTATCAAAAGATAATACAAGTTGCATGGCTATCCGCTTGGATATAAATCCAACAGAGACAAGAAAGCTGCTTCTTCAGCAAATATGGTGTGTGATTCTTCCATGCCATCACTTCCAATCACTTCTGAGCAATGTCAGCAACTCTTAGCCTTGATCAAGTCTAAGTGTCCTGATGATGCATCTGCATCTGGTCTAGCTGCTGTCATTGACATTCAAGATCACTTGTTCAGTGAAATGGCAGGTAATTCTCGCCATTCCTTTTTTGTTTTCCTCTGCTACAGGAGATAAGCATTCTGTTTTCTCCTCTGATTCCCTTTTTCAAATGGCCATTAAAAATTCAGTCAATTATCCATGGATAATTGACTCTGGTGCAACAAATCATATGGTCTGTTCACTCTCTTTTCTCACCACAATCACTTCAATTGTTTCAAAACACGTTAAACTACCAAATGGTAATTTTGCTGAAGTTACTCATATTGGTACTGTTCAGATTAGTGCCACTCTAACCCTTACAAATGTCCTATGTGTCCCTTCTTTTTCTTTCAATTGGATTTCTGTAAGCAAGTTGATATCTGTCCTTCGCTGCTGTTTAATCTTCATTGCTGAATATTGTTTCATTCAGCAACTGTTAGGCTGGAAGATGATTGGACTGGGTAAGGAGCGAGGTGGCCTATATCATCTCATGCTGTATGATTTGGCAGGTTTCGGTGATTCAAGTGTTTCTGTTACACCAATAAAACCTCATTTCAATTCTGTTCTTTCATATTCTGTAGTTTCTAATAGTACTGTTTCAGATTTGGTTGTTTCCAATTCTGATGTACATAAGCATTTCAATTCTGCCGTAAATACCGTTAATGTTTCAGCCAATGTATGGCATTCTAGATTAGGACACTTATCCGATTCTAGAATGCACTTACTGAATCATGTAATCCCTGGTTGTTCATCAATTTCTAATAAAGAGCGTTCTGTTTGTCCTTTGGCAAAACAACTTGGACTTCCTTTTCCCACTATACACATTCTACTCATTCCTTTGAGATAGTTCATTGTGACATATGGGGCCCTTTTTCATCTTCTTCATCAAATGACTCTAAATTTTTTCTTACAATTGTGGATGATTACACTCGGTTTACATGGGTTTATTTGATGCATCATAAGTCTCAAACCCGCATGCTCCTTGAATATTTCTATCATTTAACACCACATTATTTCACAGTAGACTTGGTTTCCTAGAATGAAATTAATGAATGCTTAGCTGGATTTATGATTGTTTACCATGTTTATCACGTGTGGAATTATTCTGTTAAGCTTGTTTAGCTTGTTTATCACGTGTGGTAATTAATCTAGACTCAATTAGATTGTTAGTTCAGTCAACTGATTAGATCAGTTCTTTTCCTTTGTAAAAGTTCTTGTTTATATAGATAGTCCGTGTATCATTTTCAGTTAATGAGAAATCTTCTTCATTTACACATTCAGTTTGTCAATACATTACACCATGGAGATTAGGGTTTTTACCTCTTAGGTTAGTCTCCTCCAAGCTCTTCTTAGGTTCCTTCTTTCTCTCACTCGTTCTCCCTCTCTCTTCCCTCTCTCTCTCGTTTTCTGACTCTGGTCTCTCTTGGATGAGTACAAGTTTTTCCTTCAATTTGTGGTTTTTTTTTTTTTTGAAAGTACATTGTAAAAAAAGGAAAAGAAAAAGCAACTTATAGAATAAAAAAGGTGGAGGGAGAGTCTTTTCCGATATATGGAGGAAAAGATGTGAATAGAAGAAAAATAATGAGAATGCAATTAGAATAAATTTTAGTTGTGGTCGAATTTATTACATGATCAACACAGATGTTTACACTTCGATTGAGTCACACATGCAGCCTAAGCCAAGCTCGGTTGAACGAGTTTTATGCTCGGTCGACCGAGATATGCTCTGGAAGCAATAAATAAGCGTCTCGTCTCACCAACCTCACACCTGCGGACTATTTCAGTCGTCCATCTTCACATACCACTTACATAGAGACTGCCACGTGGAGATGCCTTCTTGGTCGAACAAGCCTTATACTCAGTCTATCAAGCTCCCTTTATTTTAAAATCTCAGCCGTTTGCTCTCATCTCTGGTGCGCCGGCCATGACAGGTGGTGATGCTCTTTCGGTCGAACGAGACCCAATCTCAGTCGATTGAGATTACCCAAATCTCAAATCGCGGTCGTTCATCTTCCTGCGCAAAATTCCAACTGACACGTGGTAGTGCCAACTCGGTCAATCGAGACCCATTCTCGGTCGACCGAGATTGCAGAGTTTTTTGAATTTTATATTTTTGTTCCTTTTGATCTAATAGCTACGATCCTTACCATACTCAATCTAATTTCACCAAGACATATAATTTAATATTTTAATAGTAACTCATCTCTTGATCTATGTACTAAGCAGTGAACTGTGTTAGTGGGCGCAAGCATTGCCATATTGAGACAGGACTTACTCATCAAGAGATGAGTTAGAGATTCAACAACCGAGACTATTGGCAGTCCTGAAGGAACTGCAGCCTCCTATAATAGTTAGTAGTACTTGTCATTAATTGTGACGGTTCGTCAGGTCCTCTTTCCTCCTCTCTTTTCTGTGGTCTGGGCCCCCACAAAGGGGGAGGGAGATGACTGAACATCTCAGCCATTGATGGGAAATTTCCATTAGCCATATCTGAAAAAGACCAAAAAAAGTAAGAATTTGGAGGAATATTAATGAATGCAGCGATCAGATGAGAAAAGAGGAGTATTCCTATATTGGTGGCTGTTATAAAAGAATCAGCCTCCTCCAGACGTATTTCAAACTTCCTCACATCCCTGTAACCGAGGGAAATTCCTATTATCCTAACCCAAAGCCTACAGTGGACACTTTAGATAACAATGTGAGATATTGAAGTGTCTTTTCGTTGCAATAGAACTTTCAATGATACACATATAACTACAAGATTACAAGCATTTTATCTGAATAGTGCAACCCCGGTGAGCATCAAATAAACTGAATAGAAGAGGGCACTTTTTATGATATTTGCATTTAATGCTCTAATACCTAAACAATGAAATACTCTTATGAATGATGGGCATCTAAACTTACCTTAGAACCATTTAATGGCAGTTGGATTATGTATTGTCATATACACATGTGAAAGGTGGTATTGCTAAGTTGCGTGGAAAAGGATGTTTGGAGACCTTAAAAGAAAGAGGCAGGACGATTTTGGAAAGTGAAATTGTATCTGGGTTGGACTACGTTTTGGGACCGTTTCAAGATGCCCTATCATCATGTTGCATGTACCAAAGACTAAGTTAACGAAAATTCTACAAATATTTGATGCTACTCCATCATTTAACCGTTTATATTTCACCTCATTGCATTGCGTCAGGAATATCTTAAAGTAGCATGTTAGTTGGTTAGTGTATTTTTTATTCATGTACTAGACACCTGTACGTCGTTTATTTGCAAGATTTGAAGGCTTGTCAAAAACATGCAGGGATCAAGATGTTATTAGTTCAAATCAGTCGCTCAGAATTCTGTCAAACCTAGTTGCAGCTGGTGCCATCCATTCTAGTGGGCTACCTGACGAAATAATACGTGAACTTCTTGTTTTCACTGGCATTGTTGTCAGCTTGAAATCCTCTGAATTTAATGATTTAATAGCGAAGGTTTGTCCATGCCGTATTTAATTTAGAAATTTGTAACTTTTCATTCTTAATATCCTGATATATCATACCTTTATGTTTCCATAGCCGGGAAAAAGAGTCCCGTTCTTTATGGATATATTTGGTAGTCAAGAATTTTAGTTTGATTACATGCCAAATATTCAGGCTTACCTATCATGATCTTTCATCTGCAGTCTAATATTCATGAAAATGGCAACATTGCTAGTCTGATACAAAACATTCTGAATATTTCAGGGAGAATACTTGCTCCTTTTCCCAAATGTATTATCATTTTCAATTTAGTTAAATATATTTGTTCTTTCTCCAAGTTCGAACATGATATTGCTGCAGATTTTTATCGTTATATATGTAAAATTTGAGGATAATGCGTCTGATAGTTTTGAAATGATGAAGAGGTGAATAAGTCCACTATATGAAAATCTTTTATCTATGGTGAGCTCCTCTTTTATTATACGATTTATACTGTCTGATGCAACTACGCTTACTTTTGTAGAGTTTCTCAATGATCAAAATGCTGCTTGATTATTGTGGAAGTGGCATTGCAAGTTCATATTTCAGGCACTGGGTTGCATTATCTGAGATTTTTTCTCAGGTCATTTTCTTTGTATGTTACATATTGTTCTCCAGCAACAATTAGGCACTTGCTTCCAGCTTTCTCATCTTGTTGACTATATAGGTTGTTGGTTGCAATGAAGATGCATGTGCAAGAGTTCTGTATGAGTCCAGTGCCTGCATTACAATCATGTTATCTAGAATTGCTCAGGGTCATAAGGCATCTCATGTGACTTCAGTGCCTGAGGCAGTTTCTGCTCTTGATGAAACACTGAAAAGAATATTGGATCATGCTAAATCATCTGGCATGGTGGATCATTTGTGTCTATGCTTGGCAAATTCGGGCTCAAGCCTCATTTCAGGGTCTTCGAGTATGTTGCGTGCTGCTTGTGAAGCATGTAGGGCTATTTGGTCGCTGATAGATGCACTGGAAATGCTTTCAATTAAAGAAAGTCCCCTTTTATTTCCATTAAATGCTTTGCGGAGTCATTCTTTAGATCGACTTGGTACAAAGGAGCATGAAGGGGGCTCATTGGTTGGCGCAGAATCAGCAAAAGTTGTTGATGTGGTGACAAGAGCTTTCGTTACATCAAAAGCAATACAAGTTGCTATTTACTATTGCCTTCATCAACGTTTTGAGGCTGCAATGTCTGCTGGCATTCAGGTGTTTGTCTCTCATCTCAAATATTTAAGTTTTATGTGTGCACGTAACATACCCAATAAAGCAGCCGGTTATACAGCCTTTAATCATTTCAAAGAACCAAAGGCAGCAGTTTTTTTTTTCTTCTGCCAGTGCCTAAATATTTTTGTTTGCATCATGTTTCATAATTGTACACCCATTTAGGTTAAGACCTAAAACAATTTCTGTTGCTGTTTCAGCTCTTGTCTAGGTGCTGCCTACGTAGTGGACTTGTTCCAGTTGTTCTATGTGGACTTCCCAGTTCCCTACCTGTAACTACTGTTGTCAGTGGGGGAGGGGATCGCACTATTGTCTCGGAGATATTCTCTATATTATCTTTCTGCACTTCATCTACAAATAAAGATCCACAAACAGGCGAAGCAAGTAGCATGAAGTGTAAAATAACCAATCCCTCTTCCTTGGTTCTTCATTCATGCCTTATCCTTGCAACAGTTGCGCAATGTTTGAAGTCAACTGGAAGAAATTCTCCACTATTTATGCTTACAACCTCCCCAAAGAAGCAGCTTTCTCGCCTATCAGTGCTTGCACATCATTCTTCTTCTGATGATAGAATGAACACTTTATTTCAACCTCATAGTGCGTCAGCTATGTTGGCTCTTGCATCCATTCTATCCCTTGAAGCGGGTGTGTCTGTTGAATCTTCGGTCTCTGAAATTGCAGTGCCTTTGATTCCTCGAACTGCCACACTTTGTGATCATCTCAAGATTTATTCTGTGAATGAAACTGAAGTAGATCCCAGTTACCCAAATGGCGTTCTCTCTTATTGGCATGGCCTTAGAGATGGATGCGTTGGCTTGTTGGAGTTCCGACTCAAGTGGGGAGGACCATTAGCTGTTCAACAGTTGTGTGCAAGTGGTATCCCTCTGCTTCTTGTTGATTTGTTAGCCAACAACCATTCAAATGCTTCTCAAGGATCTGACAGCACAAAAGATCGAGTTGGGCTATCCCCTATTGGGGTTGTGTGGACAGTTTCATCAATATGTCACTGCCTTTCAGGTGGAGCTTTAACTTTTCGTCAGATTTTGGTAAGGAGTGAACACATCAAGCTTGTCTCTGACTTGATTTCTGATGTCCATCTCAAGCTTGTAAAGTCCTGGGGTGGGCCTGGTGGAGGGAAGGATGGTATCAGAAATACTATAAATGCTGTTGTAGATATCTTGGCATTTCCTTTTGTTGCTGTACAGAATGGTCCTGGCTTGCCATCTGCCACTGCTTCTGTTAACAGTGGGTTCCTTCTCAACATGGCTTCACCAGGTGGGAAAGTATGCATGGAAGACAGGGACATGGTGAAAACAATTGAGGAAGACATGGGAAAGTACATTAAAATTCTTCTGGAGGTTAGATTTTCTTTCCCTTCATTTTGGGGTCAGTGGCCTGGGAGGGGTGATGGGTTGTGTTTTTTATATTGTCCTCATTGAGATATGTTTTGGAACATGTGTTTTTGAGATTATCTGGTGCATTATTTTTAAACTCTGCTCTGTGCATTGGATGTGCTACTCATGTTTACGTCATGTTTATGACGGCTTTATAACCATTCAAAAGATAATCTGCATATCTATCGGACATAGGCAGTAATGACATAATTTAGATTTCTATTATTGTTTAAGAATAATGGATCATAAGACCATGCTGGTACCAAGAGACCTGTGTTTCTCATTCAGTTGGTTCTGAAGTTTTCAGGTCAGAGTATCAATTCTTATACTTCGATGCATGGAAAATGTGGAGTTAAAAGATTTGGGAAGGCCTGTTGCCTTTCTTGCTAAAATGATAGGTCATCGACCTCTGGCGGTTCAACTTGTTGATAATGGCTTGTTGGATCCAAATAGGATGAGAAAGCTGCTTGATAGCTCATGCCCGAGAGAAGTCACACTGGATACTTTGATGATACTATCTGATCTAGCCCGCATGGATAAGGTCAGATTTACTTTCCTTCAAATGTCAAGTGTTGTGTGCAAATATCAAGTGTTGACTTACGTTTTCTGTTCTAGTGTTCAAGTTAGTTTCTGATCGGTGCATGCCCCAACAATGTGCCATGGAGGGAAATCTCTGCCCTCCCATGTAGCATGAATACTTCTAAAGAAATGTTAAATCATGCTTTCTATCACATTAGCTTCTCTTTTTTTTTTTTTTTTCCCATTTTTTTTTTCCATCCACCCATAATATTTTCCTGGCACACAATTGTCCTTGCTTCTTTCCACATCTTAAAACTCCTACTCGCTTATTCCTTTCTAACTGCAACTTATTATGTAGTCTGATGGATAGTTGGTATGTTAAGAAAAGTGCGTGATGAGTTGGCAGAGTCTAGAACATTGAAGCTACTATATTTCCATTAACATCTTAAATTAAGACTTGTTTGCGAGGGTAGTCAGGATAAAATTGGAAGGAGTACCAAATTGGGTGGATGGACTTTAAACAACCTTTTTTTTTTTTTTTTTTTTTTTTTTTTTTTTTTTTTTTCTCTCTAGAAAGCCCTAATTTTTTAATTTAATTTCTACACTATCTTGTTTGAATGGCCAGCGACCAAGCATCGATTGAGACATTTTGCAACTTTCTTCATTTGAACGGCCTGGGACCAAGCATCAAACGAAACATTCTGTCACTATCTTGTTTGAACAAACCTTGTCTTGTTCGAATGAGAATTTCCTGTCTTGAAATTTTCAACATAAAAATCATTGTGAACCCAAATTTTCACTTCACTAATATAATTTTCCATATCATTCAACCAAAATCAGCTGAACATGAATTCCAAAACATCCACTGAACGATCAAAATTTATTTATTTGTATCATAACCTTAGTTTCCCGCATTGTGTATTGTTTAGTAATTCTAATGAAATTTAAGCCTCATAACCTCTAATGTGCTAACATATTCAACATTTAATTGACAGAACTGAACTTACATAAACGGAGAAAGAATTAGGCAGGCTCATTACCAATACTGAAGAATTTCTCTCTAGGTGCTAGAAGGTTAAGGGAAGAAGAAAAAGTGATTTTTCTGCTTCTAAAAACAACTATTTATAGGCATTTTCCAAGCTCATTAGGGCGAGATCTTGTCTCATTCGAACAAGATGTCGCTGTCAACAAAACCCACATTTCCAACTGAGCATTTTTTTCTTCTAACACGTCTCATTCGAACAAGCCTCATTCTCATCCAAACACGATCATTTCTTAGCCACTAGGATATTTTCCAGCATGTGACACGTGGCATTTGATGCAGCTTTTGGCCCGATAGGTGGCCCGTTCGAACGAGAATCTTTTCTAAGCTGTTATGGAAGTTTGTGACGAGGCTCATTCGATCGATCCTCAATCTCATTCGAACAAGGTTATTTCTTAGCTATTACGAAATACTCCTGTGCATAGCTTGTTCGGATGCCACTTTTCTTGTTCGGACGGCCTGCATCGCGTCCGAACGCATTTCTCCGATCTGAACAAGATATGTGTATGTGTGCGCGTACATATATATTCCTGAATTTTTATATTTCTTATTACTTCACGCATGTGGCAATAAATTGGACATAACTTTTGCTACAAATATCAAAATTGCATATAAGACCCCAATCAGTAAAGCTCTCTACGTCACGCACGTTGTTGCCAAGCAAAGCTGGATAAATGCATTTTCGAGCCCAAATCCATCGTTTTCCCCTCTGAATCCTTCGTTTAAGACAATTTTTTTTCCCCCTTTTTAAGAAATATTTGTCTTCTTTAGGGCGGTTAGGGTTCTCTTTTACCTTAATCGTGAATATTTCTCTTCTATTTTAAGTGATTATCTTCAAATTACTATTTCCTTTTAGCTTTCTATTTCTCCTGGGTATTACAATCCAAACCAGATCCATCTGTCTGGGCTTTCAAAATATTATGTCCTCAACAGCTAAGGATAATAGTCCAAGTTGTCGGGTTGTTTTGGGTGTCTGTCCTCTATAGCTGTAAATTTAACAATTTACTGGTGGAACTATAATTCATGGTTCAATAAGGAAATGCAATTAACCATGTTGTATGTGTACGTGAGCTCTTATAAATTTTTCCTCTCATTTGTTAATGCAAGAAAAACCCTTCTCGTTAAATATAAAAAATGACAGAAACTTTTCTATTTTTCAAAACTTCACAAACATGAACATATTGAAAATGCAATTAACCATGCTGTATGTGTACATGAGCTCTTATAAATTTTTCCTCATTTGTTAATGCAAGAAAAACCCTTCTCGTTAAATATTAAAAATGACAGAAACTTTTCTATTTTTCAAAACTTCCCAAACATGAACATATTGAAAATAAATTCATTATATTGGTACTGAACTAGTCTTTCCCTTAATTTGCGTCGAACTTCCTACTCCGTTTCATTGAAGGTGTTGAATGTCCTCCCATTCAACCAAAAAGGATCGAGCAAACCATCCTGCCCAACTAAGACTCCGAATGATTAATCCTAAATAGATTGAGTTTGCTGAATGTCTTCCCTCATTCAACCAAAAGGGACGAGCATGCCACCTTGCTCAAATAGGGCTTCGCATATTAACCCATAATAGATTAGGTTTGTTGAGTGCATCGTTCCGCTACACTTTGGGCAACGAATGATTAACCCCATTTGATGTGGGCATGTTGTACGTACTACCCCCGCTTGATATCGATTTCCAACATATAATCCCCAATCAGAATGGGTATACCTTGGGTAAAATTTCCATTGCAACTTTATATTTTTCCTTAATCCAAAAGCTGTTGTTGAAAATTACTTTTAAATATATACTTTGTACTATGTATACTTTTCATAAAGTCTTTTTGAAAACCTTTTCTCAATAATGTTCCAAATATTATAAAGAGCAGACTTATCCACAATTCATGATAAATTATCAGTATTGCCGTAGGTAAATAAATTTATTTACATATGCATGTAAAACCTTATTGAATACTTTAGCTGGTAGACTACTTTACATGCAATGCACGTAAAAACACATTTAATAATTCAGCAGGTAAAAGGAGTTTACTTACAAGTTTTGCTCAAACCTTTGTTAACATTTACACCATATCATGTGCCTATCTGCAACACTTCTCTCTTCTCTCTCCCCTTCTCGACTCTTTCACCCCAGCGGTGGCGCGTGTAGGCACGTACCGCTAGGGTTCCATTCCCTCGAATTCTCTAGAGGATGGCTTTGGAGAGGCGTTTTTTCTTGGAGGCTAAAACTTTCCTCTTCTCGATGGAGGAAGGCAAGTTTGTGCTGAGAATGGAGGAGAGTAGGAAAGGTTTCTTAGGGGTTGTGCTATTGGGTTTGCAGTGTACAGCTTGTGCTGTCGCAGTGGTGACAGAGGCTTTTGCAGTCTCAGGGGGTCGAGAATTTTGTCAAATCCTTCTGGGAAGATTCGAAGGCTTGGATTGTTTGGAAAGGCTATAATAAGGATATCTGCTTCTTGGAGCCGATGGTCTATGCAGTGTGATGTGAACCCGTGGGATCGAACTCCCTTGAATCCACAATCAAATTGAAACCTACCCAAGAAAGTCAAGAATCAAGTCAAGAAGATCTAGACCCGTTGAAATCTTGTTTCAAGAACCTAGATTCGGTGAGAACGCCACAAAGAGTTTGCCTTTGATAAGTTCTTAGTTTAATCAAGAATAAGTAGAGAAAACTATGAAGAACAAAAATTTCATTGACAATCAACTTGTCTAGCAAAAGCGGCTACCAGTCTTTTTAAAACATCTCCATGAAACCCTAAACCTACTAAGGCTTACATCAATTAAAAGACATGGGCTGAACATCTTCAAGCCCAAAACATCATAAACTACACTTCTGTAGCTAATAAAAAAAGTCCTCTTAATGAAATAAATAGGCCCAAAAGCCTACAATTATAGCAACATAAAAATAGGCCCACACGCCTATACTTAATGAAATAAAGAGTCTGCACTAAACCACTAGGCTATGCCGCCCCCATCTGTCGATTGTATCACATGGATTAAAGTTGGTTTTTCTTTTTTCAAGCCCATATTGAATGTTGGAGTCTTGCTCGATAAATTTGGAAACTCGGCCCAAGTGGATTGCACCAATCCTTATCTTCTTCGCTCTTGACCTTGTGATTGGCCCATCTGGAACTTGTAAGGGATCTTTAAGATTCGGTCTACCATGTGGCCCATCATTTCCCCTCTTCTCAAAAGGATTCGACCTCGAATCGTCACCTGCATCATAGGGAGAAAGATCAGAAACATTGAAAGTAGCAGAGACATTATACTCACCGGGAAGATCCACTTTATACTCACCTGGAAAATCATTAATTTTCTCAAGGATTTGGAAATGTCCATTGCCTCGAGGATGCAATTTAGTCCTTCTATGGGATGGGAATCTTTCTTTGCGCATGTGAATCCAAACCCAATCTCCTGGTTCAAAAATGACACGCCTTCACCCTTTATTGGCTTGGGAAGCAAACTTTTCATTCTTCTGTGCAATTTGAAGCAGTACCCTCTCATGAATTGACTTCACCAATTTGGCCTTCCTGTGTCCATCCAAACTATTCATTTCATCAATAGGTAAAGGCATCAAATCTAAAGGAGTAAATGGATTAAAACCATAAACAATTTCAAAGGAAGAATAAGAAGTAGTAGTATGCATAGTCCTATTATATGCAAACTCTATAAATGGTAAACAGTACTCCTAAGTTTTCAAATTCTTTTGAATGACAGGCGTAAGAGTTGAGTTAGAGTCCTATTGACTACTTTAGTCTGTCCGTCAGTCTGTGGATGACAAGTAGTGGAAAATAAAAGTTTGGTACCTAATTTTCTCCACAAAACCTTCTAAAAGTAGCTAAGGAATTTAACATCTCTATCATAAACAATACTCCTAGGTACACCATGGAGTCACACTATTTCCTTGAAAATCAAATCAGGGTAGCATCATCTGTTTTATGGTATGGAATGAAATGTGCCATTTTACTAAATCTGTCCACTATCACAAAAATAGAATCACTACCTTTTTTTGTCCTAGGCAGTCCCAAAACAAAGTCCACAGATATGTCTACCCATGGCTCACTAGGAACGGGTAAGGGTGTATACAACTCGTGTGATAAAACCTTGGATTTGGCCTTGCGACATGTACTGCACCTACCACATATTCGGGTGATGTCTCTTCTCATCCTCGGCCAAAAGAAATATTCATGTAAAATTTCTAAGGTTTTCCTCACACCAAAATGTCCCATTAATCCCCTTCCATGTGCCTTACGCACCAATAATTCACGCATTGAACAATTTGGCACGCACAATTTGCTTTCTTTAAACAAATAACCATCATGCTTGTAAAACTTACCAAATGCCGCTTTATCACACGCTATATACACATTAGAAAAATCAGTGTCATTGGCATACACGTCTTTCACATATTCAAACCCAAGCATTTTAGCACTTAGAGAAGTAAGAAGTACATACCTCTGTGATAAAGCATCAGCAACAATGTTCTCCTTGCTTGTAACGGATGACATAGGGAAAGGTTTCGATGTATTCAATTCATCTAGCATGTCGCTTATTTAATTTACCTTGACTCTTGAGATACTTTAATGATTCATGATCGGTGTGGATTACAAATTCCTTAGGCCAAAGGTAGTGCTGCCACGTCTCTAGAGCACGAACAAGAGCATAAAGTTCTTTGTCATAAGTGGGGTAATTCAGGGCCGCCCCACTTAGCTTCTCACTGAAGAAGGCTATGGGCCACCTATCCTGCATTAAAACGACTCCAATTCCTATTCCTGAGGCAGCATATTCAATCTCAAAAGTTTTGTTAAAGTTAGATAATGCTAACATAGGTGTAGAACATAACCTTTCTTTAAGAGTAGCAAATGCATTCGCTTGATCACTCCCCCAATGAAATCCAACATTCTTTTTAATTATTTCAGTGAATGGTGCAGCAATGGTGCTAAAATCCTTAACAAAACGCCTATAAAAGCTAGCTAAACCATGAAAGCTTTTTACCTTAGTGATGCTTTTAGGCGTTGGCCACTCCTTGATAGCCTTGACTTTCTTTTCGTCTACCTCAATACCTTTTGTATTAACAACATAACCAAGAAAAACAACTTTTTCCATGCAAAAGGTACATTTTTTAAAATTAGCATATAACTTTTCACATCTCAACACATCTAACACATGTCTCAAATGCTCAATATGTTCATCTAAGTTCGTGCTGTACACTAGGATATCATCAAAGTACACGACTACAAATTTGCCTATGAACGTACGTAATACATGGTTCATTAATCTCATGAAAGTACTAGGCCCATTTGTAAGTCCAAATGGCATAACCAACCATTCATAAAGTCCATGTTTAGTCTTAAAAGCAGTTTTCCATTCATCTTCCTCTTTCATTCTAATTTGATGGTATCTACTTTTAAGATCTATTTTACTGAAAATACATGAGCCATGCAATTCTTCAAGCATATCATCGCAACTTTTGCACCGACATGTGGCTCATCGAATGACACTTGTTTCGTTCGAACTAGAATTTTTTCTTAGCCGTTAAAAAGGAAGTCTGACACATGGCTCATTCGAACGACTCTCATTCTCATTCTAACAAGGTCATTTCTTAATAGCACGCTCGTTTGGATGCCACTTTTCTTGTTGGGACGGCCTATATTGCACTTGAACTCCATTTCTCCCATCTGAATGGGATATATATATATTTTCTGAATTTTTATATTTGTAACTATGTGCATGTGGCATTAAGTTAGGCATAACTTTTGCTACAAATATCAAAATTACTTATATGACACCAATTAGGAAAGCTTTCTTCAGCGCATGTCGTGGTCACCAACCATATCGGGCCCAAAATGCATCGTTTTCTCCTCTGAATCCTTAGTTCAAGACAATTTTTGTCCTTTTTAGGAAATATTTGTTTTCTTTCGGGCGACCAAGTTTCTGTTTTTCCTTAATTGCGAATATTTCTCCTC
Source organism: Alnus glutinosa (assembly GCF_958979055.1). Lineage (NCBI taxonomy): Eukaryota > Viridiplantae > Streptophyta > Magnoliopsida > Fagales > Betulaceae > Alnus > Alnus glutinosa. Next base: position 19,136,041 of record NC_084888.1, on the reverse strand, counting down.
CTAGATTTCCTTCCACCCTAAATCTTAAATTTATATACACTATCATACGCTATCAAAACATCCTTAGTCTTGCACAACATCACTATTCACTATTGTATGTTATTATCTCCAAACTTCTATTTCCCTTTAGCTTTTTTTTTTTTTTTTTTTTTTTTTTTTTTTTTTTTCCGGGTATTACGATACTTCATCTGGAACCTTGAAATTAATTGTTGCAGATGGAGATCGATTTGTGATGAAACATGCATAATAAACTGTTTTAGCGCAGAAACTTTTTGCCAATCCTGCATTCAAATTCACTCATCTCGCATTTTCCTTCATTGTTATGTTCATTCTTTCAGCTACTCTATTCTGTTGTGGACTCCCTTTATTTGTCAAGTGACGAGAAATGGCTTTTGTTTTGCCGAATTGTAAAATTCAGTGTCTCTATACTCCAATTTGCTATCAAATCTTAAAATACTATGCTTTTCTTTCAGTTTGATTTTTCGCCAGTGCTTTCCACTGCTTAAAGATGGTGAAAATGTCTAACTTGTGCTTCATCAAATTAATTAAGACCTTTCTGAAAAGTCATCAATAAAACTAACAAAATAATATGCACTTCCATTTGAAGATACTTTCACGGATCCCTAAATATTTGAATGAACATAGTCGATAACACCTTTGATCATGTGAGACACCACCTTGAAATTGACTCTTCATTCCTTCTCATAGAGTACTTGCAAAAATCCAATATGCATGATTTCACGCCTTCAACAAATTCTATTTGTGACGCTCAAACATACGATGCTCACCTAAATTGCCAAGTCCCATATGCCACAAAACTATATCATAAATATCTGATTATGCCGAAGTAGATGCTACAACACCATCTGTAACTATGTTCTCTAGTAATTTATGCAAATTGCCATTTTTTTGACCTTTCATTACTACTAAAGCACATTTAGTTATTTGCATAACTCCATCTCTGGTTTAATGAGAATGGTCGAAAGAATCCAATGTACCTAAACATATCATATTTTTCTTAAGGTCTATGACATATCCAATGTCCTCACAACCCCATTAAACTTCATGACTTTTATTGTACCTATTACAATAGCCTTACACATACATCATTATCCATTCTAATAATAGCAACATTACAAGATTTAAATGTCTCAAACCACTACCTGTTCAGACACATGATATGAGCAATCATAATCTAAAATCCATGAATCTATACGAAAAGATGTACCTGAAGAAACTTAGAGAAGATCTACGCTAACCTCACTGTCATCGGACTTGTCATTCGCGACACTAATTGAATCTGCAGAACTTTTCTGATTCTTTTTAACTTACAAATCTTGTTTCAATACCCTGCAAAAGCTTATGTAGTGCATTTTTTTGTCACAATATTAGAACTCCACATCTTTTGCATCTAATCGAGATTCTTCATCCTTTGTTGAAGGCGACTTAGACCGAGGCTGCCTATCTCTGCGATTCAAAATGTATACTCAAAATGTTAAACTTGTCCAATTGCTTAAGTGTATTTGTATTTTCCTCCATCTGTAAACCACACAACTGCTTCTTCACATACAAATGTTTTAGTCATATACAGACTCTGATTTCTACCAAATTGTCTTAGACTTTTCTTTATCAATCATATTATGAATAACTTTATTTGACAAATTTAGACGGATCGCACTTGCAGCCTTTTATCAATTTCTTCCCAATCATTGTCCATCTTCTAAGGTTTCTTCGTCTTTCACAACAACGCCTTGTAGAATCATTACGGAATTGGAAGATCTTTCATCCTTCATTGCCAAAGAGAGAAGTTCTTGCCATTGAACTTCTCTAATTTATATTTAGTGCTCGCTATATTTACCATAATTGTCAATCTGAATGTTGAACTTTACATTTGATACTAATTTTGCAACCGACCACGATTATGGTAAATAATACAAAACGATCAGACAAGAACACCATAATTTATGTAATTCTCTCAATGTGAGGTACATTTATAGGCAAAAACAATCATGAAGAAATTTACAAGCCAAAGATGGTGTACAAAATTATAGTCAAGAGTAAACCGCTCAAAATCCAAATTTTCAATACACCCAAATCCCATTTTCATATAAAAGAGATTAACAAATCACCAGAGCTTTGAGGCATAACCATCACGTCTTAGAGAGAGAAGCTCCTTCTTCTCTCTAGGACTCCACTGGTTTTCTGCCATGGGAGGAAGCTTCGAGCTTCCCTCCCCCATCTTTTTGTACCAACTGTCTCTTCGGAGGCTCCTCTTCCCTTCCCAACACTGAGCTCACCGGTGGTCCCCTTTTTTGACCGTGTTTTGTGCGATTTTTGAGAGGGTTGTTAAGTCGAAATCTTTGGATCTAGATCTACACTTCCCTCCCCATTATCTCACAACACGGACCTCACCATTGGGTTCGTCGGACTCCTCCGAGTCTTTCGTTGGCCGGCGTGCCCCCAACCAACCCCGGCACACCGGCGCGTGGGTCGCACGCGCCAGGCTCTGTTCTGGCGCATGGAGGCCATGCGCCTCCTCCCCGTCTTCCCCCCACCTCGGCTGGCAGCGTCTTTTGGTGGATCCGGCGTTTTCTTGATGGCGGCCCCCCCTCCCCTGCCCTGACCGGACTTCTGATTGTTGGGTTTTATTATTGTCTTGTTTTTTGCTTTTTTAGGTTAGATCTCGCAGATTACCTGTTGCATGTTCAAGGATTGCTGGTTTTTTTATGGCTTTTTAGCTTAGATCTCCCCTATCTTAGTTTTTTAGTGCGCTTTATTGTAAAGAGAGGTTCTTTATTGTTATCCTGTAATCCTTTGTACTTGTTTGGTAGCTGCATCCAAGTCAGTTTCTGGCTTAGTGTTGTAGGGAGTCTTTTTAGGAATAGGGAGTCTTTTTAGGAAGTCTTTCTATTCGCTGTAATTTGGCCCTTTGGAGTTTTTTAATGAAGGTTAACTCTCTTCAAAAAAAAAAAAAAAAAAAAAAAAAAAAAAACTATATACATCGCGTAGTCAAACATGTTACATATCAGAGTTTACTATTTAATACAAACATGTTATAGTATTTTAAAAAAATAAAAATAAAAATAGCATTTTCCGCTACGTAGTTATTGTCAAAATATAGTAGTAAGCATTCCAAGGTAGTTATAAATTGTATAAAGAATTACGGGCGTTACAAGATTCTTCCTCAAAAGAGAATTAAAGTAATACCCTCTTTTGTTGGGACAAACGGGACTCAATTCTCTCCATCGTCGCAAGGCTCTCTCTCTCTCTCTCTCGTTTCTCCCTGTCGTGCGGCCAAGTGAGCTGCTAAAAGTTTCTCTTTTTCCTCTTGCTGCGCCTGAAACAAAGGCTCTCTCAATTTCTCCTTGTGCGGCTCGTCACAGAGCAAAAAGCTCTTCTTTTACAGGCGTGAGAGAAGTCGGCTAGAGAGAGTCTAAAAACCAAAACTAAAAAGCAAAAGGGAATGGGGCCCACAAGTGACTTGATGGGTGAAAAGTCACGAACGTCAACAACCATTTTTAACGAAAACAACCAATTAAAATGATTAACTAATCTTCTTGCTTCTGGTTGCCCCTCTAATACTGTAATGAGCAAACCGTTTGTCAATAGTATTGGAATTTGCTTAGCCTCCTTATATTAGTTTCGATTTTGTGGTGTCTAGGGATTCTACGAGTACATCGATCAGGCTTCTGTGTTGGAGTTATTGAAGGATTTTCTTACCCACGAAGATCCCAATGTCCGTGCGAAGGCTTGCAGTGCTCTAGGCAACATGTGTCGGCATAGTTCCTACTTCTATAGCTCACTAGTAAGTAATGAACTATATGATGCTTTTCAATATGCTAAACCTCAGTGAAATATTTGTCCTTCAATTTTGTCAATATTCGATGAAATTAATTTCTTTTCTGGATTGTCGAAGTTATGTAATAGAATATTTTTAATTGGACCATTCATTCACGCGAGACACTTGAAACTATCATTTGCCACTGGATTAATTTTGTTTTCTTTCAACATCCAGTCAAGGAATCAAATTATTCGCCTCCTCATCGATCGTTGTGGTGATCCAGACAAACGCACGAGAAAATTTGCATGCTTTGCTGTAAGTTCTGATCCAATTTACTGACAGTTTACTTCAAACATAGTTGCCCTAGAATATAACCTCTTCATTATCCTGTGAAGAAGTTTCAGGCATAATTCATTCATCTTCTTCTTATGTGGGAAACGGTGAACGTATTGTCCTTACAGATATAATGTTAACCTAGTGTATCTTTCTCTTAAGATTGGAAATGCTGCCTACCATAGTGACACACTGTATGAAGAGCTTAGGAGATCCATTCCTCAACTGGCAAACTTGCTGCTATCAGCAGAGGAAGATAAGACTAAAGCCAATGCTGCTGGTGCACTAAGTAATCTTGTTCGCAACTCCAACAAGCTTTGTGAAGATTTAGTCTCTAAAGGAGCCATGCAGGTTTGTGGACACGCTGCATTGCCATTTTATTTTTAGATTATGCATGTAAGTTTCAATTTTTAGTTTGGGGTTTGAAGTAAGTTGCGTGTTCCATAGAAAGTGAGAAATTTCAAATGGGGTCAATAAACTCAATTTAATTCCTAGAACTTGAATTGTAAATTATCGTATGACATAGTCAGAAAACTCTAATGAAGCTGCAGATTTTAGTGTTAATCCAGACTAGTATGTTAGTTAAATCCCAGCTGGCAAGTCAGTTAAGATAGTTGGTTAGTTGTTTGATGATTTAGTTGATAATGTAAACAGATTACAGTTCAGTAGTTCATTCTTTTTGTATAAAGATAGAGTCTTGTATAGATTATTATTCATTCAATACAAGAGAGAAACTTTCTCCTCTGCTTTCTTCTCTGTTTTCTCTGTTCTTCTTCCATATTTCATATGGTATCAGAGCACGATCAATTTTCAAACATGGAAATCCCTACTTCATCTCTCAATTCCGCTGAATTCTCTGATTCTTTGTTTCTCCATCATGGAGATAGTCCGAGTTCCATCCTTGTTTCTCAACCTTTAGAGGGTGAGAATTTCAATTCTTGGAGTTGATCGATGTTGATGGCTCTAAGTGCTAAGAACAAACTTCGTTTGATCGATGGTTCATTGTTGAAACCTTCGGATTCATCAACAACTTTCAAGGCTTGGACAAGATGCAATGGCATGGTCTTGAGTTGGATCATCAACTCGGTCTCGAAGGAGATTGCAGCAAGCATAATTTAGATTGATAACGCTGAAGCTATGTGGAAAGACCTAAAGGAACGATTTTCTCAAGGCAATGGCCCTCGAATTTTTCAGCTTCAGAAGTCAATCGTTGCCATTACTCAAGGATCCAACTCGGTAAGCTCATACTATACCCAGCTTAAGAGTGTTTGGGATGAGCTTTCAAATTACCATCCAATTCCTCAGTGTTCTTGCGGACGCTGTATTTGTGGTTGTACTAAAACAATCATGGATTTTCATCATCAAGAATACATTTACCATTTTCTCATGGGTTTAAATGATTCTTTTTCTAATATTCGTGGCCAAATTCTACTGCTTGAGCCACTTCCCCCAATCAATAAGGTCTTCTCTTTGGTCTTGCAAGAAGAGAGACAAAAGGAGTTATCTGCAGGGGTTTTTCAATCACCTCAGTTTGGAGAGAGTTCTGCTTTGATGACAAGCAAGTCTCCTTCTCCTTCTGCCAATGTTAAGAATGCTAAACAGGCTTTCTGCAAGCCTAAACCAGTTTGTAGTCATTGTGGTGTGACCGGGCATACCATTGAGAAATGCTATTGGATTCATTGTTTTCCCCCTGGTTTCAAGTTCACTAAAGACAAGTCTATTGGGACTTCATCTGCTAATCAAGTTCAGACTGCAGATAATTCAAGTTCACCAATGCCATTCTCTCAAGCTCAAGTTCAGCAAATGATGGCATTCATGCACAATATGCAAGCTTCTTCTTCCTCATCTGCCCTTCAAGCAGGTAGTCTTTCCAATACTACCTCTGATCGTTTGATCCCTTCAACTGAAGGTAATCCTTTTTCTTTTGTTCACAGTACCTCATTATACTTAGACCCTAAGCATTCAATTTTTTCTTCATGCCATACTTCTATTGCTTCTACACCTCATACTTGAATAATCGAAACTGGAGCCACTGATCATATGATCAACTCCATTTCTTTATTCACCTCCATCACAGCTACCATTTCCACCAAATTTAAACTGCCAATCGGTCAATTTGCCCTTGTTACTCATTTTGGTACTGTCAAAATCTCAGCACATTTAACACTCACTAATGTTTTGTGTGTTCCTTCCTTTTCATTCAATCTTCTTTCACTTAGCAAGTTAGTCTGCTCCTTTAACTATTGTTTTCTTTTCTTTGCTAACTACTGCTTCATGCAGAATCTAACAACATGGATGACGATTGGAGTGGGTAGGGAAGCAAATGGACTGTTCTACTTGTTGGACAACCCTGATATGCTTTCAAAAGTTGATTCTTCTTCTTGTAAATTTCTTGTACCTTTTCAATTTTCTGCTACTGTTAAATCTGTATCCACAGACATTTGGCACTATAGGTTGGGACATTTGTCTCCCTCTAGACTTCAACTTTTACATTCCAATAATCCACACATTTCGTGTGACTTGATACCAACTCCTTGTACCATTTGCCCTTTGGCTAAACAGAAACGTTTACTTTTCCCCATAGTGTTACTGTTTCTACTTCTATTTTTGATCTTATACATTGTGATATATGGGGTCCCTTCTCGGTTGGTTTAAGGAATGGTCATCATTATTTTTTAACTATAGTTGATGACTATAGTCGATTTACATGGATTCGTTTGTTACAATCCAAAGACTAGACTTGAAATCACCTTCAATCTTTTATTAATTTTGTTGAAACTCAGTTCACTTCAAGAATCAAAGTCCTACGTTGGACAATGGTTCAGAATTCAACGTGAGTAATTTCTATTCTGCTAAGGGTATTCTACATCAACTTAGTTGTGTAGAATCTCCTCAGCAAAATTCTGTGGTTGAAAGAAAACATCAACATCTTCTTAATGTAGCTCGTTCACTTCGATTTCAAGCTAGTCTTCCTCTTAAATTTTGGGGAGATTGTCTTTTGACAGTTGCTTATCTTATTAATTGTATTCCTACCCCAAATCTGTCCAACATTTCTCCTTTTGAATTACTTCATGGTCTGTCCCCTACATATGATCATCTTAGAGTTTTTGGATGCCTTTGTTATGCATCTACTCTTTGTAGACACCGAACCAAATTTGATCCTAGAGCTAAACCTTGTGTTTTTCTTGGATACCCTTTTTAGCAAAAAGGTTACAAATTATTTGATATTCATAATCATTCTGTTTTTGTTTCCCGAGATGTGATTTTTCATGAATCAATCTTTCCTTTTGCTGTTGGTCTTCTCAAAACTTCTTCTGATGGTGTTTTTCTTTTTCCATTTCTGTTTCTTCTGATCATTCTTCTGTTTTGCCAAATGCTGTTCCAGAGATTCCTTTCCTTAACTTTCCAGATATTTCTTCCTCACAACCTGCACCTCAATCACAGCCTACATCTTCATCACAGTCAACATCTCCATCACTGCCTGCATCGCCATCACTGCTTGCATCTCAATCACAGTTTGTACCTCAATCCCAGCCAGCACCTCAATCATTACCTGAAACTCAAATTCAACACGTTCCTAGAAGATCATCTCGCATGAAACAAAAATCAGGTTATCTACAGTAGTACCATTGTCAGCTTGCTTCTCAATCTTCTCCATTTTTTGATTCTGTGCAGTCAGATTCAAGTAATTTGTACTCCCTTTCTTCATCTCTTTGTTATGATCAATTGTCTTCTTCTTATAAAACCTACTGTTTGCAAGTTTCCTCAACTTATGAACCTCAATTTTTTCATCAAGCCAATAAATTTCAGCATTGGCGTGATGCCATGAATGCTGAAATTGCTGCACTTGAGGACAATCAGACTTGGATTATAACTCCTTTGCCTCCTAATAAAGTTCTAATTGGATGCAAATGGGTTTATAAAGTGAAACTTAAGCAGATGGGTCTATTGAACGTTATACAGCCCGGTTAGTTGCCAAAGGTTATACACAATGTGAGGGCTTAGATTATTATGAGACTTTTAGCCTGGTTGCCAAACTCACCACAGTTAGAGTCCTTCTTGCTCTTGCTGCTTCACACGATTGGAACTTACACCAGCTTGATGTAAATAACGCATTTCTTCATAATGAACTTAATGAGGAGGTTTACATGAAATTGCCACCGGGTTATGCTATTAAAGGGGAGAACAAAGTGTGTAAACTTATTAAGTCATTGTATGGTCTCAAACAAGCTTCACGGCAATGGTTTGCCAAATTCTCTAAAACTCTACTTAATCATGGTTTTGTTCAGTCAAAATCTGATTTTTCCTTGTTCACTTGTTCTCAAGGCAGTACATTTCTTGCACTTGTATATGTGGACAACATTGTAATTGCTAGTAATAATGGTGATGCTATTACTCAGCTCATTCAATTTTTGAATAATCAGTTTAAACTCAAAGATCTTGGTGCTTTGAAATTCTTCCTTGGTTTGGAAATTGCTCGAACATCAAAGGGCATTTCCCTTTGCCAACGAAAGTACACCTTAGAAATTTTGGAGGACAGTGGTTTACTTGTAGCAAAGCCCTCCAAGTTTCTCATGGAAACCAATCTGAAATTGTCCCGGCATAGTGGTGATCTTCTTGCAGATCCTGCTAGCTATCGCAGGCTTGTTGGAAGACTTCTTTACCTTACTATCACTCGCCCGAACATTTCATATTCAGTCCAGATTCTAAGTCAATTTATGGATACGCCTCGGCAGCCCCACATGGATGCAGCCACTAGAGTTCTTTGATATGTGAAATCCTCTCCTGGCCAAGGTTTACTTTATCCATCTACTTCAGTTTCACACTCAAAAGCTTTTTGTGATTCTGATTGGGCTGGATGCCCCGATACTAAACGTTCTATTACTGGTTTCTGTGTATTTTTGGGAGATTCTTTGGTTTCGTGGAAGTCAAAGAAACAGCATACAGTATTTCGTTCTTCTGCAGAACCCGAATACCGTTCTATGGCTGCCACTTGTGAGATTACTTGGTTGTTGTACTTGCTTACTGATTTCCGGATTACTCATTCACAGCCAACTTTATTGTTTTGTGATAGCCAAGCAGCACTCCACATTGCTACAAATCCAGTTTTCCACTAGAGAACCAAGCATGTAGAACTTGATTGCCACTTGGTCCGAGATAAGATTCAAGAAAATGTAATTCGGACACTTCATGTGAAATCTCTACATCAACTTGCTGATTTGTTTACTAAAGCTCTCGGTTCTCATCTCTTTCATCATCTATTGTCCAAGATGAACATTATTAACATTTTTAATGATGTTTCATCTTGAGGGGGAGTTTTAGTGTTAATCCAGACTGGTATGTTAGTTAAATACCAGCTGGCAAGTCAGTTAAGATAGTTTGTTAGTTGATTTAGTTGACAATGTAAACAGATTACAGTTCAGTAGTTCATTCTTTTTGTATAAAGATAGTCTTGTACAGATTATTATTCATTCAATACAAGAGAGAAACTTTCTCCTCTACTTTCTTCTCTGTTTTCTCTGTTCTTCTTCCATATTTAATAGCAGATCTTGATATATCTCTTTTTTTGCTTGTCAATTTTGGTAAAATTTTCTTTAGAAGAAAACATAAAGATGACAAACCAACAATTAGACATTGGCCCTGTATGGTATCTCGGGTTCAGCCCATTTGACCCAAGAACTTCATTTGCTTGCATCAGGACTTTTGGCATACCAAAGCATTTTTGTTTTTGTTCATTACTTTGTAATTATATTGCAGTTTCCATATCTGAAATTTTGAATATAATGCGAGTGGGTTTTCTTTTGCAGGCTTTACTGAAGTTAGTAGCTGACTGTTCTGTAGTAGCGCTGAACCCAAGTAGAAAAGATGCTGTAAATGAGTCACCGTTAAAAATAGCACTTTTCTCTTTGGCAAAGATGTGTTCACACCCTCCTTGCAGACAGTTCCTTAGTTCATCGGAGTTGTTTCCGGTGATTGGACGGCTTCGACAGTCTCCAGAATCAACAATTGCCCAGTACGCTTCAGTCATTATCAACAAAATCTGATGCTCGAGGGTTCAGAGAGAGCTTGATTTCTAATCAATCACAGTGATTGCCGAATAACACTGTTGAAGTATGATTAGAATACAATGCGAAGAAAGTGGCATGCCACAAACTGCTCTGTAGTGGATGTTGTAAAGTCATCCTTTCTATGAATTGCCTGTATATGCATTAATGGTTCAATCTGCATACTGTAGTTGGCTAAGCATATTGTTCTCTAGTCATTTGTGTAAAATTCATTTTTCTTAATTTTTCGTTGGAAGAAATGTTGGCTCTCCGCCAGGCGAAGAGGGAGGGGAAGTGTGGGCCTATGTAATACCCATACTTTAAATTCCAGCTTGGCTGGCTTTTTATTTTTTATTTTTCTTTTTTTCCAGCTTAGCTTGTTGGTTAGCCCTTGGTGATGGGCTTATAGGTGCATGACCAATTAGTTGGGCCTAAGATTGTTTAGTAAAATGGATCAAAGGCCCACGGATGAATTAATAATAATAATAATAATAATTATTATTATAATTATAATAATTATTATTATAATTATTTGTTTTTAACTATGATCCTGAAATCCCATCCTTTTGTTTTTTTTTTCCTCTATGTGATTTTTGAAAGCCTCAACTGAAGCTAAAGGTTAAGGGATGTCACCTTATTTTGGCTTCTAAAGGTCCACAGCACCTACTCGTTGACCTAGCAAGGTAAATGGAAGAAAAGAAAGATATGATGGGATGATATGAAAAAGAAGAGAGCGGATGCTGAGAGAGTAATGGGTTACATCTTTTAGCGAAAATGACATCATATATGTCTATTACAAATTAATTATACTAAAGAACTATTTAACATCTATATATTTAAGGCTTATCAACATAATAATTACATTACAAGATTGGCTTTATACAATAACAAGTGCCACAAGTCATATACAAAACCACCAAACAATAAACAACTCGTGGTCCAACAATTACGACCGTTGCGGCGAGCTTTAGTCATAATAATTCGAGTATAGTGTTACAAGAACATTGACTACAATCGAAGTACTTGCAACCAAAGCATCAATGTCTGCACGATTGTGGGTTTAACTACATCCGAACAGTTAAAAGTATGAGTTCATCGCCTCAGTACAAAATATTAAGGCCTCAGTGGTATAAGACTCACTAAGTTTTAGCATAAAATCGACATTTTTTCTTAGTCTCTTGTTTACAATAACAGTTACTTTCTTAGTCATGAAAACTTATCATTTGAAATCACATCATAACAGATAGAATAAACACAGGAATAACATAATAATATTAATATTATTTCAACATACTCACATACAAATTCATACATCAACTCAAATCACATCATACATCGCCACACAACGCATGCTTTTATTCTATTTCCCTTTAATCTGTATTTTATTTATGCATCCAAGAGTATCAACTCGCTGGTACCAGGACCATCAACTTTGGACTTAAAGTTTCTGTAGCTAAGAGTGTCTATTCTAGTCTTACACCCTTTTTCACTCATAGGACATCCATACACCGGGATCGTTACACTAGTGCCAGGAGCATCAACTCTGGACTTATTGTTTTGTAGCTAGGAGCATCAACCTTAGACTTACACATGGAATGCAGGAACGTCAACTCACTATGCCAGATACATTAACACTGGACTTATTGTTGCTGTAGCTAGGAGCATCAACTCTAGCCTTACACATGTTCCACCCGTAAAGCATCAACCCGCAAGGATCGTTTCGCACGCCAAGAGCATCGACCCTATGACCCTACAACTCACTATGCGAGATGCATCAACACTGGACTTATTGTTTTTGTAGCTAAGAGCATCAACTCTAAACTTACACATGTTCCACCCATAAAGCATCAATCCGCAGGGATCGTTACGCACGCCAAGAGCATCCACCCTATGGTTATACTGACTCCACCCATAAGGCATCCATCCTATGGTTATACTGTTTCTAAAGCCAGGAGTATCAGCTCTGGACTTATATATTTCCCACCCATAGGATATTCATCCGCCGGGTTTGTCTACCGTTCGTGTTCTCATTATGCTAGTGCATCTACACAGTGTACATGTTATCATACATGCATAATTTTATGTTTAAACAACATCATGTTCTTTCTAACATATCATAAAACCCAACTCAATACAATGTTCTTCAAAACATTACCCAATAATCACTTCATAATCATATCTCATCCAACAACTCATACTATATCCCAATCAACAATTCATAACTATATCACAATCAACAGTTCATGATCTTATTATTCTCATATTTCATATTCATGCTCATTCACTATCTCATATTCACTTTACAAGTCACATATCAATCTCACAACTCAATCATTTCATTTCATCATTCCTTCACAATCAACATATCATATTCACATAACAATCATCATCATATGCGTATAAACAATAGAAATAACAATAGCTCAATTGTAGATTCATTATATAAAACTTCTTAAGTTCTCAGTGGGTAAAATATTTACCTTGGCTGCATTAGACTCTTGACTCTAACATTTCCCCCGTGTTCTACTTACTTAGACTCTTCATTGGAGAACCAATTGAATTCTCCAATCCGGACACTTGCCTGCAAACATTGGTATCGTTAGACTACGCTATTGAACCTATACTTTATGACACATAAGCTACCCGCGTGCTCACACGTAGTGTTATCCACTTTTAAAGCTAGCTAGGTACCTTTAGCTACTATTTAGTTAATCATTGGTTCTATGTTCGTTTTTATTTGTTTATTAACAATAAGATGTATTTACTATTTTCATTAGATTATATTATTATTGTATTATATTATTATTGTTAACCTTTTTATGGCTTGTTACTTATTTACTAAGTTAGCAATATACATTTAACTCATATATATGCATATGTATAAATACATATATATACATATACACATTTAGCGCTTAAACCTAATCTGATGATACACTAAAACACTTAGTGTACATGGATGGGTAAATTGGGTACCAAGTTACCTTATTATCATTATTAGACGTTAAGCCTTATGGTTTGTTTATCCACTTAAGCTAACTAAGTACACTTGGTCCATATATGTATACATACATATATATCAAATGCTTATTAAGCTTAAGCCTAATTCAATAAAACACTCAAGTACTTTTAATTACTACTCTAAGTGAATTTAAAGCCCATTTATATATTTCCTTAATATTACTAATTTATATTTGTTGTCTTAAGGTTATTTTAAGCTATTTACGATTCAACGTTTTCATTTTAAACCATATATTTAATACTTAATCCTTATTTGACATATTAATTTAATAACTCATATTAGATTAGATAATAATTCCATTTGTAACATATCTTTTTACAAAAGCTTGAAGCATATGCATAGACTTCTAAACTAGATATTATACCTAGTGTTATTAGTTCATATCTCTTAGGAATTCTACCTCGATATTAGTTATGTTAACATTTCAATATCTAACTCGATATCTATATTTATTTGACTAACTCGATTATCAATTCTTGTATTTCTTTTACATCAAGTTATTTACTTATTTTATCCACTTATTCCCTTTTTACACTTTACTATATATCTTAATTATATTAGACTAAAGTCCTACGATGTAGCGCCCCAGATTTTAAGACATAAATTATAATGGTTTAAATTAATTTTAAAACATTTTTAATAAGGAAAAAGAATAACTACGATTATTTATGAAAATAAATAATGTATTTCTGTTTTTAGAAACGTTTATAGTTGCAATTTGATAAAAACTCAAAACAGACCTTAAACTTTGGAATAACGGAAACAGGGTCAAACGAACTCCATTTTGGTCGATTCAAAAACTGAGACACTCGTTTTGAAGTCCTCTAGCTTCCCTCCAAATTTCATGATGTTTGGAAGTCGTTAAGGCCATGAAAACACCGGTGAAAAATACAACCCCTGTTCTGAACGGAAATTCACATTATTCATTAATGGGCCATCTTTGAACTTAACCCAACCCATTCCAATTGCTATCCACAAACCCAACCCATTTATCACATGTCATCTGCCCATAGCCATGATTACTACATGTGCTATCACCCAACTCAACATGTGGAAGACCTATATTTTATGCTTTAAGAATGTCATTAAATATATCATCCTAGTTAGATTTGATTAAATAGGATAGTGTAAGATATGATGATTCAACACCTAGTGCAACCTTTCACTACATTTATTCCCTCCCCCTCTTATGATGAAAGAATAAAAGATGTCTAGAATAGAATCTAGAGTAATCATAAAATGAAAGTAGTCTAAACAATATCTTGGTTTAACTTGTCAAAGTAAACCAGAAACTTTGATTGACCAAAACTAAGTCATAACAAACTCGGATTGAGTTGAACCAAAAAAAGAAAGTGTTCGTCTTGACGTCATCTATCTACCCTCAAAATTTTACAGCGATCGGAGTAGATTTGACCATCAAAACGTTACTTGGAGTAAGCTGGCCTCTATTTAGACGAAAATTCATATATAGCATTATTTAATACTTCCTTTGATTGAACAACTCATCACCCACTTCCTCTAATGTGTGCACTCATCACCACAAGTGTTGCCCACATCCCACATCTAGGATGCACCACCTTAGTAATGATGAAATCCATGTGCCTTGGAGATAAGGCTAAGATGCACCAATTCCCATCCATTGGATCACAATGTGTCTACTTGATCCTAACCATTCATTCTCTTATAAATATAACCATGGTGGAAGATGCAATACTCATTAAGCTTCACTCACTCACACACCTACAACCAAGAGAGAAAATTGTGAGATTTGTGTAGTTTTGTGTGGTTCAAGACTTGAAGTGTGTGCTAAGAAGTATTTTGGTAACCTTCCAATCATTAATTTCATTAATTTGATGATATAGGTTTTGATTTCATTACTTGTTTTATGAGTTGTTTAAAGACCCAATAAGCTTATGAGATAAAAAGAATTAAAATAAAAAGTAATATAAACTACTTTTATATTTCAATGTCCTCATGACTTTCATGAGTTGATCGTATTTATAAACTGCTTTTATATTTCATTGTCCTCATGACTTCATGAGTTGATCGTATTTATATTTCCTTTTTACATTTCATTGTCCTCATGACTTCATGAGTTGATCGTATTTATATTTACTTTTATATTTCATTGTCCTCATGACTTTCATGAGTTGATCGTATTTATATTTCCTTTTATATTTCATTGTCCTCATGACTTCCATGAGTTGATCATATTTATATTCCCTTTACATTTCATTGTCCTCATGATTCTCATGAGTTGATCGTATTTATTCCTTATTGTCCTTATGATATATTTTAAGCCTTCAAGTTCATATTTGGTAGCATTGGTCATATAGCCTCGTCACCAAATCATGAACCAAGGTTTTAAGATTTATTATGAGTGATCGTCTCAAACATAATGAAGTGATGAATAATAAATATAAAAAGATGAGGGTCTATAAACAATGATTTGTTTGATAGATGATTGATAAATGTATTATTGTATGGATGGATTTATATGCAGGAAAGAAGTTTAAAGGAACTACACGAAGAAGATGGTAAGTATGGATGTACTTACTGAGGAATGATTCTATGTTTCATTAGGACTGTGTGGTGTGTGTTTATTGCATGTGTTTGTTCATGCATTGCATGTCGTGTCCAATTAATAAAATGGCTGAGCAGATAGCCATTAACAAGCTGATGTAGTAGCAACTGGAAGGAAGGCTAATCAGTGGACCCAGGGGTTCAGAGTGACCCAGGGGTGTCCAAAGTCCTAATATATAACTAATGCTGGGACCGGTAGGATTCCAGTAAAAACAGGTAAGACTTTAAGTGGGAGGCAAAGGACGTGAACGGGTTCAGATAACCTAGAACGAGAGGTCTGAAGAAAGATGATCATAAAACATCAAACTAAATGGTTACTACGATGCATAATCATACAACCCTCGCATTTGCATTCTTTATGAACTGTTATTTGTTTGATGGTAACTTAGATATGAAAATGGATGACTCACTTGTTTGTCTATGCAAATATGATAACGCCATATTTGCATAGTTACTGATGCAGATCTAGAAGAGGAAGGCATGGACTCATATGCCAGTTTTAATGGTTTTTGAAACCATTACTGAAGTAATATGTGCTAGCTTAGAAATTGCTAGGCATATTTATGTGTGCTTTATTTCAAGGTTTGTAATAATTATGACGATGTTTTGTTTGGTGTATTTTTATGTTGTATGTTTATGTGCCGTTTGTGGCACTTATTTTTAATGCACCTAGTGTGCAAATAGCGTGTAATGATAACCTAAGCAACTTTTAATTATTGTTTCGAGGTATTTCAGTCAGCTCTAACGTGTTATGCTATCAATTCCTAAGTCTTTAGAAGAACAAAAATATATTCCGCTGCGAGAGTTATCTCTGATGTAGTAACGTCACGTGGGAACCGGAGGTTTCTGCTTACGAATTTGCTGGCTCAAATTCGGGGCGTTACATACGATCTATTTATTTATCCACTTTATCTATTCATTGATTTGTTCATTCTTTACACTAATGTCTTCTATTCACTTGTTTATCATTATTATCCATTATCTTGATCTTAATTCAACCCTTGTATATATACGGATTCACATTTTCCATTTACACAAAAGGGATCTAAACACATTAATTTCAACATCAAAACTAGCCAATAGACTCCCTTTAAATGACCATGAACATATAGCAAAAGAACCGAAAGATTCAATTCCAAAACCACATTCTTCTCACCTAAACATCTCTAATTAGCCAACACACAAACAACCATCAATCATCTAACACAATATTATATGGTCAACCTATAATGTCCTGATTTTTAAATTATGTTTTAAGAATAAAATTTAATGGATAAATGACTAAGTTTAATTAGATGACTAGAAAAGGCAATAGGACGCACATAGAGTATTTTAAAAATTCAAGGAATTAAAGAAAATAAAGTAGAAATAAAATAGGAAATAGGAAAGTATGAAAATAAAAGAAATTATGAAATAAATAAATATATATGTATAATAATTTGGCGCGTCCGGACGGCCTCATGCACCGTCCAGACGGTGCCTCATGTAATGAGGCATGGACCACTAAATTGCCGCATCCGGACGACATAAGTTGCCTGTCCGGACGGGACTTGATTAAAAAGGGCCAAATCGCTATTTTCTGGAAATCCTCTCATCCTCTCACCGATTTTTATGGGTTTTTGATGCAAATACCGTGATCCACGAAGATCCAACTGTCCAAACTCAATTCTGACTTCTGAAATGTGATCTACGAAGCCCGATCTACGTTTCTACCGATTGGTTTGAAGTATTTTCGTTAAACTCACGATTTTGTGATTTTGGGTTAAAATCTTGAAATGTGATTTTAATATAGTATTTTCTTTAAATAAACGGTTACTTGGAACGTGCTTGAAGCTACCAAATCCTTGGGTTTTGGTTTGGTGAAATTTTGGTGAGTTTTCCTCAAACCTTAACTTTTTGGGTATTTAATTTTAGTGGTGTTTTTATGTGATTAACCCTTAGTAAATGCTATTGGGTTAATAATATTATGATTGAGGTAGTGTTTTGGTGATTTGGGTTTAGGTTTACAAATCCTAATTTGATGGGTTAAATTAATTTGTGGGGTTTTTAAGTGTTTAAAACCTAGATTGTTAATTTCTGGATTAATTGTGGTTATAGTAGTGATTAATCCCAAATTAGTTATGGGTTTTGTGAAAATAAGTATATAAGGGTTAGGTGCTAATGTTAGTAAAAATAAATAATTATGGGAATTTAGTTTAAATACTATTTTCGAAGTTAGCCCTAAGAGTTTATTATGGGTTAATGTTATTTTAAATGTGTTAATGATTTAAGTTAATAAGTTAGTAATTATTGTAAAAAGATTAGTGAATATAATTTTAGGGTTAATGTTAGTATAAAAGTGTTAGTGAAAATAATTTATGGGTTAGTGTGATTAATTGCGGGTTAGTAATTAATGCTCCGTTTGTTTTGACATAAAATGGTTTCCATTGTAAAATATTTTTGACGAAATCAATTTCAGAAAAAATTATTTTCTCGAAAATATTTTTCGGCGTTTGGTTAGCACGAAAAAATTATGAAAAGGAAAAATACATTTGTCGCCGGAATCCGGCAACGGCCGGTCGCCATTGCCGGATTCCGGCGAGCATGTTTGGCTGGATTCTGGCAGGACTCCTCCAACTCTTGTCAGATCCGGACGGATCCCGGCCATTTTGGCCAGATTCAGCCGGATTCAGTCAGATTAGGCCGAATTCCGGCCATTTTGGCCAGATCCGGCTGGATCAGTGGCCGGGTCCGGTCAGATCAGGCCGGATCCGGTCATATCCGGCCAGATCAGTGGCCAGATCCGGTCAGATTAGGCTGGATTCCGGCCGGTTTCTGACCATGACTGGATTCCGGCCAGATTCTATCGGAATCTGGTCCTTCGGCATCTAGCGACGGTGGCTAGATGTCGCCGGATTCCGGCGCCGACATCCGGCTCCGGCATTATTCCGACGCCGGGATGATGCTGGATTCCGGTGTCGCCTGGTTTCGGACGATCGACTATTGCCGGATTCGGGCAGTCAAATATCAAACGTGCGTGCAATGACAAAGAATATAATTTCGGAAAACGATTTATGGTTTTTAAAAATCATTTTACGCCGAAACAAATGGAGCATAATATTATGAGTAAATAGTTAAATAGTGATTTTAATATCTAACCCTTAGTAAATACTTTGGGTTAGTATTGTTTGAGTTTTAGTTAGTGTCTAGGATTTCACTACAATTTTTTTTTTTTAGCCACGTGGATGGGTGTCATCTACATGGCTAATTGCTAGCCACGTGTTAGTGGCGTGTGGCCACGTTGTGGCAGATCAGGGTGTTGTGAAATGCACATTTCGCAACGTGGCCACGTCGCCATTGTGCCATGTGGCTTACTAGCCACGTCGCGACACGTGGACGACGTGGATTAACCACGTCGGTCAGCGACGTGGCCAAAAGCCACTTTGCACAATGGCAACGTGGATTCTCATCCACGTGGCCAAAGCTGACTGTGGCCACGTGGCCTGAGACATGTGGCTGAATGTGGACTGAGACATGTGGCTGACTGTGGACACATGTCTTGGACCACGTTGCCACAGTCAGCCACGTGGCCCGAAGCCATATGGCCACACGCAGCCACATGGTGGACCACGTGGCCAAATATGCCACGTGGCAAAAAATGCCATTTAAAAAAAAAAAAAAAATTCCTCCAAATACATTTTTTTTTTTTCAATATCCCCAAAATATTATTACAATATTTAAAATTTTACAATAAATACAAATTTAAACAATTGCAATAATTCAAAATTAAAACAACAATAAATTATTTATAAATAAACGTTATTGTAATTGTAATTGTTATTAACAAAACATCCTTACAAAAACTCTACAAATCTTCACGTCGTCAATTTTGGGGATCACAATTTCCTGTACTAGGCATGGACTCGCCAACGGGCGACTGCTGCGCAAGGGACGGTGTAGCGGGCGAGGGTGTTCCAACGGGAGAGTACTGGCCCAGCGGCGATGGCGAATATTGCCGTCCAAGGGGCGAGACCTGACCCTAGGACGACAGCGGCCCAATCGTCGTCGCATTACCTGCAAATAATAAAAACATTAAAAAAATTAATCTATATGCATATCAAGTCCATAGCATTGAGCGTTTAGAGAGTTTACACAATTGTAATCATACTTGCAGATGCACTACCTATGGACGATGTACTACCTCCGTGTGGAGGTGGAGACTGCTGAGCAACAGGGCTCGTATGTAGGGCTCCCATGGAGGAAAGAATGGACTCGAAGTGCCTCATGCGCTGCTCTAAGGCCTCATTCCTATCGGTCTAAGCTCGTAACAATATCTCCATTAAGGCAATCCTGGACTCGTGTACGGAGCATCTCTGAGATGTACACTGGTATGGTCCTGCCTGTGAACGGGTGCGGTATAAATAGGATGTCCTTAGTACAGGACAAATGTTCGGCCCAACTTGTTGAACCCTCCCCACGTATTCAGGTTTCCCAAGCACCTGTTCGTACGCGTCATTTGGTGCCCAATGTACCGTGTCTTCCGTCACGCTGTGCGTAGCAGCAGGGTCATTCGACCCCCACGTATTGTGAAAGAGGTTCGCTCTTTTCTGGGCCATGTAGGATTCTATCGGCGATTCATCCAGGATTTCAGCAAGATAGCTAGGCCCTTGTGTAAGTTATTGGTGAAGGAGGCCCCATTTATTTTTGATGAGGATTGCAAGAAGGAATTTGGGGCCTTGAAGAAGATTCTGACGTCCACACCCATCATTCAGCCACCCAACTGGGGTGCACCTTTTGAGATCATGTGTGATGCGTTAGATTAAGCTGTTGGAGCTGTTTTGGGGCAGCTCATTGATAAACTCCCCCATGTCATCTATTATGCAAGTCGGACTCTAAACGATGTCCAACTGAACTATTCGACCACTGAGAAGGAGTTGCTGGCAGTCGGTTTTGCTTTGGATAAGTTTCGATCCTACTTGCTAGGGTCGAAAGTCATTATCTACTCAGATCACGCGACATTGAAGTATCTTTTCTCCAAAAAAGATGCTAACTCTCTCCTCATTTGGTGGATTTTACTGTTGCAAGAGTTTGACATTGAGATTCGGGACAAGAAAGGTTCCGAAAATTTGGTGGCCGATCATCTTTCGAGGATTACCGTGGATTTCACTGTGGAGGCCACTGGTCAAATAACTTTGCATTGGGGGTGGCAAGACAAGTCCAAGTTCATGGCCATGGTGAAGTACTTTTTCTGGGACGATCCTTATCTGTTCAAGTATTGTCCCGATCAGATCATTAGGAGATGCATCCCTGAGCTTGACCAATCCAATGTCATCTCTTTTTGTCATGATCATGCGTGTGGAGGCCATTTCAGTTCAAAGAAGACCGCTGCAAAGATTTTGTAATGCGGATTTTATTGGCCGACCATTTTCCAAGACGCTCACACTCATTGTGTCTCGTGTGAGCGCTGTCAAAAGCTAGGGAGTATTTCACGCTGGAATATGATGCCTCTCAACCCTATTCTTATTGTTGAGATCTTTGATGTGTGGGGCATTGATTTCATGGGATCTTTCCCAAACTCATGCGGCTATCTGTACATTCTTGTTGCTGTGGACTATGTGTCCAAATGGGTGGAGGCTGTTGCCTGCAAGACCAATGACCACAGAGTTGTGGTTCAGTTTTTAAAAGACACTATATTTGCTCGTTTTGGTACTCCTCAAGCAATTATTAGTGATGGTGGTAAGCATTTCTGCAACCGAATTTTCGAGCAGCATTTCTGCCACTCCATATCACCCTTAGACGAGTGGTCAAGTGGAGATTTCGAACCGAGAGATCAAGAGAATTTTGGAGAAGACGGCGAACCCATCAAGAAAAGATTGGTCTCTTATTTTGAACGATGCATTGTGGGCTTACCAGATAGCATTCAAGACCCCGATTGGCATGTCTCCTTACCGTCTCGTATATGGGAAATCATGTCATCTGCCGGTGGAGTTGGAGCATAGAGCATACTGGGCCATCAAGCAGCTGAACTTTGATCTCATGAAGGCTGGCTCAAAGAAGAAGCTCCAACTGAATGAATTGGAAGAGCTGAGGAATGATGCCTACGACTGTGCGAAGTTGTACAAGGCACTGATGAAGAAGGCTCATGACTTGAACATTTTGAGACGATCTTTTGAACCTGGTTAAAAAGTCATTTACAATTCACGTCTGCATCTTTTTCCATGGAAGCTCCAATCTTGATGGATAGGCCCATTTACTGCTAGATCAGTTTTTCCTTATGGGACCATTGAGATTGAGGATCCAAAGAATGGTACTACTTTCAAGGTGAATGGACAAAGACTGAAACCATTCTTGGAGTTGCAGAGCCCGGAGGTTGAGACGACCCTTTTAGAGGATCCAAGTTACTCGGAGTGATTATCCTCAGTTAAGGAGAGTCTGGCTGAAGAATAAAAACTTAGCGCTTATGGGAGGCAACCCTCATTATTTTCCCTTATCATTTGATTTCTTTGTTCTGTTTATGGTGATTTTCAGGGAAAGGTCTGCCGTTCAAGTTTGGGGGAGCGTTCTCTTACGTTATGGCCATCTTGCATCGCTCATTCGGTATTGTATTTCTGGTCACATTGGGGACAATGCGTCATTTTAGTTTTGGGGTGGGGTAGACATCTTTATTTGTTATTTTTGTTGTTATTGCTTTTGTGTAAAAAAAGAAAAAAAAGAAAAGAAAAAAAAAAGGTTATGTTGTTGATTGAGCATGATTACATCTTACTGTGGTTTGCATATCATTAGTTTGTTGACCATGTTGAACATTGTATGTTGTTGAAAATCTGAAATCTCTTGACTCATCTGTTGGATTAGAGAGACTTCATGTGTTTGAATTGTTTATCACAAGCACATTAGCATAGGCTTTGTGAGGTATAAAATTTGATTTGAGGATGTGTGTCTGGAGACTTGTAGGATGATTTGTCGATGAAACCTTGGTTTTAAAAAATAAAAAAAAGGCATAGAATAATATCATCAATTTGAGTCTTCATTGAGTAACCGGGTCTTTTGCCTCACTAAGTATTGGGTGTTCGTGTAAAAAGATGAAAATTTTAGGTTGGTTGATTGTTCGGCTAGGTTGACTTCATAGCCTTTTTGACTTGAGTAATTAAGCCCTTAGGGATGTTTTTACATCTAGTGCCCTAAGACCATCTGGTTTGGGAGTCATTGGCCCAACACTCGTTACATGGGTCAATTAGAAAGCTTAAGGGAGCCAAGCATTGCACAGCCTACACATTAAAATAATAATAATAATAATAATTGCACATTTAAGCCTTGGTTATTTTCATCTAATGGAATTCCTGTGAGTCTTTGGGTACACATCTTGAGGAAAGTTGAAACCTCATGAGTCTATGTTAATCACACCCTACACTTATTTGAACAAGTGATATCTCAATATTTCAGCTATGAGTTGATCGATTTTCGATGTCCTGATGATGTGATGTTCATTTTTGTTAAACATGCTCATGATGTATAAACCATATGTTTTTGTGTGGATTTTTGTTTGATTAATAACATAGTGCTTTTCAGTGTTTGTGGGTATCATATCTGGCAAACCCTCACGAGACCTCACTCGTCCACTAGGGAGTCCTAGGCGTTTAAAAGGCTCGTTGCATATGCTAAATGCAATTGCTTCTCCCACGAAAGAGGATTTATGTTTCATGCTTTGATTTTGTTTTTCATTTTGTTTTTCTAAGGGACTAGCAAAATGTAAGTTTGGGAGTATTTGATGTGTCCAAAATATTGTATATTTGGACCTCTTAATTTGCATTTGTTAAACCTTTAGTTTTGTTATTTTCTAATATTTTTGGTTAGTTTTGGTGTCTAAGTGTTTTGCAAGTCATTGAGAAAAAAAAAATGATGATTTTTAAGAAAAATAGTAAAGAAGCGAAAAAAAAATCATCTCAGTTTGACTCATTTTCATTGTCATTAATTTGAACCGTTATTGACTTTTATGATGTCAACAGTTGAGACAAAATGTAAAATATATATATAAAAGATAAAACATGGAGACCAAACGTGGAGGCACCTTTAATTAAGAAGGCAAGGACCTATAAGTTGTTTAGAAGGTGCAAGCTGAACCTAGCAACACGTGAATTGGAGAAAAATTTGTTTAGAGTGATGCACCGAATCCTTGAAGATCTGCAGCATTGAAATCACGTGATTTAAGGGGACTTACACTGGGAAACATGGAGCCTACTCTGCCGCAGCAATCTTTAATGAGATGAAGTTTTCGGTCAACAAAAAGGCAAAACAAATATAGGAAGAAACAACTTTTCTCTCTTTTGGAAGGCAACGCCCAGAACTTTTTTTGCA
Organism: Alnus glutinosa; assembly: GCF_958979055.1. NCBI lineage: Eukaryota > Viridiplantae > Streptophyta > Magnoliopsida > Fagales > Betulaceae > Alnus > Alnus glutinosa. Next base: position 19,111,947 of record NC_084888.1, on the reverse strand, counting down.
AGCAAGAGAAAAATGAGACCCAATTTGTCCGCATTTGGCCAGCTAGGAAAAACAAAGACGGAGACGTTAGAGGGGGAGAGGCGCCACTTTTCAGCTTGTGTCTCAAACCTATCTTTTCCTTATAAAAACCAAGAGACACCAGTAGTGGGGACAGTTCCTTTTCTTGTAGAAAAAAACAGTCTAGAACGTGACTGGACAGTAGCTCCAGTTCACGCTGGTTTTGTTATGATTTCAATTCTTTTTCTTTACAAGTTTCTGTTTAGTTTTATTTTGCAAGTTCTGTTCTTTTCATTTTGCAACCCAGAGTTCTTTTCATGTGTAAGAAAAATCAGATCGTGACTGGACGGTAGCTCCAGTTCACGCTAGTTTTGTTCTCATTTTAGTTTTATGTTGCATGTTCTGATTCTGTTCTGTTCTTTTTCTTTGACAACCAAGTTCTTTGTTTAAAAAAAAAAAAAAAATAAGACCAGACGTGACTGGGGGTAGCACCAGTTCACGTTTGGTTTGCCTATTCTCTTAGCAGTTGTGTATTCTTTTTCTTTCTTCTTTTGTAAACATAGTAGTTCGGTGGTATTCGTTTATATTTTCTTGTTCCTTTTCTTTCCAGCATGACCCAGCCTTGTTCTCTCTCTTTTTTTTTTTTTTTTTTTTTTTTTTTTTTTTTTTAAAGAGAACCGGATGTACGTGACTGGAGCCTCAGCTCCTGTTCACGCGTGTCCTCTTTTAGTGGAGCAATTCTGAAGTGTTTTTTTGTTTTTTTTTTTTTTTAATGATTTCTTCACACATTAACTACTTGTAAGCTTTTCTTTATTAAGTACTCATTCATAGTTTCTTTTAATGTATATGTTTTTAATTTAAGTTAGTGTCTTGTTTCGAGTCATGGGAGGCTAAAATCCTCAACTAAGGTTGAGGATGAAACCTCACTATTGATAACACATACATTCTTGTTATGCTATTTGAACAATCCGATGTTTATTAAAATATTATTCAAGTCCCATTCATTTTATTGATTTATGTCTTTAGATTGAATGTTTATTGATTTAAAGGTTGGATATTTAATGTGTTTCAACCGATGGATACATCAATTTATTTGATTGAAAGAGGATATCCATTGTGATTTGTTTATCAAACGGATACAATGAATGATTTGATTTCAAATGGGTATTCGTTGTGATTTATCTTTGAGTATGATTCATTAAATGTTTTAACATACATTGTTAGGGAACTTGAGTAATAAACAAAGTTTAAATGTTTATCGGGGGTATGAATAAAATACAAGAGTGTTTTGTTTGATTTGGTTAGGTGGATTCTAAAACCTTAGTACTTTTTATCATTTGTACTATATCAATTTTAATTTTAGTCTGATATTTTGCATGCTAAAACCAAAAAAATTTGGAACTAGGTGAATATAGGATTAGTTTAAATAGAAATTAATTTTTACAATGCAATTCCCTGTGGATCAACCTCGCACTTGCAAAACCCTTTATTGCAAACGATTTGTGCACTTGCGAGTTAAATAAATTTGCACAACAAGTTTTTGGCGCCGTTGCCGGGGAATTTGTTGATTTGTAAAAATTGATTTTTGTTTGAATTGATTTTATTTTTCTACTAGTTTAGGTAGATTTTTGTTTTATTCTTCTTCTTGTAATTTTTGTTTATTTTTATTTTTATTTTTTGTTTTCTTATCAAAAAAAAGAAAAAAGAAAAAAGAAGAAGGGGGTTTTTGTTATTGTTTTGCAGCTTTGGTGTGACAATCCACGGAATTGTGCTCGAGGGCACCAACACAAAGGGCACCACCTGCGGCAGATCAGTAGCTGAAACTTTGCCAAAAAAATTATTTTTGGTCAAGTTTGTAAGTTTTTAAGTTTTAGTTTTAATTTTTGGAATTTTTGCTTCTGTGTTAGTTTTCATCTTTGATTTTATATTATTTATTTTTGCTTATTTTTATTTTATTTAAAAAAAAATTCGCCTTTTCTTTTTGGTTTGTTTTTGTTAATATTTTGTTTCTATTTTACATTATATTATTGTTTATTTTTCTTCTTTTAGTTTATTTTAGTTTATTCAAGTTTTTGTGTTTGGTGTATGCTTGGTAGGAGATCCTTGAACTTAGATTTGATATCTTTAGATCCCAAAATAGAAAGGACTCTTAGGAGAAGGCGTAGACCACCTGTTGTGAGAGAATCTGTTGAGATGGGAGATAATGTGCATGCAGGAGAGAATGAGAGGGATAGGGGAGAAAATGTAGATCATACTAGCTCACTTAGGGATTTGTTCGCACCCGTTGCGACAAACGCTCCTTCGTGTATAGAGTTGCCACCAACCAATGCCACCCACTTTGACCTCAAACCTCATGTCATCCAACTCCTACCTTCATTCCTTGGCTTGGACCTTGAAAATCCTTATAGCCGTGTGAAGAAATTCAAAGACATTTGTGCCACATTTAAATTTCAAAATTTTTCTGAAGAGTCTGTGCACCTTAGGCTTTTTCCTTTCTCACTTCACGATAGAGCCAAGGCATGGTTGGATTCAAACATGCCTGGGTCTATCACATCTTGGGAAAACTTACTGAACAAGTTTTACATTAAATTTTTCCCAAAGTCCAAAGTAAACGAGTGTCGGAAGGAAATAAGTTCTTTCTCAAGAGGAGGATGAGAAATTTTTTGAGAGTTGGGAAAGATTTCAAGAGATGTTGATCAAGTGCCTTCCACATGGATACGAGAAGTGGAGACTCGTGCAATTCTTCGACCAAGGATTGACTCAATCCAACCGTAGTATGATCGAGTCAATGAATGGAGGCGCATTTCTGAGTTTGACGGGAGAGGAAGCATATAGAACCTTAGATCAATTGTCTGACAATTCCCAGCAGTGGGATTTTTCAAGCTGTCGGGATAAATCTTCTCGCATCCAAAAGAAAGGAGGCATCTATGAGGTGAAGGAAGATATTGAGCTAAAGATGAAGATAGATGCCCTCACTAAGAAGGTCGATGCTCTCGTCATAGGAAAGTCCATCAATGCTGCAAACCATTCCATGTTGGTTGCTGTTCCATCTGTGCTAGTCCTATGCACTTATCACAGACTTGTCCATCTTTGTTGACTTTTGTCGAGTCACCAATGGAACAAGTGAATGCTTTCAACGACTTTAGGAAGAAAGCCAATGGACCTTTTTCTGAGACTTACAATCCTGGGTGGCGAAACCACCCTAATTTTTCGTGGAAGCAGAACCAACCATTGAATCAAGGGGGGGGGGGGGGGGGGGGGGGGGGGCCCTCATCAAGCCCATAATCAATACCCCCTTGAATTTCATCAACCGGTTCATCATCAGGGTCGTCTAGCGTAGCCAGCACCAGCATACGAAGCACCCAATCAAGCCCTTGCCTCTTCTTCACAGTCCACTCTAGAAGACACTCTCAAGGCCTTCATGCAGCTTATAGGCCAATCCATCAATGACGTGAAGAATGCTACCATGGTGAACACTCAAGCTATTTCCAAGATGGAGACCCAGATTGGGCAAATTGCTAGTCACTTGGGGGAGAGAGCGAAGGGAAAGCTCCATAGTCAGCCTGTGCCTAATCCAAAGTTGCAGTTCCATGGGGGAAGTTCATCAAATGTAGTGCATGGGCAGAAGCATGTGCAAGCCGTTGTCACACTTAGGTCGAGGAAACAAGTGGACAACCAAGTGGTTCTTCCTGAAGAGAACCCTGCTGTACAAGAAGGACAAGGAAGTGGGAGCACAGAGGAGAGAGATGCGGAGCCATCTACAGCCACTCCCACTATTGAGATTCCACCTAGGTCTTTTGTACCTAAGGCGCCATACCCTGACAGATTGCTTGCACCCAAGAAAGGAGGAAAGTTTGAGGACATTCTGGAGGTATTCAAGCAAGTGCAGATCAACATCCCGTTTTTCAATGCCATCCACCTGGTGCCGTCTTATGCCAAGTTCGATTGTATGGCTAGTTTGGCTTTGTAGCCTTTTTGACTTGAGTAATTAAGCCATTAGATGTTTCTACATCTAGTGCCCTAAAACCATCTGGTTTGGGAGTCACTGGCTCAATACTCGCTACAAAGGTCAATTAGAAAGCTCAAGGGAGGAGCATTGCATAGCCTACCAAAAAAAAAAAAATTTCACATTTTAATTTAAGCCTTGGTTGTTTTCATCTGATAAAAGGCCTATGAATTTTAGGGTACACAAACTTTGAGAAAAATTGAAACCTCAGGAATTTATGTTAAATCTCACTTTGCACTTATTAGAGCATATGTTATCTCAATTTCCTAGCTATAAGTTAAATGATTTGTGATGTTTGATGTGATTGTGATGTTCACCTTGTTAAGCCTACTCATGATATAAGAACCAGTGTTTGTATGTGTTAGTTTTTGGCAGCATTCTGTTGACAAAATCACTATTATGTAACGTTGTTGTTTGCACAGGGATACTGTATATTTCAGAGTCTTCAAATATTTAGATTTTATTTCTCTGATGTGGAAAGAGCCGTATTATGACAAGTTGCAAGTGTCACAAGCTTAATGAAGGCTATTTCAGTGTTCAAAGAAGATTCTGTGCAGATTCCAACTCAGAGAAGTCGAATCCCAAGCAACAGTCCAGACGATGTGGTGTTCTCGTCCGGACGCTCTTCAGTTAGCAACATCCGTCTGGACGACAAGAAATTTCCGTTTGGACGCCCATCAGTGTCTAGAAACTTCAAACTATTCAAGATTGCATCTGTCTGGACGTAATGGCAAATCGTCCGGACACTATTAAGAGTTCGAAAAGAATCTAGTGTTCAAGTGCATCCGTTCGGACGACGTGGCAATACCGTCCGGACACCATTCAGTGTTTGACAAGTATTTGGATTTCATGTTCAGACACGAATCGGGAAACAGCAACCGTCCGGACGGAAGGGCAACACCTTTCGGACGCATTTCAGGCTTCCAGGAAGATTTCTGCGCATGTCTCAGTATTTTTATCTTAACTCTCTGGTCGAGTATTGGATTGAGACAAAATTGGTGTCGTTAGAAAGCTAAGAAAAATTCCTACAACTTGAACATCTGGATGGCCTCCAGACGGCCCACTATCCAGACAGAAAGAGAGTAGCGTCTGGACGGCCTCCAGGATTGCGCTGTTCCTTACAAGATATTGCAGAAATCCGTCCGGACGAGGCTAAATGCCATCCGGACGGTCCACAGTCAGAGTCCAATTTTGAACAGATTTAGGGCACTGTTTTTGAAGTATATCGCAAAAAACCGTTTGGACGTGGCAAACTTCCGTCCGGACGCTCGACAGACAGAGTCCAAATCTCAGCAGTTTTTGAGTTCTCTTGAAGCCTATAAATAAGGGGCTCTAGGTCTATGTTTTGTATAGAATTCGGTAGAGAGGGTGTTTAGGGAGATATTGAAGATCTGCTAGCTCTCTAGCAGTTGCCGATGTGTGCTCAAGTGTTCGTGTGAAGTCTATCTTAGGGGTCGGTCCTAAGGTAAAGGAATCCATCAAAAACCCTTTCAGGTGGAGGATCTGGTTGGGAAGCATTCGTGTTGGGTTATACTTCAGAGTTAAAGGTATGACTACTGCATAGGGTTATGTGAGTACAAGTGTCTTGTAACTAGCTTTGTTTTTGGATAGTAGATTTCCTGGGTTTGGCTGCTCCGGAGTGGGTTTTTCTCTTCATAGAGTTTCCACATCGTAACAAATATCTTGTCTCATTTAAATTCCTCATTTAAGATATTTGTTTGCACACAAACACACACTTGGTTTAAATTAGTAGTCAATAAATTATTTTCAATCGGTATCAGAGCAGGTTACACTTGTGTTTTAGATTTATTTCTTGAGTGTGATCCATGACTTCTTTTAACATAAATCTTCTTGAGTTCTCTGAAGATAATTTTTATGATTTCTCTAAAGATACCCTTTTGATAGGTAAACTCTTTAAGAAATTTAATAGAGAACTCAAGAAGATTAAGCAAGAAAAAGAGTCTTTGTTTTTACAATTATCTGAATCACATGTTTTGATTGACTCTTTGAAATCTGAGAATACCATGCTTTTTGATACTGTTGATGCACTAGAGAATAAATTAAAAGAATCAGAGGATCTCTTGGAAAAATTCTCTAGTAATAATTTGAAAAGCATGCTTTGTATTCATACAGATATTTCTAAAAAGCCTGAGTTAACTGTTAATGATTTAAGTACTTCTACTTCACATGCTTCTGATTCTGAATTAGATTCTATTGATATTAAGCCTGTGATAGAAGATACAACTTGTTTAGATAATTCTTGCTTAACTAATCATGTGATGCCTAACTCCAAGGAATCAGGAATACAAAGGTAAGTTTATTCCTAAGTGTCATAATTGTGGGAAGATTGGTCATATTAGGCCAAATTGTTATTTGTTAAAATCCCACAGGCCTTGGATTAAGAAGGATGCTTTGAGGAAAAGTGAAGTTGAAGATTCTTCCTCATCAAAATATGTCCCTCTGCATAGGAGACATATAAAAGGTAAGGGCAATATTGTTTGTAAGAATGCTAACCATATTTCTGCAGAGAAAGTCAAGCAGCATTCCAACAAAAGAAGCCTACCCACCTGTCATCACAGCGGCATCACCGGTCACATCCGACCCAAATGTCTATATCTTCAGGCTCAGAAATCGAAGGTTCAGAAGGAGCTGTCAACAAGAACTACATTAGGTACTCTATCTCCGACTACATTCCAGGCTCCACAACATCAGCAGTGACGGCTGAAGTTGCTTCCTGCCAATTAGAGTGGCAAATCAAAGAAGAACAAATCAAGGCACTACAAGAGAAAGCCGCAAAAGCCCATTAGCAACCGTGGCTATGAAGGGTTGCTGAGTCTAAGGTAATGTATGCTAAGAAGAATGGACAACATGAACAAGACCTGCAAACCACCGTTACGGGTCAAGCAGGTATGGGTCAGGAATGATGAGACCATTCACCCCTTGAGGGGGAGTGGACTCACCTAGTAGAGGTGAAGTCTTATGATGCCTAGGATTTTGGTTCCTAAATCCTAGTGCATGTCAGGTATGTTTTTGCATGCATAGTTTATCATGTCATGTCCTATTCGTGCCTTGCATTCTATTTGAGGAACCATTTATTCTATCCCCATATTTTCTCTTGTTGTCTTAAGAAACTTCTACAGATATTTTTGGGGGTAACAGTTAAAGCATGTCGGGTGGCTGCTTTTCTTGGTATTTCTAAACTGTTTGTATTTTTACTGGCTACATTCTGGTTAAAACAAAAACACTTTATGTAATGGTTGCAGGACAATCGGTTTTTCCAAATCTTCAGATATTTGACAGTTGGTTTTTAAATTGGAATCTTCATGCGTAGAGACATTTACTGTTCACAAGCTTCTAGAAGATACCCATGAAGTGTCCATTGCAAAAACCAAGACAAATCAGCCGGTTCCTATGCAACCGTCCGGACGGGCCTTTGAATGTGTCCGGACGCCCCGCAGTGTCTTACAGATAAACATTGAAGATGTCTGGACGTTAGAGCAACACCGTCCGGATGCTCGGTCAATCACTATTCAACAAGGAGTCTGTTCTCAGAAGTCAACACTGTTTGGGAAGTTTCTGCAATCCGTCCAGACGACAAGGCAACACGTCCGGACGATGTCCAGTCTTTGCAAGCCGTCTGGACGACTTGGCAACACGTCCGGACTATATCCAGTAATTCAGATAACTCTAGAGCTCCGTTCGAACGCAGAAAGGATTTTAGTGAAGACCGTCCGGACTCTCAGTCAAGTCGTTCGGACGCAAACCTGATAAAGATTGAATTACGCGGTTTCTAAAAGATATCGCAGAAAACCGTCCGGACGGGGCTAACTTCCATCTGAATGCTCGAAAGACAGTCCGATTTTCAGCAGTTTTTAAAGTCTCTTAAAGCCTATAAATATGGGGCTCTAGGTCTGTGTTTTGTACAGAATTTGGTGGTGAATTCCATAGTGCTTTGAGAGGGTGTTTAGGGAGAATTGAAGATCTGCTAGCTCTCAAGCCGTTGCCGGTGTGTGCTCGTTGTTTGTGTGAAGTCTATCTTAAGGGTCGGCTCTAAGGTAAAGGAATCCATCAAAAACTCTTCAGGTGAAAGATCTGGTTGGGAAGCGTTCGTGTTGGGTTACACGTCAGAGTTAAAGGTATGACTACTGCATAGGGTTATGTAGGTATGAGTGTCTTGTAACTAGCTTTATTTTTGGATAGTGGATTTCCTGGGTTTGACTGCCCCGGAGTGGTTTTTTCTCTTCATAGAGCTTCCACTTCGTAACAAATATCTGTCTCATTTAAATTCCGCATTTAAGATATTTGTTTACACACAAACACACACTTGGTTTAAATTAGAAGTCAATAAATTATTTTCAATTGGTATCAGAGCAGGTTACACTTGTGTTTTAGATTTATTTCTTAAGTGTGATCTATGACTTCTTCTAACATATAAATCTTCATGAGTTCTCTGAAGATGATATTTATGATTTCTTTGAAGATACCCTTTTGATAGGTAAACTCTTTAAGAAATCCAATAAAGAACTCAAGAAGATTAAGCAAGAAAAAGAGTCTTTGATTTTACAATTATCTGAATCACATGTTTTGATTGACTCTTTGAAATCTGAGAATACCATGCTTTTTGATACTGTTGATGCACTAGAGAATAAATTAAAAGAATCAGAGGATCTCTTGAAAAAATTCTCTAGTAATAATTTGGAAAGCATGCTTTGTATTCATACAAATATTTCTAACAAGCCTGATTTAATTGTTAATGATTTAAGTACTTCTACTTCTACTTCACATGCTTCTGATTCTGAATTAGATTCTGTTGATATTAAGCCTGTGATAGTAGATGCAACTTGTTCTAAAATTCTTGCTTAAATAACTGTGTGAAGCCTAACTCCAAGGATTCAAGAACACAAGGTAAGTTTGTTCCTATTTGTCATCATTGTGGGAAGATTGGTCACATTAGACCTGATATGGTTTTTTTTTACTTCAATAATAATACCACTCGCAATAGAATGAATCGTTGTAAGATGGTGTCTATATTGAGGGTGTCGATCCATAGGGAATGTATTGGTTGCATGAATCAAGCTTTAATAAAATCGGTCCTAATTTATCCCTTTAGAGAAATGATGTTTTTGTGATTTTCAATTTGTAAACTAATGACAAAAATTAAATTCTACAAAGTAAATTAAAGTTGTATGAAATGATATGGAAAACTAGGGAATTGATTTCACCGCTAACCTTGTATCAATGGCTATCATGTTAACATGGGACGTTCATTCTAGTCATGATATTACCCGTGTGTGGTTGTCAATCATACAACAAAGTGTCAAGAAAATACCATCATTAAAAATAAGCATAACCCATGCATCCTAAGATTAGTACGGATCGTCTACCTAAGCTAGGGTGCAGTACCATCCGTCTATCCATGGCATGGACTATCAAACTTGTTAACTTAGTTACAAACAAACAATGATTAAGTGTAGCCCATCCTAAGATTAGTACAAATCATCTACCTAAGCTAGGGTGCAGCATCATTTGTCTATCCTAGGCATGAACTATCAAAACCTCTTGTTGCATGTTCAAAGAATAACATTGCATAACCATTACATTTACCATCTTTTGAACAGTAAACATAATTTGAGCACAATCAAAATGATAAGCTTTCTAGATAAACATTTCATCATGATTGCATTTAACTTAAAAACCAATTACAAAAATGCAATTCTCATAGTTATACAATCATCAATGCCCACAATAAATATCCCAAAATAAAACACAATTAAGCCATTGATACTTGGATAGGGTTTATCAAAATCCTATGGAAAACTTTAGCTACGCATGGAGATCCGTTGATAATTTGGACTTGAAGAACAATTCCCCATTTACGAGCTTGTTATCTACAAACAAAACTAAAAACTAAAAAAGGGAAGAAAACTAAAAAAAAGAAAGGGGACTAAGCTACCTAAAAACTAAAAACTCCTAACTAATCTACATTTTTTTTTTCCAGTCCTTTTTCTGTTGTGGTTCCCCCCCCTTTTTGTTTCCCCCCAGATAGGGTTTTATGGAACAAGCTCTCCCTTTGCTGCTGCCAGGCGGAGAATGGTGCAGCCCATGCTGCTTTGCTGTCCAGTTGAAGGTGTAAGGATAGGGCTGCTGTCCTTGTTGCTGCCTTGGTGCCTGCTACCCTGACGTGGATTGCTGTCCTAGGAGCTTGGAGCTGCTGCAGGTGGCGTGGAAGAAGGTGTCCAGTAGGTGCTGTCAACGAGGTGCTGCAGGAGCTGTCCAAGCCCATGCTGCCGTGTGGGGGTTGCTGCTGGTGTGATGCTACTGCCCATGCTGCTGGCCGAAAGTGTGCTGCAGGCAAGGTGGAGTGCTGCAGGTGCTGCTGTCTGGCGTGCTGCAGTGTTGAGGAGGAAGAGAAGGGCTACAACCTGCAAGCTAGGTAGGCGTGGAGTGTGCTGCAGGTGCTGTCCAAGTGCTGTCCAGCTTGGGGAATGGTGCATGCTGTCCTTTGAGAAGCTGTCCTTCACGTGTATGTGCTGCATTGTTTTGGAAGGAGAGACTTTTCTAGCAGCACCTAGACAAGTGTGCAATTCAGTGCATGGGTTTTGGAGGTGCAAGCATGCATTTCCTTGTGCTTCAATTATGGTTCACGAATTGCTATAGCCCAAAGAAAATTCTGGATTTCACCTCCACATACACTACTTTTGGTTGCCAAGATTCACATCCGTCATTGGGACTTAATCCCATTTCTTTGCAATTCCTTCATAAATACCGTTATTTTCTTCCAATGACCTAAAAAACACTTAAACACTAAAATTCGCACAAGACATTAGAAAATAACAAAACTAAAGGTTTAACTAATGTAAATTGAGGGGTCCAATACACAATATTTGTCCCTGGAGTGGTTTTTTCTCTTCATAGAGCTTCCACTTCGTAACAAATATCTGTCTCATTTAAATTCCGCATTTAAGATATTTGTTTGCACACAAACACACACTTGGTTTAAATTAGAAGTCAATAAATTATTTTCAATTGGTATCAGAGCAGGTTACACTTGTGTTTTAGATTTATTTCTTAAGTGTGATCTATGACTTCTTCTAACATATAAATCTTCATGAGTTCTCTGAAGATGATATTTATGATTTCTTTGAAGATACCCTTTTGATAGGTAAACTCTTTAAGAAATCCAATAAAGAACTCAAGAAGATTAAGCAAGAAAAAGAGTCTTTGATTTTACAATTATCTAAATCACATGTTTTGATTGACTTTTTGAAATCTGAGAATACCATGTTTTTTGATACTGTTGATGTACTAGAGAATAAATTAAAAGAATCAGAGGATCTCTTGAAAAAATTCTCTAGTAATAATTTGGAAAGCATGCTTTGTATTCATACAAATATTTCTAACAAGCCTGATTTAATTGTTAATGATTTAAGTACTTCTACTTCTACTTCACATGCTTCTGATTCTGAATTAGATTCTATTGATATTAAGCCTATGATAGTAGATGCAACTTGTTCTGAAAATTCTTGCTTAAATAACTGTGTGAAGCCTAACTCCAAGGATTCAAGAACACAAGGTAAGTTTGTTCCTATTTGTCATCATTGTGGGAAGATTGGTCACAATGGACCAAAGTGTTATCTGTTAAAATCCCATAGACCTTGGAAAAAGCAGGAGGATTCCGAAAAGGACTTTATTGAGAAAACTTCTTCAGATAAATATGTCCTGCCCCATAGGAGGCATATATCTCAAAGAGGTAAGGACTTTGTTATTTGTGAAAATGCTAATCTTAAATTTGCAAAATCTTTCAAGAAGCATTTCAGCAAAAGAAGTCAGCCTACCTGCTATCATTGTGGTGTCTTTGGACACTTCAGGCCACACTATCCTCAGATCCGACATCAGCAGCCTCGGATCAGGAAAACAGAGCAAAAGACAGGTAAGTCTAGCTCTAAACTTTCCAAGCCTCATCATGCTTTTCGGCAACAACGGCATTATCCTCAAAGGGGTTCTCCCTCATGCTGTCTATGTGGTAAGTATGGCCACACCAAGGCCGAATGCTTCAGAATGAAGCCTCACAAGTCCACGAAGAAACAGACCAAAGAAAGGCTTGTCAACATGATGAAGAGTGTCCTAGTCAGACTAATCAATTTGGACATGGCTCACACCCCTGCCTCACAGGTAGAGAAGGTATGGGTAAGGAAGGATGAGACCATTCATCCCTTGAGGGGGAGTGGACTCACCTAGTAGAGGTGAAGTCTTACCATGCCTAGGATTTTGGTTCCAAAATCCTAGTGCATGTCAGGTATGTTTTTGTATTGCATAGTTTATCATTTATTCTAGTGCATATCCTATTCGTGCCTTGCATTTTATTTGAGGAACCATTTATTCTATCCCCATATTTTCTCTTGTTGTCTTGGAAACTTTTGTAGATATTTTTGGGGATAACAGTTAAAGCACGTCGGGAGGCTGTTTTTCTGTCTTGGTATTTCTAAACCTCTCTCCCTGACGACAGGTTTGATTTTACCTTACATGCTGGAACTAGATGTTATTTCCTTTTCCATAAGCATGTCCTTGTTGTTTTTCTATTTTATTGTTTTCAACAAAAAAAAAAAAAAAATTGGGGGAGAAGATGTAGAATTTTATTTTATTTATATAGCTTTTCAGATATTGTATGTGTTTTTGCCTGATATCTCAGTTCATTGTGTATTAATTGAATATGCTTATATATGATTGAGAGTTTTTGTTTGATATCTGCTAAGTTTTTCTGTGCATCTTAATGCTAGATAGTTGTTTTTCTCATGCGATGAAAAATTGTGCACTATCCAAAGCTCCCTAAGGTATTTTTTTTCTCTCCTTTGACTTTTAGCTTCTGGAAATCTTAAATGAGAGAGATTTTTTTTTTCTAAGATGGTCAAATTGACCAACTCGCTAGTTGAACCTAGAACCCATAAATTCTGGCATTCTTTCTAGGTTGCAGCACCAAGTGATAAAAAGCATTCAAAACTGAAAAAAAATTATGGATAAATATAAAGATCCACTGCTTTTGTGCTAAATCTGTTCTTGATCTTGTCACTAAAGAAACAGTCAGTGACCACATCATTGTGGAATAGACGGTCACTAAAGGACATAGTAAAAGAAAAGTGTTGCAACTTAGGGGGAGTGTATCAGATGAAGGTAACTAGGCCCTAGCATAATAAGGTTTGACTTTTGACTGATCTAACATTGATTTTCTCTCTTATTTAGAAAATCCAGTTGCTTTAAGTTATATTAGTGAAGTTCATACCTTATTGAGAAAGCTTTCACACACAAACGCATTGCATGAGTTAAGTTTACTGTTGAAAAATTTCTATCTGCAGGGAAATTTTTGTTTATTGACTCTTAACTCTCAATTATATCTTGGTATATTTTTGAAATGCTATTTGACTATTTTTTCAGTTATTTATACATGCGTGTTTTGAAGCTAACGTTAGGAAATTTTTGTTCTGCATATTTCCTTCTACTTTTCAGCTTCTAGTGTGAAGCGTCCAGACGAATATGTTCTTGCGTCCGGACGTGCTTGGCTCTATCGATCTCTTATCTGATAGCAAGTCGTCTGGACGAGTATGTGCTGTGTCGGGACGCGAGCTTTTTGCTTTCTCTGCCAAACACACACACACACACACACACACACACACACACTACCTTTTGTCTGTTCTATCATGTTGTGTTGTGTTGTTCTATCATGTTGTGTTCTGTGTGTTTTCTCTTGGACTGATCTCGAGATTTTGGCATTCTCTGCACATCTTTTCTCATTCCCAGGTATTACCTTTAGACTTTCCTAATTCTCTTAAGCTTTGGTTCTTTTTAGAATATTGAAATCTTTAATTGATTATAATTTGAGAGATTATGCATGAATATCTTTTTCTGTCTTCACGCTGGATGGATATTACAAATCTGTGTCTTTTGGATTGCTATATCTACTTTTGTATTTCTTTATGCATCCAATTGATAGCCATCATAATACCACATTCTTTTTGAAACTAACAGGATCTAATATTTCCTTATGGTGTTATTTTTGGATAGATTTCTATTTAAATATTTTTAGGAATATGTTGTCCGGTGGCTTCCAGCATAGTGTCAGACAGAGGGCTCTTTGGAAAACAGACCAGTGTTGAAATCATACGTTCTAGAGATCTCAAATTTTAGATGAGCGCATTTCCCCTGCTCATACAGAGTCTTCCGTAACCTTTTCCTCTAAGATCTGCACCAACTAGAGATTCAGGGGTGAATCTTCTTTATCATCTTGCAGACTACTTATCTAGAGGATTTCTTTCTACGAATGATCAGTTTTGAGCTAGAAGACTCAAGTGACTGAAAATTATCAGTCTATGGTTTCTCGTCTTCAAGAGCAAGAAGCCGAAGTGGCTCAAATTCAAGAAATATGATATCTTGAGGTTTTGGTTTTCTCTTGTTGATTTGAGCTTTTGATGAAACACTTTACTATTATTCTTGTTGTTTTGAATTTTTGTAATTGTGGTTTTCTCTTATACTCTGTTTACCCTTTGTCCTTTTGAGACAAAAAGGGGGAGTATTTTTTGTTTTGGACCGGGAATGTATTTCCAAATCGGTCAAGTGTTTTTGTCCCAGAATGGCCAAAGGGGGAGTTTGTTAGTATTTTTATTGACTACATTCTGGTTAAAACAAAAACACTTTATGTAATGGTTGCAGGACAGTCGGTTTTTCCAAATCTTCAGATATTTGACAGTCGGTTTTTAAATTGGAATCTTCATACATAGAGACATTTACTGTTCACAAGCTTCTACAAGATACCCATGAAGTGTCCATTGCAAAAACCAGGACAAATCAGCCAGTTCCTGTGCAACCGTCTGGAAGGGCCTTTGAAGGCGTCCGGACACCCCGCAGTGTCTTACAGATAAACATTGAAGACGTCCGGATGTCAAAGCAACACTGTCCGGTTGCTCGGTCAATCAGTATTCAACAAGGAGTCTATTCTCAGAAGTCGACATTGTTTGGGAAGTTCCTGCAACCCGTCTAGACAATGTCCAGTCTCTGTAACCTGTCCGGACGACTGGATAACACGTTCGGAAGATATCTAGTAATTTAGATAACTCCAGAGTTCCATTCGAACGCAGAAAGGATTTCAGTGAAGACCGTCTGGATGCTCGGTCAAGCCGTCCGAATGCAAACCTGATAAAGATTGAATTACGCAGTTTTTGAAAGATATTGCAGAAAACCGTCCTGACGGGGCTAACTTCCGTCCGGACGCTCGACAGAAAGAGTCTGATTTTCAGCAGTTTTTAAGGTCTCTTAAAGCCTATAAATAGGGGGCTCTAGTCTGTGTTTTGTACAGAATTCGGTGGTGAATTCCATAGTGCTTTGAGAGGGTGTTTAGGGAGAATTGAAGATCCGCTAGTTCTCAAGCCGTTGCAGGTGTGTGCTCGTTGTTTGTGTGAAGTCTATCTTAGGAGTTGGCCCTAAGGTAAAGGAATCCATCAAAAACCCCTTCAGGTGGAAGATCTGGTTGGGAAGCGTTAGTGTTGGGTTACACGTTAGAGTTAAAGGTATGACTACTGCATAGAGTTATGTGAGTACAAGTGTCTTGTAACTAGCTTTGTTTTTGGATAGTGAATTTCCTAGGTTTGGCTGCCCCAAAGTGGTTTTTTTCTCTTCATAGTGTTTCCACTTCGTAACAAATATGTTGTCTCATTTAAATTCCGCATTTAAGATATTTGTTTGCACACAAACACACACTTGGTTTAAATTAGAAGTCAATAAATTATTTTCATAAACCTCTCTCCCTGAGGACAGGTTTGATTTTACCTTACATGCTGGGACTAAATGTTATTTCCTTTTCCATAAGCATGTCTTTGTTATTTTTCTATTTTATTGTTTAAAAAAAAAAAAAAATTGGGGGAGAAGATGCATAATTTTTTTTTTTTTGGATATAGCTTTTCAGATATTGTATGTGTTTTTGCCTGATATCTCAGTTCATTGTGCATTAATTGAATATGCTTATATATGATTGAGAGTTTATGTCTGATATCTGCTAAGTTTTCCTGTGCATCTTAATGCTAGATAGTTGCTTTTCTCACGTGATGAAAAATTGTGCACTATCCAAAGCTCCCCTAAGGTATTTTTTTCTCTCCTCTGACTTTTAGCTTCTGAAAATTTTAAATGAGAGAGATTTTTTTGCTAAGATGGTCAAATTGACCAACTCACTAGTTGAACCTAGAACCCATAAATTCTGGCATTCTTTCTAGGTTGCAGCACCAAGTGATAAAAAGCATTCAAAACCAAAAATAAAATAAAATGGATAAATAAAAAGATCCACTGCTTTTGTGTTATAAATCTGTTCTTGAACTTGTCCCTATAGAAACACTCAGTGACCAAATCATTGCGGAGACGGTCACTAAAGGACGAAGTAAAAGAAAAGTGTTGTAGCTTAGGAGGAGTGTATCAGATGAGGGTGGCTAGGCCCTAGTAAAATAAGGTTTGACTTTTGACTGATCTAACATTGATTTTCACTCTTATGTAGAAAATCCGATTGCTTTAAGTCATATCAGTAAACTTCGTACCTTATTGAGAAAGCTTTGACACACACATGCATTGCATGAGTTAAGTTTACTATCGAAAAATTTCTGTTTGCAGGAAATTTTTATGCTTATTGACTCTTAACTCTCAATTATATCTTGGTATATTTTTAAAATGCTATTTGACTGTTTTATTAGTTATTTGTACATGCATGTTCTGAAGCTAACGTTAGGAAAAAAAAATTCTACAAATTTTCCTCTGTTTTACAGCTTCTAGTGTGAAGCGTCCAAACGGACATGTTCTTGCTTCCGGATGAGCCCGGCTCTGTCAATCTCTTATTTGACAGCATGCCATCCGGACGCGAGCTTTTTTTTTGCTTTCTCTGCCAAACACACACACACACACACACACACACACACACTACTTTTTGTCTGTTCTATCATGTTGTGTTGTGTGTGTTTTCTCTTGGACTGATCCTGAGATTTTGGCATTCTCTGCACATCTTTTCTCATCTCCAGGTATTTCCTTTGACTTTGCTTATTCTCTTAAGCTTTGGTTCTTTTTAGAATATTAGAATCTTTAATTGATTATGATTTGAGAGATTGTGCATGAATATCTTTTTCTGTCTTTATGCCGGATGGATATTACTAATCTGTGTCTTTTGGAGTGCTATATCTAATTTTGTATTTCTTTGTGCATCCAATTGATAGCCGTTATAATACTACATTCTTGTTGAAACTAACAGGATCTAATATTTCCTTGTGGTGTTATTTTTGGATAGATTTCTGTTTAAATATTTTCAGGAATATGTTATCCGGTGGCTTCCAGCATAGTGTCAAACAGAGGGCTCTTTGGAAAACAGACCAATGTTGAAATCATATGTTCCAGAGATCTCAAATTTTAGATGAGCTCATTCCCCTGCTCATACAGAGTCTTCCGTAACCTTTTCCTCTAGATTTACACCAACTAGAGATTCAGGGGTGAATCTTCTTTATCATCTTACAGACCACTTGTCTAGAGGATTTCTTTCTGCGGATGATCAGTTTCGGGCAAGAAGACTCAAGTGATTGAAACTTTTCAGTCTATGGTTTCCCGGCTTCAGGAACTAGAAGCCAAAGTAGTTCAAATCCAGCTTGGTATACGGTTTTCTCTCCGTTACTTGATTTCAGTGGATCAGCAGGATTTGGTACTTGGAGGATTTTTGTTCCTCTCTTTTGGGCCACTTGCAGACTCTTCTCTAGTTTCCTATTGTTTTGGGTTTTAGAACGTTTTTGGTCTATGGATTTTATATACTTTGTTTACCCTTGTTCTGTTGAGACATCAAGGGGGAGTATTTTAATACTGTGGTCTTTCTATACTCTAGTTACCCTTTGTCCCTTTGAGACAAAAAGGGGGAGTATATGTTAGTTTTTGGATCGAGAATGTATTTTTAACCAGTCTAGTGATTTTTGTCCCAGAATGGCCGAATGTGGAGTTTGTTAGTTTTCGGCAGCATTCTATTGACAAAATCACTATTATGTAACGTTGTTGCTTTCACAGGGATGCCGTATATTTCAGAGTCTTCAGATATTTAGAGTTTATTTTTGTTAGTATTTTGGCCTCATTCTGTGTTTGGACAAAATCACTTATGTGTAAAGATGCTGCAAACAGGGATTCCCTCTGCACTACGAAAAAGATAGAAGATTTTAGATTCCCTGTCAGCCGTCCGGACAACGTGTCATCCTGTCCGGACGTCCATTTGTCCACTGTTCCATCCGTCCGGACGACATGGTCATCTTGACCGGACACCAGACAGACCAGCATCATCCGTTCGGATGACGTATCTTTCCGTCTGGACCTTACACTATGTCGAGAAGCTTTTGTTCCAGCTTGCATCCGTCCAGATATCTCAGCAGCCCGTCCGGACGTCCATCAGTGATCGATCAGCTTCATATTCTTTCCAAGTTCAGAATATGGGAAGATTGACACACCGTCCGGACGATGTGGTTTCCCTTCTGGACGCGCTCATAAATAAGGCAAGAATCATAATTCAATTATCACCGTCCGGACGTCAGTCAGCATTGGTCCGGACGCGCGTGCAACTAATATGGAAATTGCCGATTCGACTTCAACCGTCTGGACGTCTGCCTCTCATGGTCCGGACGCACGCATAGCATATATGGAAATTGCGTGTTGAAGAATTTCCATCCGGACGTTCATCCCCCTTGGTCCGGACTCGCGAAGCCTTATATGGAAATTACTTGCAGTGGACATGCGACCGTCCGGACGTTAGTGTCTCACCGTCCGAACGAAGCTTTTAAACAGGAAAGATTTTCAGCAAAATTTTCAGAAAATCCTGTCGCACAGTTGTCCGTCCGGACGGCCCAAGTTCACCGTCTGGACGGCGTCCGTACATATTACTGCAGTCGCCCATTCTGCACCTCAGCCTATAAATAGAGGCCCTTGGGCATTGAGAACTGCGAGAATTCAGTATTGAATTCCACAAGAGCTCAGAGAAGTTCAAGATCCCTCTAAAGCCGTTACAAGTGTGCTGCGCTACAACTGAAGTCTATCTTAGAGGTCGGCTCTAAGGTAAGGGATTCCATTGAAGACCCCTTCAGGTAGGAGACCTGGTTGGGAAGCGTTCGTGTTGGGTTACACATCAGAGAGCAAGGTACGACCACTGCATTGGTACATGTGAGTGTTACTATCTTGTATCTAGCTTCGTCTTCTGAATAGTGGAATTCCTAGGTTTGGCTGCCCCGGAGTGGTTTTTCTCTTGATTGAGTTTCCAATTCGTCAACAAAAATCTATGTGTCTTTTACTTTCCGCTGTGCTTAATTTTTGTTGACACTTGTTGCACACACTTTATTTTTAGAAGTTAATTTCAATTTTCAATTGGTATCAGAGCTTGGTACACTATGAGAAGATTAATTTCTTGAGTGCTATTTTTGACTTCTATTATGCCTAATTTGAGTATGGATAAAGTTGCTTCTGTTTCTCATGATATGTCTATTCATAGAACCATGTTTGTTAAGCCTATCATGTCTCATAGTCATTCTCAATCTAAGGGAAAAAGGGAAAATCAATCTGTACCTACATGTCATCACTGTGCTATTATTGGTCATATTCGTCCAGATTGTTTTCAACTTAGGTCTCAGAAACCTTGGAACAAAACCCTTGTCCCTAGAAAAGATGAACCAGGTTTTGTAGAGCAAGTCAAAATGCTAAGTGATCAAGTTAAACTCATTAGTGAGAAGTTAGCATACCTCACCCCTAATGAGCAAAGATCTGTCCTGGTTAATAATCAAAAAGCTTCCAAACAAGTCTGGATTAAAAAGGAAGACAATCTGTGTTTAGTTTCTCATACTGCACTAAAAATTCTTGATACTTGTTTGTGGTATTTGGATAGTGGCTGTTCTAAACACATGACAGGTGATAAGACTTTACTAAAAGAAGTTCAGATGGGCAAAGGTGGACGGATCACCTATGGAGATGGGAGCCAATCCAAAGTCATTGGAAAAGGGATCATCGACATTCCAGGCCTTGGAACATCTCAGGAAGCTTTATATGTGGAGAGGCTCAAGGTGAATCTCCTCTGCATCAGCCAGTTTTGTGATAATGATTTGGTGGTGCAATTCTCCAAGAAGGAGTGTAATATATTTGACAGCAGTGGCAAATGGCTCATGAGAGGAGAAAGAACTGTTGATAATTGCTTTGGTCTTTCTGGTTTGACTACAGATCCTCAGATCTTCTGCAACAAGGCAACCATAAATGACAGTGAGCTGTGGCACCAAAGGTTAGGGCATCTAAATTTCTCAGATATGCTGAAAATTGCAGGCAAAGAAGTGGTTAAAGGTCTGCCCAAAATGGAGAAGACTGGAAAGGGAATCTGTGGTTCTTGTCAACTAGGGAAACAGACTCGTGCAGCCCATAAGAAGACCTCAGGTATTCAAACTTCCAGAAACTTAGAATTACGGCACATGGATCTCATGGGTCCCACTAGAACTGCTAGTCTAGGTGGGAAAAAGTATATTCTGGTTATTGTTGATGACTTCTCTCGATATACTTGGGCTATTCCTATTCGGGAAAAATCTGATGCTTTTGATACAGCTCAGCACTTATTCAAGAAGATTCAGGTTGAGCAAAATTACCAGATTATGAGAATCCGTAGTGATCAAGGAAAATAATTCAAAAATTCCAAGTTCGAAGAATTCTGTCTCTCGTATGGAATCAAGCAGGAATTTTCTTCACCTATCACTCCTCAACAGAATGGAGTTGTTGAACGAAAGAACAGAGTAATTTAGGAGATGGCTTGTGTGATGATCCACTCAAAGAATCTTGCTCAACACTTCTGGGGGGAAGCTGTAAACACTGTCTGTCATATTATCAACAGGGTCTACCTGATGCTTGAGACAAACAAGACTCCTTATGAGATTTGGCGAGGTAAAAAACCCACGGTAAAGTACTTCAGAACTTTTGGAAGTAAAGGTTATATACTTCGTGACAGGGAGAATCTGGGGAAGTTTGATACCAAGAATGATGAAGGTATATTCTTGGGATATGCCACAAACAGTCGTGCTTACAGGGTATTCAATAAAAGAACAGAGACTGTGATGGAATCTATAAATGTAGTCATTGATGATGAAGAAATTCAGAGACCAATCAGCAGGGAGGAAAATCAACTTGATTCAGTTGACTCTTCAGCAGCTCCAACTGATATTATTAAGTCCTCTCCAAACGTGTCTCCAGATGAGTCTCCCTCTTCTCCCACGACTTCGGATACCACTCCCACTACTTCCGAAGATGAGGATACTCCTGCTAATCCTCCTAAGCGATCATGGGTGAAGCACAATCATCCTCCTCAGCAGCTTTTGGGGACCATAGATGAAGGACGTAGGCTCAAAAGTAGAGTTATTCAGCCTACCAGTGAAGTAGCCAATCAAGTCTCCTACAGCTGCTACCTTGCTCAGACAGAACCCAAGAAAGTTGATGAAGCCCTACAGGATGAAGGATGGGTATCTGCAATGCATGATGAGCTCCATCAATTCACTAGAAATGATGTCTGGACCTTGGTTCCTCGTCCTTCAGAACAGAATATTATTGGTACCAAGTGGATCTTCAAGAATAAAACAGATGAGCATGGTACTGTGGTTCGAAATAAAGCCCGTCTTGTTGCACATGGATATACTCAGATAGAGGGACTCGACTTTGATGAAACTTTTGCCCCGGTTGCCTGGTTAGAATCCATCAGAATTCTTCTCTCTATTACTTGTCATCTGGGTTTCAAGTTATATCAGATTAAAAGTGCATTTCTAAACGGTGTTCTTCAAGAAGAAGTCTATGTAGAATAGCCAAAGGGCTTTCAAGATCTCATCATCCCCACCATGTGTACAAGCTGAAAAAGGTTCTATATGGGCTCAAGCAGGCTCCTCGAGCATGGTATGAGCGTCTAACTACTTATCTCTTGACTAAGGGATTTACTCGGGGACAAGCTGATCAAACTCTATTTATCAGAAATCAAGGTACTCACAAACTTATTGCTCAAATCTATGTTGATGACATCATTTTTGGAGCTACCTTAGATTCTCTTCCCCATGAGTTCTCTAAAGAAATGAAGCAGGAATTTGAGATGAGCATGATTGGAGAGCTGAACTACTTTCTTGGCCTTCAAGTCAAGCAAACTACTGAAGGCATTTTCATCTCTCAGTCAAAATATGCTAAAGATCTAGTCAAGAGGTTTGGTTTGGATGGGAAGAGTCGTGCCCGTACTCCCATGAGTACCAGTGTCAAGATTAGTAGTGACCTTGCAGGCAAATCTGTTGATCCATCCCTTTACAGGAGTATGATAGGGAGCCTCCTGTATCTTACAGCCAGCCGACCAGACATTGCTTTCAGTGTGGGAGTATGTCCTCGTTTTCAGGCCAATCCTAAGGAATCTCACCTCACTGCAGATTCCTCGTTTTCATCAAGTATGTAAATTATACCCTTTCTTATGGCATTTGATATTCTAGAGAAACAAAACTTGTTGTTGTAGGATACGCTGATGCAGATTGGGCTGGAAATGCTGATGATCGAAAGAGCACCTCGGGAGGATGTTTCTATGTGGGAACAATCTTGTAGCATGGATGAGCAAGAAACAAGCCTCCATATCTCTCTCCACTACTGAGGCTCAGTATATTGCTGCGGGTAGCTGCTGTACCCAATTATTGTGGATGAAGACATTGCTGGGGGACTACGGATTCTCTCAAGATACTATGATTATCAACTGTGATAATACTAGTGCTATCAATATTTCCAAGAACCCTGTTCAGCATTCTCGGACCAAGCACATCGACATCAGGCATCACTGCTTACGTGATCTTGTGGAATCCGAGGTAATCTCACTCTCATTCATCCCCACTGAAAACCAATTGGCTGACATTCTTACCAAACCTCTAGATGGTAGCAGGTTTGAGTCCCTTCGAAAAGCCATTGGTGTGTGTGCCATGTCCTAGACATGATGTTTCATGCTGGGATAAGCTTCTTGTCATCTGCAAGCATGATGTTGTAAAAAAAAAAAAAAAAAAAATTTGGCTGTAGTAGGTTGGTCCGTTCTAAGGTATGTCAGCTCTCTCATGCATTTTACTTGGTTTATTAGTTCACTATTCATGGATGAATTATTCTTACATATGGTTGAGAACACAAATCTGACATATACAAAGGTTTCCTGCTTACTTGTTTTGATTGATAGCTTCTTTTCCTCATGCGATGAATAATTTGCACTATCTATGACTCTCCTATAAGGTACATCTTTCCTTCTCTGACCTTTTTGTTTCTAGAAGTTCTGGATAAGAGAAGAAGTTTTTGATACGATGACCAAATTGACCACATGCTAGTTGAACCTAGCACCTATAAACTCTGGCATTCCCTATAGTTTGCAGCACCATAAGAAACAAGCAGTTCATCGTATGATATCTATGCTTTACAGTATAAGTTCATTGCTTCTGTGCTCCATTTGCTTTATGCCTTGCCCTCTACGTGCAAGTAAAACATTTACGTTGTCCTTCATGGTACAAGTAAATCACTTAGGTGCTGCATCGCAGGGGGAGTGTATCAGAAGAGGGTGGTTAGGCCTTAGTAAGATTTGACTTTTGGCTTATCTTCCATTTATTTTCTCTCCTATCTAAGAAAATCTGGTTGCTATTGGTCAAAATATTGAAAGTCATACCTTATGGGTAAAGGTCTTCACACACCCACACATTGCATGAGCAAATAGTGTTACTTTCCGTACTCGAGTTGCAAGGGAATCTATGCCTATCTTATTCTTGTCTATCAACTGTATGTTTGAATAATTTTGACATGCTTTGTGTCTAATTTCTCAAGACAGGGATACATGTGCGTGCTCTTATACTTGTGAAGGACCTATCCATGCTGCTCCTTTTTCTTCCATTTCAACTTGATGTTTTTCCTTCTTCGTGTCTGTAAAACTGTTTGACTTATATTACTCTGTTTACTCGGGTCCTTCTGAGACCGTTAGGGGGAGTAATTTCTATGACAGTTGGTTTTTATTACTCTGTTTTACACTTTGTCCCTTTGTGACAAAAAGGGGGAGTAATTTTTAGTTTTGGACCGGGAATGTATTTCCAAACCGGTCCAGTGATTTTTGTCCCAGAATGGCCAAAGGGGGAGTTTGTTAGTATTTTGGCCTCATTCTGTGTTTGAACAAAATCACTTATGTGTAAAGATGCTGCAAACAGGGATTCCACTTGTCAGAGCATTTTCAAAAGACTTTGCACTGTGAAAAAGATAGAAGATTTCAGATTCCCTATCAGTCATTTGGACGACGTGTCATCCCTTCCGAACGTCCATCTATCCACTGTTCCATCCGTCCAGACGACATGTTCATCCCGACCGGACACCAGCCAGACTAGCATCATCCGTCCAGACCCTACACTGTGTCGAGAAGCTTCTGTTCCAGCTTGCATCCGTTCGGACATCTCAACAGCCCGTCCGGACGTCCATTAGTGATCGATCAGTTTCAAATTCTTTCCAAGTTCAGAATATGGGAAGATTGACACACCGTCCGGACGATGTGGTTTCCCATCCGGATGGGCTCATAAATAAGGCAAGAATCACAATTCAATTATCACCGTTCGGACGTCAGTCAGCATTGGTCCGGACGCGCATGCAACTAATATGGAAATTGCCGATTTGACTTCAACCGTCCGAACGTCTGCCTCTCATGGTCCGGACGCATGCATAGCAGATATGGAAATTGCGTGTTGAAGAATTTCCGTCTGGACGTTCATCCCCCTTGGTCCGGACGAGCGAAGCCTTATATGGAAATTACTTACAGCGGAGGTGCGACCGTCCGGACGTCAGTGTCTCACCGTCCGGACGAGGCTCTTAAACATGAAAGATTTTCAGCTAAATTTTCGAAAAATCCTGTCGTACAGTTGTCCGTCAGGACGGCCCAAGTTCACCAACTGGACGGCGTCTGTTCATATTACTGCAGTCGCCCATTCTGCACCTCAGCCTATAAATAAAGGCCCCTGGGCATTGAGAACTGCAAGAATTCGTTATTGAATTCCACAAGAGCTCAGAGAAGTTCAAGATCCCTCTGAAGCCGTTACAAGTGTGCTGCGCTACAACTGAAGTTTATCTTAGAGGTCGGCTCTAAGGTAAGGGATTCCATTGAAGACCCCTTCAGGTAGGAAACCTGGTTGGGAATCGTTCGTGTTGGGTTACACGTCAGAGAGCAAGGTACGACCACTGCATCGGTACATGTGAGTGTTACTATCTTGTACCTAGCTTCGTCTTCTGAATAGTGGAATTCCTGGGTTTGGCTACCTCGGAGTGGTTTTTCTCTTGATTGAGTTTCTACTTCGTCAACAAAAATCTGTATGTCTTTTACTTTCCGCTGTGCTTAATTTTTGTTGACACTTGTTGCACACACTTTATTTTTAGAAGTCAATTTCAATTTTCAATTTCTCTGATGTGGAAAGAGTCGTATTATGACAAGTTGCAAGTGTCACAAGCTTAATGAAGGTTATTTCAGTGTTCAAAGAAGATTTTGTGCATATTCCAACTCAGAGAAGTCGGATCCCAAGCAACCGTCTGGATGATGTAGTGTTCCCATCCGGATGTTCTTCAGTTAGCAACATCCGTCTGGATGACGAGAACTTTCCGTCCGGACGCCCATCAGTGTCTAAAAACTTCGAATTGTTCAAGATTGCATCCGTCCGGACGTAATGGCAAATCGTCCGGACACTATTAAGAGTTCGAGAAGAATCTAATGTTCAAGTGCATCTGTCCGGACGACGTGACAATACCGTCTGGACACCATTCAGTGTTCGACAAGTATTTGGATTTCTTGTTCAGACATGGATCGGGAAACAGCAACCGTCCAGACACATTTCAGGCTTCCAGGAAGATTTTTGTGAACGTCTTGGTGTTTTTATCATAACTCTCTGCTCGAGTATCAGATTGAGACAAAATTGGTGTCGTTGGAAAGCTAAGAAACAATCCTGCATTTTAAATGTTCAGATGGCCTCTAGACAGCCCACCGTCCGGATGGAAAGAGAGTAGCATCCGGACGGCCTCCAGGATTGCGCTGTTCCTTAAAAGATATTGCAGAAATCCGTCCGGACGGGGCTAAATGCCGTCCGGACGGTCCGCAATAAGAGTCCAATTTTGAGTAGATTTAGGGCGCTGTTTCTAAAGTATATCACAGAAAACCGTTCGGACGTGGCATACTTTCGTCAAGACGCTCGATAGACAAAGTCCAAATCTCAGCAATTTTTGAGGTCTCTTGAAGCCTATAAATAGGGGGCTCTAGGTCTGTGTTTTGTACAGAATTTGGTGGTGAATTCCATAGTGCTTAGAGAGGGTGTTTAGGGAGATATTGAAGATCTGCTAGCTCTCTAGCCGTTGCCAGTGTGTGCTCAAGTGTTTGTGTGAAGTCTATCTTAGAGGTAGGCCCTAAGGTAAAGGAATCCATCAAAAACCCCTTCAGGTGGAAGATCTGGTTGGGAAGCATTCGTGTTGGGTTACACGTCAGAGTTAAAGGTATGACTATTGCATAGGGTTATGTGAGTACGAGTGTCTTGTAACTAGTTTTGTTTTTGGATAGTGGATTTCCTGGGTTTGGCTGCCCCGCAGTGATTTTTTCTCTTCATAGAGTTTTCACTTCGTAACAAATATCTTGTCTCATTTAAATTCCGCATTTAAGATATTTGTTTGCACACAAACACACACTTGGTTTAAATTAGAAGTCAATAAATTATTTTCATTTGGTATCAGAGCAGGTTACACTTGTGTTTTAGATTTATTTCTTGAGTGTGATCCATGGCATCTTCTAACATAAATCTTCCTGAGTTCTCTGAAGATAATTTTTATGATTTCTCTAAAGATACCCTTTTGATAGGTAAACTCTTTAAGAAATCCAATAGAGAACTCAAGAAGATTAAGCAAGAAAAAGGCTTCACTTGTCCTCTAGGGAGTCCTAGGGGTTTAAAAGGCTTGTTGCATACGCTAAATGCAATCGTCCCTCCCACGAAAGCAAATTTATGTCTCTTGCTTTGATTTTATTTTTCATTTTGTTTTGCTAAGAGACTAACAAAATGTAAATTTGGGGGTATTTGATGAGTGGATATTGTAAATTTGGACCCCTTAATTTGCATTTGTTAAACCTTTAGCTTTGTTATTTTCTAATTTCTTGGTTAGTTTTGGTGTTTCAGTGTTTTGCAGAACTTTGATTCAGAGCACTTGTCTTAGCTCTTGTCTTTCCTTTTTTTGTAAGTTGTTACTTCGTTCAAATTTCTTTTAATTTAAAGTTATTTTATTTTTCATTCTTCTTTCTTTTCTTCGCTATTTTAATTCATCGCTTTAATTTTCATTATAGTTATTTAATTTTCCGTTCTTCTTCTTTCTTTTCGTCAATTTAATTTCTTGTTGTCTTTTTATTTATCGTTATTTAATTTTCCGTTCTTCTTTTCTCATTATTTTAATTTCTTGCTTTCTTTTTATTTAAAGTTATTGAAAAATTGAAATTGACTTCTAAGTGTGTGTGTGCACAAAGTGTTAACAAAATAATAACAGTGCGGAATTTAAATAACACAAGAATTTTTGTTAACGAAATGGAAAACTCAATATGAGAAAAACCACTCCGGGGCAGCCAAACCCAGGATATCCATTATTCAGAAGACAAGACTAGTCACAAAGTAGTAGCACTCACATACCCCTGATGCAGTGGTCGTACCTTGCACTCTAACGTGTAACCCAACACGAACGCCTCCTAACCAGGTCTCCTACCTGAAGAGGTCTTCAATGGAATCCTTTACCTTAAGGTCAACCCCTAAGATAGACTTCAGATTAAGCGCAACAACAGCACACACAACAACGGCTTCAGAGAGATCAACTCAGCTCAATAATCTCACAATATAGCTCTCTAAGCACTAATGGAATTCAATACTGAATTCTTGCTGTTCTCAAGCCTAGGGACCTCTATTTATAGGCTGACGGTTCAAATGAGCGTCTGGCTTGATAAAAACTAGGCACTGTCCGGATGGTAGTCATGGGCCATCCGGATGGACAACTGTGCAATCAATTGTCCGAGAATTTCACTGAAATTCTTTCCTGTTTTTGAGCCGCGTTTGGATGGTGGTGTCCTGTAGTCTAGACGGTCGCACTTTCACTGAAAGTAATTTCCATATAAAGGCTTCGCGCATCCGGACCAAGGGGATGATCGTCCGGACGGTTGATTTGATGCACCAAATTTCCATATCTGATGCACGCACGTCCGGACCATGCTGACCAGTTTCCGGGCGTTTGGATTTTGAATGCGATACTTGCCTTATGGATGAGCTCGTCCGGACGGGAATCAACGTCGTCCGGACGATTGTAGCGATCTTCCCATAACTGTGTTTTGGAAAGAAATCTTAAAGCTTGTCGAACACTGAGTGTCATCCGGACATGCTGTTGAAACGTCCGGACGGATGCAAGTTGGAGCAGTTCGAAACTTCTCAACATAGGGGAAGGTCCGGACGGAAAGTTCTCGTCGTCCGGACTGATGATGCTTTAGATAGGGGCGTCCGAACGGTTGGCACTTTGGACCGATGGGCGTCTAGACGGTATGACACGTCGTCCGGACGGATGTTGCTGACTGATGAGCGTCTGGACGGAATACCACGTCTTCCGGACGCATGCAAGGGAACTGTAACGCCCCGCTTTTGCAAAAAGCGTAGGTGAAAATTTTCGAATTTCCACAAGACATTACTAACTTATCAAAGGTAATTATTGGCAACGGAATAAATATAATATAAATTGGAAATAGGTTGACACTTCAGAGCTACTACTGAGGATACTTCAAATATATATAAAATAAGTCAGTCAGCATAATTATACAGACAGCAATACTAGTCATGCCACTCAGGGCTAAATAATTATACAAGCCAAAGTATATATATATAACTGGGGAAATATAAATATTGTTTTAAGATAGGCTAATGGACTATAACAGGGTAGTCCCAAAACTTAGGCTTTCCAGCCTTACAAAACTGAACCAGGGACCATCTACGTGTCAAGATAGTCCTGATAATCCCCTTCTTCTTCATAGCCTGAACCATTACAAGTACCATACAAGGAGAAGAAAGCAACATAAAGACTAAAGTAAGTCCACTGTTTCCAATAATAATATGAGAGCTGATTTATTTAGTAAATGCAACATAATGCAATGGCCAAATAATCACATGTATATACAAAATATAATCCATGATCGCGAGTCATAGACATAAAGTGAACATAAATGTAACCATAAAGCAATGACAGTCTTAAATATAGAGTTTTGGGCATTTCCCTTTTTCCACTACTCTGTTGGCCTTGGCACGGTTAGCGTGTTATTTGAAACCTTGGTTTCCTCACTTAACTTTTAATTATAATCTTTGGGAGCCTTGGCTCCTGGAAACCTTGGTTTCCCTGGTGACCTTGGTACACTAGTTTTGTATTTATTATTCTTTTCAGGTATCTCTTCATTCACTGAGAACCTTGGAACTCATGTGAAGCCTCGCATACCCACCGTGGATCTTGATCCAACAGCTTGTTATTAGACAGGTTATTAGAAATAATAAAATATGCAAAATCACATGCGCAAACAAGTAAATAAAACAGTAAACATAATATTATAGGAAAATCAACCAGCTTCGTCCTCAGTAAGTATAGAGATACTTACTAGTTTCTGCTCCAAAAGTCTTTCTCTTTAACTGCATAATTCCAATCATATAGTAATACTAGATTAGTGAAATGATGCTACAAATATGTTTACTATATTTATCCTTAAAGTACCATTTTAACCGTTGTCCTAATACTTCCGTTTTTTGGTTCTCTTAATCAAGGTATTGAATGCCATCTTAGGTTATTGAATAATGAAACTAAAACATCCCTTTTTACTAGCCATTAACTCCACTAGTATGTTGATATATATATATATATATATATATACAACTCTCTCTCATACCCTGATGTAGTTAAAACAATACTTTCCACACACACAAGCATTAGCCATATACCATTTACACTTACCTACTAGTTCATACTTTAATATTTTGATTCATGCAGGGAATTCCAGCACACAATACACTCACACACACACACACACACCTTCCTTTTCATAAATCAGTACACCCATACTTCAACAGCTCACTTCCACAAAAGTATTAAAGCAAAGCTATTATCTTGCTTGTTTAAAGCTTCATGAGTGTAATTCTTTCAAGAGGAGAAATTACCCATGATTCTTAGGATCACATACTGAATTTTAGAGAGTAGAAAGGGAGATTTACTTACCAAGATTCGTACCCCACAGATTGGATGAAAGAAGGAGGTCTAACTTCAAAGCAAGGTGCTTGAAATGAGTTGGGAGCTGCTGGCTTTTGAGCTAGAATTTGAGAGAGGTTTCTGATGTTGGTTATTGGTGTTTTGTTGAGAAACAAGAGGGGATTCAAGGCTTTATTTCTAGCACTAGGTGCTGGCTTCCACAGAAGAATGAGAGAGATTTTTCCATGGGAGATTCAATACCAAAACAGTGAAGGGGAGGGGAGCTTACGTGAGTGGCATGGGGAGAGTTTAGGCTGATTTTTGGTATCCCATGCAAGCTATATATAATAGTCACGAAGGGCTGAGATCAATCCAGCACAAATCCTTCCAAGGGTCGGATCTTTGGCAGCAAGAGAGAGAAATATCCATGCAAGATCATCTAATATCCAAGATTAGATTTTCTTCCATATCTTGAGTCATGATTAGATTGTACCACCATATCTAGTTCAATTTCAACCAAACTAAGCTAACTTAGGCTAACTAAATAAGTTTCAATCATCTGGAACCGTCCATGAGCAATGGGTTTAAAATCAAAGGTAAAAATCACTTTTCTGCTGTTCACCCGTAAGCTGCGTCGCACTGGATAAAATCGCTCGATCGAAACTAAATCGATCGATCGACATCGACCTATAATCGCTCGATCGACCAGAAAGTCGCTCGATCGACTTCGCTTTACTGATCCAACTTTCTACATGCATAACTACATAATTCTATTAGACTAAGAGCATTTCTTAAATCTTATATTTATGCACATAATTTGATAACTTAAGTGAGGTGTCTTTCTCGGGTATTACATCCCACCCTTCTTACAAAAATTTCATCCTCGAAATTTGCAATCGTAAAAGACAAAATAAAGTCTAATAACAGTCAAGAAATAATAATTTCTTTCTTGTTACCTAGTCATCTTCATCGTCAGTGAAGATGTCCATGGGTGGTGCCTCAGGAATCTCCTCTGCCTGATCAAAAGGAATTTCCTCCTCCTCCAGCTGGTGTTCTTCTTCAAGGGCAACATTCTCCATCGGAATATCCCATCCCATCTCATGATGTATCTGAGCCATCCTATCAAGTATTATCTCGTTAAGAGCCTGATTATTAAAGTAAGTCTGCTGCAGCAACATGAACTCTCCTACAGGGTCGAACACACCCAAAGGAATAGGTCCTAAAGCAAATAATCCTGGGGCCGCTGGCTGCTCCAAAGGAATATCAGCAGGTGCCGGTAGATCCTCTAGAACATCAGGAGGTACTAATGGAAAACCAGGTGGCATAGGATTCCCTTCTGGATCCATGCCTGAAAGTCAAGACAAATATATAACACAAGTGTATGACATTTAAAAACATAGCAAGTATTTCAATCAAATACTGCAAAGAGTTTTCGAACCTCAAAACAAATGTGGATATTTGTTCCTCATTTCATGTTCAAGTTCCCATGATGCTTCCTCCACTTCGTGGTTTCGCCATAGAACTTTAACTAAGGGAATAGTTTTGGTCCTTAGTCGTTGCTCTTTGCGATCAAGAATCTGAATTGGCAGTTCTTCGTAATTGAGATTGTCTCGCACTTGTAAAGGTTCGATGTCTATGATATGGCGCGGATCATGACCATGTCTTCTCAAGGTTGAAACATGAAAGACGTCGTGGATTCCAGACAAAGCTGGCGGTAGTTCGACTTTGTACGCTACGGGGCCAATCACCTCTTTAACTTCAAAGGGTCCTACAAATCTCGGGCTCAACTTTCCCTTCCTGCCAAACCTCATTACTCCTTTCATCGGCGAGACCTTTAGGTAGACAAGGTCACCCACACTGAATTTCAATTGACGGCGGTGCTTGTCTGCATAGCTCTTTTGCCGGCTCTGGGCTGTCAGCATCCTTCTTCGAATAACAGAGATCTTGTCCTTCATGTCTTGCATCATTTCCGGCCCGATGAGATATTTTTCACCCACTTCATCCCAATATAATGGGGATCTACATTTTCGCCCATAAAGTGCTTCATATGGTGCCATTCCGATAGTTGCCTGAAAACTATTGTTGTAAGCAAATTCGACTAAAGGTAAATATTTGATCCACTTACCTTTAAAATCTAGCACACACAATCTCAACATATCTTCCAAAATCTGAATAGTTCTCTCCGATTGTCCGTCAGTCTGAGGATGATAAGCAGTGCTAATGTTGAGTTTAGTTCCCAATGCGTCTTGCAAGCATTTCCAAAATCTGGAAGTAAATCGGGAATCTCTGTCGGATACAATAGAGACAGGCACTCCATGTAATCTGACGATGTCTCTAATGTACATTTCAGCTAACTTGGGTACCGGGTCGGTGATATGAAATGGAATGAAATGAGCACTTTTGGCCTATCGATTACAACCCATATGGAATCTTGGCCACCGGGTGCCTTCGGTAAGCCTACAACAAAATCCATGGCAATCTGATCCCACTTCCATTCCGGAATACTTAAAGGTTGAAGAGGTCCTGCAGGTCTTTGATGTTCAGCTTTCACTTGTTGGCATACATGACATTGGGCCACGTATTCAGCAATATCTCGCTTCATACCC
Organism: Alnus glutinosa; assembly: GCF_958979055.1. Lineage (NCBI taxonomy): Eukaryota > Viridiplantae > Streptophyta > Magnoliopsida > Fagales > Betulaceae > Alnus > Alnus glutinosa. The sequence continues at coordinate 19,079,043 of NC_084888.1, read as the reverse complement.
TGCCACCAGAACTTCTTCTTCAAATCTTGATACATCTTGGTACTCCCTGGATGAATTGTATATCGCGTTTTGTGGGCTTCATCTAAGATATCTCTTCTCAGTTCCACGTCGTTAGGTATGACAACCCTAGTGTCACCCATTCTCAACAAACCGTCATCCGTGAGATAAAATCCAGAAGCGCTGCTATGATTAGCCTTCTTCACCAAACCTTGCACTTCAAGATCATTCTCCTGAGCCACTTTGATTCTATCAAAAGTTAGAGGATGAATAACCAAAGTTGCTAAGACCGCTTGCTCCTCTGTAACGTTCAGTTGAATCACTTCTAAACGTTGAGCCAGTTGATCTGGGGTGGTGATAGAACATAAGATTCTACCGCACGACTTCCTGCTTAACGCATCTGCTACAACGTTTGCTTTCCCGGGATGGTACATGATATTGCAATCGTAATCTTTGATTAACTCAAGCCATCTTCGCTGCCTCATATTCAATTCCTTTTGCGTGAAAATGTATCTGAGACTCTTGTGGTCAGTGTAGATCTCTACCGTTTCTTGAAGTAGGTAATGTCTCCAAATCTTTAACGCATAAATGATGGCTGCAAGTTCTAAATCATGTACAGGATAATTTCTCTCGTGGTCCTTCAGTTGTCTTGACGCATAGGCAATCACCTTGCCTTGCTGCATAAGTACGCAACCTAGGCCTTGAAGAGATGCATCGCTGAAGATAACGAATTTCTCCGACTCCTTGGGAAGGGTTAGGACAGGTGCAGATACTAGCCTTTGCTTTAGCTCTTGAAAGCATTCTTCACATTCATCGCTCCAGATGAAATGAGCATCCTTCTTCGTCAACGCAGTCAAAGGCCTTGAAAGCTTAGAAAAACCTTCAACAAATCTTCGGTAGTATCCTGCAAACCCTAGAAAACTTCGTATCTCATTTATATTTGATGGTCGCTCCCAATTGGTCACCGCTTCAATCTTTCTCGGGTCAACTGCTACTCCTTCTTCCGAAATTACATGACCTAGGAACGAGACTTCCTTCAGCCAAAACTCACACTTCTTAAGCTTAGCGAAAAGCTTCTTCTCTCTCAAGATGCTCAGCACTGTTCTCAAGTGCTCTTCGTGATCTTGGCTAGTGGCAGAGTAAACTAAAATGTCATCTATGAACACCACCACAAACTGGTCAAGGTACTTGTGAAACACTCGATTCATTAAGTCCATGAATACAGAAGGTGCATTAGTCACTCCAAATGGCATGACTAGGAACTCGTAATGTCCGTAACGCGTACGTATCGCCGTCTTTGGAATGTCTGCTTCCTTTACCTTAAGCTGATGATACCCCGATCGAAGGTCGATCTTGGAGTATACCGTAGCTTCCTTCAATTGGTCAAAGAGATCGTCAATCCTTGGTAACGGATACATGTTCTTGATCGTCACTCGGTTGAGTTCGCGATAATCAATGCACATACGCAGGGATCCATCCTTCTTCCTTACAAACAGAACGGGTGCTCCCCATGGTGAGACGCTGGGGCGGATGAAACCCCGGTCTACCAAGTCTTCAAGTTGCTTCTTCAGCTCCTTCAACTCTGAGGGCGCCATACGGTATGGTGCTTTATGAATGGGTTGAGTCCCTGGCATCAGATCGATAGAGAACTCGATTTCTCGATCAGGTGGCAATCTGGTCGAGATCTCGGCGAAAACGTCTGGATATTCGCGCACTACAGGTATATCTTCCAGCTTACGTTCTCCTTCCGACTCAGCCTTGACATAGGCCAAAAATGCTTGTGCACCACAGCTAATGCTTCGCCTTGCCTGAATTGCAGAAAGAAGGGGTGGAGTGGCTCGTACTCGAGATCCACAGAATTTGAATTCCTCTTTGCTTGGAGAGCGAAAGACAACTTCTTTCTTCCTACAGTCGATATTGGCATAGTGCTTCGACAACCAGTCCATTCCTAAAATTACGTCATGTAACGCCCCGAACTTGAACCAGCAAATTCGTAAGCAGAAACCTCCAGTTTCCACGTGACGTTACTACATCAGAGATAAACTCTCGCAGCAGAATATTTATTTTTGTTCTTCTAAAGACATAGGAATTGATAACATAACACGTTAGAGCTGACTGAAATACCTCGAAACATTAATTAAAAGTTGCTTAGTTTATTATTACACGCTATTTGCACACTAGGTGCATTAAAAATAGGTGCCACAAACGACACATATAATTTACAAGCCAAAATAACTAGAGTATAGTTAATACACACCAACAAAAATATAAATATCATTCTCAAGATAATATAATAAAGGACTGGAACACAGCAGTCCACAAAATGGAGGCATCCCAACCTCAAACACTGCTATCAAGATCACCTAAAGGTCTGGACAATCCTGATACTCATCTTTTTCATAACCTGTATTAATATATAACACAGAGAGAAAATACAAAAATACCTAGTGAGTTCACTGTTTTCAATAATATGATGATTACTGATTTAATTAACAATATACGATGCAATGATATGATGTAATGACAGTTTTATATGCACAGTCTTATTTATTTTCTTCTTGCACTCCTCTCATACCAGGGCCATTAAATCCCTGTTCGTTTAAGCGGCTAATTATTGGAGCACAGACTCCCTTACTATGTTTTTCTTTAGCTTTTCCGCACTAGTAGTCAAAGTAGCATACTTAGTACATTAGTCATCCCGACAGCCAAGTACATTGACCATCCCGACAGTCAATTAAGTAGCCATAACTTGCCTAGCACATTGACCATCTCAACAGCCAACTTGTACTTATTATTGTTTTTCACACAGGCGGTATGCCTGTCCATTGGTCATCCCAACAACCAACTTGTTATTAACCCTGCATCAGAATTATTAACAGCATGCAATATGCTATTCCTATGCATATAATTAAATAAAACAATAAACACAATATTATGGAAAAATCCACCAGCTTCGTCCTGAGTAAGTATAGAGATACTTACACTCTTCTTTGTGTAGTTCCTTTAAACTTCTTTTCTGCATATAAATCCATCCATGCAATAATATATTTATCAATCATCTATCAAACAAATCATTGTTTATAGACCCTCATCTTTTTATATTTATTATTCATCACTTCATTACGTTTGAGACGATCACTCATAATAAATCTTAAAACCTTGGTTCATGATTTGGTGACGAGGCTATATAACCAATGCTACCAAATATGAACTTGAAGGATTAAAATATATCATAAGGACAATAAGGAATAAATACGATCAACTCATGAGAATCATGAGGACAATGAAATGAAAAGGGAATATAAATACGATCAACTCATGGAAGTCATGAGGACAATGAAATATAAAAGGAAATATAAATACGATCAACTCATGAAAGTCATGAGGACAATGAAATATAAAAGTAAATATAAATACGATCAACTCATGAAGTCATGAGGACAATGAAATGTAAAAAGGAAATATAAATATGATCAACTCATGAAGTCATGAGGATAATGAAATATAAAAGGCAATATAAATACGATCAACTCATGAAGTCATGAGGACAATGAAATGTAAAAAGGAAATATAAATACAATCAACTCATGAAAGTCATGAGGACAATGAAATATAAAAGTAGTTTATATTACTTTATCTCTTAAGCTTATTGGGTCTTTAAACAATTCAAATAAAAAGTAATGAAATCATAACCTATATCATCAAATTAATGAAACTAATGATTAGAAGCTTACCCAAAATACTTCCTAACATACACTTCAAGCCTTGAACAACACAAGACTACACAAATCCCACAATTTTCTCTCTTGGCCTTAGGTGTGTGTGTGAGTGAAGCTTAATGGGCATTGCATCTTCCACCTTGGTTCTATTTATAAGAGAATGAATGGTTAGGATCAAGTAGACACATTTTGATCCAATGGATAGGAATTGGTGCATCTTAGCCTTATTTCCAAGGCACATGGGTTTCATCATCACTAAGGTGGTGCATTCTAGATGTGGGATGTGGGCAACACTTGTGGTGATGAGTGCACACATTAGAGGAAGTGGGTGATGAGTTGTCCAAATCAAGGAAGTATTAAATAATGCTATATATGAATTTTCGTCCAAATAGAGGCCAGCTTACTCCAAACAACGTTTTGATGGTCAAATCTAATCCGATTGCTGTGAAATTTTGAGGGTAGATAGATGACGTCAAGACGGACACTTTCTCTTTTTGGTTCAACTCAATCCGAGTTCGTTATGACTTAGTTTTGGTCAATCAAAGTTTCTGGTTTACTTTGACAAGTTAAACCAAGATATTGTTTAGACTACTTTCATTTGATGATTACTCTAGATTCTATTCTAGACATCCTTTATTCTTTCATCATAAGAGGGGGAGGGAATAAATGTAGTGGAATGTTGCACTAGGTGTTGAATCATTATATCCTCTACTAACATATTTAATCATCTAACACACATTAATTAATGGCATTTCTTTAAGGTATAAAAATAGGTCTTTCACATGTTGAGTTGGGTGATGACTCATGTAATCATCATGATCATAGGAAGATAACATGTGATAGATGGGTTGGGTTTGTGGATAGCAATTGGAATGGGTTGGGTTAAGTCCAAAGATGGCCCATTAATGAATAATGTGAATTTCCGTCCAGAACAGGGGTCGTATTTTTGACGGATGTTTTCATGGCCTTAACGATGTCCAAACATCATGAAATTTGGAGGAGACCTAGAGGACTTCAAAACGAGTGTCTCAGTTTTTGAATCGACCAAAATGGAGTTCGTTTGACCCTGTTTCCGTTATTCCAAAGTTTAAGGTCTGTTTTGAGTTTTTATCAAATTGCAACTATAAACGTTTCTAAAAACAGAAATACATTATTTATTTTCATAAATAATCGTAGTTATTCTTTTTCCTTATTAAAAATGTTTTAAAATTAATTTAAACCATTATAATTTATGTCTTAAAATCTGGGGCGCTACATTCCTCCCCCCTTAATGGAATTTCGTCCCCGAAATTTGTAAACGTTATATTGCATAAAGTTTACATTAAAGGAAGATTTAGATTACTAATCTCTATGTCTAGCGATATAAATGTCAAGGGTAACATTTTAATTACAAGAGCATTTTATCTTATCCTCTATTGTTGAAATTATATCTACCATTCCTAGGAGTGAATCTTATTTACTGAGCTTAAAGTCTCGATTTCACTTCAATATGGGTTATTCCTACTCATCAAAAAGGGTGTAAGAAAATAATGTTTTGTCTAGGTACAAAATTTTATATAGTACCATGATCTATTTTATTGCTCCGTCGTAGTACTATTTTAACGATTGCGTACCATTAGAAATTTCACATGATCGGCGCAAGTGAGTGAATGCGAAAGTCCTAAATCATAAATAGTAAGCCAAATGCTATCTATTTAAAGAATGTTACCTGCCGCCGCATCTGTATATTCCTCATCTTCTTCAGCACCACCAGGGATAAGTGAATATACTCGTGCTTGGGCAGGATACTGTTGTCGAGATCCGCCTCCTTGCGGTTTTGATCCTTTAGCAGTGTTCATGGGACAATACTTCTGAAAATGACCAGTCTTACCACACTGGAAGCAGGTAGGTCCTGTCATCTTACACTCTCCCTCATGCAGTTTTCCACACCTGTTACAAGGTGGTCTTTGATTTCCTAGTGCGGGCGGATAACTTTTGCCAACAACTGGCCTGGAATCATTCTCTGTTGCTGGTCTCTTTTCTGAATACGATGTTTGCTGCTTTAATCGTCTTTTCAGATCGTAGGCTGCTGCGGATTCGCGGATTCCTCTTTCTGCAAGAGACGCTACTTCCACTAACCTGGCGTAGTCTTTAATCTCGAGGCATATAACTCGTTCTCTGATTCGTGGATTGAGACCGTTTTCGAAACGTTCAGCCTTTGTTTCTTCATCTGGAATGAGATTGGCTGCAAACCTGGCTAATTCCATAAATCTAGCAGAATATTGTTCTACGGTCATATTATCTTGAACCAGATTTTGGAATTCTATTGCTCGAAGTTGCCTCTGGGATCGAGGGAAAAAGCGCCGATTGTACTCCACCTTGAACATCTTCCAAGTGATCACTGTTTCTTCCCCAAGTAGTACCTTCCTCGCATTCCACCATCTCCCAGCTTCACCCGTCAACTGCAGTGCGAGATACTGAACTTTTTGCTCGTCGGTACAACCGAGAGTGGTGTACAATGCATCTATGTCTGTGAGCCATGCGTCTGCGGCATCCAGTCCTTCAGTTCCTTCAAAAGTTCGAAAATGGAAACTAGCAAAATCACGCAACGAACAACCTATGGGTTCAGCTCGTTCGTTAGGTCGTGGAATTCGTGATATTGCTTCAGTAAGGTGTCTAGTGACATCAGCTATAAATTGTACTAAGGCCGGGTGTATTCCATCATTGTATGGTGGTGGTGGAGGCGGAGGTGGCAACTCTTCCTCACCATTTTCTTCGGAACGCAGGTCTTGGTTAAAGTCACAGAGAGGACGGCGTCTAGGAGGCATGATTCTATATTTAAAAGGACAATCATTCCACGTTTTGTAAAATTAAAAAAAAAAAAAAAAAAAAAAAAAAAAAAAAAAAAAAACAATGACTATATGACATTTAAATCGACCAATAATGCCTATAAACTAATCATTTTATAATCAATCACTAACAAGGATTTCATAAATAAATCATATTGCAATTAATTATAACACTCAAAATCACTCGAGTAAATAATTATTAAAAACAATAAAATTTAATTACACAAATGCATATACTCAGTGAAGAACGTTAACTCTTAACTCCTGAAATTCCACTTAATAAATATATATATATATATATACACACACACATAAAAAAAAAAATATTTTTATTTTCCTATAGCTCTTGTATTTCTGTCATATGCTAAGGTCAAGTCTAAGGTCCTCAGAGCAAACGGCTCTGATACCATACTGTAACTTACCCAAGTTACAGTATGACACTGAATGTTCACTAGGCCGCAGAACAACTGCTCTGATACCATTCTGTAACGCCCCGAACTTGAACCAGCAAATTCGTAAGCAGAAACCTCCAGTTTCCACGTGACGTTACTACATCAGAGATAAACTCTCGCAGCGGAATATTTATTTTTGTTCTTCTAAAGACTTAGGAATTGATAACATAACACGTTAGAGCTGACTGAAATACCTCGAAACATTAATTAAAAGTTGCTTAGTTTATCATTACACGCTATTTGCACACTAGGTGCATTAAAAATAGGTGCCACAAACGACACATATAATTTACAAGCCAAAATAACTAGAGTATAGTTAATACACACCAACAAAAATATAAATATCATTCTCAAGATAATATAATAAAGGACTGGAACACAGCAGTCCACAAAATGGAGGCATCCCAACCTCAAACACTGCTATCAAGATCACCTAAAGGTCTGGACAATCCTGATACTCATCTTTTTCATAACCTGTATTAATATATAACACAGAGAGAAAATACAAAAATACCTAGTGAGTTCACTGTTTTCAATAATATGATGATTACTGATTTAATTAACAATATACGATGCAATGATATGATGTAATGACAGTTTTATATGCACAGTCTTATTTATTTTCTTCTTGCACTCCTCTCATACCAGGGCCATTAAATCCCTGTTCGTTTAAGCGGCTAATTATTGGAGCACGGACTCCCTTACTATGTTTTTCTTTAGCTTTTCCGCACTAGTAGTCAAAGTAGCATACTTAGTACATTAGTCATCCCGACAGCCAAGTACATTGACCATCCCGACAGTCAATTAAGTAGCCATAACTTGCCTAGCACATTGACCATCTCAACAGCCAACTTGTACTTATTATTGTTTTTCACACAGGCGGTATGCCTGTCCATTGGTCATCCCAACAACCAACTTGTTATTAACCCTGCATCAGAATTATTAACAGCATGCAATATGCTATTCCTATGCATATAATTAAATAAAACAATAAACACAATATTATGGAAAAATCCACCAGCTTCGTCCTGAGTAAGTATAGAGATACTTACACTCTTCTTTGTGTAGTTCCTTTAAACTTCTTTTCTGCATATAAATCCATCTATGCAATAATATATTTATCAATCATCTATCAAACAAATCATTGTTTATAGACCCTCATCTTTTTATATTTATTATTCATCACTTCATTACGTTTGAGACGATCACTCATAATAAATCTTAAAACCTTGGTTCATGATTTGGTGACGAGGCTATATAACCAATGCTACCAAATATGAACTTGAAGGATTAAAATATATCATAAGGACAATAAGGAATAAATACGATCAACTCATGAGAATCATGAGGACAATGAAATGAAAAGGGAATATAAATACGATCAACTCATGGAAGTCATGAGGACAATGAAATATAAAAGGAAATATAAATACGATCAACTCATGAAAGTCATGAGGACAATGAAATATAAAAGTAAATATAAATACGATCAACTCATGAAGTCATGAGGACAATGAAATGTAAAAAGGAAATATAAATATGATCAACTCATGAAGTCATGAGGATAATGAAATATAAAAGGCAATATAAATACGATCAACTCATGAAGTCATGAGGACGATGAAATGTAAAAAGGAAATATAAATACAATCAACTCATGAAAGTCATGAGGACAATGAAATATAAAAGTAGTTTATATTACTTTATCTCTTAAGCTTATTGGGTCTTTAAACAATTCAAATAACAAGTAATGAAATCATAACCTATATCATCAAATTAATGAAACTAATGATTAGAAGCTTACCCAAAATACTTCCTAACATACACTTCAAGCCTTGAACAACACAAGACTACACAAATCTCACAATTTTCTCTCTTGGCCTTAGGTGTGTGTGTGAGTGAAGCTTAATGGGCATTGCATCTTCCACCTTGGTTCTATTTATAAGAGAATGAATGGTTAGGATCAAGTAGACACATTTTGATCCAATGGATAGGAATTGGTGCATCTTAGCCTTATTTCCAAGGCACATGGGTTTCATCATCACTAAGGTGGTGCATTCTAGATGTGGGATGTGGGCAACACTTGTGGTGATGAGTGCACACATTAGAGGAAGTGGGTGATGAGTTGTCCAAATCAAGGAAGTATTAAATAATGCTATATATGAATTTTCGTCCAAATAGAGGCCAGCTTACTCCAAACAACGTTTTGATGGTCAAATCTAATCCGATTGCTGTGAAATTTTGAGGGTAGATAGATGACGTCAAGACGGACACTTTCTCTTTTTGGTTCAACTCAATCCGAGTTCGTTATGACTTAGTTTTGGTCAATCAAAGTTTCTGGTTTACTTTGACAAGTTAAACCAAGATATTGTTTAGACTACTTTCATTTGATGATTACTCTAGATTCTATTCTAGACATCCTTTATTCTTTCATCATAAGAGGGGGAGGGAATAAATGTAGTGGAATGTTGCACTAGGTGTTGAATCATTATATCCTCTACTAACATATTTAATCATCTAACACACATTAATTAATGGCATTTCTTTAAGGTATAAAAATAGGTCTTTCACATGTTGAGTTGGGTGATGACTCATGTAATCATCATGATCATAGGAAGATAACATGTGATAGATGGGTTGGGTTTGTGGATAGCAATTGGAATGGGTTGGGTTAAGTCCAAAGATGGCCCATTAATGAATAATGTGAATTTCCGTCCAGAACAGGGGTCGTATTTTTGACGGATGTTTTCATGGCCTTAATGATGTCCAAACATCATGAAATTTGGAGGGGACCTAGAGGACTTCAAAACGAGTGTCTCAGTTTTTGAATCGACCAAAATGGAGTTCGTTTGACCCTGTTTCCGTTATTCCAAAGTTTAAGGTCTGTTTTGAGTTTTTATCAAATTGCAACTATAAACGTTTCTAAAAACAGAAATACATTATTTATTTTCATAAATAATCGTAGTTATTCTTTTTCCTTATTAAAAATGTTTTAAAATTAATTTAAACCATTATAATTTATGTCTTAAAATCTGGGGCGCTACACGTCAAAACCTAACATCTGAAATACAGCTAGGTTTGCCGGTAGGACTCTATCTCCTATGACGATAGGGCAATCTTCAATGGATTTCCTACAAGTAACTATATTCCCAGTAGGTGTGGATACAGTTATGCTTTGGTTCAAGGGTTGAGGAGTCATGCTACATAATTTAACGTATGTAGATGATATGAAGGAATGCGTTGCACCTGAATCAAAAAGGGTACTTGCTATTTTACCAAAAAGAGGGATGGTACCTGTCACCACATCTGTATCCTCTTCATCACCTTTGACTCCTTCTTCTCCTCCGGGCATAAGAGAATACACGCGTGCCTGAGTTCCGCTTCCTTGAAATCTCGCTCCTCCCGCAGCATTCATAGGGCAATCCTTCAGAAAATGCCCAGGCTTACCGCATCTAAAACACATGGATGCTCCTTGCTTACAATCCCCTAGGTGCGTCCTTGCGCATTTGCTGCAGACGGCCTTCTGGTTCGAAAGATTCTTTCCCAGGGTAGGCTTAAAGCCACTTCCAACAGCTTGCCTTTTGATGGGGCGCGTCATCGGTTGTTTCGAACGTTTCTTCAATTCATATGCTGCGGCTGATTCCCGTATTCCTCTTTCAGCTAGGGACGCCACTTCTACCAATCTGGCGTATTCCTTTATTTCCAGACAAATCACCCTTTCTCTGATGCGAGGGTTAAGGCCATTCTCGAATCGTTCTGCTTTCGTTTCCTCGTCAGGGATAAGATTGGCTGCAAACCGAGCTAACTCCATGAATTGAGCGGAATATTGCTCTACAGTCATGTCACCTTGGACTAAATTCTGGAATTCTATTGCTCGTAGTTGCCTCTGAGATCGAGGGAAAAACCATCGATTGTACTCCTCCTTGAACATCTCCCAAGTAATTACTGTCCTTTCCCCAAGCAGCACCTTCCTTGCAGTCCACCATCTCTTAGCTTCGCCTGTCAACTGCAGTACAATGTACTGAACCTTCTGCTCATCTGTACAACCGAGGGTAGTGTACAGTACGTCTATATCTGTGAGCCAAGCCTCTGCGACATTCGGCCCTTCTGTTCCTTCAAAAGTTCGGAAGTGATAGCTAGCAAAATCGCGTAATGAGCAACCCACGGGTTCGGCTCATTCATTGGGTCGTGGAATTCGTGATATTACTTCAGCCAGTTGCCTAGTGGTGTCAGCTATAAGTTGCACTAAAGCTGGGTGTACGCCATCATTGAATGGTGGCGGTGGAGGAGGGGGTGGCAGATCCTCCTCACCATTTCCTTCAGAACGGGGAACACGATTAGAGTCATAGAGGGGACGGCGTCTAGGAGGCATGATTCTGTGTTTTAAAGGAACAGTTATTCCACATTTGTCGGACACAGACGTTCTTTAAACGAATATAAAATGTTTAAAATCAAACAATAAACTAACAACCTAACTATTTAACAATCAGTTACTGATAAGAAATTTCATAAATAAATCATGCTATAAATAATTGTAACACTCAAAATTACTCGAATAAACAATGATTGTAAATCACAAGATTCTAAGTGCGCTTGAACATCTATCTATTTTATTCTTATTCTAACTCATGATATTCAAATTAACATCTAGCATATACATATATATATACAAGCAAAAATACTTTTGTGTCCCTATAGCTCTGTGCGCCTAGGTCTTATACTAAGGTCAAACCTAAGGTCCTCAGAGCAAACTGCTCTGATACCAAAATGTAACGCCCCGCTTTTGCAAAAAGCGTAGGTGAAAATTTTCGAATTTCCACAAGACATTACTAACTTATCAGAGGTAATTATTGGCAACGGAATAAATATAATATAAATTGGAAATAGGTTGACACTTCAGAGCTACTACTGAGGATACTTCAAATATATATAAAATAAGTCAGTCAGCATAATTATACAGACATCAATACTAGTCATGCCACTCAGGGCTAAATAATTATACAAGCCAAAGTATATATATATAACTGGGGAATTATAAATATTGTTTTAAGATAGGCTAATGGACTATAACAGGGTAGTCCCAAAACTTAGGCTTTCCAGCCTTACAAAACTGAACCAGGGACCATCTACGTGTCGGGATAGTCCTGATAATCCCCTTCTTCTTCATAGCCTGAACCATTACAAGTACCATACAAGGAGAAGAAAGCAACATAAAGACTAAAGTAAGTCCACTGTTTCCAATAATAATATGAGAGCTGATTTATTTAGTAAATGCAACATAATGCAATGGCCAAATAATCACATGTATATACAAAATATAATCCATGATCGCGAGTCATAGACATAAAGTGAACATAAATGTAACCATAAAGCAATGACAGTCTTAAATATAGAGTTTTGGGCATTTCCCTTTTTCCACTACTCTGTTGGCCTTGGCACGGTTAGCGTGTTATTTGAAACCTTGGTTTCCTCACTTAACTTTTAATTATAATCTTTTGGAGCCTTGGCTCCTGGAAACCTTGGTTTCCCTGGTGACCTTGGTACACCAGTTTTGTATTTATTATTCTTTTCAGGTATCTCCTCATTCACTGAGAACCTTGGAACTCATGTGAAGCCTCGCATACCCACCGTGGATCTTGATCCAACAGCTTGTTATTAGACAGGTTATTAGAAATAATAAAATATGCAAAATCACATGCGCAAACAAATAAATAAAACAGTAAACATAATATCATAGGAAAATCAACCAGCTTCGTCCTCAGTAAGTATAGAGATACTTACTAGTTTCTGCTCCAAAAGTCTTTCTCTTTAACTGCATAATTCCAATCATATAGTAATACTAGATTAGTGAAATGATGCTACAAATATGTTTACTATATTTATCCTTAAAGGACGATTTTAACCGTTGTCCTAATACTTCCGTTTTTTGGTTCTCTTAATCAAGGTATTGAATGCCATCTTAGGTTATTGAATAATGAAACTAAAACATCCCTTTTTACTAGCCATTAACTCCACTAGTATGTTGATATATATATATATATATATATACAACTCTCTCTCATACCCTGATGTAGTTAAAATAATACTTTCCACACACACAAGCATTAGCCATATACCATTTACACTTACCTACTAGTTCATACTTTAATATTTTGATTCATGCAGGGAATTCCAGCACACAATACACTCACACACACACACACACACACCTTCCTTTTCATAAATCAGTACACCCATACTTCAACAGCTCACTTCCACAAAAGTATTAAAGCAAAGCTATTATCTTGCTTGTTTAAAGCTTCATGAGTGTAATTCTTTCAAGAGGAGAAATTACCCATGATTCTTAGGATCACATACTGAATTTTAGAGAGTAGAAAGGGAGATTTACTTACCAAGATTCGTACCCCACAGATTGGATGAAAGAAGGAGGTCTAACTTCAAAGCAAGGTGCTTGAAATGAGTTGGGAGCTGCTGGCTTTTGAGCTAGAATTTGAGAGAGGTTTCTGATGTTGGTTATTGGTGTTTTGTTGAGAAACAAGAGGGGATTCAAGGCTTTATTTCTAGCACTAGGTGCTGGCTTCCACAGAAGAATGAGAGAAATTTTTCCATGGGAGATTCAATACCAAAACAGTGAAGGGGAGGGGAGCTTACGTGAGTGGCATGGGGAGAGTTTAGGCTGATTTTTGGTATCCCATGCAAGCTATATATAATAGTCACGAAGGGCTGAGATCAATCCAGCACAAATCCTTCCAAGGGTCGGATCTTTGGCAGCAAGAGAGAGAAATATCCATGCAAGATCATCTAATATCCAAGATTAGATTTTCTTCCATATCTTGAGTCATGATTAGATTGTACCACCATATCTAGTTCAATTTCAACCAAACTAAGCTAACTTAGGCTAACTAAATAAGTTTCAATCATCTGGAACCGTCCATGAGCAATGGGTTTAAAATCAAAGGTAAAAATCACTTTTCTGCTCAACATTATATAGAAGTGATTTTGTCCAACAAAATGCAGCCAATACAAAAACTAACAAACTCCCCCTTTGGCCATTATGGGACAAAAATCACTTGACCAGTTAAAAATACAATCCCGGTCCAAACAAAAAATTACTCCCCCTTTTTTTGTCACAAAAGGACAAAGGGTAAAACAGAGTAAGAAGAAAAATCATACAAAAATTACTCCCCCTAAGTGTCTCAGAAGGACAAGGGTAAACAGAGTAATAATATTCACCGACAAAAATGTTCTAAAATCCAAAACAATAGGAAGATAGAAAAGAGTCTACAAGTGGCCCAAAAGAGAGGAACAAAAATCCTCCGAGTACCAAATCCAGCTGATCCACTGAAATCAAGTAACGGAGAGAAATCCGTATAAAAAGCTGGATTTATACTACTTCGGCTTCTAGCTCAGGAAGCCGAGAACCATGGACTGAAAAATCTTCAATCTCTTGATTTTGTAAAGCCTGAAACTGGTTATCCGCAGATTGACATCCTCTAAGCAACTGGTCTGCAAGATAAATGAGGAGATTCACCACTGAACCTCTAACTGATATAGATTTGAGGGAATGCTACGGAAGGCTCTGCATGAGCTAGGGGAAACACCCATCTTAATCTTGAGACCTTTGGAATTTGAACATTAGACTTCAACAACGGTCAGTTTTCCAAAGGATCCATCTGTCAGATATTGTGTTGGGAGCTGTTGGATGACATATTCCTGAAAAGATTAAAACAGAAATACTTCCCAAAATAACACCACAAAGAAATATTAGATCCTATTAGTCCAAAAAAAAAAGTGGTATTATGACAGCTATCAATTGGATGCCCAAGTATTACAAAAGCAAAGAATGCAATCCAAATGACCTAGATATATCAATATCAACCCAACACAGACAGAATAGGATTTTCATGCACACTATCTCAAGAAAATATCCCAACAAATATTCCAATATTCTAAAAGCATAAAAACTTAAAAGAATAACGGAAGACACAATGAAGATCATGGGATGAGAAGAGATGTGCAAAGAATGCCAAAATCTCGGGAGAAATCCACGAGAAAAACACACAACATGCCATGATAAATCAATAAAAATGCAAAGATGTGTGCATGGCAGAGAAAGAGATGCAAATCTTAAACCTTTAGAAATCCCGTCCCGGACGTGTCACTTAACTGTCTGGATGGAAACTGCTAGGTCAACATATATGGCAAGACTACTCTCGTCTGGACGTAAGAATAGGTCCGTCCGGATGCTTCACACTGAAAATCTGAAACTGGAGAAAAATTTTGCAGAAAAATATTTTTCCCTAAAGTTAGCTTCAGAACACGCATGTATAATCAACTGATAAAACAGTCAAATAGCCTTGCAAAAATATGCAAAGATATAAATGAGAGTTAAGTATTCAATAAGCACAAATTTCCCTGCAGATAGAAATTTTAAATAGATTACTCAACTCATGCAATGTGTGTGTGTGTGTGTGTGTGTGTGTGTGTGAAGACTTTTCCCAAAAGGTATGAATTTAACTGATATGACAAAAAGCAACTAGATTTTCTAGACGAGAGAAAATCGATGAAAGATCAGTCAAAAGTCAAACCTTATTAATTACTAGGACCTAGCCACCCTCATCTGATACACTCCCCCTAAGATGCAGTGTCTAATTGTTTTACTTGTACCATGAAGGACAAGGTAAAATTTTACTTGCACCATGAAGGACAAGGCTTATTTCAACACAGAAGCAGTGAATATAAGCATATAGCACAGAAAACTGAAGAGTTACTGCTTGATTCTAGTTGGTGCTGCAACCTAGAGAGAATGCTAGAATTTTTAGGCTCTAGGTTCAACTAGCATGTGGTCAATTTGACCATTTTAATCAAAAACATCTCTCTCATTAGAATTTCTAGAGGCAAGAAGTCAGAGAGGAAAACGATGTACCTTAGGGAGCCTTGGATAGTGCACATTTTCATCGCATGAGGAAAGTAACTATCTATCATTAAGATGCAATAGGAAAACTTAGCAGATATCATGCATAAACTCTCAATCATATGTAAGCATATTTAATCAATGCACAATAAACTGAGATATCAGGCAAAAACACATGCAATATCTGAAAAGCTTTCAAGAGAAAAAAAAATAAAATCCGCATCTTCTCCCCCAATATTTTTTTTTGGTTGAAAAAAAAAATGAGACAGAAAAACAACAAGAACATGCTTATGGAAAAGGAAATAACATCTAGGCCCAGCATGCAAGGTAAAACCAAACCTGTCCTCATGGAGAGAGGTTTAGAAATACCAAAACAGAAAAGCAGCTGGTCGACGTGCTTTTAACTGTCATCCCAAAAAAAAATATCTGCAAAAGTTTCTCTAGATAACAAGAGAAAATATAGGGGATAAAATAAATGGTTCCTCAAATAGAATGCAAAGCATGAATAAGATATGACATGAAAAACAATGCAATGCAAACATACCTGATATGCACTAGAATTTAGGAACCAAAATCCTAGGCATGGTGAGACTTCACCTTTACTAGGTGAGTCCACTTCTCCTCAAGGGGTGAATGGTCTCATCATTCTTAACCCATACCTGTTTGACCCGTGGAGATGGTTTGCGTGTCATGTCCATGTTGGCCATACTCCTTAGCATATCTTGTATTAGGCTCATCAATCCTTCATAGCCATGGCTGCCATTGGGCTTTTGTAGCTTTCTCTTGTAGCGTCTTGATTTGTTCTTCTTTGGTTTGCCACTCTGATTGGCAGGAACAAACTTCTGCTGATGTCGTGGAGCCTGAAGAGTCGTAGAAGGTAGAGTGTCTGATGTAGCTCTTGTTGGCAACTTCTTCTGAACCTTTGACTTCTGAGCCTGGAGCTGTGGACATTTGGGTCGGATGTGACCGGTGATGTCGCAGTGATGACAGGTGGGCAAGCTTATTTTGTTTGAATGCTTTTTGACATTCTCTGCAGAATTATGATTAGCATTCTTACAAATAACATTGCCCTTACCTTTTATATGTCTCCTATGAGGAGGGACATATTTAGATGAGAAAGAATCTTCAATTTCACTTTTCCTCAAAGCATCCTGTTTAATCCAAGGCCTGTGGGATTTCAACAAATAACAATTTGGCCTAATATGACCAGTTTTCCCACAATTATGACAAGTAGAAACAAACTTACCTCGTGTTCCTGATTCCTTGGACTTTGGCATCACATGTTTATTTAAGCAAGAATTTTTAGAACAAGCTGCATCTACTATCACAGGCTTAATAGCAACAGAATCTAATTCAGAATCAGAAGCATGTGAAGTAAAAGTACTTAAATCAGTAGTCAAACCATGCTTATTCGAAATATCTGAATGAATACACATCATGCTTTTCAAATTATCACTTGAGAATTTTTTCAAGAGATTTTCAGATTCCTTTAATTAATTCTTAAGTGTATCAATAATGTAAAATAACATGGTATTCTCAGATTTCAAAGAGTCAATCAAAGCATGTGATTTAGATAACTGAACAATCAAAGACTCTTTTTCTTGCTTCACCTTTTTTAGCTCTTTTGGAGAAACAATTTTATCTGATTTAGCAAAAACTTTAGAGAGCTAAATATCATAATTTTCTTCAGATAACTAAGAGAAATCCATGATAAAAGGTGTAATAAAAAAAAATAGAAGTCACAAGAGATGAGGATCACACTCAGAAAATAAATCCTAAAACAGAGTGTACCTGCTCTGATACCAATTGAAAAATTGAAATTGACTTCTAAGTGTGTGTGTGTGTGCACAAAGTGTTAACAAAATAATAACAGTGCGGAATTTAAATAACATAAGAATTTTTGTTAACGAAGTGGAAAACTCAATATGAGAAAAACCACTCCGGGGCAGCCAAACCCAGGATATCCACTATTCAGAAGACAAGATTAGTTACAAAGTAGTAGCACTCACATACCCCTGATGCAGTGGTCGTACCTTGCACTCTAATGTGTAACCTAACACAAACGCCTCCCAACCAGGTCTCTTACCTGAAGGGGTCTTCAATGGAATCCTTTACCTTAGGGCTAGCCCCTAAGATAGACTTCAGATTAAGCGCAGCAACAGCACACACAGCAGCAACTTCAGAGAGATCAACTCAGCTCAATAATCTCACAATATAGCTCTCTAAGCACTAATGGAATTCAATACCGAATTCTTGATGTTCTCAAGCCTAGGGACCTCTATTTATAGGCTGACGGTTCAAATGAGCGTCTAGCTTGATAAAAGCTAGGCGCCGTCCGGACAGTAGACATGGCCGTTCGGATGGACAACTGTGCTATCAATTGTCTGAGAATTTCGCTGAAATTCTTTCCTGTTTTTGAGCCGCATCCGGACGGTGGTGCCCTGTCGTCCGGACGGTCGCACTTCTGCTGCAAGTAATTTCCATATAAAGGCTTCACGCGTCCGGACCAAGGGGATGATTGTCCGGACGGTTGATTTGATGCATGCAATTTCCATATTTGATGGACGCGCGTCCGGACCATGCTGACCGGCGTCCAGATGTCTGGATTTTGAATGTGATACTTGCCTTATGGATCAGCACGCCCGGACGGGAATCCACGTCGTCCGGACGGTTGTAGCGATCTTCCCATAACTGTGTTTTGGAAGGAAATCTTGAAGCTTGTCGAATACTGAGTGTCGTCTGGACGTGCTGCTGAAACGTCCGGACGGATGCAAGCTGGAGCAGTTCGAAACTTCTCGACACAGGGGAAGGTCCGGACAGAAAGTTCTCGTTGCCTGGACGGATGATGCTTTAGACAGGGGCGTCCAGACGGTATGACACATAGTTTGGACAGCAGGCACTTTGGATAGATGGGCGTTCGAACGGTATGACATGTCGTCCGAACGGATGTTGCTGACTGATGAGCATCTGGACGGAATACCACGTCGTCCAGATGGATGCAAGGGAACTGAACTGATTGATTTGAATTCTATACAGAGTCTTCTTGAAGCTCATAACTGAAGTGTAGACTCTGAATAAAACAGCATCCCTGTGAAAGCAACAACATTACATAGAAGTAATTTTGTCCAATAGAATGCAGCCAACACAAAAACTAACAGTTATTAAATTTCTATTCTTCTTTCTCTTCTTCACTTTTATCATTTTTTGTTTTCATTTCAAGAGTTTTTGGTGTTTTTAGTCATGAGAGGCTAAAATCCTCAACTAAGGTTGATGATGAAACCTTATCAATGATAACACCTATACTCTTGTCATGATATTCATAGATTCAATGTTCTTATGTGTATTCAAGTTCCATGTCAATTTATTGAAATTTATTCTTTAGATTGATAATTTTATTGGATGTTTGTAGTAATTCAATCGATGGATACATCAATTGATTTCTTTGAGATTGGGGTATCAATTGTGATTTCCGGATACAATAGATAATTTCGACTCTAAAGGGATAATCGTTGTGATTTGTTTGAGTTGAATTCTTCAAATGTTTTCATGCTTTGTTGCTTAAGAATTTGAATATCGAGCTTCTTAAATTGAATTTATGAATAAAATGCAAGAGTATGGTGTTTGATTTGATTTGGTGAATTCCGATACCTTAGTGTTTTTTTGTTTTTTTTTTTTTTTGTTTCTTATTCCGTAAAAGAAATTAAAAATATTGGCTCTAGGTTAAAATAAATTTAATTTAAATAGAAATTGATTTTTCTTTCTTTACACACACTTCCCTGTGGATATGATCTCGCACTTGCATGCACTATGCTATATACGACTCGTGCGCTTGCGAGTATCAAAATTTCCGCATCACGTTGCGTAGATGTGACTCGAATTATTAGGTACATGTTAAGGAATGTGTACTATGAGTTGGCTTAGTGACACGTAATCATGCCACTGTGATGACTCATTTGTATGTTTTTTTTTTAAAAAAAAAATAAATAAATGGGCCGTCACACAATCACTTAGGACTTATTTCTTGATTCTCGTATTTCTTTTATAGATATCTATTCATATATTACACTTACCTTTTTATTCTTTTCTTTAACTATTTCCTTTTCATTTTATTCTATTAGGCACTACAACAAAATATTCTCCATCTCAACCACATTTGTCCTTTACATAAAAGGGTCTAAACACTTTAACTTCAAACTCTTCAATTCTTTTCTAACAAACCAACCTAACCAATCAAAACACATCTTCAAAAACACCCATCATTTAGACCTCAAAACAACCCCAAGATACACCTCTAAGTCCATAAAATTACCTCAAATTAGCCAATCAAAATTAGTCCAAAAATTCCCATACATAAACCCTATTCTGAAAAATCAGTAACCAAAACAGGGGATTAAATTCAAGCTTAAAAAATCCAGAATTCCCAACCAGTTTTACCCAACAATAACTCTTAAAATTTACTCCTCAATCGGTAGCCACAAGGATCAAAAGGGCAGACCCATTCGGCCAAACCACAACCAAAATCACCAAAAATTAACCCATAATCATCCACCAAATTTTTGAAATTAAACCACATCCAAATCATAACACCATATTTCATCAACTGGACAGATTGCACTTTAACCTTTAACATTTGATGAGAATGCAAAATGTCATATTTTTCTCCCTTAATGTTTAGTCTTTTATCCTTATTTGGTGCCTTAATGTACTCATTATTCTTTTATTTTGATTTAGGATGCAAATGCATGCGTTAAATGCAAAACAAAGCTAATTGGGCGATTTTGGATAGTTTCGACATCACTTCGTAATATGGGCATAACTATCTCGTCCGAGCTCTGATTGAGATGATTCAAGATGATATGGAACACCAAGAAAAAGATATACAACTTTCATGTTTTACGTTTTGAGAGATACTGATTGCATAAAGGTCGAAATCGGGCTTGAAGTTGACGTTCTAATACGCGTTCTATGTGCGGAAGTTTTCAGATCTTGTTCACGAAAGTCCAGCTGAAAATACCACATTCCTAGTTATATTAGGACTTTATTTTATTTTTAATATTTTCCTTAATTAGTCAGATTTTGATATTGTTATTTTAGGATAAGCTTTAGCATATCGTTAGAAGATAAGAGATAAGCTTTATAATATTTTTAGAAGATAAGTGATAAGCTTTAGCATATTTTTAGGAGATTTTGTAGGCTTCTAATATGGGGATGAATGTGTATAAAGTAGGAGATCATCAGACTAGAAATAATCATTCTCTTCCCTCTTCTCTAACTTCTCTTTTGAGTTTTAATCATGGCCTTGCGCGGCTAATATTTCATAATTGGTTGAAGGAAACAGAAGCCTCGGAATCAATAAAACTGTGAGATCTGATTTGTTTTTATTATTTAATTTATGATTTGAGTATCGGATATTGTTCTGTGTCTATTTTCATGATTGTCTCGTTTAATTACTAAGAGGCCTACTAGTTTATTATTCGTTGCAATTTACTGCTGGGTTAGATATCAAATCCGTAATTGTTTGATCCCTCTAATTTGTGAAGCAACTAAGATTTAATGATTTGCTGCGTAAGAAATTATTAAATCTTAGGAAGATTGCCCGACGAAATTAAATGCAACCGCTTGTGTTTGTGTTGTTTCACTTCATCGATCTTTCTAATTCTTAAGGCTGCTACTAGATTAAACCTTTAGCGCTTGTCTTGGGTTGTTTAGTAGTTAGGGTTAATTAGAGCGCTTGTCTTCTAATTAACTAGGACTAAGGAGAGATAGGAAAATAGTTCCAACGGTAAATATTCAAAATATGAATTGATATATACTTGCATCGATGATCAGTTGTAAAATTCCGATGGTGGATGTTGACTTAGACCAATGTTTGTTTTTTTGATTTATACTTTAATTTGAATTGTTCCTTAATTGTTCTTTTTAAAATTAAATCGGAGGCCCATCATCAAAGAAAACCCATCAACAAATTCAATTATCAACAAGGTAGCCCTTCTGAAAATCAACCCATCCGAAAATCTAACAAGAATTAACAAAAGACTGGAATAACATAAAGAGAATCGGATTTACCTTGCAAAATATTGAATTTGCTCCTTCATCTTCATCCCATTCGGAGAACATCACTTTTCTTTTATGGATGTGCGTGTGTGCGTGATGGGGTGGAGGAAGGGAGAAGAAAAGGAAAGGGAAGGGAAGGGGCGTGGGTTGCATGGTACAAGGGGCAGTGTGCGTGCTGGAGAAGAAAAGAAGAAAGGAGAAGGAAGAGAGAAAAAGAAAAGGAAGAAGAAGGAGAGAAGTGTGCGTGCGTGAGAATAAGGGAGAAAGAAAAGAAAGAAGAAAAGAAAAGAAAGAAAGGGAAAAGAAGAGGAAAAAGGGAGAGGACACGTGGCAGTGTTAGTGTGGTTGGAAGAAGATAATGTTATCTTCTCTCAGCCAACCGGATGCTGACACGTGGCAAGGAGATTACATTTTTATTTTAAAGCCCCACTTTTTATTATTCACACCAGGACCTCCACTATATTAAAATCTTATCTTTTAGCAACTAATATATAACCCCCACATTTAATTTAGGGAAAATTGCACCGTTGGTCCCTGTGGTATTTCATAATTATTTTTTACTCCCTGTGGTTTAAAAAATTACTGGGAGATCCTTGTGGTAGACAATAATTACAAATCGATCCCTGGCGTCAAATTCTGTTAAATTTTTTAACAGATTCTGTCAAATGCCACGTCAGCGACACGTGTCGCCATCTTATGGCGACACGTGTCCATCTTAATAAAAAAAAATAAAAATACTTTAAAAAATAAATAAAAATACTTTAAAAAAAAAAAATCAAAAAAAAAAAAAAAAAAAACTGAACGGTTGGCCACCCATTTGGGGGTGGCCTGGCCGCCCCCAGCCACTGGGGGTGGCCTTCGGGGCCCCCTGGAAGATCCGGGGGCCACACAATTAACTACTAGGACTCACCATCATTATTATTTATTTACTAAAACTCATTTTTATTCCAATCATATAAATTTATCTACTTAGAAATTGTAATTAGTCTCATCTTATTAAATAAATATAATTTATTAAAACTAAATTCCCTATTTATTTTTCTTAGTCTTTACATCCATTGTATCTGTTTGTCAAACAAATCACAATGGATATACATTCTCAACGAAATCAATCTATGTATCCATCGGTTGAAACACATCAAATATCCACTAGAAAATAAAATATTCAATTTAAAGAATGAGTTAATAAACTGAATTAGAACTTGAATTTTATAAAATATTGAATTCATAAATTTCATGACAAGAATGTTGGTGTTATCATTGATGATGTTTCATTATCAACCTTAGTTGAGAATTTTAGCCTTTCATGATTAAAAACACCGAACAGACTTGTAATGAAAACATGAAATAAAACTAAGACAGAAAATAAAAAAAAAAATGGAGAAAGTAGAATGACAGAAATTAAACTAAATTAAACATAAAATAAAAGAAACTAAAGAGATGGAAAAGATAAAAAGACAGAAATTAAACTAAATTACAAAAGAAAGAAAAGAACTTGTAATGCAAACATAAAAATAAAAGAAAGGTAGAATAGAGAAAATAGAAATAAAGAATTAATTTAAATTAAAAAAAAAAGAAAAAAAAAGAAAGAGAAAAAAGCTAAAAACAATGCTCTGAAAAGAAAACGTGTATATACAATGTTCTATATGACCTAAGTGGTGCCTATCATGGGGTTTTTATAGCAAAACATTGGGTTAAACCCCATATTTTCAAAATGGCACATCTGCCCCTCAAAAACCTAATAGGAGAAAAGAATGCTAGGGTTTAGGGCCATATTTTCAAAATGGCACATCTACCCCTCAAAAACCTAATAAGAGAAAAAGAATGCTAGGGTTTAGGGCCATATTTTCAAAATGACACATTTCCCCTCAAAACCCTAATAAGAGAAAGAATGCTAGGGTTTAGGGTGTGTGCAGCCGCTAGGAGTAAGGAAATTTGCGTCTGCCACATTAGCCCTGATAATCGCTCGAGTGACTTCTGGATTGCTCGAGCAACATCATGCTGATGCTCTCGAGCGCCTTCCAAGTGCTTGTTTCTCCAATAGTGTTTCCACGTTAGCCCTAACACCCATGCTTTGAATGGCTCTGAAGACTTCCTCTCCTGCTTCGTTGCAAATCCAAAAAAAATACTGCAATTTTATCTCAAAGTGCTGCAAAACACTGAAACACCAAAACTAACCAAGAAATCAGAAAATAACAAAGGTAAATGTTTAACAAATGTGAATTAAAGGATCCAAATATACAATATTTGGCACTCATCAGACCGCATTCAGACGGTATTGCCCTGGAGTTCAGATGGTGTTGCCCTGGAGTCCGGATGGATGCAGATCGTATGCACACAATTTCCTTATCAAGGATCTTATTTGGACGATGTTGCCCTGTCGTCCGGATGGGTGCAAGCTGTCTTCCCAATCTGTGTCTGCAAAGGAAAACTAGAATTTTCTTGAACTCTGAAGAGCGTCCGGACGTGTTACTATGACGTCTGGAACTGTTCAGAAGCTTTTCAACATTGATGGGTGTTCGGACGCATCATTGGGGCGTCTGGACGGAAATGAAGGATCCGACTTTTCTGAGTTGGAATCTGCACAGAATCTTCTTTGAACACTGAAATAGCCTTCGTGCAGCTTTTGACACTTGAACTTGTCATAATAAGGCTTTTTCCATCTTAGAGAAATAAATTCTAATAAACTGTGAAGATTCTAAAATGTATGGCATCTCTGTTTAAAACAACAACATTACATGATAGTGATTTTGTCAACAGAATGCAGTCAACAAAACTAACAAACTCAAATCTCAATACTTCGAGAAAATCTAGATTTTAGTTCATACCTTGAACAATCGAAGTTTCGACACTCATAACTCCAACATGTAGCTTAGAACTTCCAAATAGGCAATGATCCCTAAGGAAATATGAGGACTAAGCATTACATTTAGCAATTTAGCTCAAATTACGAAAAAACTAGGGTTTATAATTTTACCTTGAAACAATCAGTCAACACGGAGTTCTCATGCCGAGGATAGTGATTCATTTGTTAGAATTAGCTTTGGAGACTTCTAAAGATCACAACTCTAGGGTTGAAGCAAACCCTAGGAGATAAAATGTGGGTGTGTGGCGTGAGAGGAAAGAAATGAGAGAAAAGGTTGGAAATTCGAGTTTCCAGCTATTTATAGTCATTTCTACGATTGGCCGTTCAAACGAATAAATTACTTGTTTGAACACCACTCGTGAAATTCCTAAAAATCCTTCAGAACATGCCTCGCTGAAACGAATAAATGAGGCCATTTGAATGCGAGAACGTAATTACTCGTTCAAACGAGGTTAGAAGGAGACTTACTGTATTCGTCGTTCGAATGCACTATGGACGCAAATAGGACGAGACCCATGGCAACACTCCCGTTCGAATGGAAATGGAACGAGACATTCTGGTAGTGCCTGTTCGAACGCCAGTTTGGAAAATCAGACTTTTCATTAAAACTTCCAAGTGTTTTGCTTGGTTATTAATTTTACTACTATATTTAATTGATTTATTGTTTTAATTTATTCTTAGGTATTACAGTTACACCCACCCTGTCAACTCCCATCCTTATCCTCAGTTTTTTTCTTTACGGATGCATAACATGGCAGTCTGAACTACGTGGAATCGTGTTGGCAGGTGTGACATGGTAAGTTGTTGATGTGGCATATGAGTTGTTAACTATTTGACTGGTATTTTTAGAATGTATTCCTATATCCTTGTGATTGTAGCCAAATCATTGTGATTTGGTTACCTTATTTATATTTTATTCATCTACAAATTTTTCCCTAGATAAACAGAGATCATTGGCACGTATTGTAAAAATAATCAATAAATAAGAATTCTTAGGTAGATTTTTGGGCTCTTCTTTACTGATGGATGTAAGCATCGAACACCCAACCATCCATAAATCTATTATTGCAATTTGTCTCTTTATTCCGCTTTATATTTAATTGCCCATTGTATTTTGAATTTCTTCATTATATCAAAGTGATTGGATAACGCCAATTTTCGATGCTGTTGAATTTTGATGTTATTTTTTCTTCCTTTTCTCCTGCCACCATTTTGTTTTTTATTTTCACATGGTATCAAGGAACAAAATGACTATAAGAGTCCATTTTTTGTTTTTGTTTTTGTTTGTTTGTTTTTTTTTTTTTTTAACCTATTGGAGTTATTCTTCGGTGGTGGTCATTTTCTTTTGGGTAGCAGTGCTGTTACAAAGCCTACCCATCGTTACTATTCGTTCTTGTTGGTCTTATTACTATTTTTAGCTTAAGAGAAGCTAAAGAGATCTTGGTTGGAAGCAAGACATCGCGTGGAAAATCTCATCTTCTCAATCTGATTCCCATCTATACACAAACCTTCTCTCTCTGTGTGTTTCACATCCCAAAAACCCTCATTGTTGTCTGTATCACTGTGTGTTTCACAGAATAATAATAATAATAATAATAATTGCTTTCGTCTGGTCAGAGAGCACT
Source organism: Alnus glutinosa (assembly GCF_958979055.1). Taxonomy (NCBI): domain Eukaryota; kingdom Viridiplantae; phylum Streptophyta; class Magnoliopsida; order Fagales; family Betulaceae; genus Alnus; species Alnus glutinosa. Next base: position 19,052,588 of record NC_084888.1, on the reverse strand, counting down.
ACTTCTTCACTGTCGAACTAACACCACTTTCGGCAACCTTATGCTGCCTCCAGTGACCTTCCTCCTGCCGTTATCGGTCCACCACCGCTGCACCTTGGCCAGCAGTCCACGACTCAATGCCTCTCTCAAAGATTCCAATGGTCTCTCTCATGTACAAGCTGCCAAAGCCCTGGCAGAACTTGCCGGCTGCTTCCGTCTCTCCGAGTCTAGCGCCAAAACTCACAGCTGCCACTTGCTTCAGCACCATACCGTCAACTTCGTCTCCTCCGACAGATCTTGCTCCAGACTCCTCTTCGACGCAGTCACCATCTCCCTCAACGCCTACGGCCTCCAGAGTGCTCTCCAACGCTGTCATCATCTACCTCGACGCCTCTAGCACTAGCTCCTTCTGGGCCTCAGCAACCTGGTTCGCGTATCGACCAACATTCCACAGCTGCATCATCATCGCCTCCAATTACCTGCAAGTTCTTGTCTTCTTTGTATTCCCTGTTGCAAAAGGAGAATCGACGAAATTAGTGCACTCGGTTTTTAGTTGAAAAAATAATAATAATAATAATAATTAAAAATAAATAAATAAATAAATAAAAAGAAGAAGGGTTCAAGTTCCCTATATTTGGCCCATATGGCCCATTTTTATTTTGCCCTTTGTTAGTCTAATATTTTGGCCTTTTTTGATTTTGTTTGATGACACAGGCCGACTTTTGTTGGTCTTGTTTGACAATCGAGTCCCATTCTAGGCCTAAGTTGACCTCATTTTCGGTCAATGTAGCCCTCATGTTTTGGCCCATAGGTGGCATTTTTAACGTATTGTTGTTAAAGGCCCATCTCTAGGCAAAGTTGCCGACCGCCACTGAATAACGAGATAATTATTGAAATTAAAAATTCAGGAATGAAATAGAAATTGTGAGAAAAACCTAAGCATTAATTTTAAATTTTGCCTAAAGTAAGAAATAGTATTGCTCCTTAATCAGTTGTACTTTCTACGTGCAGATTACGTAGCTTGGTTGCAGTCTATTAATGGTCTTGATCCTCTGTTTTCAATGGTTACATTTTATATCCTGTGAAACAAATGCACGAGATTACTTTGGAGAATGCACTCTTTTCATGTTTGATTTGTTGGTCTTTAAGCCTCAAGATTTGGGTTTTCTTCTGACGTCGAGTTTCATGAGTGAATATTAAAAACAAACCTCGTACTTACTTGCAATTCATTGTCATCATATTCTCATAAAAACAAAATTTCAGGCTGGCATTCCAATTTCACTTTCTAACCCCCGCCATGATGGTATTCAAATTCTAACTTAGGAGTAGCCTTCTCAACTTTCTCATTTATATGTAAATATAGAGAGAAAAAGAAAAGTGCCTAGTAAAAGTGATATGTTGAACAACTTCACCTACTGCCGGGGAAAAAAATCTGACATTTAAGCTCCATTTGTTTTGACGTTAAAAGTTTTATGTTGAAAAATTGTTTTCATTTCATGAACATTTTCTAACATTTGCGAAAATCATTTATTATATTTTTATCTAAATTGAGGAGCTACAAAGAAGAGAGAGACGACAAAGACAATCTGTGAAAGAAGAGTGTGTGAGAATAGAAGACTTTTAGGGGTAAAATTGAGATCCAGTGTAATTGTTAGCCCCATATTACTTGCAATTTAGGCATTCAATTGTGAGAAGGCTCTTGTGGAGCTCTCTATCTGCTTTGGTTGGTGTCTGGGCAGCCAGAGACCTATCAATATAGGTAGGCCCCACAAGAGGCCCTCTAACAATAGCCGACCCAAAAGTTTGGGAGAGCAGCAAAAAATAGTTTATGAAGATTGACCGATATTTTATATTGCGCCAAACACTCAAAAATTTAAAAATTAAAAGAATTAAAAATAAAAAACTTTTTTCAAAAAATATTTTACGCTGAAATAAGCGGGTCTTAAAAGACCTTGAAAATCGTTGTCAATAAGACAACATTTAAATTTTGATCTGCATGCTCTTTGGGCAAAGTGTTTATCAATCTACACCTGATTCTCTTCCTTCAATGACGATGTGCTTGATCTGCTTTTTGTGCTTCCTGAGTTCACAAGGAGTGCATCACTCATAACATCCTGCAAAACATATTTCAGCAATGTCATACCTTCCATAATTGTCAAGCTCAAACACTTGCTAGGAGAGAAGAGCAAGGTTTGGTCGTAGCCAAAGAGTATAGTATTCAGCAGATGAGCTAATTATATTAGGCATTATAGATCTAGCTTGGAGTAGATGGGTATTCTTCATATGTTCAATATTTCAAACTCACCTGTTGCATTGAAACATGGCTGCGAATGGGAGAGGGGGAAGCACTGGCACCTAAGACGTCGCGGTTCATCTTTTCTTCAGCTACTTCTCTCAGTCCACAGAGCTCTGGCAATACTTCATTGCAAAGATCTGGCCTGTCTTTCCGTCTGAGCTCCGCACATTGGACTGCTAGCTTCGCAAAGCGCAAGGTCTCTTCAACTGGCCAATCAGGCACAGCAGGGTCAAGCATCTGAGCCAGCTTTCCTTTCTCAATAGACTGGTCAACATGGTGCGCCAGACCCATTGGCGGCTTGGCTGTTAACATTTGCAGAAGCATGACTCCTAGGGAATAGACGTCAGATTTTACACCAAGCATTCCTGTTTGTTGATATTCTGGATCAATATAACAAAAAGTTCCAGCTGTTGATGTCATGTGGTACTGTGTTACATTCTCAGATACCGCAGGTACAAGCCTGGCCAATCCAACATCACTAATCTTGCTGACATAGTTGTGGTCTAGCAAAATGTTTCCTGGCTTGAGGTCACGGTGTACTAGTGGCTCTGGCTTGGTCTGGTGGAGAAAGAGTAGGCCGGTGGCAATTTCTGCAGCAATTCGGAACCTGAGTTGCCAAGACAGAACTGGGGTGTTTCCTTTCCGGAAGAGACGGTCATCTAAACTTCCATTAGCCATGTATTCGTAGACTAGGATGCCATATTCAGGACATGCTCCTAGAAGGAGTACCATATTGGGGTGTCTTATGCAGCTAAGTATGTCAATCTGCAGTTGAATTATCAAGGATGATTTAAAAAGCAACTCTGAATTTCATATTGGTATTTCACTTTTTGTTAAATTACTACTTATTTCAAAAGTTTAAGTCAATAGAAATGGGTGAATTTAAGATTCTAAAACTCCTTCTCACCTGGGGGCTTAAATTTCTCCTCTATAAATGAGGCCAAGCACATGAAATATTTGAATTGAAATAGAGAGCCATACTTGGGAGCAATACTCTGTTACCATTTCAAATTACCGGTTGTACTAAAAACTTAAGCTAATAGAAAGGGACGAATTAAATATTATAACCTTTTGGCATGTTATATCATTGATATCAAGGTAAAAAGCAACAATTCATCACCATAAGCATGATCCAAATAAACACATGCTGCTGTTCATTACTCCCTGTCATATGTGGATTTTATCTTAATTTTTTTTATATGTCCAGACTTCAGGCACTTGGGTTATACTAGCTTTTTCATTTTTTTATGCATGTTGTATTATTAAAGCTATTTTTTTGTTTCTTTTATATTGAGCTTAGTTCTCTCATGTAACTAAGTGCTTGAATAATTGTGATACATTCATGTCTGTTGAGCAATCTATACTCTTGGTTACTCACCTCTTGCTGAAATTGTGATCTCCCTTGAGCAGCATCTGCACTTAAAACCTTGACTGCAACTGGTGTATGATCAAGGTAACACCTATAGACAGGGCCGTAACCTCCTTCACCAATCTTGCGAGATTCAGCAAAGAATTCTGTTGCCTTCTCAATCTCCTTGATATTGTATCTCCTGTATTTGACATCACTCTGGGCTAAATTATCCAATACCTTCCTTATTTGCTCCACTTCTCTGAGGGATTTGATTTCCGCATATGCTCTTCTTTGTGATTCTAACTCCGCAATCCTCTTTGCTACTTCAGCTGATTCCATGGCTGCCTTGCACCTGGCTTTCTCTTTCTCTGCTATTGCCCGGGAAGCTTCCTCTGCCAATCTTGCCTCTTCTAACTTGCGCTCTTCTTCAAGTCTCCAATGATCCAGGTCCATTGCCTTCGGTAAATATAACATCAGAAACTGCCTTTGAATGTCGAGAATACACAAATTAAGTAGATCGACGTGCCTTTCCAATACCTTCTGTTTTGCCGTTAGTGCTTCTCTGCATGCTGTACTGTACATGTCCATCGTTTGCTTCAGCTCCAGCTTCAGCCTCCTCATCTCAGCCTCCACATCCTCCTGCATGTTTTAGTACATGTAAGTGGAAGTTATTTGGATAACCCATATATGTATATATAATACAATCTTAATGTGCAGAATGAAATGCTGTTTTTCAAGCGTACCATATTCTTGTTAAATCACTACTTATTTCATACGCATAAGTAGATAGAAATGAACGAATGTCATTATTTAATTTAGAAAAAACTTCGCTTACCACTGATACGGTCAGTTTACTAGGGCTTACATGGCCGTAGCCACCAAGCAGCCCCATCTAGCTGGAATAAGGAGTATCATTCTCCATATTTTTTTCCTTGCATGTTTTAGCTAATAAAGAAAGTATTTCCATTAGTCTATTTCTTTTATGGTTAATTTTCCTGCATGATGTAATGACGGCTAGACCTAATGGTTGTATGTCTTATGACCTAACCGTCTTCTATATAAGTGTAACTTTAATCAATAAAATATCATGTTGAATATTATATCAAACTTAGAACCTTTTTGGTGTTTTGGGAGGTCACGACTTCCTCGAAGTAGCCATTAGAGATCACGGCTCTCTCAAAGTAGCCCATATCCCTTTTTTCCTTTGTTCTTTTACTATTTGATTGCATCAAGTGGTATTAGAACTAGGGTTTCTCTCTTTAACAAGAAATTGTTAAACCTCAAGGCTCGGTTTCCCTCAAAAGAAACCATAAAAAATTGAGAAGAATTCCAGTTTTTCACCATAGGTCGTTCCTGCAACAAGAGCAGGGCCTATCAAGATTTTTCGGTTGAAGCGGCCGATGACCCGATCAGTAACGAAGAGACATAAGCTGCAAGCAATGGAAGGACGTCTAGGAAGCCTAGAGCAGTCGGTGCACGCCTTGACAACAGAAAACCAGTAGCTTATTGCCCAGATTACCGAAGCTTTTGAGATGATGGCCGCCCGGGACGGACGAGAAGCAAGGGGGAATTTGCAGAGGAGACCATGTGCGGGAGATAGAGAAGATTTCCAGGCAGGAGAAATGCCTCATGCCTTTGGTCACCGCCATGTCAAGCTTGATTTCCCTCGGTTCAATGGGGAAGAAAACCCAACCAGTTGGGTTTGCTGGGTCGAGCAATTTTTCAAGTTCCAAGGAACCAACGAGGAGGACAAGGCGGCTTTGGCTTCTTTCCACCTAGAGGGAGAGGCCCAACTTTGGTTCCAAATTCTGTTATGGAAAAGAGAGGGAGATTGGCTGGCTAGAATTCAAAGAAGTTGTATTTGCTCTTTTCGGGCCAACGCAATTCTATGATCCCTTTGGAGAGTTAACCAAATTGTAGCAAGAAGGAAGTATAAAGCAGCCAAATTCGAGTCCCTACTCTCAAAAATAGGAACTTTATCACAAAGCCAACATGTTAGTTGTTGTGGAAACAGCCTAAAGGAGGTAATCAAGGCAGACACCATTGCTGGACGACCCCTGACTTTCACTTCAGCCATCGGTCTAGCCTGGGTCTATAAGGCCCCAAACATGGCTCTAAAAAAGCACCCCCCTTTGGAGACCCAGAGGCCACCCTTGAATCCCCGGAGCACCACGAGCCAGCCACCGCTTCCCATCAAGCGGCTAACCCTGAAGAACTGAAGGAGAGGCAAGAGAAAGGTCTTTGTTTAAAGTGCAACGAGAAGTATGGTTCCGGGCATCGTTGCAAGAAGCTGTTCATGATTTAAGCATATTTGAGAGAAGATGAAGATGGGGAGGAAATAATACAAGAAGGAGAGGAGGAGGACACCACATGCCATTACCAGTAAAGATACCCCCGAGACCGTGAAGGTATATAGGAGGATCGGGAGATCAATTTTTCTAGCCCTAGCCCACATGTTGAAATTGCAACCGGTCGAGGGAGAAGGAATGGAGGTGATGATCGCTTCCGGAGAAAAGATACGCAGTCGAGGTAAATGCGTGCAAATTTCAGTAGAGTTGAAAGGTAGAATTTTTATTGTTGATTTCTATATTCTACCATTGGAGGGTTATGGAGTAGTGTTAGGCACTCAATGGTTGCGAATTTTGGGGCCCATTCCCTGGGATTTTGAGACTTTAGAGATGCAATTTGTATGGGATAAGGAGCCAATAATATTGCATGGCATTAAGAGTTGGTCGGGTCGGTCAAAAGAATTTTTGTCCCTCCACCCGGAAACAGTCAAAAACAGCAAGGAGAGGATGGAATCGACTAGGAAGGAAAAGGAAAAAGAAGCGGAGCAATTCCTGACTAGAATGGTCTGGTACGGTTTTTGCAAAACCGAGCGAGCTGTCCCTGCCACACAGCCATGACCATCTTCTTATTTTACAGAAGGAGGTTGGTCCGGTCAATGTTAAGCCATACAGGTATCCCTTTTTTCAAAAAACTGAGATAGAAGAGCAGGTAAGAGAGATGCTAGGTAGGGGTATCATTCGACCCTCTAACAGTCCCGACTCATCCCCGATACTCCTAGTCAAGAAAGACGATGGAGCATAGCGAATGTGTGTCGATTACCGAGAGTTAAATAAGATCAAGGTAAAGAATAAATTTCCGATACCCGTCATAGATGAACTTGAATGCATCAATCACCCCTGATCTTTCATTACTTTTGCAACCACACCTTTAAACTTTAAAAAGTGTCAATTTAGTGTATCAATCTTTCAATTTTTTTCAATTTCACCCATCCGTTAGGATTTTCTGTTAAATCCTATCAAAATTCAAAATATCGCTCCCCCCACCACCACCCCCTTTTTCTTTCTTCCTCTCTCTCTCTTTTTCTTTATTTTTTTTTTTCTAAGTGTAATATATATATAGTTAAAAGATTCATGCATATATATTTTTGCAAATTGCGTTAAATCCTGACTACGTTTAAATCCTTTCAATTTTTTTCCTCTATTTTTCCAACAAAAAAGTTGGGTATCTTAGGAATTTTGACACATTTCCGTTAGGATTTAGCGGAAAATTCTAATGGGGGGGTGAAATTGAAAAAAAAAAAAATTAAATTAAAAGATGGATACATTAAATTGACACTTTTTAAAGTTGATGAGTATAACTGTAAAAGTGATGAACGATCAGGAATGGTAAGTGAAGTTTTCCCTCCAAAAGAAACATATTTCCTCCAAACTCGGTTAGAGGAAGTTCTTTCAACCCAATTTAATTATAACAATGACATGTGTCCATTTGCATGTGAGAAGTACATGTTATTTATTTATTTATTTATTTTTATTGCAAGGGAAAAGTTGGGAGAAATTGTCTTTGCAATTAAAAAAAGAAAAGAAAGTGCTTCTTACATGCAAAACGACACATGATATTTTTATAAACTAGGTTTGAGGAAGTTCCTTCAATCTAGTTTGAAGGAAAATTATGTCCAACTAGTCTCCCTCACGTGTGGGTTCAAACTCTCTCTTAATAGGTGAGGGCCAACATGTAAAATATTTAATTAAAATGGAATATGAACGAGGGAGACAAAGTTAGAATTCATGATCTCATGTTAAATCACCACTAATTCTTTAAGCATAAGCCGATAGGAAGGGATGAATGTCCTTACCAAGTTCTGTGATGAGGACCATGAACTTGATGTTATACTGCTGTCGTTTGAAAATGATGAGAAGTTGTGCAACAAATTAGGGTCATTGAACTTGGTTCCCAAACGGATTGATCCACAGGTTTGATCTGAGTTGGTTGAGAGCCTAGAGGTTCGGCCTGAATCAGGAAACTCGTAGGGGAAAGGAGACATCGGTTCAGTGCTGGGCCTCCCAGAACTCACAAACGATATGTCAGTTTCTGATTCTGAAAAGTCTGCATGGGTGGCCTTTGCATTCAAACCTCTTCTTCCTCTTGCAAAGGGTGACCTGACTGATTCATCGTCTGAGTTACGAGGCGTGAATGCTGCCCTGTTTGCTGCATTCATATATGTAGGTATATATATATATATATATATATATATATATATATATATATATATATATATATTCATAATTAAGCTGAAAAGGGTTTCCAGAAATGAGAGGAAGAATGTACAAACCTCTTCGTTTGGCGCGTGGGTCAGAAGCATTGAGGTTTTTTTTGTTAGATAGTCTCTGAATATGGTCAAGCAGTGGGGAAAGGTAGGGGGGTGGACGACAAGCGTTTCGAACAGAAGAGATCTTGCATTTGGAGATCACATATACAGTACAGAAATCCGGTACCCCTTTTGTTACGCCGCTTTGAATGTTTGATGTCTTGAATCTGCATAACAAAACCAAAAACAACTCAAACTAAGCAATTAAAGCTACAAAGAAAAAAAATGATTTTTCAAATTCAAAATTGGAAATGATTTATAGAAATTGGACTTCGGCCGTATTTTATTAAAATAAAGAACTTTGGTCCATTTTGAGAATTCAAATAAAAATGAGAAACAAATGGGCTTAAACTTTTTTAATGAGCTTATAAAATTAAAAAACGATTGAATTTTGGAAATGGTGGAGGAAGGGATGACAACAACTGATGTCTATGTGTCACCCCACTAAAACAAAAAGAAAATAGTTTGGATGCATGCATGCATGCATCATGAGTTAAATGTAATTATGTATGAGGTTTGAAGGCGATTTTGATCGATCTAATAAGCATTTTTCGGTAGTTGGAAGAAATTATGTAGGGTATTTTCGGTATAAATGAAAATGGGGCAATGGAGGAAAATTTAACATTTAGTGAATATGAAATTATTTTTAGGCACCTGCTGCTTAATTCACCCAAGAAACCCGTACGTAGCTCAGTCTTCTCAAGCAAGGAAGGTGCGTGAGCTACCTTCTACCACAAATGCAACCTGAATATTTCTATTTCTTTTTTCCTTTTTCTTTTTTTAAATAAAATAAAATAAAATCATGTAGACTTTTTTCTACAATTATTCCATGGACAAAGGTTTCTTCCAAACTCGGTGGGAGAAAGTTCCTCCTACCCAATTTATAAAAATAACATGTGTTCTTATGCATGTAAGATGTACATATATACTTGTTTTAATTGCAACGATAGAGTCGGATTTTTTATTAAAAATGCATTTACTCTTACAATTAAAAAAATACGTGATTTTCACAAATAAAAAGACATTATATTTTTATCTACTAAATTGAAGAAAGTTCATCCAATTCAATTTAGAGGAAAACATTATCCTTATTTTATTACAGTATTACACAGAATTTGGTTGACATAACCGAGCCATTTGATGTTTTATGACACGTGGTAAGGAAAAATGCATAAGTTGGCCGGAACCACAGAAAATTAATGGATTTTTTAGTATGTCAGATGAGTCATTGACTATGCATGGTGACTTAAGAAAAAGATTTTGGAATTTAACGGAAGGACAGGGTAAAAAAAAAATTTCTCCTAATACTTCTCACCCAATGAACATGTTTTAAATAATATATTTAAATGATTTGTACTTTTATTTTCTTTAAGTGGCTGAATAGGAATATAAGTAATACATATCATGTGTTTGACCAAAGCTGAAAGAGTAAATTATCTACATTAATTGGGTATTGAAGAAATTAGTTTTATAGATTTTATTGGGATTAATTGACAATTTTATATCAAGTTCTTTGGATCAAAATTTTGATCTTGGTTTTGTTATGTTAGAAGACAAATTGAATTTTAGTGGCCGGAGGAAAAATAATTGATACTTTTTGGGAGATTTTTATGGTGAGTCGGTCAAAGAAAAATGGTAAAAGATGTGTAGAGATGAAATTATTTCAAATTGGTGTGAAGAATGCATGTCAGAATTATTATTGAGGATTATCTTGAGATTGGTTCCAAGTTCCTTTTTTCTGGTTTGTTTTGCTGTTGAAGAAGATGGGATGAAAGAGATTGGCCCGTTGAAGGATCGAGGTAATAACAATCATAATTTGATGACAAATTCTCTTCAACCCGAGGAGAATGATGCAGTCTGGTTTTCAAGCATACTAGTTGGAGAAAAAAAATTCATATATTGTGATTTCGACATCATATGGAGACAAAGTTTTGGGTTTCCTAGCACTCATGTTTGTCCTTGTTTGGGGAATGCCCAAGTGACTTTGTATTTCTTGAGTCTTTTTTATTATATTCTCAATTATCCCAAAAAAAAAAAAAAAAAAAAAAAAAACTTCCATTAATTGTATTTGCATTTCCATATCCATGCATGTAAAGGGAGGCGCGCAATTACCTAATGAATCCATGCCGTGATGCACCAAGAACCAAGTTCGTTATCGCAGCATAGGAAATATATTCTGTTAATGCTTTTATTATATCTGTGTCTTCGAGTAAGACATCAAGGCATTGTATCTGATGCATAATTATCCACATGTAAAACAACGAGTTAGAAACCAAAAAAATAAATAAATTCGAAGTGAATAGAAAATAGACCAAAATGGCATTTTCCACGCATGGTGTTAAATATTGTAGGACACTTGCTGATGGCGTGAAGGGCATATAATAAAGTGGAATTAATCCCAAAACGTACGTCTTTACGAGTACAGTAGCAGTGGAAGGTAAGGAACAGATCCTTCGTTTGCTTCTCAAGCTGTTGTCTATGTGGTGAGGCAGCTGCGTTGTTGCTGTCACAAATAATGGCATGGCTTCCCCTATGGCCTGTAGCTGTAAAATTGATTAGAGCTTGTAAACTTAATTGCATATATTCAACAGTGGTACGTACAATAGAAGAGGCATATATAGGATATTATTATATATAATTATTTATGCTTGTTACAAGTACCCGATAAGATTTCCCTCTAGCTTCACGAATAAATAAAATGATGTTCAGATGAGGATAGAAAATTCATACACAGAAGAGAACAATTCAAATACAGAGCATGCATATGGGAAGAGATGCATGAAGTCCATTAATTATCCATTGGCGTTGGCCGGTCTTGTGCCACTATTTTATGGGAAAATCTGAATGGTGCATTTCGGTGTTGAATTTTTGAAATTAGAATTCAATTCTTTTTTGGTGAGCGAATTTCGAGGTTTGACTTTTTAGAAAAAAAAATTGAATAAAATATAATTTGTTTTTGAAAAAGTTAAATAAAATATGATTTATATGTTTTTGAAAAAAGCAAAATTAGAATTATATTCATTTTTTAGAATTCTGTTACCAAACACACCATAAGGAATTTGTAAGTTGGTCAAATCATGGTCTCCGTGTCTATATATACACACCAATCATTGGCAAACTAACAATGTGCAAGGGTTTATTGGATTTCAACAGCATTTGAGACACCCAAAACCCGAGACTAATGTAAATTCAGTTGCTTCTTTTATACCTTGCACTGCTTCATTCATGGTTGTTGTTTTCATCTATAGCTGGTCCAAACTTTTAGAATATACGGAAAATATATTATATCTTCTATATATTTCATATTTGGTTGATATTGTAATATTCTCTATTTACGGATTAATTGTAATTAAACCATGGGATTTAATTGTAAGTTGCGGTTTGGCCCCTCACAAGATTCTTTTAACGGATAGTCTCCGTTCTTTGACCGTCACTTTCAGCCTTTCTCGCTATTCATTGGCAAATATTGGCACTATGTGGTTTGACCCTTCACAAGATTTATAACTAGTTTCTGTTTCTGACCATTATTGTCAGTTGTGGCTTGAGTTTTTGTCTTTGTTTTTCGGCCGTCACTTTTAGCCTTTCTCGCTAGCACTGCTTTGATATAACCATTGGCTTTGACTGCATTTAAATTCATTTTCTATTTTCAAACTCAAGCTTCCAAATCTTCCACCTTGAGTTTGAGGGGGGATGTTAAATTTACGGAAAATATATTTTAGTTTTCATATATTTCATATTTGGTTGATATTGTAATATTCTCGATTTATGGGTTAATTGTAATCAAACTATGGTGATTTGATTACTATACTTTGTATTTACTCTAAACCCTATAAATAAAGACTTTTGTATTGTAAACAAACAAGTTAATGAGTACATTGTAGTTCTTAAGGTTAATTCGTAGTGGTGGACGTAAGTATCTAACACCGAACCATTCGTAATTCCTTGTGTTTTCTTCTCTCTCTTGCTTCCGCCTTTAATATTCTATTTTTAGCTTTCTTCACAAACAAATCATTGTGGTGTTTTCTGAGAAAATTTGTCAAGTTATTCCAATCCAAGGGTACATGTCTAAGCATGATAATAAACCTAATATGTACTGCCTCCTTAACAACTCATTTTAATGTGCTTGTTTGAGAGAGAGACACAGAGAGAGAGAGAGAGATAGAACCTTCAGATGGGTATTTTGAAGCCCTGTGAACAACATGGATTAGAATAACAGTTTGGCCCTTGGTTAGAAGATTGTCAGCAGCCCACTTGACAGCATGTTGGCTTCCTTTCTCCTTGTCCACAGCAAGTGCAACCAACCCATTTCCTCCTTCCATCTTTACCCCATTTCCTCCTCCCATCTTTCCCCCATTTCCTTTTGGAAGCCACATTTTATTTGTCGATAACAAAAACTTCTACCCGTGAAAAACAACTTGGACAATCTTAGCAACCTTTCACAAACATTTCAAGGTGACCCAGAATTTCGAAATATCAATAAAACTTTTGTTCTTCGTGGAACTTGACAACCCTTGATCTGGTATTCACGAGACTACCTTTCCCAATGCGTAAACTACAAGTTCAGATGCCTTTTGACCAACTATCTCTATTTCTGTTAGAAAACTTTGTTCGTTTCCCCATTTTGGCTTTTCAAATAAGAGCCTCAGAAAGAGTTTGAACAAGAGAGAGATAAGCCTAAAAAAATAAGACCCCCACAACTCTCTCTCTCTCTCTCTCTCTCTCTATAAAACCAGCCATGGGTAGTCAATAATTGTCGACATGCCAATTATAGGGCAACAAAAGCCTGATATTTGACTAGCTAGGACAATAATTTAATATCCCAAGAACAATGCTCCTCCTCTCACATTAGAATGGGTCGCAGTGGGTAAACATGATAACGATTTTCATATGGAATCTCTATGTTTAGTAAGAGGTTGAATAATTCAAAATTTTAAAGGGCTTATATGGAATCTATTTGTTTGAGTAGACCGTCAACTAATTCAAAATTTATTTAGACAAGCAGGTTTCATATGAGTTATATATCTGACAATATACTTTCCAAATTACTAGCAATTTGGGCTTCAAATTGCTGATTATCCCAATCCAAATATAAGTGGGATACATCATTCATGTGGGATAAAGAATTGTTTAGAGATTATTCAATAATTTTTGCAAGGGAAGTGATTCCTTTAATCTTGCCAGGTAAATCTAAAAATATACGACAAGACTTCAAACAACACCGAGAAGTGGGGTTGAATAGGTGTATGCTAAAATATGCAGAATTTAAAATTGAATCAACTACAAACAAACAATCACCAAAATATAAAAAATAATAAAACAATTAACATAGGTATTTGGTGATGAAGTGGAAACTCTTTGAACACCTTAAAAAGAAAAACTACTTCGAGACAACCAATCGAAAAAATCAATCCACTAAAGAAAAATTAAGTTGTGCAAGTAATCACACTTACAAAATGTTTGTAACGAGCTCCCTCTTGTACCAAGACAAGCGACCCACTTGCCTTTCATCACAATAGCTTCAGAACCTCTAAGAAAATCTTCTTATTGATCTTCTATATTGGAACTCCAATAGAATCAGTGACAACAAACATTGTTTGTGATTTGAAGAAAAAAACTCTAAGAGAGCTTAAGCATGCAAGCTTTAAAATGTAAGGCACTCTCTTAGTACAATGGAATTTTAGAATGTAAATTTGAGAATTCCTCACTAAAAAATTTGTGTATGATAAACCCTATAAGACACACTTATATAGCTCACCATTGCAAGTATGCAAAACACGGTTTTACTGCCGATTTTAAGTTGTAGTACGTACAAGTTCTAGTCTCATTCGTACGAGTCAAGGGCAAACAACTTAAAACCTGTAACTTTGTAGTGGTGCATCCGTACGAGCTTCTCCCTCGTTCGTACGAGCTTAGGTTTAGCTGATAAAACACAGATTCCTATAATAGTGCGTATACACGACATTGCAGCCAAGGTTGCCAATGAACTACAAACGGGATTGTAGACGAGCTTCTCTGTGGCACTTCAAGAATGGCTCATTTGGACGAGCTACTGACGAGGCAATCCATCCTTCTTCAAATCACTTAGGCTCAAGAGCTTGACACCAAGAAAAACCAGGAACCAAAATTATATTAATAAAGGATGGATTAAATCTATATCTAAGACCATGGATTAAATCCATTGAGATTGGTTTGAGCGGTTTGGTTGTGCCAACTTTAAAGGGTGTAATATTTGAACTATTTCATTATATTAATATTTTTTTTTTTGGTGAAACTCAAATAGTAATTTTATCCTTCGATTGAACCCCATAAATTACCATAGTAGTTAAAATACCATGGTAATTAAGTCACTTTTTCTACTTTCTTTGGATTCTTAGCTTAGACTAATTGTTTCGATCTTGTTTGATTATTTTCATAGAGAGTGCATTTCCAATCTTAGAGTGTAAATGAGTGTGGTTAGATAGTTCATGCATATAGTGTGACGATCCTCTTTTTTTTTTTTTTTTTTTTTTTTTTTTTTTTCAAAATAGATCATTGCAGTGGTATAACTACATGCCATGAACCAAACATCAACACTACAACTGTCTCATAACATCAACATATCATATCAAAGATTCCACATAGTAGCGAAAACTTCTAAACATTAAATGATGACAATCATATATAACACAGAGCCAACATAAACTTCTATGTGATTAAAGCTTAATCAATGTATCTTTTACATACAAAAGAATGACTATACAAAATGTGTCACATATGACACAATGCCATAAATATTCCAATAAGTCTAGTACATAACAAAAGATTCTCAATACGTTAAAGGACTTAAATCATAGTCCGACATTAAGCTTTGGCATCAAACAACCTCAGTCATAGTAGCCCAAGTATAACGCTACTGGGTCCTCATTATTAACATAATCTATGTGATCGTAGTATTAACCATGATCACATAGGTGAATTAATGATACGGTCTCAGTAAGTATAGAAATCACAAGTGTTCGCATTGAGCTGGCTTTTATTTATTTCTACCGCGTGTTTACAATAACAGCTACCTTATGGGATTAATATACTTTTCTTTTAAAAGGCTTCGTACCTGATGAGGTAAACACTAGCATTTTATAAATATGTGAAAATCATACTGCATAACTATGAATAAATATATATGTTTCAATCTCCCACTTTGAAGCATACACAGATAAACCCATCTACATCATACATATTTTGTATATCATAGAATTAAGTTATACTCATATATATACAAGCACTCCACAACTTCTGGGAATACAAGCATACATGCACATCTAAGTAAGAAACACATATAAATCATCATATGCAAACTAGGTGAAACGGTATATATATGCTCTGTCCCATTCAAACACATATGCATAATAATACATTTATGATGAAATACCACAGAAAACACATCATATAAATCATCATCGTAAAACTCCATCTAAAAATTATGCCATGCATGTTGTTATTAAGTGGCAACTTTGACTCCTATTATTTACACTATGGAGACAACTTAGGCTCTTATACTTTCTTTATAGAGACAACTTTGGCTCTCTGTTTATTATACATATTCACGATGCATGCTAGTGTAACATTTTACCATCCCTTGCTTTTATGTTCACACAACTTAACAACATCATAACTTAACACAAAGCACTTACCACGTCTTAACTTCTCATAAAAATCATATCAAATATTCGTAAACAATCATTAAAGCATATCTCAACATAATTCAATGTAATGCCCCGCTTTTACAAAAAGCGTAAGTGAAAATTTTTGAATTTTCACGTAACATTACTAACTTATCAGAGGTACATGTTGGCAACGGAATATATGTAAATGTAATAAAGATTTGGGAATAGATTGACACCTCAGAGCTACTACTGAAATACCTCAAAATATATATATTAAGTCAGCAAGTATAACAGTGATAACAGTCATGCCTCACAGGGTAAGATAGTCATACAAGCCAAATATACACATATAATTGAAGGATCATAAGTAATGTCTTGAGTTAAGTAGGGTGAACTACAACAGGATAGTCCCAAAAAGAAAGGCTATCCAGCCTTGCAAAAAGACTGAACCAGAGACCATATATGAGTCGGGATAGTCCTGATATTCTTCTTCCTCTTCATAGCCTGAATCATTACAAGATACCATACAAAGAGAAGACAACAACATAAACACTAAAGTGAGTCCATTGTTTCCAATAATAATATGAGTGCTGATTTATTTAATTAATGCAACACAATGCAATGGCCGTATAATCACATGTATATACAAAATATAATCTATGACCGCGAATCATAGACATAAAATGAACATAAACGTAATCATAAAGCAATGATAGTTTTAAGTGTAGAGTTTTGGGTATTTCCATTTTTCCACTACTCTGTTGGCCTTGGCATGGTTAGCGTGTTATTTGAAATCTTGGCTTCCTCCCTTTAACTTTTAATTATAATCTTTGGGAGCCTAGGCTCCTGGAAACCTAGGTACACCAGTTTTTGTATTTATTATTCTCTTTTCAGGTACCTCCTCATTCGCTGAGAACCTAGGAACTCATGTAAAGCCTCGCGTACCCATCGTGGATCTAGATCCAGCAGCTTGTTATTAGACAGATTATTAAAAATAATAAAACATGCTAAGCCACATGCACAAACAAGTAAATAAAACAGTAAGCATAATATTATAGGAAAAGTCAACCAGCTTCGTCCTTAGTAAGTATAGAGATACTTACTAGTTTCTGCTCCAAATATTTTCCTTTACAACTGCATAATAATCATCATGTGATAATAATAGATTAATAAAGCATTTATGAAAACATTATTATTACCATATCTCTTCCTAGATATTACAACGGCCACAGGTTTACACATGATCTCGTATCTATTTATTTATTTTAGTGCTTACTTACCAATTCTTATATTAGTACTACCATAATTATCCATTCTTTAGGGCATCATTTAACACACAACATACCTTAAAAACAATAATACAAATGTCATTTAATCAAGTACACATATGAATTTGCCTTCCTTTAATTCACACATCCTTATAACACACACATAAATATTTGAAACACATTCTTTTCTTTAAATACAAATTCATCTTTTTTCCTCTTAATATTTACACTTACATATATCTCTCTCTCTCTCTCTCTCTCTCTCTCTCTCTATATATATATATATATATATATATATATATATATATATATATATATATATATATATATATATCTACACATTATTAGTTAGTAAATCCAAACACACATATGCACACACACACACACACACACACACACACACACACACACACATATATATATATATATATATGTATATGTATATATATATTCCTACAAAGTTAAACACATATTTCTTATTATATATATATCAAAACCTCAACACATATACTCTCACACTTACATTTCTTGATCCATTTTAGAACACAATTTACTCATTCCAAATTACTAATCTCATGTAGTAAACACTCACTCACATGCTTACACATATATCCATATATTCATAATATAAGTTAACCAACTTTTCATACAACATACATATATGTGCATAATTAAAAGCAAGAGTAACTCATAATTTCAAAATAACAATAGGACTACTTGTTCTATGAGAAGTTTAAGGGAGAAAATACTCACCCAAAGTTTTCTAATGACTTAAAGAGTGAAGGAGAGTTGCTGTCCAAGAGAACTCCACTTGTAAAGCTTGGCTTCTTAGTCTCAAATCAAAGATGGTTTCTACTCACATTTCACAACTGATTTTGTGGGGGAATGAGGGTGGTTTGGAGCTTAAATTTGGCTTGCTAGGTGCTGGAAAGTGAGGTGAAATGGGAGGATTTTCGTGCTATTTCTTCAGCACTAGAACAAGAGAGAGTTTAGGCTAAAATTTGGCTTCTTCTTCATGAAAATCAACTCCCCATGCATCCTATATATAGTACTCTTGAAGTGCTGAGA
The DNA here is from genome assembly GCF_958979055.1 of Alnus glutinosa. Classification (NCBI taxonomy): domain Eukaryota; kingdom Viridiplantae; phylum Streptophyta; class Magnoliopsida; order Fagales; family Betulaceae; genus Alnus; species Alnus glutinosa. The sequence continues at coordinate 19,034,329 of NC_084888.1, read as the reverse complement.
TCAAACCAATAAATCAACACCTCAATGGCAGGATTTGAGCCAGCCAATACCTCAAATTTATAACTCAAATCTCATAGGTGACTATTCCATATCTTAGTCTATGATTACATGATATCCAAGGAAATCTAGTTGGGTTTCAACCAAAATGGACTAACTAGGCTAACTAAATATGGGTATGATCATTTGGCATCAAGTACAATGTGTGGGTCCCAAATTATTAGGTGGAAAAATCAATTTTTGCATTTAACGGAAACTGCACTGCACTGGGTGAAGTCACTCGATCGATAATAAAGTCGCTCGATCGACTTCGACCTATAATCGCTCGATCGACCAGAAAGTCGCTCAATCGATTTTAACTTCACTGATCTAACTCTCTACATAACTATATAATTTTATTAGACTATTAGTAATTCTTAAACCTTATACTTATGTATGCACATATATCAATAACTTAAGTATGGTGTCTTTTCCGGGCATTACATTCAAACTATCAAAAGCATTCTTAAATCATACATCGTCATAACATATAATTGGCTCGAAATTAAACAATCATAACATGCTTTTAAAATCATATGAAAATCATTCTTTAGCCTAGTGGGGAATATTGCCCTACCAAGCTTTAAAATGTCAAAATTATTAAAGCACTAAAATTTAGTATCTTAGCTCAGTGAGTGAAATACTCACTAATTCGCTTGGGGAGAGAACTTGTGATGGATTTTCCAACGCAAGCCTTCCAATGTAATACTACATTTCACATCGCAATAACACGTCAAGACCAACTCAAAGCACTTTCTAACTCTAAATACTACAGAAGTTATTAATTGTCTCAAGTGCTAACCTACCATGGTAACCCTATAGTGTGACGACCCGTTTTTTTTTTTTTTTTTTTTTTTTTAATATACAAACATAGAACGAGTCATCGCAGTGGCACGACTACGTGTCACTCAGCCAACATATGGCACATGCCCCATAACATGTACCTGATAATCAGAGTATAATATATATCTATCTATGCAGCGGAAAACATAAATCTTAATAGCGGAAATTACAACTTATACATCTATCACAACTTAATTACAACATTGAGCCATTTAACGTCTATCTATTTAAGTCTTTATTAACACAATCATTACATAACAATAATGGCTTAATAAAGAATTAGTGACACAAACGTCACAAGCCATACCAAACCTATAAAATAGTGGACAACCCGTGGTCCGACAATTACATTTGTCGCGGCGAGCTTCAGTCATAATATCCCAAGTACACTGCTACCAACCCCTCAACTATACCGAAGTACCTGCAGCCAAAAAAACATCATCTACACGGTTGTGGTGGTATCCACATCCGCATAGGTGAAAGAATGAGTTCACCGCCTTAGCATGAAACATACTAAGACCTCAGTGGTATAAGACTAACTGAGTTTTAACCAACCCTTATTTTATTTTTAGTCGTGCGAGCACTATATTAGCCACAATTTACCAATAGCTAATGTAGCAAACACCGACTATTCAGAAATCATTTAAAACATACTATATAGCTATGAAAACATGTAGAAGTTCCAGACATCCCTCCTTGGAAGTTTCTACATATAGACCCCTTTATAATAATACTTTTCACCGGTTGCTTGGACATATGTGCACACGATCACTCCATCACAGATATCACATATACACATAGGTCTTAAGCAAAGAACATGGCATCTTACTCTTCCGTACTAGGATAACATCCTTCAACAAAACACTCGCAACACCATCTCTAATCATATTTCAGCTTCGTGCCTTGACGCCAGTAGATCATGAGAGCACTAGAGTTAAACTCAATCATGCTAACATGTCTTTCCTGATGAACAAGAATAGTCAACCTTCCTACTCATAGACATGCCATTACTCGCACCTGGGTAGTCATGTATCCATGTACTTTCAAGTTCAATGTATGACCTTAACACATGACTATCCGATAGAAATATACATAAGATCTCTTTCATGAAGACTCTTATGCATACCAATACGTCTAGTAAAACTACTCATAACATAAAAACATCTCTCACAAAACAATGCTATATATGCTATGCATGAACTGGGGCTACTAATGCTGCTGATACTGATATGCTGCTGATACTGTTATGCTGCTGATATATTGATACTGCTGGTATGTATGCTCTATACTACATGCTCAATGTTCCGTGCTTGACCAGTATATATTTCACTACTGTGTCATGCTGAAATCATGCAGTTGTTAAATCACATCCTTTTAAAACTAAACAAATCCAGCATTTTATCCAACACTTTGAAATCATTCAAAACTTAGTTTCTTTATCAAATCTACGCAGTTTCAACATGACATGTTCTCAAACAATTTGCATAATTTAAATCTCAACCGCAGAACTTAACACTTTAAATCTATTCAATATTTTTCACTCATACACTATCTCTTTAACATCATTGATATAGTTTAAACATAATCGAAACTAAACAAATCATCTCAAAGCATATACATTTCATCATATGGTTGGTTCAGTTTCATAAACAATATATATATTTTTATCAATCCAATACATATAAAAATATATATTTTCTCAGTGAGTGGAATACCCACCTTGGCTGCATTGGACTCCAACTCGAACTCTACATTGGAGAACCCATTGAAGTCTCCTATTATAACATGATCCTGCAAACATTGGTAACATTAGACTATGCTATTGAACTCTATACTCTATGACACAAAAGCTACCCGTATGCTCACACGTCACGTCACTTGCTTCGAAAGCTATCTAGATATCTTAAGCTATTATTACATTAGTCATTGGTTATAGGTTTGCGTCTTATCTTATTTATCCACTAGAAGATGCATCTATTATTTCATTAGCTTATTTGTTATTGTTGCGTCACATTATTATTCCTAATCATTTATAGCTTGTTGCTTATTTATTAAGTTCATAATATTTATACTTAAGCCATATACATGTATTTGTATACATATATACATATACATATATAACGCTTAAGCCTAATCCATGAAACCTAAATATCACGTGTGCTTGTATAAGTAGATTAGCTACTACCCATCTAGGTAATTTAGATTATAGAACCTAAATATTATATAACACACTAATTTAATAACTCTTATTAGTCTATATTTCAATCTCATAATCCATATATATAATATCACTTTACCTATTCTTGGATTTACTCTTCATTATGCTAATGTATTTTATTTACTCATTTATTTACCTTAGTAATTATCTTGTTCGTTTAACTACATACAAAATAATAACTAACTCAACTCCTTTTAGGGCATAATCCAAAATTCCGTCACATAACCAAAACTATCTTCTCCGAGACTACTCCACCACATCTCTCATTTCAACTCACACAGCCATCCACAGTAAATACACCATCACTAACACTTAAAACATGAACATGGCCAATTCCAAAGACAATTTCAACATCAAAATCATTAATAACCTAAAATCAACACACAATCAATGGAATCCCCAAATCCGAATACCCATCAGCAATGGACACAAACCTAATCCAATCCCTTTGCCAAGAACAGTGACCAAATCTAATTTAGCCAAAACCATAAAGCCCTAAACAATTGAACACAACTTGATCAAGGAACTTAAACTCAAAATCATCAAAGCATAATCATTATTCCAAATCTGATTTTAACCAACTAAAACCATTTGGCCGTAAACCCAAAAATTACCAACAACCTCATACATAAGCCCCATTCGGCTAATACCCAACCATTTCCAAACAACATCAACCGGAACCCATCCTCGACCAAGTTCCACCAACAAGACTCAATAAAACATCATCAAATCAACCATCAACGAAAATCCAGAATTTCATCAATAAACCCACAATTTCCATCCTGAAACTAACACCCAAAAATCACATCTCAAACAAAACCTCGATTCAGTAACTCTATTCACAACTCAAGCGATATCATCAAATTTGCCAACTCACAATCCAATTCAGTCCACATGGCCAATAAGAGAAACAATACTACAAAATACCCAAAATCATCAAGAATCACATACATACACCCACATATAGCTTCAATCAACCAACATCAATCTAAAACACTGTTCAAAACACTACACGGCCAGCACATATCACACATAAAAATCTCATACTCCATCTCAACACACACATCACACACTGGCCGATCAAGAACACCAAAACTCCAAAATCACACACACTCCCATAGCCACTGCCGACACACAACCAGCCCCAATGCACAACCAATACTCAGAGATCCCAACATCACAGTAACACAAAAATCACGGCTCAGCCAATCCAACCACAAACAGGAACTATAAAAATCAAATTAAATGTAAAGCCCCAAAATTATCAAACCCTAACTCCAAAATAATCAAATCAATCCACAAAATTATAGGATTTATATACCTTGGGAATTTTCCTCAAAAATCCATTAAAAATCGCCTTTGATTTCCGCTGGAAAAGTCGCCGAAAACCGCACTTGGAGAACTGGGTCTTCCTCACGGGTTCAGCGGGTCATGGGTCGCGGGTCCGGGGGGTTCTGGGTTACGGGTCTTTGTGGGTCAACGGGTCTTTACCGGAAATCCACAGGAACCGCCGGAAATCGCGTCGAAAATCAATCGAGAAATCGGGTCTCACCGATTGGTTCTCTCTTTCGGGTTCAATGGGCTTCGGGTTTCCATGGGTTCTTGGGTCAACGAGCTTGCCGGAAATCGCTACTAGGACCACCGAAAAACTCATCGGAAATCGCACCTGGAGGATCGGTCATCGTAGCTTCACCGGCGTCATCCACCGAAGGTTCGGGCTCCGATCTCTCTCTCGATCTCTGTCTCTCCTTCTCTCCCGATCTCTCCCTCTTACTCGGTCTCTCTCACACTTTCAATCTCTCTGTCTCGCTCGAACAGAAGAACGAAGAAGAAGAAATGAAGAAGAAAGAAGAAAGGGAGAAGAAGAATAGAAGAGAAAAGAAAAGAGGAAGGGGGGGGGCTGTGCGTGAACTTAAGGAAGAAGGGGAAGTGGGATGGGTTGCACGTGAGGTTGGGGGAGAAAGGGTTGATCGGATTGGGCTTTTGTCCATTCTTTTCTTTTCTTTTTTTAAAACCCCCATATTCTCTAAATTATAACATTGCCCCAACCCATTTAGTTCTCTCTTTTCTTAATTGTTATTTGACCCCATATATTTAATAAACATAACTTATAAATCACTAAATTTTATATTTAATTTCTTGGTCTTTACATATAGAATTTATAAGGTTTCATTTGACACCCAATTAACTAATAACACTAACCCATAGAGAAATCCTAGAGTTAGACATAAAAATTTTTAATTTACAATACTTAAAGAAAATCTAGGATTTGAGTCTTACCAAACCCGATTTCAAGGTTTCGCAACACAAAAGTCTAACCTGTAGCTTGAATATGGTTTAGAACTCCTCTAAACACAAAAGCCCTAAAGAAATTTGAAGGATTAAGCATAAACTCCAAAAATTAACTTAATTTATAAGAAAAGCTAGGGTTTGTGGATTTATCTCAAACCAATCGGTGAAAAACAATGATCTTGTACCGAGAATCACGTTTTCAGAGTTGGATTTTTGGCTTTAGAAGTCTCTACAAATCAATACCTAAAGTTTAGATGCAAATCCTATGCAAGAGAAGAGAGAAAATCGTAAGAGGGAGGAGAGAAAATGGGAGAATTGAGCTAAAACCGTGGGTTCCAGCAATTTATATACCCACTTGTCCAGATGGATTAGTTAGCCCTCTAGACGCCCCTAACGCAGAATGTCCAGAAAATCCTTCTGAAGGTATCCCATTCGCATTTTGTCTGGACACAAAGGGGACGGAGAACTTATTGTCTAATCTGACTGGACACCTGAATATCCCTTCAAGACACACATTCAAAACTGAACTTTCTGTCCAACCTGTCCGGACATAATAACCAAATTTCTAAATGTTATTTCTCGTTTTTTATTTGATAACTTACTTAATTAGTCTAAATTGTGTTGGACACTCTTATTTAATATCTTGAATGTTACATATAGGGATGAAATTAAAATTTTAATTTGAGGGGATCAGACTGCACTATAAGTCGTTTTGCATTGGGGGCATTTTTAAGCTTTTTTTTTTTTTTTTTTTTTGCCTTTCTTTTATGGTGGTGATAAAGTAAAGGAACCCATGTTAATATGGGTTGGAAACTTGGGAATAGATGCTTCCAACAAAGGAACCTCTAGTTCAGAGACATATTGGACAGTGTTAAATAAATATATGAAATAGAGAATATATGTGAAAGAGAGAAAGAGCGGACATATATTAAGGACTACATTGTATTGAGTAGTTCTTCTAACATATTACAAGAGACCTTTATATATAGTGAGGCTATGAGTAGTGACCAAGAAACCCTAGAGTAATTAAGGTAGGGAATAAACCCTAATAGGAAAGATACGGTAAACATAATATTGAGAATATAAAATGTTCTAACAGACAAGACCCTTACTGCCCCTTTTGGCTACTCAGCACCGAATCCCAATGCCACATCCTTTGGGAGTGTCCTTCCTCTTTGTGGCAGTACGGCAGGAGTGTAGCCGAAGAATTCAGAAATTGGCCCTGCAGGTTAGCCGTGGCATGGATTTCTTCCAACAGATTATTGCCAAACTTGATGAGGAGGAGCTTGTGGAGGTTTTCACTGTGGCGAGGCTTTTATGGCATAGAAGGAACTCTTATGTTTTTCAAAAAGAGTTCTCCCCTCCTAGCTAGATTGTCTCTTGGGCAAAAAAGAAGGTAGAATTCTATAAGCATGTCCATAGCCGATTGACCCCAGGTCAGCCATCTGGAGTTCCCCCAGATCAGCCACATATATGTTGCATGGTGTAAACCGGCAAGCAAGATGGTTAAAATGCATCTAGGATGGAGGACTAGAAAATGAGGTTCAACGGATGGGCGTGGGCATAGTGGTGAAGGATAGTGAGGGGAGGGTGGTGGCTACGCTGGCAACGGCTTTCCCTTTTATCCTTGACCCAACTACTGTGGAGGTGATGGCGGCTTGGCGAGCGGTTCTTCTTTCCAGGGAGTTGAGTTTCTCTCGAGTGATCTTTGAAGGTGATTCACTATTAGTTGTCTTAGCCCTGAGAACAGAGGATCCATGTTAGATTCGTTATGGCCATGTTCTTGAAGAAACTTGTGTCCGGATGAGGAAGATTCACTTAGCTGAGGTGCAGCATGTCCTTAGATGTGCTAACCAAGCAGCCCATGCATAATCTAGCTAAATCTTCTTTCAGGTTCTTGTTGGATAAGTGGTGGATTGACAAAACACCTTTCCATATCTATTCGATTGTCCTTGCTAAGCAAGGCTCTTCTTTCTCATCAATAAATATTGACTTTGTCTAAAAAAGAAAAAGGGGTAATTACCTTTTCCCCCCATGAACTGTCAACTTTTGCAGATACCCCCCACGAACTACCAACTTGACCAAAATAGAGCATTCAAGTACCACAGTTACATACTTTGCCCCCTTCCGTTAGTCAGAGTGGTTAAAATAGATGGTCAACGGGTCATGTGCGGTTCACGTGCCGTCCAAGCATTTTTCATACCCCTTTTGTCCTCAGATGCTGAGGTTAAACGATTGTGAATAAAAACAAAAGAAGAAAAAAGGGAAGAAAAAAAAAATTAAAAAAATGAAATAAAGACAAGTTGGATGTCTCTTTTTGAAGCTTGTCTCCCATTTCAACTTCAAACATCAAGAGCACAAGAGAAGAGGAGGAGGTGACAAGCACGAGAGAGGAGGAGGAGGCTACTTTCTGAAGACCAACAATGTCGTATTCACTGAAAAGCAAAGCAACCTCTGGGGAGCCCATGTGCCGTTGTGGAGTACCTGCACCTTTGAAGACTTCCTTCACTGAGGATAACTTCGGCAAGCTGTTTTACGGTTGTGTTAACTACGAGGTAAGAATTTTTTCATAGATTTGTAAATTTCAGACGTGATTTCGGACATGATGGGTTCAAGTGTGCTATCAGTTGTTTCGGACATGATGGGTTAAAAAAAAAAATTGTTTAGTTGTTTTCAGTATTTGTTAAAGAATTAAAAAATATAACTAGCTTAACAGAGTGATATTTTTCAAGTGTGCTATCAGGTAATATGTGGTTGGAATTGAAATTAGTAATATTTGGGGTGAATTAATATGTTTGGGGTTAACCATGTGAACACATTCATGCTATTTTTTTTTTCACGTGTTTCAATTTTTAAACACTTGCGTTTACAATATGAACGTAAGTACTCATGCTCCTACTAATATTGATTGCTAATATTGATGAACTAACATTTACCCTTTAACAAATTATATTATCTACCTACTGGGAAAGAAAAAAAGAAAAAAAGAAAGAAAGAAAGAAAGAAAGAAGAAGTAACATTAAACATAACGATGACAAAAGTGTTATGACAAAGTCCAAACATTTGTTTGGATGCATTCAAACCTTGATAAACCATGATGGATCAAAGCCAAATTTTATAAATGTTTGGGTATGCATATCATTTTAAAGTTATGCTGGATAAATTATATTCAACTTAAACATTAAGTTAGAATTTCACGTTTCTTAAATTAATAAGCTCATGTAACCTAGCCTAGGGTTTTATTCTTATTCTTTCATGTTCTTAAAATGTTTACATCATTGTGATAATATAAGGTATTGTACTCTTCAATTTAAATTCTCATCTTTTAGGAAGAATTTATGTATATATTTAGCTTTCAAATCTGTGATATAGGGGAGTATAGCTTAGGGTAGCACAAATTGCATTCATAAGCAAATTCTCATAGACTTTGCTAAACAAATGAAGGTATGTTTAAATGTAAGGTACAAAGTTGATGGGTGTCTTGACTTTAGAAGATATGATTTTGTTGAATTTTTTCAAAATTGATAAACTAACCCTTGTTTATATGGCCTCTAATTTGAATAGGCTGGTCGCTCGTGCGGATTCTTCCAATGGAAAGATACTGAGATGTGCGACCATGCGAAACGAGTGTTGGATCGTCTGCAACACAGGGACGCGAGGCTGAACAAAGAGGTTGCAGAATTGAAGGCCAAGCTAGAGATTGAAGCAGTTCGGTATGACATGCAAGTGAAAGTTTCGAAGACAAATAGTCAACTTTTGGCATTTTCGTGGATTTTTTTTGTTGTCTTCGTAGGTGTGTTTTGGGGAAACTATTATGGTGCATGTAATGGACATTTGTCCTACAATCTCGGCTATCATGAAATGTCTTTTGTTCTTAAATGTCACTTGACTCACTTTGGAATGGCAAGTGGGTTTGTAACCTTTTAATTAATAGTGTGTTTGGAATGACAATTTGGGTATGTAACTTTGTAATTAATAGTGTATTTGTAAACATGTAACAATAAAGTGGTAACATTAATAGGAATTCGGCTAGTATCATATGGTAGTTCAATGCCCTATTTTGGTGAGGGTTGTAATTTGATGGTAGCATTTTGACAATTATTGGTAGTTCATGGGGGGAAAATGTAATTTATTGATAGTTCATGGGGGGAAAATGTAATTACCCATATGGCATGTAATTTGGTATTGGTGATTGTAAATCAGTTCATTCTTCCTTGTAGATTCAACAACTTGCTCTCAACCAATTAAAATAATTGTATAAAATCACAATACATTTCCAAACGCCACATATAAATCAATCAACAAATAGCTCATCTCCAAACACAACGAACACCAAGAAATAGTCCTCCCAAAAACCCATCAAGTCCATACCTACAACAACAACAACCACAAAATAGAAAATAAACACAACCAACAACATTATACAACACCAAACCAACATTGTCCATAATTACAACAACAACAAATGTTATGATGTTACATTATAAACACAACCAACAAGAAAAGTTACTTTATAAACGCAACCAACAACATAAATTGTCACTTCATACATAACTTAGGCCTACTTGTTCTTCTTACACTTCCAACAACAACAAAAGTTACTTCATAAACACAACCCATAACAGAATTTGTCACTTCATACTTCCAACAATCAACACCACTCGACTGAAACATCAACCAAACACAGTTTCCAAAAACCAATCAAGGCTGTCATATTGGTCTTTTCTCTTTGTTTTTAGCTTCCTTTCGCTGTAGACCTTTCTCCACTGTTGGTACCGCCACTCTTGTTGACCTCCTTGTTGGTTCTCGAATGACAACTCCAGATACTCTGACTGGTTCCCGAGTGACCACTGCTGGTGCAGTTGCTGGTTGACCAGCATCAGAAGTGAGGTCAACAGTTGGTATCTCATTGTTGGGATTGGGCTCCTTAAATGTTGCTAACAACTTATTAGACCTCTTGGTAGGTTTTGCAGCACCAGATTTAAGGCCCAATGTCTTCTGTCTAACATGGGCAGTTGTGGGCTTCCCTGCCTGTGAAACACATGATGAGTTAGTAATTCAAAGTCTATTTACCTATAGGGTAAAGCTGTATTTACTTACAGCTGTTTGGTTTCCTTTAGGTGATGCACGAGTATGCACTGAGGGAGCTAGAGTTGTCTTACACCTTTTGGTAGAAGCAGGCTGCATATGCAACATAAAACAATTACAAATAACACATATATTTGTAATAAAAAAAAGTTACTGATACCTACAATAAAAGCAGTAAATGCATGTCTTTTTTTGGGCTTTGAAATAGGCTGTGCAGGTGCAGACGGCTGTGAATCATCAGGAACTGGCTGAGAAGGAACCTGCAACATAAAACAAACAAAGTTAGTAAAATCATTAACTCGGTTGGCAGTGGCATTTTATTATAAACATGTATTTAGGAAATAGACTTACATCATCAAATGTCAACTCTGTCAACTCAGTTGCAGTGCTCGTGGGTATACTTGCCCGCGAACTGCTTTGAGTGGAAACTCTTTTCCTCCTAGGGCAAGTCTTGGCATTGTGGCCAGCCGCCCTGCACTTCGAGCATCTCATTGTTACACCATCCTTTCTCATGCAATATGGATTTCTTGGCTCCTCCGGACCCCTTCTCCTAACCTTCTTCGGCCTGCCTGGTGTAGCTCTAACAATTGGTGGATCCACTTCATCTTGGCCGGTTCTTACCCATTGGTCTCGCTTGGCACTGGGTATATCATTGTGTCGTAAGCCTTCTTGTAACTCTCAACATTATAATACCGATGCAGATACTATTCAGGTTTGGCAGAATGATATAATATGGCAGAGATGGCATGTGGGCATGGGATGCCAGTCATGTCCCATTGCCTGCACCCACAAGTACGATGCATCTGGTCAACGACAAATGTGCCCTTACTACACTCCACTTCGAATAGTCCCTCCCCAGCATACTAAGCAGTGCACTCTTCAGCATCCTTTCCACATTCTTCCAACTTTGCCAATATCTTGGGGCACCATTCCCCAATATACTCTCTTATTCCCTGCCTTTTCTTTTGGTACCGTCGCATTAATTTCTTCCTAATCATCTCTAGCATGGTAATGATTGGCCTGTCCCGAGCTTTGATAATGTACAAATTGAAGCACTCACATAGGTTGTTCATTATCAAATCACACTTTGGGGCTGTGTCAAAAAAAGCCCTAGCCCAGATATGTGGGTCAATCTTCTCCACATAATCATGAGCAGCTGGACTCAATTTCTTCAACTCCGCCATTTCCCTATTGAATCCATTAATGGTGTAGGCAGCAGCTGCCTTCCACAACTTGTCCTTCAACACCAATCCTTTGTGCCCATCGCCCCTAAAGTTCACATACATATGTCTCATGCATATGCGATGCGGGGCACTTGGTAGCACTGCCTCGAAACTTGGAATCAAACCCTAGGCACAAAACAACATAAGACAAATAATTAAAAAAACAACATAGTTAATTACAACCACGATTGTCAAAGAACAAGTGAAAATGTATGTAGAAACAACAATAATTTAATATTCAAACTCAGCAAACAAACATACCTTCTACTTGCCTGAGATGAATGTCCACCCAATAGATCCATTTGGACCAAGGTCAGCCACCAATGTCTCTAGAAACCAACTCCAACTATCCTTCGTTTCAGCTTCAACTACAGCCATTGCAATGGGATAAATGTTATCATTCGGATCACTCCCAACAGTAGCCAATAGTTGCCCCCCATAGCGTCCCTTAAGAAAGCAGCCATCAACACCTATCACAAGCCTACAAGCCTGTCTAAAATCGTCCTTGCATGCTGCCAAGGACATATACAACCGTTGAAAAGTGGGTGGGACATCTAAAGTAGGCCTTTCAATTTTCATCAACATTGTACTTCCTCTATTAGTTTGCCACAGTTGCACAATAGTCCCATAATCGCTTGTACTGTTCTTTGTTCTTACCTTCTATCTGTTCTTTGGCCTTCTCCTTTGCCCTATACAATTGTCTAAAACTGTCTTCCACATTCCATCTCCTTTTCACATCCTCACAGAGAGCTGCAAGTGGATAGTTTGGTTGTCTTGAATTTGTGGACCATCCTATCTACAATCCACCTAGAATTTACAATCGAAGACTTGCAACATCTTGTACACCGGTGGTTAGGGTTCAGTGACTTAAGCAAAAAGTCATCTCACCTGTTACAGATGCACCATAAACTCTCCAAGGACAACCCATGGCCCTATTCCTACAAACTCCAATCACCCGGTCCCCATCATTTTTTGTGAACTCAACATCCTTCCTCCTAAACAAATTGTATTCCCTCACAGCTTTCTTGAACTGACCTGCCGAATCAAATGATATGCCAACCTCCAAATGCGGGTCGTCCATGTCCACATCTTGAAACTGAGAAGTCCTAGTAATATACTCAGCCCCACTAATCGCCTCATACTCCTCATCACTTTTAGGAGGAGTTACCAAAATATCACTTCTGGTCAACTTAGAGGATACCTCATCCTCTTCATCGTAATCCAATAATTGGGCCGCTGAAGTAGCTGGACCGCTTGAGCCACCAACATGAGTGGTCTCTGGTTGAGCTGCCTCCCCATGGGCACCTTCCTCATCACCACTATCTCCATCATTCTCACCAACAACCTTCTCATCCAACTCAATAAAATCATGTCAATCATCTCCAAATGTGGAAGTTTCACCTCCACGGGTTGATGTACCAGCTATTGGTTCATCAATAGTATCCCACGCATCGTCATCATCACTCATCACTGCCTTCTAGTATAGGTCATTTAAAACCTTCCTCATCATTTCCTCATCTCCACTATTCTCACCCTCTTCACCCTCACCCACATTTGGGCATACTACTTCATCACCAACATTTGCAAAAGAAACCGTGTAAAGCATAACAAGTTTTTCGCCTAAAAAGGCATCAGCCATTTTGACGACATCCTCATCAGATGTTAATAGAACCAACCCATCATCTAATTCTTTATAGGGTTCACGATAGTAAACTAGGTCACCTGGTTGGTATCCAAACTTTTTAACTACTGTTTTGATCTCAATAAAAGACAAACGATCTAGGTCATAAGACTCTTCGTACAACCCTACATTCCCTCCAACATATGTGCACCTATATCGCCGATCAAACCGACCCCTGTAATGAACCCTAAAGATCACTTCATTGTTTGCCATTGTATATGCCGATTGCTTGACACTACACATATAATATAGAAACTAATATAAGTACTTGTGAAGATAACTTAATCAAAAATAGAGAAATAATAATAGTAATAAAAAGGGAGAAACTATTAAGATCACACTACATGGTCAGTTTTAAGATGATTGTCTTCCTATAGAAACTCAAGTATTGCAAATTACTAAATTCAAAGAGATCATTTGTTGACAAAAAAAACTTTGAAATAAAATACGCTTATTTTCGTGTGAGGTGAGTATCCAAATTGAAGATAGGTTTTCATATCATTTTCAAAAAAAAAAAAAAAAAAAAGTTTGAATAAAGAATAGTTAGTATTTTATTTTTGGTGCATGCATGGAATCCATGAAATGCCAAGGTTTTAATTCATCTTAATTTCTTATTAACTAGCATATCAAATTAAGTTGGTTCGTTATTGACTAACTTTATTGTTTTAATATCACAATTAATTAAATAGAGGTCCCACTTAAGGTTCTACATATTCAGCATACTTTGTTACCTAATTTGATGTCATATTCTAGATAACAGAATCAATGGCACATTAATCAGTGACTAACTTTACCAGGGTGTCACAAAAACATTCATCATACTTTGTTACCTCATTTGATGTCATATTCTAGGTAATAGAATCAATGGCATATTAATCGAACAAGTAAACACTTATGGTTCTCATAGTAGTTATTAGCTGAATTTGAATTATTTACTGTTCTAAGTTACATTTGAACTAGAAACCCACCATGTACTAGAAGTGTTCAAGTTCAAGGTTACTAAATACCTAGTTGATGCAGGCAAAAGCAAATTTTAGTCATTTTTTTTTCTTTTTCTTTTGTTTTGGCTATCTTCATGAAACAATTAATTAAACAGAGGTCCCACTTAAATAACTACATATTTAATCATGTTCCTTGACGAAGAGTTGTTAATAAAATATACAAAAATAGTTGCAGACAATAATGCAAAACTTGTTGAATTACATCTATTAGGTTAGAGTGTATACAATAACCCGCCATATCCATGCACATTTGGGACCACTTAAGAGAAAAAGTTAATTACAAACAAACAAATGGGTACCACCGACAAATAATCACAAAGAACTGTGTGGGACCACTAGAGAAAAAAACAAGAAAAAAAAAACCCAAAACCCAAAAGCAATCAACAAACTCATCGACTTTATCACACAAAACAACAACCACACATAATGTCGGAGTGAAATTTTGCTTTCACTTCGACAAGAAAAAACACCTTTTTTAATTTAGTAAAAAAGTGAAAGTCGAAAATTACCTGAAACAAGTGCGACCTTTTAGTTCGAATCTTGGTTTGTTCCGAATTTTTAGAGCGACCACGAAGTGCGAATCTTTGGTTCTAGAAGATTTCTAGGGTTTCTGAGAGTGTAAAGGACGTTTTTTTTTTTTTCTAAGCATGTAGAAGACGAGTTGTGCGGCGCAATGGGTGACTAGAGTTCTCTTAGGTTTTCACGGGGCATTCCAAACATTTTGGATGATAAAGTAAGGGCATATGTGTAATTCAACAGGGGTGTATTTTTCAAATTCGGACGTTTTTTAATTGAGGGTATTTTTGTCTTTTCAAAACCACAGCTGAGGGCAAAAGGGGCTTGAAAAATGCTTGGACGGCATGTGAACCGCACATGACCCGTTAACTATCTATTTTAACCACTTTGACTGACGGAAGGGGGCAAAGTATGTAACTGTGGTAGTTGAATGCTTTATTTTGGTCAAGTTGGTAGTTCGTGGGGGGTATATGCAAAAGTTGATAGTTCATGGGGGGAAAAGGTAATTATCCCAAAGAAAAAAAGAAAAAAAGAAAAAGAAAAGAGAACCCATGCTAATATATAGATGGAGCTTTATCGAAATTAAATTATGGGAGAAGATATTAGTTTGGTTTAGGAAAATATTATTTCTAGAAAGCACCAACTACAATAGAGATATTTTTGTATTGTGTTACCGTTGTGGATCTTGTACTATTATAGACTTTTCTATAGGGGTGAAATTGCACCGTTGTAGACTTGCAGATTAAGAACAATTGAGACTTTCGGTATAACGCATGCATACCATCTAGTGCTATGCTTTCCTTTTCTATCTCTTCAATATATATATAGAAGAATTATACAGCTCGAGCAACTCATGTTTGAAGGATCGAGGCAAGAACTATCGAAATTCGATGACGAATTCTCTTCGACCAAAGGAGAATAATTAATGCAGGACAATTTTATTTGTTTCACTTCAAAAATCATATCTTCTGATTGGAAAATGATTGTTGGGGGTCGGTTTAACCGGCTTTTTTAATAAAAAAATAATTTTTTTTAATCAAAAGCAACTTCTGATGTCACATCAGAAGTTGTTTTTGATTAAAAAAACCCTCTTTTAATGAAAAGGAGGGGTAGGGGACAGTAAATCGTCCTCTGCCAATCACTGCTCCTTCTGATTCAGACATCAGATTAATGCAAACTTGGCGACATTGGAAAGCTGATATAGATGAATACAATGTATTTCACGAAAATTTCATAATTTCTACGTTTATTAGGTGAAAGTTTTCATTTTGTATTCTTTTTGCCTCATAGTAGTTTTATTTCTGGTTTTGAATTTAGGGTCTATTTAAGCCTAAAAAGATGGCGTTAATTGTCAATTATTTATGTAATTTGATCAATTTATCAATAAGAAATACTCAGAGGTTGATCTTTTCTCGTGTTTTACCTCAATTCTATAATGAGTTCTTGGTTTTGGAAAGAGTTGTAATTGTGAACCCATTATGCCATGTTGTATTAGAATATTTGAAAGAAAAAGAAAGATAAAATACATAAGTAACCCTAAGCTTTGACACAAGGCAAAATACGTGAAGAAAAAAAAAAACAAAAAACTTGTAGACAAAGCAAAAAGATATTCCAAAAATAATCCTAAAATCTGATGCCCGATTATTGTCATTCTTAATCTGATCCTTATTGTCAAGATATTCCAATATCATTACTTTGCAATTAAATAGTACTTGATTGCAATGCAAGTGCTAAAATTAAGAAAACAGATATCGCACAACATTTTTATATGTACCACCGGCCACCATGACAACGGTTTTAATTAAGTGAATCTCATAACAACGTATGTTTGCAACTGCTTGATGTGTTACAGCAGGCGATTCTTAATTAATTTACTCCCTTAGACTCACAATAACCTAACAATTGCACCAAAATGGTGTTGCAACATGCATTATATTAATGGTACAGGCATGACATATAATATTGTAGCGCAAGAGAGAATTGAGCGAGATTGTAAGTATAAAGAAAGTATAAACAAATGGCCATTCCAATTCCTACATTACAAACCAACTTCCAGATCCCCTCCCAAAAAAGAAACCGGCCAGTTGATATTTCATCTCCTGCTCTTCAACAAAATGTATGGGAATTAAGTTGGAACTATCTCCCTACGCTATATATATATATATATATATATATATATATATATGGTTGTACATTTTTCTTTGCCATGGAGACTCATTGTTTTACACACCCCTGAAAGTATACACATCCTGATCATTCGTAACACTTGACGTATATTCTCCAAATTCGCTCTCTGATCCCTCTTTCAACTCTTCAATCTTCTCAACAACTTCCCTCATATCCAACCTTCTCTCCACATCCTCATCACAACAACTTAATGCAATCTTCAGAAGCTTTAGCTGTTCACTTTTGATGTTCTTCGCTCTCCCCATGTCTAAATCAAACACTCCACTCGTCCGCTTTTCCTTAATCATTGTGTTCACCCAACCCGCCAAGTCCGTATTACTATCATGAACTTGCGTGAGATAGTTCTCCGGGAACTTGCCCGTTAAAATCTCCATTATTAGTATTCCAAAACTCCATACGTCTGTCTTCTTTGTTACGCGGCCATGTTGTGCGTACTCGGGCGACTTGTATGCCATCATGCTCTGTTGGGCAAGGTCTAGGCTGATGACGGGGGCTAGAGAATAATCGGTCAACAAGGGCTGGAAGGAGTCGTCTAGAAGCACATTCGACGATTTCAAATGTCCATGAGGTGCAATTAGGCTGGGGATTTCGTCATAAAGGTATGCCAAGCCCCTGCCAACGCCTTTCACGATTCTCAAGCGGGTTGGCCAATCAAGTGCCGGGTGGTCTTCATTATGATTGCCTGAACAACAACAACAAATATATATATATATATCATATCTACATTAAAATGCGAGGCAAATATCTCTGAAATAACTGTTAAAATATTGATTAAATGATTATATTTACTATTTCCTATAAGTTTAAGCTTCTATGACAAATAATGATTTAACATGGAGGGTATCACAGTACTCATAGAGTGTTTCACGTGTTGGGCCTCTTATTAAGGTGGAATTTGAGCTCATAAGATTGAGTGTTAAAGTATCTAATTAAATAATTAAATTTACTTTTTTAATTATATGCTTAAGCTTTTAGGACAAGTGGCGATTTACTAATAATCAATAATTTAGAAATCTTTCGTTTGAAGCATAGTGTAAAAGTGGGAGGTGCGCGCTGATAATTAAATTTAAACCAGCTTGGGTGATTTCCAAAAGGGGGAAGTACTCCATGTGCTGGAACATGGGAAGCATGCACTTAGACACATAGATTGTTGAAATGGGAATATAAGGGAAGCATTATTTGGTATTCTTTAGCTATTCCCATGCAAACATTCTTTTTGTCAAAATTTGTCTCAGATGCACTGGCTGGTCACTACAAAAAAACCAACAATTGGCCGCGTGTCTACAGTACCGGTTACGGTAGACACGCGTCCAACTAGCCACGTGTCATTATGACAACGTGGCTAGTGGTATACACGTCTCAATTGGCCGCGTGTAATTAATACACGTGTCCAATTGGATATAAGGGAGATATAAGTTGTTTGTATTGTAGAAGTGGAATGAATATATTAGGCATTCAAATGTGGCTATGCATGGTTCAAGAATTTGGAAAGAAGGGATGGAAAGGTGTATGTGATCAATTCTCCAATTGCTTGGGAAGGTTTCATCTCCCTTAATAGTGCAAGAATGGCGCAATAAATCTTTGAAAGCAAATTTATGGCGACTGATTTTGCTTATCATTTGAATTAAATATTTCAAGTGTGAACTCAAATGAAAAAGAGTGTTAAAATATAATATCTCAAAAGAATAGAAGTGTTAGAACATAAATTAAATGATTAAATCTATCTCTTCTTGGAACAAGTGGTGATTTAAAATATGTGTTTGGCTTGATATTGTATGTAGTATTGTTGTGGTGCAGTTTTTTGCTGAAAAATATGTTTTGTGTTGCTTGTTCATAAAGAACTTATTCGTCAAAAAAAAATTAATAATAATATTTAAAAAAAAAAAACCACAGTGAAAAAGATGCAAAGCATGAAGAAATTAGTGTAATTACCATGAAGAACGCTAGCTAAGCTACCATTGTCAACAAAGTCAGAAATTAGCAGCTTCTCTTCTTTCCTGTAATAATATGCCACAAGAGGATGCAAGTTGGGATGACTCAACCTTCCCAGCCTTCTCATGTGCTCATGAAACTCTTCCCTTCCCACATTGTTCATGTGCTTGTACCTCTTCACAACAATGGATTGCCCATTCACCCTTGTCTTGTATGAAGACCCAAATGTCGCACTTCCTAAAATTTCCGCTGACCCTCTAAGCAACTCTTGCAAAACAAACTTCTCTCTGTCATCCCTAACAAATGACAACTTCCCATGTTCGGCCTTCCTCGTATGCCCCCTGTTCTCTGCCGATATATGTTCTACTTGGCCTGGATGGGAAGCGACAAACCCATTTTGCTCGTTTAACGTTGAGGTTCGCTCTAGTGATGATGATTGACCTTTCAAGTAGAAGTAGAATATGAAGAAAACTATAGCAATGACTGCTATAACGAGAGCTACACCCATCACAATGATTGCGATTCTTAATACTGGTATCCTCCTCCTGGGGGACTTGCATGAATATTCCAGAGGTGGGCCACATAGATATTCGTTGCCTGAATTTAAAAAGAAAAACACCAATGAGTTTCCATATTGTTTGGTCAGAAAATAAGAGGGTATTCGTCGAAAGAAAATTTAGTGTCGCACATATATATAAGCAAATATGACACCAAACACCCAAGGCCTATATGTTAAATCACCACTTATTTAATTATTTAATCAATGTTTTAACACTTCATTTAAAATATAGGTGAGACCAAATTAATACGTGAAATATTTAACTGAAATTCTTTAAATTGATGAAAATTAATAAAGTTTGGACTCAGAACATTTTACTCTAATACTATGTTAAATCACTATTTATCACAGAAGTTCAAATTGATAAAAAATAATAAATTTAATCATTTAATCAATACTTTAACATGTAATAACATAGAAGTGGGTACATTAATTTCTTAATTATTTAGTCTTTGAAAGGCCACATGCATTACAAGCACAGGTGAGTCTTCTATTGTGGCCATGAACGTCGACATTCCAAACGGAAAAATAAACCGGCACAAAATTAAAGTAATTAATGGCTAAAATGATTACCTAAAAAGGAGTTGGAATCCATCTTGCTTAAGCTGGCAGGGATTGGACCCTTCAAATCATTGTTAGAGACATTAAGCCTCTTTAAACCCTTCTGTTGAAAATCGGGTATTTGGCCTTCAAATTTGTTTCCATCAAGTCCCAACAACATAAGCCTATGCAAGGAGGCAAGGGACGAAGGAATTTTACCCGTAAACTCATTATTTGACAAAAAGACTTTCTTCAACGAACCCATACCCTCAAAGGCATCATCCGGAATCTCCCCAGAGAAATGGTTATACGAAAAATAAAGCGACCTTAATGCACTCAGTTTCTTAACATCAGGCATTGGACCGGCAAAAGTATTGTTCATGAAGCTTAACGTCCTCAAGCAACGCAGCATAATAAGACAATCCACATCTATCGTACCCATCAGCCCCATGTTTTCAAGCTGCAAACCCCGAACATTCCCATTAAAACAAATCACACCAACCCAATTTCCCCTATTTCTTCCTTCACACGGGACTACGTTAGGGTCCCAATTGTGAAGAGCTTTCGAATGCGCTAACGACTCTTTGAACTTTATGAGGATCTCCGTGTCTGATGCAGAAAAGGATGACATGACTATACAGGATAGCATGATAACAAGGGCGAAGAATATTTTAGGAATTGGTGCGCGCATAAGCCTTGCCAAGCGCGCACCCATTAGCATTTGTGCGGCTTGAAGATAAGATGGTGTCCGCTCTGATCACAAATGACTTGAAATCAAGGTTTTGAGTGCATGCGTGAGCTTCTTTTTTTCTTATCAATAGTGCGTAAAGGGGATGAGGACCAAGGTGGGGCGCGCGTGAAAGGCCAAGAGCAGGAAATGGTGGTAAGGATAGTAAAAAAATGGAAAAAAAAAAAAAAACGAAAGATTGTTGACTGTGACAAGGTTGGCATGCGTACTTCGCATGCCACCTTAGGGAGGCTAATTTTGTGTTTTAGAGGCTGAGCTAGCTGTGCATGCGAGAGATTTAAGGATGGCCTTTAAATTGTTGATGTTGTTACGGGGAATTTTTGGATAGACTTTCCAATAATAGATATATTAAGACACTTTGAATTATTATTTTTTTTTTTTGATAAGGTAATATCATCCAAAAGAAAGGAAAAAATATGTACATATAGTGAAGTTTACAACACGCAGAAGAAGGCTTAACCTACTCGATCCTAGGGGAGAGGAAGCTAGGAAGTAGCAAGGGCGACTCACAATATGAGACGATAGGTAGTAAAAGGAGAATTACAATTACATGGTTAGGGGATTTGTTAGGATCTGCCCCTAGCCATCCCTAGATTCTTCATTCTGGTGTTTAGTTTCTTCTTGTTCCTCTCTAGTTCTATTTCTATTGTTGAAGATATGGTAGAAATGAAGCCAACATCTACACAGAAGCCAATACTGAATCATGTTGTAGTGTCACAAACACACTTCCATTTTTTAGCTGTCGGTTATTAAAAAATTTATTACTGTTTCTCCAAATATTTTTACCTGACATTAAGATATATTCTAGTGTTTTTTTTTCTTTTCTTTTTTTTTTCTTTTTTTCAAAAGAAATTATAAAAAATTTCAAAGATTCATGCATGGGTATTTTTGTAAATTCCGTTAAATTCTAACTAACACCTAAATCCTAACTTTTTTTTTTTTTTTTTTTTTTCTAAAAAACATCAGGGTATTTTGGGTACTCCGTTAAGATTTAACAGCAAATTATAACAGAATACCCTTAAATGAGACGTTTGGAAATGTAAATACCTCAATTTAAAATGTTTATTAGTTCAATATCCTTATTTTAAAACGATGTATAATTCGATACCCTTTTATAAAGTTATCCCTTTCATTTATCTTCGAGCGATATCACATGTTTTCATTTACTCATATTCATATTCGTTTTAAAAAGTCAACAACTTACATTTATAAAAGAAAACAATCCCATGGTGTGAGATACGTATGCCGCAAAGCAACCCCCCCCCCCCCCCCCCCCCCAAAAAAAAAAAGAAAAAGAAGAAGAAAAGAACTCATTCTTCTTTTGTTTACAAAACTATCTTTTTACAAAGGGTTTTCTTTTTATCCGGAAACCGTAAGGAGCAAAGGAATTTTTTATTTTTATTTTTATTTTTCAATAACACTTCTCACTTCCATTTCATTTGGTGCATACAAAGGGTTATTCATTAATTTGGCCTTTGTGTTTGGGAATGCGTTCTTAACGAAGGTAGACGCTATAGTCTAATCCTGAGAGGTTGTATGTTAAGAGACCCAATCGCACCGAGTTGAATACTGTAGAAGTTACAAAATCAACCTTTAAGGAAAACGATCTTGTGACGTCTCTACCTGGTTATGAGAATGAGAATGTGCTTATATGTATATTCACAACCCTTCTTGAGACAACCCATTTTAAAGTCGTGATCACTATAAACCTATTAGAACTCTGTAGTTAAGTATGTTTATGCAAGAGTAGTAGTAGGATGAGTGACCTCCTGGATAGTCTGGTTTAATGGAGCCAAAAGCGAACAATATTATCTCGTTGGGGTGGTTCGTTACAAATGATATCAGAGCCAGAGCCAAACTTGAAATGGGGGGTGTTTTTGAATTTTAATTGTACTCGCAAGTGCACGAACAGTATTGAAGTATAGCTTTGCAAGCACGAGGTCAAACCCACATGGACTAGTGTGACCTCGTGCAATTGTAGGAAAACTAATCGAATCTAACTAAATTAATCCTAATCTAGCTGAATAAAATATAGTTTTTCAAAAATAAAAATAAAATTAAACATGCAATTAATCTAAACAAAATAAATTATAAAAGCAATAAACTATCAAGATAAAAAGAATGAAAGATAATTAAACTAAAATTAAATTACTAAACTAAATTAATAAAAGTGAGATTTGAGAAAATGTAAAGACTAAAAAAATAAATAGGAAATTTAGCAATTAATAAATTATATTTATTAAATTGATGAGACTAATAATTATATTTTAGGTGATAATATTTATATTATGTAAATATAGTGAGTTTAAGATAGAATAATGGAGTTAAAATGAATAAAAAATAATAATGAGTCCTAGTTCAATAAATAATTAGCTGTGTTAGTAAAAATATAATTAGATCAAATATATGGTCAAAGGTTAATTGTTAAATGATAGAATTATTAGAAATGAGGGTCCTGATGTAATTAATAGAAGTTGAGGTTTTTAAAATAAAAGGAGATTCCCCTTACTACGTGCCAACACACGTGTAAAGACTAAGAAAATAAATAGGAGATTTATTAATTAATAAATTGTATTCATTAATAGATGGGCGTAATAATTATTATAGTGTGGTTTAAATAAATATAGGGTCAAATATTAATTCTAAAATGATAGAAATAATATAAAATGGGGCCCTAATGTAATTTACATAAGTTGGAGCATTTAAATAAAATGTAATCCTCTTTGCCCCGTGTCAGCATTTGGTTGGCTATGAGAAGATAACACTATCTTTTTTCAACCACTCACACATGGACACATGTCCCACTCACCCTCTCTCTTCCTTTTCTCTTCCTTTTTCCTTTCTTTTCTTTTCTTTTTCTCTTCTTTTTCGGTGGACACCAGCAGCCCATTCTCCTCGTCTTTTCCTTTTTCCTTTCTTTCCTCTCTTCTCTCACACTCACGCACAACTCCTCTTCTCTCTCCCTTTCTTCACACACACACGCACGTTGAGAGAGAGTTGGACCGAAATGAGAGAGAGAGACCGAGAGAAATCTGCAGAAATTGAGGGAAAGCCCGAAATGAGAGATGCTGTCCGGCCATGAGAGAAGAAGAAGAGAAGGAGAAGCAACGGTTCATGGGTTCCGGCCATGGGCCTTTGTGGGGTAATTTCTAGCATTTTCTTGTGTTTTTATGTTACCCATTGATTATAAAGCACGAAAACCATGTGTATGGTTTAAGATTTGTTTAGATTCGGATTTTAGGTAAATATGGTGATGGGTTTCGGTTTTTGTGATGATATATTGGTGTTTGATGATTCTAAAATGGGTTTTGGGTTTGTATTCTTGAATTATGATTGATATATTGGTGTTTGATGATTCTAAAATGGGTTTTGGGTTTGTATTCTTGAATTATGATTGATGGGTCTCTTTGGAGATTGATCTAAGTTGGAATCTTAGAGTTGTTATGATCTTTGGTTTAGAAGACTAATTTTTATGGGTATTGTTGTTGTGGATTTATGGTGTTGGGTTGATTGGCCTTGCTTGTTTTGCAAGACTAGGAGTGATTAAATTTCTAGTTGAAATTCTAAAGGGGTTATTGATTCTTTTAGGATCTTTGAGTTGATTTACTATGGTGATTGATGCTTGTGGGTAGTTTATGGGGCTTTTGACGTTAATTTTGGATAACTTTTGTTGGCTATGGATGATTGGTTATTAATGGCTGATTTGTGATGTGTGGTGGTGGCTGGTTTTGGATTTGCATTGATGGAGGTTGTGATTTTGATGAGTTGGAATTTGATATCGGTTAGGTGTTTTGATATTGAATGTGTATTGAGGTTTTGGATTGATTTTTAGTATGAATTCTAGGTTGTCGTTGATTGAGTTTGAAGCTTGAACTTGATGATGGGTTTTGGTTGCCTAGAAATTTAGTTTTGAGTGGGTACGTAATTAAATGATTTTTGGTAGTTGGGATATGTAAATTTAGTGTTGATGTTAATTGAAGTTGGAACTAAGTGCTATGGATCTCGGCTCTAATAGTATTTATTAATGTTATTGTAGTCCTTTGATTTCCATTAATGTTTGAGTTATTTGGATTGGGAAAGTTTTGGAATTTTTGGTGATATGGAGGGGTATTTTGATGGTAATCCAAATCTGGATTTGAGAGTTGTAAATTGAGTATTATGCTTATGGAATGGAGTTGAAGCTTTGATGGGTGTGTCTTTATTGGATTTCATGGATGAGTTTGATTTCTAGTTAAGTGGTGATTCTTTGATGAAGCTTAGCTCTTGGTGGCAATTCATCTTAAGGAATTATATTAGATTGTGTAATACAATTCTAGTCTTCATGTAAGTTGTTGAGAATGGGTCTTGATATGTAAATGAGGATTTTGATGATATGTTGGAGAAGGTTGATTCAATTAAGTTAGATTCTTTATTATGGTTTAATTGGATGCTTTAAGGATAATAGATTGTCAATTAGTAATTAAAGTCCTCATCTTGGTACTAAGTTAGAAATGAGATATAAGATAAGGAAAATAAGTAGGTCGTAGCTAATACGTTTAGATCCTATAATCTAAATTACTGGGATAGTTAGAAACCGATAAAGATAAAGTATATTAGTAGTTGTAAATCTAAAGCTTAAGGTTGATAAGGGGGGGACAACAACTGAAACATAAATGTCAAGGAGTTATAGATTGCCCAAATAACCCTAAATTAATATGTATAAGCTAGTAGACTTATAAAGGACATATAAATGTGATATAAATCAATTATGTAGCAACCTAGTAACTAATTCATCTATCTATATACATATAGTACTTATGTGTATCATCGAATTAGGTTTAAGCGTTGTATGTGTATACATATAAGTGTATATGAATCAAATATACATTGTTAATATAATAAATAAGCAAGTAAAATAATAGAAGTATCTTAAAGATAGTAAGTGTGATAAAATATAAACCTACAAGCGAGGACTGACCTAATAGTAGTTAAAGGAGCTTAATTAGTTCTAGTGATTGAGTAATGCGACGTGTGAGCACACGGGTAGTTTATGTGTCATAAGGTATGGGGTTCAATAGTGTAGTCTAACGATACCTATGTTTGCAGGATAGTGTCCGGATTGGAGACTTCAATGGGTTCTCTAATGTAGAGTTCGAGTCATGAGTTTAATGCAGCCCAGGTGAGTATTCTACTCACTGAGAAAAGATATTTTTCGTATTTTATAGAAATGCAAATGATAGATGATTTTCTACTGAATCAACGATATGTTAACATGTATGCTTTGAATGTTTTAAGTAGTTTCAATTATGTTGAAATATCAATGATGTTATGAAATGATGCATAAATGAAATGTTTGAATTGATTTAAAGTGTCTGAATATGTACTGCAATTATGCAAAGAAAAATAAAGAAAACTTTATGTTGATTGGTTCACTGTATTTGAAGAGAGCATGATTTGTAAAGAATAGGAGTATAGAGTTTGAGTTGTAAAACATAATGCACGAACACATAATAAAGAAGAGAGCGTGAGGCTCATAATAATGAAAAGAGCGTGAGGCTCATAATAAAGAAGAGAGCGTGAGGCTCATAATAATGAAGAGAGCGTGAGGCTCATAATAATGAAGAGAGCGTGAGGCTCATAATAACGAAGAGAGCGTGAGGCTCATAATGAACAAAAAGACTATCATGAGCATGCATAGCATTGTTTAAATTGTGTAATGTTTTCATGATAAGTATATTGTAGTTTTGCCAGACGTATTAGTATGCATAAGAGTCTTGATAGAAAAAGAACTTATGTATATTGGTATTGGATTGTGTGATTTTTTATGAAAGTATATTATAGTTTTGCTAGACGTATTAGTATGCATAAAAGTCTTGATAGAAAAAGAACTTATGTATATTGGTATCGGATGGTTGCATGATTTAAATGCCATTGTGTTCTATAACGAATCTTTCATGTATAATACTAGCTGCCCAGTGTATTTAAATGTTTTCTATTAGTCGGTGTTTGCTATATCAGTTATGGGGTTTTTCAAACAAAAGTTTATAAAATTGGTAGCTGTTATAGTGTACGCACGACTAAAAATGAAAAGTTGGTTCTTTGCGAAAACTCAGTGAATAGTATACCCCTGAGGTCTTGGTGTATTCATTTATGCTAAGACGGTGGGCTCATAATTCCACCTATACGGATGTGGCAAACCCCCACAACCGTATAGATGATGTTTCTTTGGCTGCAGATATTCCGGTCGTAGTTGATGGTGTTGTAGTAGTATACTTGGGATATTACGACTGAAGCTCGCCGCGACGGTTGTAATTGTCGGACCATGGGTTGTCCACTATTTTATAGGTTTGTTTATGGCTTGTGACGTTTGTGTCACTTGTTATTGTACAAAACTATTTATGTCACGTATTTAATTCGTGGAAAGATTTAATCATATAGTTATTTAATGGCTCTTTGTTGTAATTATTTGTGATAGATGTATAAGATGTGATTTCCACTATTAGGTTATGTTTTCCGCTGCATAGTTGATAGATGTTATACTCTGATTTGCCAGGTACATATTATGGGGTATGTAAATATGTTGGCTTTGCGACATATCATCGTGCCACTGTGAAGATCCGTTTATATTTTAAGGGATTAATGATTATGTGGATGTTTTGTATAAAAAAAAAAAAAAAAAAAAAAAAAAAAAAAAAAAAAACGGGTCGTCACAACACGGTTGGCTAGGAGAGAGATAACATTATCTCCTCCCAAGTACCCACAAGTGAACAAGTGTCCCACTCACTCTCTCTCTCTCTCTTCCCCTTTGTCTTTCTTTTTTCTCTCTCATTTTTTCCCCTCTCACAAGACCTGATGCAAACCAAGGAGCTGGACATATTGATCATACATGTGGGAATGGAGCTGAAGTTGCACAAGACCTTTTGTCACTTCCTAGTGGCCCAATTACAAGACTTAGAGCCAAACGTTTCAAGGAAGCACTAAATGGGCTAATCCAAGAGAATTGGGCTGATTCTAAAAAGACCAAGATGGGCTCAAATAATAATCAAGGCTTAGTCCATGTCATCAAAGCAATTGAAGAGGCTAATTAGCATGCAAAAACGTGACCATCAAGGTTTGACCATTAAAGGGTGTGAATTTGTTGAGTTTCAAGAATATTAAATAGGGGAATGAACTTGGTCTTGGCTGGTTATGTTAAAATATATTGAACTTAGTCATTTAGTTATTTTGTGGGGACTTGTTTATGTTGTTGTTTGTGTTGCTTTTAAAGCTGTAGTTATGAAATTTCCTATTCTTGGAGGGTTGTTCCAAGTATATAGATGGGCATTACGAATTTTGTAAGGCAGAAATTGTTTTCAGAAAATTATTATTATTGTGAGGTCTTTTGTTCATCTTTGTTCTTGAAAGAACTCTTTGAACTTATCAAGTTAATCTTGTGGCGTTCAAACAACCAAACTTATCACCTTGATTCTTGAGAGATTTTGATGGGGTTTTTTAGGTTTCTTGGTGTGGCGTTTCAATCCTTCATAGTCTTGGTTTCTCATCTAGTTAGGTGACAAGTCAAGGCTCAACAAATCTTGTCTACACGATCTTGGGGTTTCAAACTATCATTGTTATCGGGTTTCATCACAATTGTTGGTGGAGTTCATATCATTTTGGTATCAGAGCCTTGGTTCTAAGGAAAGTTTGACTATCTTTTATTATTATTATTATTTTTATTTCATGTTCCCTGCTGTGAAAAAAAAAAGAGCAAAAAAAAAAAAAAAAAAAAAAAAAAAAAAAAAAGAAAAGAAAAGAAAAGAAAAGGTACTCGATTCCAGTAAGAAAATTTCTTCCTTTCAATCTTGTTTCTCACCTTATTCAAGTTCTTGACCTTTCTGAGTAAGAAAATTTCTTCCCTTCTATCTTGTTCCAAACCTTATTCAAGTTCTTGACCTTTTTGATGAGTTTTGGTTGTTTCTCATTTTTGAATTGCTGCTGGATTATTTTGAATTAGTTTCTTGAAGTTCAATTAAGAACTAAGAAGACACAAAAGAGTGGAAAAAGGCAAGAGTGTGTTAGAGCACTAGCAGCAGATTCCCAACCATTTTCCCTATATTTAGAGAACAAAACTATTTTTTGCTTCCCTATAAAAAAATACCCCACAATAGATTCCCTTACTTTTCCCTATATCAATTAAATATTATTTTTTTACTCTTATTTTATACTTTTTCTCCCTTTCTTACTTTTTCTCTCTTCCCTATATCAATTAAATATACTTCTTTTATATTAAAATAATACATAGGGAATGAATAGTAGACATGTATACATAGGGAATCACTATTCATTCCCAACCCCCTCATCTAAATATAGGGCATCTGCTGTGGAAGGTTTTTTGATGTTTTTCATGAAATTTTCCCTAAATATAGGGTAACTGCTACTAGTGCTCTTAGACCATAAGAGGGTAAAAGCTGTTTAGAGTGAAAACACGAGTGCAAGTGTATCAATTCTTGAGTGAAACACGTGAGAGAGTGCTTGTGAGGATTCTAACCTTGTTTTGCAGATTCTAAACATGTTCAATAATCAAGAAGCAGACACAACCGAAGAGTTTCGACAACCTGCAGCTTCGAACCTCCAAATGCAAGCGTTGTTAGGGGAGATGAGGCGTATGTTGAGGGCTGAATTAGAACCTATTCATGAGAGGTTGGACAGGGTAGAGCAAGACAATCCCAATAGGCAGCAAGGTGGGCGTGTTCCATGGCGGAATGTTGAGGAAGAGGCAGAGTTGGAGGAGTTTGATGAGCCATATTTGGACCGGGGCAGGTTTGAGCGTGGGTATGGGAATAGAGAAGCTAGGATGGGTAGGCCTAGGAGGGATAATGATTTAGGAAACATAAAGATTAAAATCCCATCTTTTCAAGTTAAAAATGACCTGAAGCTTATTTGGAGTGGGAAACTAAAATGGAGATGGTGTTTGATTGTCACAACTACTCGGAGATAAAGAAGGTTAAATTGGCTGCAATTGAATTCACCGATTATGCCATTGTTTGGTGGGATCAATTACTGATTAATAGGAGGAGAAATAGAGAGCCACCCGTAGACACTTGGGAGGAGATGAAAATGCTTATGAGGAGGCGTTTTGTACCCAACCACTATTATAGGGGATTATATCAAAAGTTGCAGAGGTTAATTCAAGGTTCCAAGAGTGTGGATGAGTATTACAAGGAGATGGAGGTAGCTATGATTCGGGCTAATGTAGAAGAGGATCGGGAAGCCACCATGGCTAGGTTTTTGCACGGTTTAAATCGTGAGAATGCAGATATAGTCGAGTTGTAGCACTATGTTGAGTTAACGGATATGGTGCGTCAAGCCATAAAGGTGGAGGAACAATTCAAACGAAAGGGATTGGCTAGGAGGGGACAACCTATGGCTACCACCAACCCGTGGAAGACAGCTCCAAAAGGGGACGAGCAGCTTCAAAATAAGCCAAAATTTGAACCCTCTAAGAATGCCAAACCAACGACCGCCACTACTTCAGGTAACATCGAGGCTTCTACTTCTATGCATGCATGCCATTTATTGTTGGGAAAACCATGGCAGTATGATCGGAGGGTTACGCATGATGGATTCACAAATAGGTATTCTTTCACTCTTAAAATGCAACCTATTACTCTTGTGCCATTAACTCCAAAACAGGTCATGGAGGACCAACTAAAGTTACAAAGATCAAATGAAAAAAAAGAAAGAAAAAGAAAGGAAGGCCGAAATTGAAAAAAAAAAAAAAGAAAGAGAGAAAAACATTGATCAGAGTGAAAAAGAAAGAGAGAGGATTTCGGCCATAGTGAAAGCAAGAGAGGAAAAATTCACTTACATTGCAAAAAAAAGTGAGATCAAGATAGCATTATTTTCACACCGGCGCCTTATTGTACTCATGTACAAGGAGGCTCTTTTAAGTACTAATGATCTCGTCGGTGCTTTGCCGAGCGATATTGTTTCTCTTTTGCAGAAGTTTGAAAATGTCTTTCCGGAAGAGGTACCTTATGGCTTACCTCCAATTCGAGGGATTGTGCATTAATTCCAAACCGACCTTCTTATAGGAGCAATCTCGAGGAGACCAAGGAAATTCAGAGGCAAGTAGGGGAATTATTGGAGAAGGGGTATGTGCGTGAAAGCATGGGTCTTTGTGCGGTTCCGGTGCTATTAGTTCCTAAGAAGGATGGAACATAGAGGATGTGTGTTGACTGCCGAGCCATCAACAACATAACGGTAAAGTATCGTCATCCCATTCCTAGGTTAGATGATATGTTAGATGAATTGCATGGTTCTTGTGTCTTTACAAAAATTGATCTTAAGAGTGGATATCATCAGATTAGGATGAAGGAAGGTGATGAATGGAAAACTGCTTTTAAGACTAAATATGGTTTGTATGAGTGGTTAATAATGCCTTTCGGTTTAACTAATGCGCGGAACACATTTATGCATTTGATGAACCATGTTTTGCGTGCATTTATTGGCAGATTTGTAGTTGTGTATTTTGATGATATCCTAATTTATAGCAAAAACTTGGAAGAACATGTAATGCATTTGAAATCTGTTTTGGAAATTCTAAGGAAAGAAAAGTTGTTTGCTAACCTCAAGAAGTGCACCTTTTGCACGGATAAGCTTGTGTTTCTTGGTTTTGTTGTTAGTAAGAGAGGAATTGAGGTGGACGAGGAAAAGGTGAAGGCAATCCAAGAGTGGCCAACGCCTACAACAATCAGCCAAGTGGGGAGTTTCCACGGCTTAGCTAGCTTCTATAGATGGTTTGTGCATGATTTTAGTAGCTTAGCCGCCCCTCTTACTGAAGTCATCAAGAAAAATGTGCCGTTTAAGTGGGGGAAAGAACAAGAAAAGGCATTTAATCTGATCAAAGAAAAGTTAACTAATGCACCTTTGTTTGTTTTACCTAACTTTGCTAAAACTTTTGAAATTGAGTGTGATGCTTTAGGGATAGGTATTGGAGCTGTTTTGATGCAAGAAAGCCGTCCAGTTGCTTATTTTAGTGAAAAGTTGAGTAGGGCAGCCCTAAATTACCCCACTTATGATAAGGAGATGTATGCCTTGGTAAGGGCTTTGGAAAATTGGCAGCACTATCTATGGCCAAAGGAATTTGTGATTCACACAGATCATGAATCTTTGAAGCATTTGAAAGGACAACAAAGGTTGAACAAACGCCATGCCAAGTGGGTGGAATTCATTGAAACATTTCCTTATGTGATCAGATACAAGCAAGGTAAGGAAAATGTGGTGGCTGATGCATTGTCCCGAAGGTATGCTTTACTTTCCATTTTAGATACAAAATTGCTTGGCTTTGAATACATTAAGGATTTGTATGCACAAGATTCTGATTTTGGTGATGTGTTCAATGCATGTGAAAAAGTGGCATTTGGAAAGTTTTATAGGCATGATGGATTTTTGTTTTGGGAAAATAAACTGTGTGTGCTTATGTGTTCTTTGCGTGAATTGCTTGTGAGAGAAGCTCACGATGGTGGTTTGATGGGTCATTTTGGTGTAGCTAAGACTTTAGGAATTTTGCATAATCATTTTTTTTGGCCTTATATGAAACGTGATGTGGAAAGAATCTATGAGAAGTGTATCACGTGTAAACATGCTAAGTCTAAGTTGAAACCCCATGGTTTGTACACCCCTTTGCCAATACCTAGTGAACCTTGGACTGATATTTCTATGGATTTTGTTTTAGGTTTACCTAGGACTAAGAGGGGGAGAGATTCAGTTTTTGTAGTGGTAGATAGATTTTCCAAGATGGGACACTTCATTGCATGTCATAAAACCGATGATGCATCACATATAGCTGATTTGTTCTTCAAAGAAATTGTTAGGTTACATGACATGCCTAGGACCATTGTTTTTGATAAGGATGCAAAGTTTTTGAGTTACTTTTGGAAGACTTTGTTGGGAAAGTTGGGAACCAAGTTGTTGTTTTCTACTGCTTGTCATCCACAAACGGATGGTCAAACTAAAGTAGTAAATATAACTTTGTCTTTTTTGTTGCGTGCTATCATTAAAAAGAACTTGAAAACATGGGAAGATTGTTTGCCACATGTTGAATTTGTTTACAATAGAAGTATACATTCTACAACTAAGTTTTCACAATTTGAAATTGTTTATGGCTTTAACCCATTGTCACCTTTGGATTTAACTCCTTTACCTTTGAGTGAACGTGTGAACTTAGATGGCAAAAAGAAGGCAGAATTTGTAAAGATGATTCATGAAAAGGCATGGCTGAACATTGAAAGGGGGACTCAACAATATGTCCAGCAAGCCAACAAAGGACGCAAGAAGGTAGTATTTGAACCAGGAGATTGGGTTTGGTTGCACTTAAGGAAGGACCGTTTTTCGGAGAAACGGCGTTCAAAACTCCTACCTAGGGGTGACGGACCATTCCAAGTAGTGTAACACATCAATGATAATGCCTACAAGCTTGACTTACCAGGTGAGTATGGTGTCAGTGTAAGCTTTAATGTTGCTGATTTGCCTCTTTTTGATGTAGGTGATGATTTGAGGACAAATCCTTCTCAAGAGGGGGAGAATGTTGCAAACCAAGGAGCTGGACATGTTGATCATACACTTGGGAATGGAGCTGAAGTTGCACAAGACCCTTTGTCACTTCCTAGTGGCCCAATTACAAGACTTAGAGCCAAACGTTTCAAGGAAGCACTAAATGGGCTAATCCAAGAGAATTGGGCTGATTCTAAAAAGACCAAGATGGGCTCAAATAATAATCAAGGCTTAGTCCATGTCATCAAAGCAATTGAAGAGGCTAATTAGCATGCAAAAACGTGACCAGCAGGGTTTGACCATTAAAGGGTGTGAATTTGTTGAGTTTCAAGGATATTAAATAGGGGAATGAACTTGGTCTTGGCTGGTTATGTTAAAATACATTGAACTTAGTCATTTAGTTATTTTGTGGGGACTTGTTTATGTTGTTGTTTGTGTTGCTTTTAAAGCTGTAGTTATGAATTTTCCTATTCTTGGAGGGTTGTTTCAAGTATATAGATGGGCATTACGAATTTTGTAAGGCAGAGATTGTTTTCAGAAAATTATTATTATTGTGAGGTCTTGTGTTCCTCTTTGTTCTTGAAAGAGCTCTTTGAACTTATCAAGTTAATCTTGTGGCGTTCAAACAACCAAACTTATCACCTTGATTCTTGAGAGATTCTTAGGTTTCTTGGTGTGGCGTTTCAATCCTTCGTAGTCTTGGTTTCTCATCTAGTTAGGTGACGGGTCAAGGCTCAACAAATCTTGTCTACACGATCTTAGGGTTTCAAACCATCATTGTTATCGGGTTTCATAACAATTGTTGGAGTTCATATCAAGACCACTCTCCCTCTTCCTCTTTCTTTCTTCTCTTTTCTCTCTTTTATCTCCTTCCTTCTCTCGGTTCCAGCCCCTTTCCCTTTCATATTTCCTCCCCATCACACACACACACACACACACACACACACACACACCTGAGTAGAGAGATTCAGAGATGGAGATCGTGAGAGGGAGCCCGTGTGTGCAATGTGTCACGTTGCAGAAAGAAGGAGAACAAAAATGTAAAAATCCTTAACCTTGTATTTTTGAATTATCCATTGCCTAAATAGCATGAAAATTGTATCACAAGGTTAGGACTTTGAATGGATTTGATTTAAGATGGAAAACCTAGGGTTTGATGGTGATTTTTGGAGGGGTTGGCCGAATGGCATTTTTCTCTTGAGGGTTTTGGTTTTGATGAGGTTAGGTTGTGTTTAATATTCTAAAATGAGTTGTTAGATTTTTTGTTAGGTTTCTATAGTGATTGTTTTGTGGTAGCCAAATTGAGAGAGTGATTTTGATGGGTATTTTAGTAGAATTCGAAATTTGGAGTATTTTGGGAGTTAACAGTTAAATAAAAGAATAGGTGGATAAAGTAAGTGAATAACTAGTTGTGAAAGAAATGCAAGAATTGCATCAAATAAACATAGATAATAGTTTGGACATCGAAATAGATATAATAGGATTCATAGGAGTGACAGACTAATAGCAAATTGAGCCTAAGTATAATGCTAAGCTTTGAGGTCTATGTGTATGCCTCAAGCTTTATTAAGTGTAAAATATGAGGTTGTAATCTATAATCTAATAGGAGTTACAAAATTAATATGGTAAATAAGATTAAGGTCCTATAGTCTAAACTACTTAGATAGTTAGTAGTTAATATGGATTGAGTATTAAAAATAATAGTTAAAATGGGGATGCCGTAAAATAGTAAATTATCCATGTAACCTAAGACAACAAATATAAATTAGTAAGGTTATAGAGATACATAAATAGGCTCCGGATTCCTCTAGTAATGTAACTAAATAATTAATGTGTTTACCTATATATTGTTAAGTACCTAAGTGTATTATGGGGTTGTGCTTAACTTAATAAACATTCTATACATATATGTACATATATATGTATATGGACCGAACACACTTAGTTAGCTTAAATGAATAAACAAACTATAAGATTTTGAAAAATTGAAATGACTTCTAAAAGTAAAGTGTGTGCATAAGTGTCAACAAAAATTAAAGCACAGCGGAAAGTAAATGACACAGAGATTTTTGTTGACGAAGTGGAAACTCAGTTAAGAGAAAAACCACTCCGGGGCAGCCAAACCCAGGAATTCCACTATTCAGAAGACATAGCTAGATACAAGACAGTAACACTCACATGTACCGATGCAGTGGTCGTACCTTGATCTCTGACGTGTAACCCAACACGAACGCTTCCCAACCAGGTTCACCTACCTGAAGGGGTCTTCAATGGAACTCCTTACCTTAGAGCCGACCTCTAAGATAGACTTCGGTTTACAGCACAACACACTTGTAAAACGGCTTCAGAGGGATTGATGACTTCTCTGAGCTCTAATGGAATTCACACCCTTGGCAAGGCTTTAGAGGAAATATCACGTCTCTAAGCTGTAGAGAATTCACCACCGAATTCTTGCAGCTCTAAGTGCCCAAGGACCCCTATTTATAGTCTGGGGGTCAAAATGAGCGTCAGGAAAAATTTGCCGTGGAGCCGTCCGGACGGTGGACCATGGACGTTTGGACGGACAATTGTGCGACAGGATTTTTCTGAAAATTCCGCGGAGAAATCTTTCCTGTAAGAACATCGTCCGGACGGGATGGCTCGATCATCCGGACGGTCGCACATCCGCCGCAAGTTATTTCCATATCAGGCTTCGCACGTCAGGACAATGGGGCAGGAGCGTCCTGACGGCTAAACTTCAGCACGCAATTTCCATATCTGATGCGTGTGCGTCCGGACCATGAGAGGGAGACCTCTAGACGGTTGAAGTCGAATCGCCAGTTACCATATACGATGCACCAGCGTCCGGACCACAGCTGTCAGGCGTTCGGACGGTCAAATTCAAACTGTGATTCTTGCCTTTTGGACACACGCGTCTGGACGGGATACCATATCGTCCGGACGGTTGATTGATCTTCCCTTTCTTGAATTTGGAAAGAATTAGTGAACCGTTCGAGAATTGATAGGCGTCCGGACGGATCAAGCTGGAACAGAAACTTCTCGATACAGTGAAGTGTTCGGACGGAAGAAGCACGTCGTCCGGACGGGATGACACATCGTCCGGACGGATGGAGCAGTAGACAGATGGGCGTCCGGACAGGATGACACATCGTCCGGACGGCTGACAGGGAACTTGAATTTTCTTCTAATCTTGACATCACTCTGAAAGTGGAATCCCTGTTTACAGCATCTTTACACATAAGTGATTTTTTCCAAACACAGAATAAGGCCAAAATACTAACAGATTGAATAGATAATAAGATGACTAAGTATCTAATTCACCTATCCGTGTACACATGATATTTATGTTTATCAATAGATTAGGTTTAAGCATTGTATGTGTATATGTATATATGTATATACATATACATGTATATGAATGAGATATATATTATTAAGTTAGTAAATTAGTTACAAGCCATTAAATGGATTAGTAATGATAATGTGATGTAATAATTATAAATAGGCAAATAAAATAGTAAATGTGTCTTAAAGATAATAAGTGAGATATAATAAGAACCTATAACCAATGATTAACCTAATAATAGCCTTAGGTACCTAGTTAGCTCTAGAAGCGGGTAACGCAACGTGTGAGCACGCGGGTAGTTTATGTGTCATAGAATATAAGTTCAATAGCATAGTCTAATAGTACTAATGTTTGCAGGATCGTGTCCAAATTGGAGACTTTAATCGGTTCTCCAATGTAGGGTTCAAGTAAATAGAATCCAATGGAATATTCGAGTCAAGAGTCCAATGCAGCCAAGGTGAGTATTCTACTCACTGAGAAAAAGATAATATTTTTATATACTTTGTAGAAATGAAATAATATGTGTTTTATTGCCGAACCGACGTTATGTTAAATATATGCTTTTGGATGTTTTAAGGAGTTTCATTTATGTTGAGATAACAATGATGTTTATGAGAAATGATGTATGAATGAAAAGTATGATTTGAATTGTGATTTGAGAGGTTTGATTGCTTGCTCTTGTTGGGATTTAAATTACGCAAATATTGATTGATGAATTGATGTGTTAAATTGTTTATGGATTTATAGTGAAAGCATGAGTTAAAGGCATGTTTATGAAATTAGAAAGTATATGTATATTGTTTTAAGGCATGAAGCATAAGCATCTGAACGATTAACGTGGATCAAAATGAGGTTTATACCCCACGGGAAACTATGCTTGGGGTAATCCCCATGAGGGTTTTACTTGGGGTAATTCCCATGAGGGTTGGGGTAATTCCCATGAGGTACTTGGGTTAATTCCCATGAGTTCTTGGGGTAATTCCCATGAGGATAAACAATGAGCATGTGCATTGCATGAGTATGTATAGCATGGTTTTCATGTGTGTGATGTTTTTATGCTATGAGTAGTTTTGCTAGACGTATTAATATATATGTATATGAGTTTTAATGGAAAATAGCATATGTATATTTCTATCGACTGGTTGCATGTGTTTAAAAAGCATTGAACTTGAATATACAAGGATGTTCATGTTACCCAGATATGAGTAATGGCATGCCTATGAGTAAGTAGGTTGACTGCCATTGTTCTTCAGTAAAGACGTGCTTGCATATTAGAGTTCTACTCTAGTGCTCGCATGATTAATTGATGTTCAGGGCGCGAAGCTAAAATACGATTAGAGATGGTGTTGCTTGTATTTTGGAAAATGATGATATCTTAGTATGGAAGAGTAAGATGCCATGTTTTCTTACTTAAGACTTGTGTGTAGGTGTGAACCCTATAATGGGGTGATCATGTGCACATATGTATAAGCCACCGATCAAAAGTATTATATTGTAGATGAGTTTATATGTAGAAGCTTTCAAGGTAGGATGACTGGAACTTCTATATATGTTCACAGCTACATGGTATGCTTTAAATGTTTTTTATTAGTCGGTGTTTGTTGTATCAGCTATGGGGGTTTTTCAAACAAAAGTTTATAAAATTGGTAGTTGTTATAGTGTACGCAAGACTAGAACGGAAGTTGGTTCTTTGCGAAAACTCAGTCAGTTTAATGTCACTGAGGTCTCGGTATTATGTACTGAGACGGTGAACTTATTCTTTTATCTATACAGATGTGAATACCCCCACAACCATATAAATGTTCATTTGGCTGCAGGTACTCCAATCATAGTTGATAGTCTTGTAGTAGTGTACTTGGAATATTATGACTGAAGCTCTCTGCGACAGTCATACTTGCTGGACCACGGGTGTCCATTGTTTTATAGGTTTGGTATATGGCTTGTGACGCCTGTGTCACTTAGTCTTTGTAAGCCATTCTTGTTATGTAAATATTATGTTGATAAGACTTAAACAGATAGATGTTAAATGACTCTTGTTGTAATTAATTTGTGATAGATGTATAAGATGTAATTTCCGCTATTCAGGTTTATGTTTTCCGCTGTAAAGTTAGATATATGTTATACTCCGATTTACCAGGTACATATTATGGGGTATGTACCAAATGTTGGCTGAGCGACAAGTAGTCGTGCCACTGTGATGACTTGTTTTATATTGATATATATATATATATATATATATATATATATATATATATATATATATATATAAACCGGTCGTCACAATTAATAAAAACACTCGTTTGGTTTGCAGAATGACTATTCCACTAGGAAAAGGAATAGTTATTGGTAAGAATAGAAGGTGGTGGAATGTAATAGTTATTTTTATTCTTTTGTTTGGTTATAACGCTAGAATAGAACACTTAATATGCATTCCTTTGTTTGGTACAGTGCAATACATTAGTGAATGGAATCATATTATAATCAAATTTCCTAAAACACCATTATAATACAAATATAATTTACATTCTTAAGGACATTTTTTCTTTCCTTTAGAAACATAAACCGTCATCCTATAACTTCTTTTTTTTTTTTTTCAAATTCCATCAAGTTCTCGTCTTTTTTTTTTTTTTTTTTTTTCATCTATAAATACGCTACAAATGATTTATAAAAATAAAAAAATAAAAAAGCACATAAACATCATATTACCATCAATTTTTTTTTTTTAGAAAAAAAAAAAAAAAACTACAAAAACCACATCAACTAACTTGGCATCATTTTAGAACGAGTTATTATAATGATGGAAAAGCACATCAATTAAAATAAAGCTGCTGCTAATGCACATCACAAAAAAAAGGTTTTTTTTATTTATTATTTTCTTTTTGTAAGTAACAGTAGAGGGGATTGGATCCATGGCAAATGGATGTTCTTTGGGGAACTAACATGGTCTAACTGGCTATCTACAGAAAAAGACCAACACACTGGCGTATCTACAGAAACCAGCAAGTAAGATGTCTAACTACAGAAAACAGCCACACAAAAAAAACGCAACGTAGCCCACAACTTGCGATTTCAACAGACAAGAAAAACAAAACATAACCAACCGACCAAGCAAGAAGTAATCGATTCACTGTCAACGTAACCCAACGCTCCACAAATTTTAATCAATTCCTAAATCATCACTATGCAAAAACTCTGTAATTATACATACATATATAAAAACCATGGAAACGCACAAACTGATAAACTATAATCAATACACTGCTAAAACCTTAAGAATATAACGCACTACAAAAAATTGAAGATTTAGTAACGTGTGAATTTTTGTGCGTTACTAAAATTAGTAACCTGCTAAAATTTTGCACGTTACTAAATATTATATCAATATAATTTTTAAAAAAATAGTATAATTTTAAATAATTAGTGACGTGTTAAATTTTACACGTTAATAAATTAGTAACATGCACAATTTTGCATGTTACTAATTTAGTAACGTGGAAAATTTACCATGTTACTAAATATTATGTCAATATATTTTTTTAAAAAAATAATATAATTTTAAATGATTAGTAACATGGTTAATTTACCAAGTTACTAAATTAGAAACGTGCAGAATTTTGCATGTCACTAAATTAGTAACGTCAAAAATTTTACTCATTACAAAATTAGTAACGTGCTAAATTTACCACGTTACTAAATATTATGTCAATATAAATTTTAAAAAAATTACATAATTTTAAATAATTAGTGACGTGATAAATTTGCCATGTCACTAAAAATTAAATTAATATAATTTTTTAAGAAATAATTTTTAAATTTAAATTATTAGTGATGTGTGAAATTTTGTATGTCACTAAATATTGTAAAAAAGTAATTTAAAAATTTAAATTATTAGTTACGTGCCAAATTTGACACCTCACTAAATATTAAGTTGATAAAAATTTTTAAAAAATAATTTGAAATTTAAATTATTAATGACGTGTCAAATCATGATAGAATAATATGATCGATAGACCAATTTATCGATCAAAGTACAAACTGATAAACTATAATCAACACACTGCTAAAACCTTAAGAATATAACGCGCGCTTCAATTTTTATTTTATTTTTATCAGAACCTCTAAAGAACAGAAACTCAAATGTAAAAACACACAATGCAAAGGTAAATTGCAAATACAAAACAAAGAAAGAAAAAGGTCAAAAAATTCATAGACCCATTCGCTGGGTTCCTGCCCAAAAAACTGTGGGTCTATGAAATCTGTCGAGACTTGAGAGGGCTTGGGTCTTTTGGGCAAAACACGCGATATATTTATTCCCACTGGACTTCGTAAGAGATTAGCTATTCTTATAAATAATGTACAACCATTTATAAAAGAATAGTTATTCCGTAGGAATAACTATTCATTTCCATGGGTCTAATCTGCAAACCAAACGAAGCTGGCTCCAGGGATCCACCAAGCAATTTATTATGTATTCTTGAGACATTTTTTTTTTTTTTCTCTCAATTAGGTAGAGAATCAACTTTTCTAGTCGGAAGATAAAATAATTAAGCACAAGGAAAAATAAAATATAGATTGAACTTGGATTGATAAAAATTTGATTTTAATAACATTTTACAATAAATTAAGCATTCAATATAAATTCGAATCATTACAACTCAAAAAGGTAAGCAGTTGATATAAACAAAAATCATAATGAATTAAAATAAACTTGTCTCATGAAATTAGTTTCAAATAAAAATCATTCCCAATATTCAATCATTAATCTATGAAAAATGCCAAATAAAATAGTCTCAAGAACACAAAAAAATAAAATAAAATAGTAGGCTTCACCCCTAGCCCTAACTATAGATTTAGCCAGTCATAATATTAAAATACATGACAAAGTACAAATAAAAGACATGAAAAAGAAAGATCTTGAATATTATAAAGGAATAAATCCCTAAATAAGAGGCTTGATGGGAATGGTGGGCCAAATCTTAAAGATCCCTTGTGATGGGTCTCATGGTAGATCGAATCTTAAAGATCCCTTGTGTTAGTATTTTCGCCTCATTCTGTGTTTGGACAAAATCACTTCAGTATAAAGATGCTATAAACAGGGATTCCACTATTTAGAGTTTGCAAGTCAGAAGAAATTCAAGTTCCCTGTTAGCCGTCCAGACGATCGAGCCATCCCGTCCGGACGCCCATCTGTCCACTAATCCATTCGTCCAGACGACATGTTATCCCGTCCGGACGCTAGACCGACCAGCATCATCCTTCCGGACCCCATACTGTATCGAGAAGTTTCTGTGCCAGCTTGCATCCGTCCGGACGTTTCAGCAGCATGTCCGGACACCCCCTAGTACTCGATCAGTTTTCTTTCCAAGTTCCAAGAAAGGGAAGATCAATCAACCGTCCGGACGCGCATCTCCGTAAGGCAAGAATCGCAATTCAAATATGATTGTCCAGACGTCTGACAGCTGTGGTCCGTACGCGCGTGCAACAAAGAAGGAAATTGCCGATTCGACTTCAACCGTCCGGACGACTGCCATCATGGTCCGGACGCGCGCATTACCGATATGGAAATTGTGTGTTGAAGAATAGCCGTCCGGACGCCCATCCCCCATGGTCCGGACGCTCGAGAGCCTTATAAGAAAATTACTTGCAACGGACGTGCAACCGTCCGGACGATGTGACATCCCGTTCGGATGATGTCCTTAAACAGGAAAGATTTCTCCGCGGGAATTTCAGAAAATCTGTTCGCACAGTTGTCCGTCCGGACGGCCCATGTCCACCGTCCGGACAGTGCCTAGGTATATTTTGCCTGAGGCTCATTTGAGCCCCCAACCTATAAATAGAGGCCCCCTGGGCACTGTGAACTGAAAGAATTCGGTGTGAATTCCTCACTTGCTCAGAGACGTGATATTTCCTCTGAAGCCGTTTTACAAGTGTGCTGTGCTGTAAACCGAAGTCTATCTTAGAGGTCGGCTCTAAGGTAAGGAGTTCCATTGAAAACCCCTTCAGGTAGGTGAACCTGGTTGGGAAGCGTTCGTGTTGGGTTACACGTCAGAGATCAAGGTACGACCACTGCATCGGTACATGTGAGTGTTACTGTCTTGTATCTAGCTATGTCTTCTGAATAGTGGAATTCCTGGGTTTAGCTGACCCGGAGTGGTTTTTCTCTTAATTGAGTTTCCACTTCGTCAACAAAAATCTATGTGTCATTTACTTTCCGCTATGCTTTAATTTTTGTTGACACTTATGCACACACTTTGTTTTTAGAAGTCAATTCAATTTTTCAATTGGTATCAGAGCTTGGTACACTCTGAGAAGATTAATTTCTTGAGTGTTATGTTGAAACTGGTTGGACTAAACCTAAGGATGCAACACCTAAACTAGTCCCTCAAAAGAACGCTCGTCTTTCAAATGATAAAGCCCTCCATGCTCTATGCCAAGCACTTTCTCCATCTAAATTCGCTAAAATTTCAAATTGCGAATCAGCCAAGGCAGCATGGTAAATTTTGGAAACAACATATGAAGGCAAAAAACTTGTAAAATCTGCCAAACTTCAAATGTTGATTTCAAAATTTGAAGATATTAAGATGTTAGAGGAAGAGACATTTGGAGAGTTTTACTCCAAAATAAGTGACCTAAGGAACTCCATGGTGAGTCTTGGAAACCTATCTTGGATGTAAAACTCATCCGAAAAATTCTCAGATCTTTGGCCGAGCGTTTCAGGATCAAGGTAACGACTACTGAGGAGAGCAAGGATCTTGAAGAGATGAAGATTGAAGAACTGGTGGGATCTCTTCAAACATATGAGCTGTCTCTGCCCCCGGTCAAGAAATTAAAGACCATTGCTCTAAAGGCTTCCAAGAAGAAGGAAGAAGCCTCCACTGAAGATGACTCTGAGGATGAAGACAAAGCTGTGGCTATGTTAGCCAAAAATTTCAGAAGACTGATGAAAGATGATAGGTTCAAGAAGAAGTTTTCTGACAAAATGAAGAAACCTCTCAGAGAAGCTGAACCAGAGGAGGAGGAGAAAAGAGATCCCAGAGGTCCCCGATGTTTTGAATGCTCAGGCTTTGAGCATATCCGGGCAGATTGTGGAAATCTCAAAAAGGGAAAGAGGAAGGCTTACAATATGACTCTTAGTGATGAGTCTGAAGAAGATGCTCCAGAGTCTGACAAATTTCTGGCCTTTGTGGCCCCATATATTGAAGAAGAAGACTCATACTACTTAGAGCATAGTGAGAATGAGGTAGAGCTCAAGGAGGCCTACAAGACACTTTACAAAGAGTTTGAGAAGCTGAGGGAAGGCCAAAAGCAGCACGTTAATGATCTGAACAGTCTGCATACTGAGAAGAGTTCATTGCTGCTTAAGATACAGGAGCTCGAGGAAAATCTACTTGAGACACAGCTCCAGCTAGAGAGAGTCAATGATGAAAAGTTGACTCGTATGCTGTCCATCCAGAAGAGCCCACATGACAAGACTGGTCTCGGGTATGTAGCTTCCTCTTCTGATGTTCCCTCTTCCTTAAAGACTGTGTTTGTGCCTCCTACAGTCCCAGAGCTTCCTCCAGTTATTGAAGATAAACAGAAGGAAAAGGTCAATGATGATGCTCCAGGCACTCAGCAGCCTCATTCCATCAGAAGACCTCCTATTTGCCATCACTGCGGTCTCAGTGGGCATGTTCGGCCTCAGTGCTCCCTCTTGAAAGCACAA
Organism: Alnus glutinosa; assembly: GCF_958979055.1. Classification (NCBI taxonomy): domain Eukaryota; kingdom Viridiplantae; phylum Streptophyta; class Magnoliopsida; order Fagales; family Betulaceae; genus Alnus; species Alnus glutinosa. Next base: position 18,989,901 of record NC_084888.1, on the reverse strand, counting down.
AAGGCCAAAGCCAAGATAGAAGTGCCAAGACAAGCTCATTATGGCGCTAGACCTGCGGCTCAGCATCAGACTCCTTGGCATCAGGCATCCTATCAAGTACCATGGGGACAAGTATCAAGGCATAAGTATCAAGCCCCTTGGTCTCATGCTCCTCAGCATCAGCGGCCTCAGCAGCGGTTTGTACCAGCCGATTACAGAAGCACTTACAAGAACAAACCCAAGCATTTGAGAAGGCCTCAAGAGCAATACTCCAGTGAGCCTCCTGTCTGGATGCAAAACATGATGGAGTTGATGATGCGGTCTTGTCAGCAACCACCCACTGGAAGGCAGACCTGGGCTAAGAAGGGCAGTTACCCCAGGAAGGGGAACCGACGCACCTAGCATGTTCGGGTGTTCATGCCTAGGATTTGGTTCCTAATCCTAAGGCATCAGGTTTGATTACGTGCACCTTTTAGGTTATATTTATGTGCTTGTCATGCAATCTAGGAACTAGCTTGTTGTTCCCCCTGTTTCTCTTGAGAGAACTTTGCAGGTATATATTGGGGAAGACAGAAAAAGCAGGTCAAGCGACTGTTTTTCTGTACTGGCATCTTTGAGCAGTTACAGGTGTGACTTACCTTTGCATATGATGTCATTTCCATATTGCATGTTTTGTTTGTTTTTTTTTTTTATTTATAATAAAAAAAGGGGGGGGGGGGGGGAAGTCTTCGTAGCAGGTTAAGTCTTTCACAAGGTATGTCAGCTACTTCGTGTATTCTCTCTGTTTTACTAGTTTGTTAAGCATTGATATATTATGTTTACATGTGGGTGAAAACATTAGTTTGACATGTACAAAAGTTTTTCCTGCTCATTGTTCTGGTTAATAGTAGCTTGTCTCATGTGATGACCTCGTGCACTATCCTAGACTCCCCAAAGGTACGCATTTTTCCTTCTCTGACTCTTTACTCCTAGAATTTTTGGATAAGAGAAGAGGTTTTTGCTTGGATGGCCAAATTGACCACAGGCTAGTTGAACCTAGCACCTATAAATTTTGGCACTCCCTACAGTTTGCAGTATCATAAGTTACAAGCAGTAATTCATAAAAAAAAAAATGTTTTGTGCTTTAAATTGTTTAATCACTGCTTATGTGCTTAAATTTACCTTGCCCTCTATGAGCAAGTAAAATTTTTTACCTTGTCCTATATGGTGCAAGTAAAACAGAATATGTGTTGTATCTTAGGGGGAGTGTATCAGATGAGGGTATCTAGGCCCTAGCAAGTTATAAGGTTTGACTTTTGGCTAATCTATCTCTAATTTTCTCTTGTCTAGAAAATCTGGTGTTTCTTGTCATTTTTGTAAAATGCAAACCTTATGGATAAAAGTCTTCACACACACACGCTTTACATAAGTTGAGCAGGCTATCTTCATTATTTTGGTAGGGTAACTTTTGTCTGTGTTATACTTGTCTATCACCTCCATGCTCTCATAATACTGACTTGCTCTATGACTAGTCTTTCAGATAGAAATACTTGCGTGTGCTACTTTCCATGTGAAGGCCCTAACTTTGCTGATTTCTCTCTCTTCAGAAGGTTTCGTCAGTATCTTTGTTCAGTCTTTGTTTTTGATAAACTGTTGAACTTATATTACTCTGTTTCCTGGGTCCTTCTGAGACCGTTAGGGGGAGTAATTTTTATGACAGTTGATTTTTATTACTCTGTTTTACCCTTTGTCCCTTTGTGACAAAAAGGGGGAGTAATTTTTATTTTCGACCGGGAATGTATTTCCTAACCGGTCAAATGATTTTTGTCCCAGAATGGCCAAAGGGGGAGTTTGTTAGTATTTGGCCTCATTCTGTGTTTGGACAAAATCACTTAAGTGTAAAGATGCTATAAACAAGGATTTCATTATTCAGAGTCTGCAAGTTAGAAGAAATTCAAGTTCCCTGTCAGCCGTCCGGACGATCGAGCCATCCCGTCTGGACGCCCATCTTTCCACTAATCCATCCGTCCAGACGACGTGTCATCCCGTCTGGACGCTAGACAGACCAGCATCATCCGTCCGGACGAAGTGTTCATTCCGTCCGGACCCCATACTGTTTGAGAAGTTTATGTGCCAGCTTGCATCCGTTCGGACGTTTCAGCAGCATGTTCGGACACCTCCCATTACTCGATCAGTTTCTGATTTCTTTCCAAGTTCCAAGAAAGGGAAGATTAATCAACCGTTCGGACGATGTGGTATCCCGTCTGGACGCGTGTCTCCGTAAGGCAAGAATCGCAATTCAAATATGACCGTCCGGACGTCTGACAGCTGTGGTCCGGACGCGCGTGCAACAAAGAAGGAAATTGCCGATTCGACTTCAACCGTCCGGACGACTGCCATCATGGTCCAGACGCGCGCATTACAGATATGGAAATTGCATGTTGAAGAATAGCCGTCCGGACGCCCATCCCCCATGGTCCGGACGCTCGAGAGCCTTATAAGAAAATTACTTGCAGCGGACGTGCGACCGTCCGGACGATGTGCCATCCCGTCCAGACGATGTCCTTAAACAGGAAAGATTTCTCCGCGGGAATTTCGGAAAATCTGTTCGCACAGTTGTCCGTCCGGACGGCCCATGTCCACCGTCCGGACGGTGCCTAGGTATATTTTGCCTGACGCTCATTTGAGCCCCCAACCTATAAATAGAGGCCCCTGGGCACTGTGAACTGAAAGAATTCGGTGTGAATTCCTCACTTGCTCAGAGACGTGATATTTCCTCTGAAGCCATTTTACAAGTGTGCTATGCTGTAAACCGAAGTCTATCTTAGAGATCGGCTCTAAGGTAAGGAGTTCCATTGAAAACCCCTTCAGGTAGGTGAACCTGGTTGGGAAGCGTTCGTATTGGGTTACACGTCAGAGATCAAGGTACGACCACTGCATCGGTACATGTGAGTGTTACTGTCTTGTATCTAGCTATGTCTTCTGAATAGTGGAATTCCTGGGTTTGGCTGCCCCGGAGTGGTTTTTCTCTTAACTGAGTTTCCACTTCATCAACAAAAATCTATATGTCATTTACTTTCCGCTGTGCTTTAATTTTTGTTGACACTTATGCAGACACTTTGTTTTTAGAAGTCAATTCAATTTTTCATCGAATCTAGGTTATTGAAACAAAATTTCAACAGGTCTAGATCTTCTTGACTTTCTTGGGTAGGTTTCAATTTGATTGTGGGTTCAAAAGAGAGTTTGATCCCACAGGTTCACATCAGTTTGTATTAAAGCTCAGGCTCCAAATCAGGTCTTATTTATCATTTTTCTTTTTTCTTTTTTAGTTCTTGCATTTGGAGCTGCGATTCCTTCTTCATTCTTGTTAATTTCGTGTGTTAGAATTCAGATCTATGATTTTCACAATTGATTTCTCGTGTACTTGATTCAAGAATTCAGATCTGTGAATTCTTTAATTAATTACGCAAATCTTTGTTTTAATTTTCCATATCTATACTTTTTTCTCCAGAATTGATTCCGTTGATTACGTAAATATTTGCTTTAATTTTTAATATCTGTAATTTTCAGATTTGTATTCCATTCTTAATTGATCTGCGAATCTTTACTTTAATTTTTCAGACCTATAATTTCCATATTTGGATTCCATTCTTTATTGATTACACAAATCTTTGCTTTAATTTTCAAATCTATAATTTCAATTGTCCTTTTGTCTATATCCATGTCCTTGTTGAAATTTTCCAGATCTGTAATTTCAAGATTTGGATTTCTTTTCCACATCTGCAATTTCCATATTTGAATTACATGTCGTTTTCAATTGTCCTTTTGTCTATTTCCCTGTCCTTGTTGAAATTTTCCATATCTGTAATTTCAAGATTTGAATTTCTTTTCCATAAATGCAATTTCCGTATTCGAATCACATGTCGTTTTCAATTGTCCTTTTGTCTATTTCCATGTCCTTGTTGAAATTTGATCAATCTTTTTCAAAAATTACAATTATTGTTGTTGATTGAGACTAAAAAAAAGAAAAAAAGAAGAAGAAGGTAGCGTATTCAATTATTGTTGCTGAATAGTTGGAAAAAAAATGAATAAAGAAAAAAGAAGAAGAAGAAGAAAGAAAGAAATTTCGGAAATAGCTATTTGATATACTTTGCCATCCAAAAATTGAAGTGATTTGGTTGATCTTTATCTTCAAAGGGATCGAATGTATCATCTTTAGTATCTTGTTTCCTAATTGCTATTTCCTTGTACAAATTCTTTTAGATCCGTGTCATTTTTTTCCTTTCTTGTTTCTGGAATCTATTGTTGGTTGGAATAACACAAGGTGGTATCTTGATTTAGTTCAACTAGTTCTTAAAGAACTTGAAAGGGAAAACAAGTGAGGTAAAAGACCAAAAGAGTGAAAACACGAGTTGGGTGACAATATTTGAGTGTAAACACGTAAGGGAGAGTGTGTGAGGTTTTACCACTAACATTTTTTTTGTTTTGTAGTGCATTGAAAATGTCTCATAAGAGTGACTCAACACCTAAGGAGGAGGTGGATAATTCATTCTTTGTATTGCGGGCCATGCAACAACAGTTTGAACGGCTGAATTTGGTGTTGGAGGAGGTGAAGGATAGGATGGTTCAGCAAGAGGTAGTGATTAGAAATTTGCAAGGTGGGCGAGGTAGGAGGAGACGTGCGCCTAGCGTTGGAAATGAGTTTGAGAACGAAGGAGATGATGATGATGAGGAAGACATAGCATCTAAAGTTGGAATGGGTGGAGTTGACAGACCTAGAGGAGGTAGGCGTGAAAGAGGACATGGGACAAAATTCAAGGGGTCGAGATGAGGTAGATAGGAACCTTGGGAGCATCAAAATGAAAATACCATCTTTCCAATGTAGGACAAACCCTGAAGCCTACCTAGAGTGGGAGAAGAAAATGGAGTTGATTTTTTATTATCACAATTATTCAGAGGAGAAGAAGGTGAAGTTGGCAGTAATTGAGTTCACTGATTATGCAATTATTCGGTGGGATCAATTAGTGACCAATAGGAGGCGGAATCATGAGAGACCTATAGAAACATGGGGTGAGTTGAAAGCTCTCATGAGGCAAAGATTTGTACCTAGCCGCTACTATAGAGACCTCTACAAAAAATTACAAAACCTTATACAAGGGTCTAGGAGTGTAGAGGATTACCATAAGGAGACGAAGGTGGCTATAATTTTGGCTAATGTAGAGGAGGATCAGGAGGCCACAATGGCCAGATTTTTAAGTGGTTTGAATAGGGACATAGCCAATGTAGTTGAGTTGCAACATTATTTGGAGGTAGAAGACATGGTGCACATGGCTATGAATATGGAGAGGCAGTTAAAGAGAAAGGGGACAGCAAGGTATACTTCAGTTTCTAGCACTTCTTGGAAACGAAAGTGGGATAGAAATGATCAAGCTCTAGTAAAGGGAAAAGATGAGGGAACTAGCAAAAACAAACCCAAGGCAGATTTTCAACCTTCAAGGAGTAGAGATATTAAATGTTTTACATGTTTTGGTTCAGGGCACACCGCATCTCAATGTAAACAATAAGGTGTGTAGTATAATCATAGACGGGGGAAGTTGTACCAATGTAGCTAGTACTACCCTAGTTGAAAAGTTGAGCTTACCTTTACTGAAGCATCAATGGTTGAATGAATGTGGGGAGGTCAAGGTCAATAAGCAAGTTTTGGTGGCTTTTACCATTGGGAGGTATAGTGATGAGGTGCTTTGTGATATAGTTCCTATGCACGCTGGCCATATTTTGTTGCGAAGGGCATGGCAGTATGATAGGAGGGTGTGAAAATATTTATTGACTTCTAATTTAAACCTTGTGTGTGTGTTTGTGTGCAAACAAATATCTTAAATGTGGAATTTAAATAAGGCAAGATATTTGTTACGAAGTGGAAACTTCATGAAGAGAAAAAACCATTCCAAGGCAGCCAAACCTAGGAAATCTACTATCCAAAAACAAATCTAGTTACAAGACACTCGTAATCACATAACCCTATGCAGTAGTCATACCTTTAACTCTGACGTGTAACCCAACACGAACGCTTTCCAACCAGATCTTCCACCTGAAGGGGTTTTTGATGGATTCCTTTACCCTTAGGGCCGACCCCTAAGATAGACTTCACACGAACAACTGAGCACACACCGACAACAGCTTGAGAGCTAGCGGATCTTCAATTGTCCCTAAACACCCTCTCAAAGCACTATGGAATTCACTGTCGAGTTCTGTACGAAACACTAGCCTAGAGCCCCCTATTTATAGGCTTCAAGAGACCTCAAAAACTGCTGAGATTCTGACTCTGGTTGGCGAGCGTCCGGATGGAAAATAGCCTCGTCCGGACGGTTTTCTATGATATCCTTTTAGAAACAGCGTAATTCTATCTTTATCGGGTTCACATCCGAACGGCTTGACCGAACGTCTGGACGGTCTTCGCTAAAATCCTTTACGTGTTCGAACGGAACTCTGGAATATTCTGAAATACTGGACATCGTCCAGATGTGTTGCCACGTTGTCCGGATGGCTTGCAGAGACTTCCCAAAACAGTGTCGACTTCAGAAATACAACTCCTTGTTGAATACTGATTACCTGTCATCCGGACGGTGTTGCTCTGACGTCCGGATGTCTTCAATGTTTATCGGTAAGACGCTGCGGGGCGTCCAGACGCCTTCAAAGGCCCGTCCGAACGATTGCACAGGAACCAGTTGTTTTTGTCCTGGATTTTGTAAGGACTCTTCATGGACATCTTTAAGAAGCTTGTGATCAGTTATTGTCTTTGATTTGATTATTGTTTGAATACATGAAGATTCTGAATTGAAAACTGACCATCCTGTTAAAATGCAACCATTACATAAAGTGTTTTTGTTTTATCCAGAATGTAGCCAATAAAAATACTAACAAACTCCCCATTTAGCCATTTTGGGACAAAAACACTTCACCGGTTTGAAAACACATTCCCGTTCTAAATACCAAAAACAACCAAAATACTCCCCCTTTTTGTCAAAAAAAGACAAAGGGTAAATAGAGTATAGAAAGACCACAATATTAAAATACTTGATGTGAATTTTAATTGTACTCGCAAGTGCACGAATCGTTTGCAATAAAAGGGTTTTGCAAGTGCGAGGTCGATCCCATAGGGAATTGTGTTCTTGAAAACAAATTTATGACTAAATTAATTAAATCTTAACCTAGTTCCAAAAAAACGTTTGATTTTTTATAAAAATAAAAAACAACATAAAGTAAATAAAGTAAAATAAAACAAAAGAAAAGGTACTAAGGTTTTGGAATCCACACCCACCAAATCATAGCAACATATTCTCATGTTCATCAATACACATCCGAAGTTCTCACCATACAACTCTTATGTATGTTCTACTATGCTTAAAAAAATCATTAAATCATTCAATGAATCTGTTCTTTGCACAAATCACAAAAGATATCCAATAATCATTCCACAAATTGAAAAGAAGTAAAACATAGGAAAAATTAAACCAAATAAAATCGGATAGTATAAACTTACATGAAAATATTGTTGCTCTTCAATGGTGAGGCTTCATCCTCAACCTTAGTTGAAAAATTAGTTACACATGGCTATGAAAAATAAATCCTAAACTAAAAAGAAAAGAATATTTGAACTCTAGCTTCACCCCCTTTTTCTTGAGCCTTAGAGGTCTATTTATAGGGAGAAAACAAATCCTAGAAGCCCTAGAATTCCTAGAAAAATCGGAGGTTAGTCTCCTAGTTTGAGTAGGAGACTCAAAACTTAATCCAAGAAGGAAAAGGACTCCAAATCCGTCCAGATTTGTGGTCTTTTATTGCGGGGCATGTTTGGCATAGCAGACGTCCAAATTAGGAAAATTATATTTCGCAGTGATTTGTAGAAAATTGAATTAGATTTCCAACGCCGCTTGATTAACCTTAATCGGATATTTGAACTGAAAGTTATGGTCAAAATACTATGACATGTGCAGAATCTGAATTCTAATCTGATTTTGACTCCAACTAGAGAAATTCCGATTTAGTCCTCTCCTTGATGTGGTTGAACATACTACATTATCTAGGTTTTCTCAAAGTGTGCTTTCTTTCACCATAAAGCTATTGTTTTATCTCAATGACCTGCAAAATACTAAAATAGCAAAACTAACCAAAAAACATTAGAAAATAACAAGGAAAATGTTAGATTTACAACACCAGTACAACAACTGTACAACAATCCCTCACATGAGGGTGAGTCCCACATACTGAGGCCCACCCTCATGTGAGGGGTTGTTGTACAATTGTTGTATTGGTGTTGTACAAGAATCAAATCCCAAGTAACAAAACTAAAGGTTTAGTAAATGCAAATTAAGGGGTCTACATATGCAATATTTGGCACTCATCAATACTCCCCCTTGATGCAATACGTGTGTGTGTGAAGGCTTTCTCAATAAGGTATGAAGTATGCTGATATGACGTAAAACACTCGGATTTTTCAAAGAAGAGAGAAAATCAATGATAGATCAGTCAAAAGTCAAACCTTATTATGCTAGGGCCTAGTTACCTTCATCTGATACACTCCCCCTAAGCTGCAACACTTTTCTTTGACTATGTCTTTTAGTGACCGTCTATTTCCGCAATGATGTGGTTACTGACTGTTTCTTTAGGGACAAGATCAAGAACAGATTTAGCATAAGCAGTAGATCTTTTTATTTATCCATTTTTATTCAGTTTTGAATGCCTTTTTATCACTTAGTGTTGTAACCTAGAAAGAATGCCATAATTTATGGGTTCTAGGTTCAACTAGAGAATTGGTCAATTTTACCATATTGGCAAAACAAAATCTCTCTCATTTAAAAAAAAATCCAGAAGCTAAAAGTCAAAGGAGAGACACAAATACCTTAAGGGAGCCTTGAATAGTGCACATTTTTCATTGCAAGAGAAAAGCAACTATTTAGTATGGATGCCACTGGGAAACTTCGCATATATCAAGGGAAAAAAAACACTCAGTTATATAAAGGAAAATGAATAAATGCATCAGCAACTGAGACATCAGTTAAACATACATAAGATATCTGGAAGTTATAAAACAATAAATCTCTGCATCCTTTTAACCCCCCTTTTTTTATTTTATAAAAAATAAACAACAACCATGCTTTAAAAATAAAGAGAGTAGTGTTGACCAAGCATGTACGGTAAAAACAAACCTGATCTCATGGAGAGAGGTTTGAGAGTAACAAGATAGAAAAACAGTCGCTTGACGTGCTTTTACTATCATCCCAATTTAATACCTGCAGAATTTCCTCAAGACAACCCAAGAGGGAATATAGGGATAGAAAAGATAGTTCCATAACAGCATGCAAAGTATTTATAAGATGATAAAATAAAGTAAACTATGCAAGTGTACCTGTCATGCTCTAGGATTTAGGAACCAAAATCCTAGGCATGTGTCACCTTACCTACTAGGTAGGTCTACTTCCCCTCGAGGAGTGAGTGTCCTCATCCTTGTCCTGTCTTTCCTTCTGAAGCTGTAGAGCCACAAATCTGACCAGATCTTGCATGAAAGTACTGGTGGAAGATGTTCCTTCATTGGAGATTTCCCTTGCTGCAGTTTTCTTAGGGACCCAAGTTTTTTTTCGCTTGAGTAAGCTTCTACAGCTGCTGATTTTTGGGCGGAGATCTATAATGCTTGGGAGGCTTAGGTGTAGGACACCTTGGTCTGATATGACTGCTAAATCCACATTGGTGATGACACATGGGAGTTTTAGGAGCCAGGCATTTTTTGGTCTAATGTGCCCTAGCTTACCACAGTGATGGCATGTGGGAGGCTTTTTCCTGATAGGATGCTTGACCAGAGGCTGAGGGTTGAAAGGAACTTCTCCTTCCATAACTGCTTTTCCCTTATCCATTCTTGGAGGTGGAGATTCGAGAATAACTGGCCTCACGAAAATGGTCTTGGAGGTAGACGAAGTATGAGAAATAGAAGATGGAACATACCCGAGTCCGGTCTTGTCAGTTGGGCACTACTGAATGGAGAGCATGTGAGTGAGCTTATCGTCTGAAATGCTCTCTAGCTGCAACTGTGTCTCCAGTTGCCTATCTTCTAAATCATTGATCTTTATGAGCATAGAAGTCTTTTCTGTCTTAAGGCTGTTAAGCTTTAGTACTTGTGGTTTGTATTTCTCCTTCAGCTTTAGAAATTCAACATATTGAAGTTGATAGGCTGACTACATATCTTCTTCTTCACTATTCTCAGAGTAGTAGGACTGAGAATCCTCCTTATCTTCATGTGGGGCTACGAATGCCAGGAATTTTTCTTCCTCAAGAGTTTCTTCTTCTTTCTCAGACTCATCATTGAGAGTTGCATTAATGGCTTTCCCTCTTTGTTTCTTCAGATTTGCACATTCAGTCCTGATGTGCCCAAAGCTTGAACGTTTGAAACACTGGGGACCCCTCGGATATTTCTTTTCTGCTTCTTCTGTATCAGTTGTGTGGGGAGCCTTTCTTAATCTGTTAGAGAACTTCTTCTTGAAATTATTATCATTCATAAAACGCTTGAAGTTCTTGGCTAACATTGCCACTACATCTTCATCAACATTAGAGTCTTCGTCAGATGAGACTATGGATTTCTTCTTGGATGCCTTAGATGCCTTGAGGGCAATTGTCTTTGCCTTTCTAACCGAAGGTAAGGAATATTCGTATGTCTGAAGAGATCCTACCAGCTATTCAATCTTCATATCCTCCAGATCTTTGCATTCTTCTATTGTTGTCACCTTAATCCTGCAACGCTCAGACAAAGATCTTAGTATCTTTCGGATGAGTTTTACATTCGAGATTTGCTTCCCAAGACTCACCATCAAGTTTCTTAGGTCACTAATCTTAGTGTAGAACTCTCTGAATGTTTCGTCTTCTAGCATCTTAATTTCTTTAAATTTAGAAATCAACATTTGAAGTTTGACAGATTTTACTAGTTTTGTGCCTTCATACATTGTTTCTAGAATTTGCCATGCATCCTTAGCAATTTCACAATTTGAAATTCTTGGGAATTCAGATCAAGTGCTTGACATAGTGCATGGATTGCTTTATCATTGGAAAGCCTTGCGCTTGTTTGAATAACAGTAATTTCGTCTGTTTCTTCTGGTTTAATCCAACCAGTTTCAAAAAAAAATCAGACGTCAATAGATTTTAAAAAGAAGCGCATTCGGACTTTCCAATAGCCATAGTTCGTTCCATCAAAGGGCGGAAGAGAATTAAGATGTTGAGACATAATAATCAAAAACAAAAGTCAAAAGGATACACTCAAGAAATAAATCTAAAAACAGAGTGTACCAAGCTCTGATACCAATTGAAAATATTAATTGACATCTAATTTAAACCTAGTGTGTGTGTTTGTGTGCAAACAAATATCTTAAATGTGAAATTTAAATAAGACAAGTATCTGTTACGAAGTAGAAACTCTATGAAGAGAAAAAACCACTCAGGGGCAGCCAAACCCAGGAAATCCACTATCCAAAAACGAAGCTAGTTACAAGACACTCGTACTCACATAACCCTATGCAGTAGTCATACCTTTAACTCTAGCGTGTAACCCAACACGAACGCTTCCCAACCAGATCTTCCACCTGAAGGAGTTTTTGATGGATTCCTTTACCCTAGGGCCGACCCCTAAGATAGACTTCACAAGAGCAACTGAGCACACACCAGCAACGGCTTAAGAGCTAGCGGATCTTCGATTCTCCCTAAACACCCTCTCAAAGCACTATGTAATTCACTGTCGAATTCTGTACAAAAACACTAGCCTAGAGCCCCCTATTTATAGGCTTCAAGAGACCTCAAAAACTGCTGAGATTCGGACTCTGGCTGGCGAGCGTCCGGACGGAAAACAACCTCGTCCGGACGATTTTTTGCGATATCCTTTCAAAAACAGCGTAATTCCATCTTTCTCGGGTTCACGTCCGGACGGGTTAACAGAGTGTCTAGACTGTCTTCGCTAAAATCCTTTCCGCGTTTGAATGGAACTCTGGGATATTCTGGAAATGTATTGTCACGTCGTCCGGACGTCTTTCAGAGACTTCCCAAACAGTGTTGACTTTTGAAATCCAACTCCTTGTTGAATACTGATTGGCCTGTTGTTCGCACGGTGTTGCTCTAACATTCGGATGTCTTCAATGTTTATCTATAAGACACTGCGGGGCGTCCGGATGCCTTCAAAGGCCCATCCGAACGATTGCACAGGAACCGGTTGTTTTTGTCTTGGATTTTGTAAGGACTCTTCATGGACATCTTTAAAAAGCTTGTGATCAGTTATTATCTTTGATTTGATCATTGTCTGAATACATTAAGATACTGAATTGAAAACCGACAATGCTGTTAAAATGCAACCATTACATAAAGTGTTTTTGTTTTATCCAAAATGGAGCCAATAATTCAGAAAGTTGGACAAAAAAAAAAAAGAAAAAAAAAATTCAGAAATTGTTGTTTGATCTGTATCATTTTTAGTATCTTGTTTCGTAATTGCTCTTTTCCTCATACAAATTCCTTGAGATCCGTGTCATTTTTTTTTTCCTTTCCTGTTCCTTGAATCTATTTTTGGTTGGAATAATAAAAGGTTGTGTATTGGAAAAGGCCAAAAGAGTGTGTATTGGAAAAGGCCAAAAGAGTGAAAACACGAGTGGAGTGACAATATTTGAGTGTAAACATGTATGGGAGTGTGTGAGGTTTTACCACTAACATTTTTTTTTTTTTTTGTTTTGTAGTGCATTGAAAATGTCTCATAAGAGTGACTCAACATCGAAGGAGGAGGCGGATAATTCATTCTTTGTATTGCGGGCCATGCAACAACAATTTGAACGGTTGAATTTGGTGTTGGAGGTGGTGAAGGATTGGATGGTTCAGCAAGAGGTAGTGATTGGAAATCTGTAAGGTGGGCGAGATAGGAGGAGACGTGCGCCTAGCGTTGAAAATGAGTTTGAGAACGAAGGAGATGATGATGATGAGGAAGACATAGCATCTGAAGTTGGAATAGGTAGAGTCGACAGACCTAGAGGAGGTAGGCGCGTGGAAGAGGATATGGGAGAAATTCAAGGGGTCGAGATGGGGTAGATAGGAACCTTGGGAGCATCAAAATGAAAATACCATCTTTCCAAGGTAGGACTGACCTTGAAGCCTACCTAAAGTGGGAGAAGAAAATAGAGTTGATTTTTTATTGTCACAATTATTCAGAGGAAAAGAAGGTGAAGTTGGCAATAATTGAGTTTACGGATTATGCAATTATTTGGTGGGATCAATTAGTGAGTTGAAAGCTCTCATGAGGCGAAGATTTGTACCAAGCCACTACTAATGAGACCGCTACCAAAAATTACAAAACCTTACACAAGGGTCTAGGAGTGTAGCGGATTACCATAAGGAGATGGAGGTCGCTATGATTCGGGCTAATGTAGAGGAGGATTGAGAGGCCACAGTGGCCAGATTTTTAAGTGGTTTGAATAGGGACATAGCCAATGTAGTTGAGTTGCAACATTATTTGGAGGTAGAAGACATGGTGCACATGGCTATGAAGGTGGAGAGGTAGTTAAAGAGAAAGGGGGCAGCAAGGTTTACTTCAATTTCTAGCACTTCTTGGAAACCAAAGTGGGATAGAAATGATCAAGCTGTAGTAAAGGGGAAGGCCGAACAACCTAAGGGAAAAGATGAGAGAACCAGCAAGAACAAACCCAAGGTAGATTTTCCAATCTTCAAGGAATAGAGATGTTAAATGTTTTAAATGTTTGGGTTCAAGGCACATCGCGTCTCAATGTCCAAACAAGCGGGTGATGCTTATGCGAGACAATGGGGAGGTGATGATTGATGGTGAAGATGATAATGATGAGATGCCCGAGTTGGTTGATGCTAGTGATGATGATGGAGTGGAATACCCCGTAGAAGGTAAGTCTCTTGTTGCCAGGCGAGCTCCCAATATGCAAATTAAGATAGACGATATGGAGCAGCGGAGAGAGAACATATTTCATACTAGAAGTTATGTAAACAACAAGGTGTGTAGTATGATTATAGACGGGGGAAGTTGAACCAATGTAGCTAGTACCACCCTAGTTGAAAAGTTGAGCTTACCTTTACTGAAGCATCCTAGACCTTATAAGTTGCAATGGTTGAATGAATGTGGGGTGGTCAATGTCAATAAGCAAGTTTTGGTGGGTTTTACCATTGGGAGGTATAGTGATGATGTGCTTTGTAATGTTGTTCCTATGCAAGCTAGCCATATTTTATTGGGGAGGCCGTGGTAGTATGATAGGAGGGTGATTCATGACGGGTTTAGGAATAGGTACAACTTTGTGTAGTATGATTATAGACGGGGGAAGTTGCACCAATGTAGCTAGTACCACCCTAGTTGAAAAGTTGAGCTTACCTTTACTGAAGCATCCTAAACCTTATAAGTTGAAATGGTTGAATGAATGTGGGGAGGTCAAGGTCAATAAGCAAGTTTTGGTGGCTTTTACCATTGGGAGGTATAGTGATGAGGTGCTTTGTAATGTAGTTCCTATTCATCCTAGCCATATTTTGTTGGGGAGGCCGTGGCAGTATGATATGAGGGTGATACATGACGGGTTTAGGAACAGGTACAACTTTGTAAAGAATGGAAAAACAGTCAAGCTTGCTCCTTTAACCCTAAAACAGGTCTATGAGGACCAACTAAAACTAATTGAGCAAAAAAGAAAGAGTGAAAAAGAAAATTGAGAGGTGCCTGAGAATAAAGAAAAGAGAGTAGAGCCATGAGAGAAAAAAGAATGAGAATCTGCAGGGAGAAAAGGAAAGACAAATATGAGTTTTTATGCACAGGAGAGTGAGGTTAAGAGGGCCTTCTTAGAAGATCAGCCTATGAGTTTTATTGTTTACAAAGAATCTTCTCTTAATCTTGATGAAACTAACCAATCTCTTCCTAGTTTGGCTATTTCTTTGTTGCATGAGTCCGATGATTTATTTTCGGAGAATATGCTGAGTGGGTTGTCGTCACCCATTAGAGGTATTGAGCATCAAATTGATTTCGTACCTGGAGCCGTTATTCCAAACCGATCAGCCTACAGGAGTAAGCCTGATGTGAACCCATGGGATCGAACTCCCTTTTGAACCCAAAATCAAATTGAAACCTACTCAAGAAAGCCAAGAATCAAGTCAAGAGAATCTAGACCCGTTGAAATCCCGTTCCAAGAACCTAGAATCAAATCTAGAAGATCGATCTAGACCCGTTGAAATCTTGTCCAATAACCTAGATTTGGTGTGAAGGCCACAAAGGGTTTGCCTTTGATAAGTTCATAGTTCAATCAAGAACTAGTAGAGAAAACAAAAAAGTTTTCTATGAAGAAAAATTTATTCAAATTCAACTTTTTCTTTTTTTTAAAGTGTGGCTACAAGTCTTTTTAAAGACCTCCAAGAAACCCATGGGCCTACTAAGGCCTTCATAAATTAAAAGACAAGGGCAGAACATCTTTAGGCCCAAAACAACCTAAACTAAAAGGCCTAAATGCCTACAACCATAGAAACATACAAATAGGCCCACAAGCCTATACGTAATGAAATATAGAGTCCACTAAACCACATGGATTAAAGTTGGTTCTTCTTCTTTCAAGCCCAACTTGAATTTTGGGGTCTTGCTTGATAAATTTGCAAACTTGGCCCAAGTGGATTGCACCAATCCTTGCATTGCTTCCTTGATCTTCTTAGCTCTTGACCTTGTGATTGGCCTATCTGAAACTTGCAAGGGATCTTTAAGATTCGGGCCACCATTCTCATCATTCCCCATCTCTTCAAAAAGATTCGTCCTCGAATCGTCACCTGCATCAGAAGGAGAAAGATCAAAAATATTGAAAGTAGCAGAGACATTATACTTACCTGGAAGATCCACTTTATAAGCATTATCATTAATGTTCTCAAGGATTTGGAAAGGTTCATCTCCTTGAGGATGCAATTTAGTGCTTCTATGGGCTGAAAATCTTTCTTTAAGCTTGTAAACCCAAACCCAATTTCCTGGTTCAAAGATGAAACGCCTTCGCCCTTTATTGGCTTGGGGAGCAAACTTTTCAATCTTTTGCGCAGCTTGCCTATGTCCATCCAAACTACTCCTTGACCCTTAAGATGCTTCAATGATTCATGATCGGTGTGGATCACAAACTCTTTAGGCCAAAGGTAGTGCGTCAACATCTCTAGAGCGCAAACAAGAGTGTAAAGTTCTTTGTCATAAGTGGGATAATTCAGGGTCGCCCCACTTGGCTTCTCACTGAAGAAGGCTACGGGCCACCTATCCTGCATCAAAACGGCTCAAATTCTTATTCCTAAGGAATCACATTCAATCTCAAAAGTTTTGTTAAAGTCAGGTAATGCTAACATAGGTGTAGAACATAACATTTCTTTAATAGTAGCAAATGCATTCGCTTAATCAATCCTCCAATGAAATCCAACATTCTTTTTAATTATTTCAATGAGTGGTGTAGCAATGGTGCAAAAATCTTTAACAAAACGCCTGTAAAAGCTAGTTAAACCATGAAAGCTTCTTACCTCAATGATGCCTTTAGGCGTTAGCCCCTATTGGATAGCCTTGACTTTTCTCTTCATTCACCTCAATACCTTTTGTGCCAACAACATAACCAAGAAAAACAACCTTTTCCATACAAAATGTACATTTCTTAATATTAGCATACAACTTTTCATATCTCAACACATCTCAAATGCTCAATATGTTCATCTAAGTTCTTGTTGTACACAACGGTATCACCAAAGTATACGACTACAAATTTGCCTATGAATGCACGTAATACATTGTTCATTAATCTCATGAAAATACTAGGCACATTTGTAAGTCCAAATTGCTTAACCAACCATTCATAGTCCATATTTAGTCTTAAAAGCAATTTCCCATTCATCTTCCTTTTTCATTCTAATGTGATGGTATCCCCTTTTAAGATCTATTTACTGAAAATATATGAGCCATGCAATTCATCAAGAATATCATATAATCTAGGAATGGGATGACGATACGTTATCGTAATATTGTTAACCGCTCTGAAATCGATGCATGTAACGCCCCGCCTTTTACAAAAAGGCGTAAGTGAATTTTTTTTCGATTTTCACGTGACATTACGACATCATCAGGGTTATAAATTGGCAGCGGAATATATTTTTCTTTCTTCTAAAGACTTAGGAATTAATAGCATAACACATTAGGGCTGATTGAAATAGTTCAAAATATATAGAAAGAGTGTAATTGAATAATTACACATTAAAATATTATTTGTACCATGTATGGCACAAATAATTTACAATCAAATCACTCAAAGTATCATTATTACAAATCAATAAATATATAAATATCGATTTCCAAATATAATAATAATAATGGACTAGACATAGTAGTCCACAAAAGTGGGAGGCATCCTAGCGTCGGACACTGCTATCAAGATCACTTAAAGATCTGGACAATCCTGATACTCCTCCTCATATCCTGTAATAATATGTAATATAAAGAGGAAAACAGTAATACAAAATACCTAAGTGAGGCCACTATTTCCAATAATATAATGAATGCTGATTTATTTTATAAATGCAACATAATGCAGATATGGCTTTATAGTCACGTGTATATGCAATATATGATCCATGGTAGCTAATCACAGTCAGATTGAATATATACATATCCATAAAACAGTAATATGACAGTTTTATATGCAAGGTCTTAATTATTTTCTTTTGTACTCTTCTCGTGATGGAACCAACGGTCCGTATTAGCGTGTTGTGGGAACCTACGATCCCAGCTGACAATACCTTCACCCCCCACTGTATAGCCAACTCTCACTTAAAGCTTATTTTATCTGGGGCTAGGAAACTAAGGTCCCAGCTGGCCTGTAAACCTACGGTTACAGCATTTGATTATTATGATCTTTACAGGAACCTACGGTCCCACTGGTAATACCTTCGCCCCCCGCTGCATTCACCAGCTTTGTTATTAATCAGTTTAATTAAAATATAAAACATGCAAATTCACATACACAAACAAATTAAATAAAGCAGTAAACACAATATTATGAAAAAATCCACCAGCTTCGTCCTCAGTAAGTATAGAGATACTTACTCTCCTTAGTGTAGTTCCTTAGCCTTCTTTTCTGTATATAAATCCATCCATATATATATATATATATATATATATGTCAATTATCTAACAAACAAATCATTGTTTATAGACCCTCATTTCTTTATATTTATTATTATCCATCACTTCATTATGTTTGGAACGATCACTTATAACAATCTTGAAACCTTGGTTCATGATTTGATGACGAGGCTATATGACCAATACCACCAAATATGAACTTGAAGGATTAAAATATATCATAAGGACAATAAGAGTAAACATGATCAACTCATGAAAATAATGAGGACATTGAAATAGAAAAGGAAATATAAATATAATCAACTCATGAAAGTCGTGAGGACATTGAAATATAAAAGTAGTTTATATTACTTCTTATTTTAATTCTTTTTATCTCTTAAGCTTATTGGGTCTTCACACAACTCATAAAACAAGTAACTTGGAAATTAGATAAAATAAATTAAAGTCTTATTTAACAACTTACCAAAAAGTCCTTTTATTATCAATTTGATTTCAAGATTTCTGTCCAAATGGAGGGCAGCTTACTCCGACCTACTTGTAGATGGTCAAATCTACTCCGATTGATGTGAAATTTTTAGGGTAGATAGAAGACTTCAAGACAAACACTTTCTCTTTTTGGTTCGACTCAATTCGAGTTCGTTATGACTCATTTTTCGCTAGAGTTCCAGCTCTTCTTGCTGCTGTAAAACCAGAAAAAGAGAGAGAGACATGTTGCAGAAATTTGAGATAGGGGAGAAGGGTTATGCGTGAATGAAGAGGGGGTGTGCACCTCAATTTACATACAAACGAGAGGTTAGGATCACTTGGGTAAAGTTGATCCAACGATTTTGGGGAGTAACAGCTAAGTGCCTAGCTGTTGCAAGGTTATTAGAAGCAAGAAAGAGATCCATTTGAGTTGGAAATGATCTAATGGCTGGGGTGGGTTCTCTGCATCTAGGTGATGAGTTGTGATAGTGGGGTGTGATGAGTAGGAAGAAGGAACCATGCGTGAAGGAGCTGCTGTCCACTTAATTGAAGGAATGCGTCCCACTTGTTTTGAAGACAACAAGTGTTAAAATAAACATGGCAGCACATGCGCATCTCTTTCTAGCAAGGAGAAGCACCAAATATCATTTTGTTATTAATAAAATAAGAATAGCAAAGAGGAACACCAAGTCACCTTAATCATGAGCCTTTCCTTAAAGCACAAAGAGTAGAGAATGTGAATAAGGTTTCTACAGGTGGTCCTTTAAGAAATAGAAATGGGTCCACAAATGTTATATATATCTGAATTCTCGTCCTAGTTAAGGGCAGAATTATTCAAGGGTGTTTTTATACTCTTAATGAAGTCCAAAAATCATGAAATTTGGAGGGTAACTAGAGGACTTCGAGACGAGCGTCCCAGTTTTTGAATCGACCAAAACGGAGTTCGTTCGACCCTGTTTTCGTTGTTCCAAAGTTTAAGGTCTGTTCATTGAATTGAAACTATAACGTTTTTTTCTTAATAAATGAATATTTATTTTCATAAATATTCATATTTATTCTTTTGCCTTATTATTAGGTCTTAAATTTAATTTAAGACATTAAATCTTATGTCTTAAAATCTGGGGCGCTACAATGCACATCCTCCAAGTCCAATCCTTCTGTGGCACTAGTAGCACTGGTACTGCACATCGGCTCGTGTTCTCTCTCATGTACCCCTTGCTCATCAAATCTCCAACTTGCCATTGAAGTTCCTTGATCTCCTTCGGATTACTCTTATAGGCTGAACGGTTTGGAATAACGGCTCCATGTACGAAATCAATTTGATGCTCAATACCTATAATGGGTGACAACCCACTCAGCATCTTCTCTGAAAATACATCCTCCGACCCCTGCAACAAAGAAACAGCCAAACTAGGAAGATATTAGTTAGTTTCATCAAGATTAAAAGAAGATTCTTTGTAAACAATAAAACTCATAGGCTGATCTTCTAAGAATGCTCTCTTAACCTCACTCTCCTGTGCATAAAAACTCATATTTGTCTTTCCTTTTCTCTCTGCAGGTTCTCTTTCTTTTTTCTCTCGTGGCTCCACTCTCTTTTCTTTAATCTCAGCCACCTCTCAATTTTCTTTTTCACTCTCTCTTTTTCTTGAGATTTCGGTCTCATCCTCTATTTTCGTTTCTCATTTTTCTTTCTTGTGTCTCGGCCTCACCCTTTCTTTTTTACTCAATCTCACTTTTCAGCTTAAGTTGGTCCTCATAGACCTATTTTCGGGTTATAAGAGCAAACTTGATTGCTTGTCCATCCTTTATTGCAGCTCGATCATTTCTATCCCACTTTGGTTTCCAAGGAGTGCTAAAAACTGAAGTATTCCTTGCACCCTTTCTCTGTAACTGCCTCTCCACTTTCATAGCCATGTGCATCATGTCTT
Source organism: Alnus glutinosa (assembly GCF_958979055.1). NCBI lineage: Eukaryota > Viridiplantae > Streptophyta > Magnoliopsida > Fagales > Betulaceae > Alnus > Alnus glutinosa. The sequence continues at coordinate 18,969,399 of NC_084888.1, read as the reverse complement.
CTACCTCCACATAAGGATGCAACTCAACTACATTGGCTATGTCCCTATTCAAACCACTTAAAAATCTAGCCATTGTAGCCACCAAATCCTCCTCTACATTAGCCCGAATCATAGCCACCTCCATCTCCTTATGGTAATCCTCTACACTCCTAGACCCTTGTGTAAGGTTTTGTAATTTGTGGTATAGGTCTCTATAGTAGTGGCTAGGTACAAATCTCCACCACATGAGAGCTTTCAACTCACCCCAAGTTTCTATAGGTCTCTCATGATTTCTCCTCCTATTGGTCACTAATTGATCCCACCAAATAATTGCATAATCAGTGAACTCAATTACTGCAAGCTTCATTTTCTTCTCCTCTGAATAATTGTGACAAGCAAAAGTCAACTCTATTTTCTTCTCCTACTCTAAATATGCTTCAGGGTCATTCCTACCTTGGAAAGATGGTATTTTAATTTTGATGCTCCCAAGGTTCCTATCTACCCCATCTTGATCCCTTGGATTTCTCCTAGGTCCACTTTTATGCCTAACTCCTCTAGGTCTACCCACTCCACCTATTCCAACTTCAGATGCTATGTCTTCCTCATCATCATCTTCTCCTTCATTCTCATACTCATTTGCAATGCTAGGCGCACGTCTCCTCCTATCGCGCCCACCTTGCAAATTTCTAATCACTACTTCTCGTTGTTCCATCCTATCCTTCACCCCAACACCAAATTAAATCGTTCAAACTGTTGTTACATGGCCTGCAACACAACTAATGATTTATCCGCCTCCTCCTTGGATGTTGAGTCATGCTTATGAGACATTTTTAATGCGTTACAAAAACAAGAATGTTAGTGGGAAAACCTAAGTTTAATGAATGGGAGTTGATGATTAGTCCAAGGCATTATTTGAGTGTTTAAAATATGAATTAAATAACTAAATGATTAATTAGGTAAAGTATGATGAAAACACCAAGAAAACGCTTAGAAAACACAGAAAAAACAAGTTTCGAGAAGTCAAGTCCGAATGGGCAAAGAACTGGGTCTGGACGAAAGTTGTAGGGAACAAAAATTCACTCCTTGGGGTGCTATCCAGAAAGCCACTACCCCTGTCTAGACAACAATTGCAAAATGATAATCTGTGAATTCCGTGACACGTGTCCGAACAGCCTCTTAACCCATGTGGACAGCACGCGATATAAAGTGAAATGAGCTTCTCTTCAGCTCATTTTCGCACAAAACACGCCCCTCCTCTCCATTTTCTCTAGGGTTTTGATACAAAACCCATATTTCTTGAAGATTCAAGCCTCTAATCTCTCTAGATTTTGGGTTAATTCTCGAGAGATTGAGCTTGATCTTCTAATATTCTTTTACACATTTTGGAGCTTTCTAAATGATCTCTATAGTAGTGCCTAACCCTAAGATTATCTTTTGATTAGTGTTATTTATTGTTAGGTTTGTCAATGGAACCCTATAATTTCTATGAGTTTTCCATGGGTCTAGCTCTTGAGCAATTTAAGATCTAAGTGTGAGTTTATAGTTAGAATTTCTATCACGTCAATGCAATGTGTTGATACAGAAAATACATCGCAAAGCATTGGCTAGAAATCCTTAGTTGAACTGAGAACTGACCAGCCAAAGTGAGTATTTTTACTCACTAATATCTTTATGATATTTTATGAAAAGAAATTATATGATTTGATAACCTCGAGCCAATTGTATTTTCATATGATATTTGCATGTGAATTGTTTTGAGTATGTTGAATTGATGTTTTGATGAGACAATGAGTTGTTAAATTATGTTTGAGAACATGTGGATTGAGAAGTGTTTTATGTATATGCATGTGTTGATAGAAGTTTGTGAAAAGAGCATGAGATGAAGTGATTTGTATGTGAGATAGCATGGACACAATGTTTATATGACATGAAAGCACAAGCATGTACATGAAAAGTAACAATGAAATGAAAGACCACCGGCTATAAAGCCTCCGGGCAACAAAACATGTGTCAGACCACCTAGTAGAGAGCCCCGGGGCAATAGAAATAGCATGTGTAAGACCACTGGGTAGAAAGCCCTGAGGCATCAAAAACGGTTACGATGAACATGTGTAAGACCGCCGGGTAGCCCCGGGGTAGAAAGCCCCGGTGATGGGCCCCATGGTAGGCTGAATCTTAAAGATCCCTTGCAAGTTCCAGATGGGCCAATCACAAGGTCAAGAGCTAAGAAGATCAAGGAAGCAATGCAAGGATTGGTACAATCCACTTGGGCCGAGTTTGCAAATTTATCGAGCAAGACCCCAACATTCAATATGGGCATCAAAGAAGATGAACCAGCTTTAATGCATGTGATCCAAGCTACATAAGGATAATATTATTGATAAGGATAAGATTAGCTACTTAAGGATAATATTATTGATAAGGATAAGATTATGGTAGATAGGTTTAATAGTTGAGTTTATGAAATTCCAACTTATTAGGATTAGATTATCTACTATATCCTAGTGGATTGACAAGGATCATATTAGAGTAAGAGATGGAGCTGGAATATAATACCAACTCATTAGTATTAGATTAGGATTAGAATTATTTGAATTTGAATTTGATTTCTAGATATTATCACTTTAGATTTTATCCATTTGTATTTCTATTTAAAGACCCTTTGGTCCTTGATGAAAATAGAATTTGATAATGAATAAAGTTTTCTTCATAGAGAATTTTCAGATTTCCCTACTTGTTCTTTATTGAACAAAGAATTTATCAAAGGCATTTGCTTTGTGGCGTTCTCACCAATCTAGGTTCTTGAAAAAAGATTTCAACGGGTCTAGATCTTCTTGACTTGATTCTTGGATTTCTTGGGTAGGTTTCAATTTGATTGTGGGTTCAAGGGAGATCGATCCCACGGGTTCACATCACCCAGGGCAATAGAAACAAATGATGAGCATGTGTAGCATAGTGATGTGTGACATGATTTGGAAAAGGATTTTATGCTAGATGTATTAGTATGTATATGTTTTCTAGTATGGGACGGAAATCATATGTTTAGTGATATTCGACTAGTTAGCATTGCATTTTATGAGATGGCATGTATTTGGAGTGTATGTAATACATGAATTCCCAAAGATTTGGAATGTCATGTATGCATGCGAACCAGGTAATGAGGTTGAGTAGATTTCATGAGATAGCATGTACTTGGAGTGCTTGTAATACATGAGTTTTCAAAGGTTCGGAGCATCAAGTATGCAATGTATGACTGAGATATGACACTGGTTGAATTATTTGAATATTATATATTTGGAGTGCATGTATATTGGAATTCCCAAAGTTCAGAATGTCTCATATGCTTGTGTGGCTGAGATATAACGATGTTTTGTTTTTTTAATGTGATGTAAAGGTTAGGAGTGTACGTATGCATGTATTCCCAAGAGTTTGGAAATGCATGTGTATATAGCCGAGAGATTATGTCGAATGTTTTCTAATGATACCATGTTTGGGAGTGTGCATATATTGGGATTCCCAAAGGTTCGGATGACTTGTATGCGCACAAGGCCGAGGCATAGTGTCAACTACTCTAAGATATCCTTCTATGCTTGTATTTCCTGAAGGTTCTGAAAGCTTGTATACGAGAATATATTAGTCACATGATATATATATGTATAGATGTGTGTAACGTAGACTAATAGATTTGCGAACCAAATACCATGGTTTACTTTATTGGGTTCGAAACCTTTTTATAATAATATCAATCCACAAGTAGCTATTATTGTAAACATATGGTAGAATAGAAAATGTTGGCTCATTGAGAAAACCAGTGTGTTATATACTACTGAGGTGATAAACTCATACTTTCACCTATACGGACGTGGTTAACACCACGACCATATAGATGCTGATGCTTTGGCTGCAAGTACTGCTGATGTCAACAATGGCCTAGTGGTTAGATATTTGGTATGACGACCTTTTTTTTTTTTTTTTTTTTAAAAAAAAATCATACAAACGGATCTTCACAGTGGCACGACTACGTGTCGCTCAGCCAACATAATGTACACGTTCCATAACATGTACCTAATATTCAAAGTTACATTTAACACAGCGGAATATAAATATCAATGTGTAGCGAAACACATATCAAAAGCGGAAATACATCTAATACATAACTATTATCAACAACAAGAGCCATTTACATGTCTAACCGATTAAAGCTTATAAAACATATTACACTAAATACATCATAGAATGCCCAACAAATACATATCCACGTAGGACACGAGCCATAAATAAAATACCCAAAATGCGGACTACCCATGAGTCTGTGACTTATGACTGTCGCGATGTGCTCCAATCATAACATCCCATACGCAAGGTGGACGAGTCAATATCTATATCCGCAGAACCTGCAATCAAAGCATTAATGTCTGGACGGTTGCGGGGGTTGCCTCATCTGCACAGGTGTAATTATGAGCCCACCGTCTCCGTATAAAACATACCGAGACCTCAGTGATATTAAACTAACTAAGAATTTTTTCTTTTTTTAGTCTCGCGTACACTATAACAGCTACCAATTTATAAACTTTTGTTGAAAACCGCCATAGCTGATATAGCAAACACCGACTATCATAAAACATTTTAAACATACTATGTAGTTGGACTCATACATAGAAGTTCCAATGGCTTGGAAGCAACTACGTATACACCCACCTACAATAATACTTTTATGTTAGTAGCTCGAATGCACATAGATCTAACGTCATTTTATGTTGGAAGCAACTATGGCACATAGTTGTCCATGCGGTTACTAGAGTAACTCTGAAATCCAAGCATTTCTTACTGATATACCACGACAATTCATCTACATACTCCCAAGTCACATTGATATCCCAACCAATAACATCACATCCAAGTACACCAAGCTTAAAACATGCCATCTCGCTCTTTATTTCGACCTTACTATCTCCGAATATGGATAACACCGAATCCTAGGGCATTACAACTTCATGTCTATGACAATCCATCTACCTACTCCCAGGGCATTGTATTACTCATACCAAACAATGGCAATACCCTTGTACGTCCAAGCTCAATGTTCTTAAATCATGCAACTAGATGATAGCAATATACATAAGCTCTTTGCCATTAAAACTCTTAGGCATATTAATATCACACAATTTAAATCATGGTATAAATGCTATGCATGCTTATGTGATGCTGTTAAACTGTTGAACTGAGCTGTTACTGAGCTACTGCTGGGTTACTGTATGCTTTATGATCTATGCTACATGTTATATGCTTTGTGCTTGACCAGTAAGTATTGCCCTACTATCATGCTGTTAAATCATGCTTTGCTAAACAATTCAATACTTCATCTAAATCATGCAACACACAATACTAGATTCTGAAACTATTATTGATATGATTGAACAAACTCTAAAGTACTCAAATCAACCAAAACAGATATATTCAACATACAGTTGGGTCAGATTTATAAAATAACATATATATTTTGCAATTCTATAATATATAAAAATAACAATTTCTCAGTGAGTAAATATCATCTGGCTGCCCAGATATTAAGCACTAGGTCTCCTAGACACCACCTTGCAATGCATCACTGTGAAAATACACATTGCACGTTATTTGACATTTCTAACATTAGACCGACATTTAGCTCTTAAATTGCTCAAAAGCTAACCCTTGGAAAACCTATAATATTTAAGGGTCCCAATTACACACCCATAAATCTAGACACTAACTAAACTCAACTAACACTAACCTAAAGTATTTACTTGGGGTTAGACATTAAAATCACCATCTAAAATAATTACCTATAACATCAAATATTAATCCCAAATTATATTTAATAATCTATAAATTATTTTCACTAATATTTTCTCAATATTATTAACCCTAAAACTATTTTCATTAATCTCTTTACAATAATTACTAGCTTATTAACTTAAATCATTAACACTTTTAAAATAACATTAATCCACAAGAAAATCTTAGGGTTAACTTCGCCAATACTATTTAAACTAAATACCTATAATTATTTATTTTTACTAACATTAGAACATAACCCATAAATACTTATTTTTACAAAACCCATAGCTAATTTGGGATTAATCATCACTATAACCACAATTAATCTACAAATCAACAATCTGGGTTTTAAACACTTTAAAACCCCAAATTAGTTTAACCCATCAAATTAGGGTTTCTAATCTTAAAATATCATTTACAAAACACAACCCCCAAATGCAATATTATTAACCCATAAGCATTTTACTAAGGGTCAATCACAAAAAACTCAATTAAAATTAAATACCTAAAAGTTTTTTTTTTTTTTTTTTTTTTTTTAGAAAAAATACCTAAAAGTTAGGGTTTGAGGAGACTCCCAAAAAATTCACCAAACCAAAACTCATGGTTTGGGTAGCCTTAAGCAAGTTCCAACAAGCCCATTACCTAAAAAAAGCACTAGATTAAACTCACATTTCGAGATTTTAACCCAAAATCTCAAGAACACGAGTTTAGTATTTTACCTCAAAATGATTGGTTAAAACGTAGATCCGAGTGCAAGGATTACGTTTCCAAAGACGGATTGAAGATCAGACCGTTGGATCTTCGCAGATCATGATTTTTGTATGAAAAACCTTAAGAGAAAGTGAGAAAAATGAAACTAAGGACCATTCTGCCATTTTTTCGAAAATAAGGCGTAGAGGAGCTTCTGTTCTATTTTTATCTTCTTTTTTTGTGAAGGGCCACATGGCCCTTCAGTCATTTTCTTTTTTTTTTTTTACTCTTCTTTTTGACTTTTCTTTTAACTTTTTTTGCCTTTGTAATTTCAAATGGCTGTGCCAGCCCATTTTTTTTTTCTTATTTCATTTTCTATTTTTTTTTCTTTTCCAATTTATTTTCTATTTTCTTTTCTATTCTCTTTGGACCTAAAAATATTACTTATATTTTCTTTTCATGGCTACCATTTACAAGTTCATAGGATAAAAACAAAACATTTTTGTTTTATTTTACCACACCAAATAGACTTATTTTTATTTAAACCTAATAAACCCATTAAATATTTTCTTGGACATTACATTTGGGATACTACGATTGAAGCTTCTCGCTCAGATCGTAGATATGTTGGACTCGGATAGTCCTCTTTTGTATTGTTTTGTATATGGCTTGTCTTGCCTGTTACACGTTGTTAGTTTGTGTTGTCTGCATTCTGTTTACCAAAATCACTATTATGTAATGTTGCCATTTTATCAAGGATGCCATTTATTTCAGAGTCTTCATTTCAGAAAAGTGTTTCAAGATGTTCAAAGAAGATTTTGTGCAAATTCCAACTCAGAGAAGTCGGATCCCAAGTTTTCGTCTGGACGACTCAGTCATGCGTCCGGACGCCTATCAAGATTCGAATAGTTCAAGGTTGCATCTATTCGGACGTCATGGCAACACGTCCGGACTCACATTAGAGCTCGACAAATAATCAGATTTCCTTCACAGACATGTATGTGGGAAGATAGCTGCATCTATCTGGACTTTAGGGCAACGCCGTTCAGACGCAGTCCTTATTAAGGTAAGACATGGAGAAGAATTGCAATCGTCCAAATGTGGTTCTTAATAAGGCAAGACGTGGAGAAGAATTACAACCATCCGAACGTCAGGGCAACATTGTTCGGATGCGGTCCTGATACCGGGTTGGAATGGAGGAACAGGAAACTCAATAAACGAACAAGAAATTAAGGATAGGAGTTCACCACTCAAGAGATACACCAAGGGGATATAGATTATCACCACCCCAAGGATGAAGTCAAGGGATACAGAACTATAAGAATTTCACCACACTAAGGTGTTAACCAAAGAGAGAGAGAATTTACAAGAATGAGAATTCACTCTTGTCACAAACCAAACTGATTTAATTTACTCCAAAGAAAAAAAAAACCCTCCCTTCGACTTACAACCACAAGTAATAAAAGCGCTTGGAACAACCCTCCAAGCATAGGACAAGCAAGACAACTATGCTGCAATTTTTACACAAAATAAGGCATAGCAAACAGCTCAGGAAATAAGGCAGGAGACTGACGAAGGGACAATTCCCAAAATAGGAAAGGAGACAAGGGATGGTTCAAAAGTAAGAAAACAACATCCCGGATTTTTCGAGTGGACCCAACGACTAGTTTTAAAACGGTCATTTCTTTTTGTATGTTTCTCTAAATAGACTGAAACTTATTGGGCTGGAAAGATAACGTCTTGAAACCTAAGAAACTCTCAAAAAGGACATCGTTTGGTCCTATTATGATGGACCTAAACCCAGTAGACTGCTGCATCCGAATCTTCTTCCATTTTGTGGTTTGGGCCTTGCTTACTTGACAAGAGTTTATATGACTCTTGCTGGGCATACCCAAGTTAGGCTGGACATGGTATAGAATCTACTCTAACTCTTTTCTTCGTTGAAGGATTTAGCATGGTATCTACTAAGTTGTTCTTCAAGGAAGCATAAATCTATGAAAAATGGTAAACACACTCAGATTGGAATATGGTATCTATTCCAGTTGCCTTTATGTTGATTAATCCAAGAACCTGTGTCAGAGTTCTTTCGTTACTCTATTATGCCCAGGACTCGGTCATCCAAATTGACATAAATAACAAATCCATACTGTAAGCATATGATGGCCAAACATAAACATGCGAGGAATTTAAGAAACTAGAATTAATCAAGTTAAGCATCAATATATAAATTGTAGCAAAGTAAATTGAAAATCTTAAAGAGACATGATTAGGGCTTCAATTGAGTCTTAACTAAAGTATTAGTTACAACTAATATTCAGTAAAATTATATGCATATAGAAAATAAATAAAGGAAGAAAGAAAAACCAAAATCGTTCTTGAATGTAGCGCCCCAGATTTTAGACTGAATAAAATAGACAAGTCTAGAATTGACGTTCAATTCTAGAGACTCGACGCTCGAAGGCTTAATATTGTTGGAAACAATATTCACATTGATCAATTAATAAAATACGTGGCTTTAAAAACCGTATTTTTATCCCCGATAAAAAATAAGGAATACATGGATATTTATGAAAATAAATATTCATTGGTCTTATTATTTATAAACTGTAATTTTATAAATGAAGAATAATATTATTATACTCTAATAATATTACGGGACTAATTAATAGACATATTGAATTAATCAGTGGATTAATTGATACGATAATATTATCGAATAATATTAAGGTGTAATATTTACTGTATGTAATATTGTTGTATAAATTATATATATTTGCAATGTATATATTGATGGTGTAATAATATTATTGAGATAATAATATTGACAATGAAACGAACTAGAATCAAAACGGACTTAGTTTATAATTTTAATGAATTATACATAATGGTAAAGATATTTTGTGAGAGATTTTTATGAGATATTTTTATATAGGGATATTTTATAACTTAATGATTAACTCAGCATAACTCAGCATCATGAGTCATCACTGTCATGATTAGTGCAGTGACTTAGCCCAGTGACTCACCCTGTGACTCACTCTCTACGCTGCCTACACAACCGCTCTTCTTCCTTCTTCTTTTCTTTTCTTTTCTCTTCTATTCTTTCTTCTTCGTTCTTCCGTGTGCTTCCCGAGTACACAGAACAGAGAGAGAGCCGAGAGGAGGGAAACAGAGACGAGAGAGTGAGATTGAGAGATCAGAGAGATGGTGTGAGAGAGAGATTTAGGGAGATTGAGAGAGAGATGGGAGTCTGAGAGAGAGGGAGACCGAACGAAGAGGGAGAGAAATTGGGAAGATCAGACCCGATCTTCCGGTGGACGAGCTGGGTGACGCCTGCAAGACCAGGGAACGCCGGCGACGCGACTTCCGACGAACCCGTGGGCTAAAACCCATTAACCTAGGAGCTTGGACCTGGGACCCGTGAGCCAAACCCGACGAATCCGGGAGAACTCGTGTGACCCGATCCTTCCGGAGGTCCGATCCTTCATGTCCGGCGATGTTGAATTCCCTGTCTTGTGTTCCTGTTCTGGCCGGTTATGTGTTGGCAGTGGCTATGGGTATTGAATTGGGTGTTGTGGATTTGAGTTTTGGTTATTATTAATGATAATTGATGCTCTGATTTGGTGTAGGCTGTGCTAGGTTTGGCCTTGTGGTATTTTATGTTGATTTTAGTTGTTGGAATTATTTTGGGATTAGGTCTTGCTGGCCAGTTTGGGGTCTATTGATTTTTGGGGGATTATTCTCTGTTGTTCCCTGTTGGCAGTGTTTTGGTTAGATGGCTTGTGATAATTTTAAGCTAGAATTATTGTTGAATGAATATTTGAGTGTATTGGTATTTTAGTATTGGAGCAGTGATTAATTTTAAAGAATAGACTTCCTATGTTGGCCAAATGGGTGTTTTGGAGATTTGTTTTAGGTTGTTTAAATTGGAAAGGTATTGGAATGTTATTTGGAGGTATTGGCTAGATATTTATGTGTGATATATTTTAGTTAAATTGGAATGGGTTAAATTTAGTCCTAATGGATTGGTAACTGAATTTAAGACCCTAGGTGACTTTTGTTGTTGATCAATCATGATATGAGGAATTATTTGGATTAGTATAAGTGTGTGCTTGGTTATGTGTATTATTATTATTTGGCCATTTGAGGTTAAGTCATATATCATGTGTTGACCCGATCTATGTGAAGCATGAATTGTTGTGCCTTGTCATGTTTGGTTTAAACTAATTTTTATTAAGAATTCCTTATTGTAATTAAATGGGCTTGTGTCTTATTATTGATGATTGATATGTATTATTGAAACCTAGAATTGTATAATATTTTAGGGTATTGATTATGTTTGATTATTGATAATTAATGAGTGATATTGTTTAAACTAAGTACTTGATTAGTTGTAAAACTCTAGAATTAAAGAATGATTTTATGAGTTTAATCATGTAATGCATTGTTTTAGAGATTGAGTGTTATGGAAATTGAGCATGCTGTTTTACTGTGATTTCTTTAATATATGTTAGTTGAAATAATTGTTAAGAGTTAATATGTTTTAAAATAGATGTTTTGTTAATTGGTTTGGTGATTTGATTGATGTTCCCTAGAAATGACTAGGTCTTGTTAGAAGTGTTATTATTTTTACAGAAAATAGGTTTAGGTGCCATTGTTGAAGAATAATATTGAGAATGAACCATGTGATGTTAAGTGTTAATATATGTTAATGACTTTGCAATTAAAAAGATGATTGCTTCTTTGTATGCATATATGTGACTTTAGGGTTCATGTTTAGGCATGAATTTCTAAAAGAAATGGTATTAACCTTCTATGCATATATATATGTATTTGATGCAGATGATGAACTATGACTGCACAAAAGGGTATTAAGTATGAATTACTTACTAAGGGTAGCACTGGATTTCAATAGTGTTGTGTTTATGTTTTATTTTAATTGGATGCATGTGACTGATTATTGCATACTGTTAATAATCGACCTATTAATATTGGAGTCAACGTCTCCAAAGGTTCAGGATGGGAATAGTGCCTGAAACCAATAACCATAATAAATCATATTGGAGTCAACGTCTCGCAAAGTGCTAGTAGAGTGACGTGTGACGTACTCTGCTAGTGCGAACATAAGCTAATAAAAATGTAATGTAGAGGGAAGGCCTCAAGAAAGACGCTTACTGAGTTAACGACTTCAAACGAGAGGAGTGCAATGACTATATTGAACTGTTAACTTTGCATAGAAAACTATCACTACATCATTATGTCATATCTCTGTCCCTTAAATAACGCATAAATCATGATATTGTTGATTGACAGTTAGCTCACTTGTGGAACTATGGGGTTGTGGTTATAACCACTGTCTCATAGATGTTTGCGCAGGTTCTGAAGATCATGAATTGGATTAACTGCTAGCTTAAGAGATTTAAGGCTATGTAGTTAGGATTTTAGTACTTTGTACTTGTAAATGTTTGTATTGGTTTGTATGTAACATGCTAGGGATTTACTTGTATTCAATAAACTTTTCATGTATGCTTTAGTGTCATGTGTGACACATGTTTCTTTGTAATTAGTGTAAAGAACTTTTAATGTATTTCTAGAGGAGTTCGGTTAAAGCTCTGAATGTATTGTAAGGGAATTGTCCCTGACGTTTGTAAAGAAAAAAAAAAGATATTCGTATTTTCAGCTGCTAGATTTATCATCTCTGAATGGTTAATGACACGTAATTATCCAGATATAATTACTTATGCTTTTTTGTAAAATGCGGGTCGTTACATTGAAGTAGCCTCTGATTCTTCCCTAAAGCTTATGTGTTTTCTTTCCAAAGGATAGAGGCCTATTTATAGGGATTAGAGAAGCTCTAGAAGCCCTAGAAATCCTAGAACAATTGTAAATAGGTCTCCTAGTCTAAACAGAATAAGTACAAGTTTGGCTACCCCGGAGTGGTTTTTCTCTTAATTGAGTTACCACTTTGTTAACAAAATTCTTGTGTCATTTAAATTCCGCTTTTATATTATTTTGTTAACACATTGTGCACACACGGTTAAAATAGAAGTCATCTATTTTTCAATTGGTATTAGAGTTTGGTACACTCTAAACTCTCTCTTATATCTCTGCATATTTTTGAGATGCTATCTGATTGCTATATCAGTTGATTATACATGCGTGTTCTAAAGTTGACTTTAGGAAAAATTATTTTTCTGCAAAATTTCCTTCAGTTTCTGTTTTTCAAGGTGAAGCATTCGGACGGTCTCCTCTTGCGTCCGGACGGTCAGGTGACAAGTCCGGACGTGAGCAGCCTTGTCGTATGCCTATGTGGCATCGTGCGTCTGGACGAGTTTGTGATGCGTCCGAACGGGGTCCCCACAGGGTTACATATCGCGTTTCAGCCCTAGCCACCGCATCCCTCTTTCACTTTCTCTCGATTTTTCTTGTCCTTTTTGTGATTTTGTGAGTTTTTCTCGTGGGTTCTTGCAATATCTCGGCTCCTTTTGTCATTTTCTGTCTTTTGTCTCATTTCCATGTATTTTGGTCTATTCTTTTCAGTATTTTTTTTAATTGTTAAGAAACTTTTGTGGAATATTCTTGAAATAAAATACTGCATATTTATCTTTTACATCTGCTGCTGAGTTGGGATTATCTGTTGTGGCATTAATTTGGACTGTATTGGATTATATTGCTACTTGTATTTTTTTAAAAAAAATCCATTTTACTGCCGTTATGATGCCAAAAGTTTTTGTGGGACTAATTGGAACAAATTTCATTGGAATTATTTTTGACAAAATGGTTGATTTTTTTGTAGAATCATGTCTGTCAACAATTCACAGCGCAGAGTCCAACAGAGTAAGATGTGGCAGCTTCCAGAGCCAAAATAATGAACAGGCCAGTCATTCCAGAGAGGAATGTTGTCAGAGCTGATATTCTGGTAGCTCCCCTGGAAGTTATCTGTGAGATCATCCATACCCTATCACTAGGGCTACCTCCATAATTGCGCCTACATTGTGCTCACCAGGCTTGTCAGAGAATTCTATATTCGTTTAGAGCTGGTGCAAAATGAGGACAGTTGAAAAATTAAGTTGACTTCTAATATAAACAAGTATGTGTTGCACAAAGTGTTAACAAAATAATATCAATGCGGAATTTAAACAACACAAGAATTTTGTTAACAAAATGGAAACTCAATAAGAGAAAAACCACTCCGGCACAGACAAACTCAGGATATCCACTATTCAGAAGACAAGACTAGTTACAAAGTAGTAGCACTCACCACTCACATACCTCTGATGCAGTGGTCGTACCTTGCACTCTATCGTGTAACCCAACACGAACGCCTCCGAACTAGATCTCTTACTTGAAGAGGTCTTCAATGGAATCCTTTACCTTAGGGTCAACCCCTAAGATAGACTTCAGAACAGTGCAGCAACAGCACACTCAACAATGGCTTCAAAGAGACTAACTCAGCACAATAACCTTACAATATAACTCTCTAAGCGCTAAGGAATTCAATACCTAATTATTGTTGTTCTCAAGCCTAGGGACCTCTGTTTATAGGCTGTAGGTTCAACTGAGCGTCTGGCTTGATAAATCCTAGGCGCCGTCCAGACGGTAGTCATAGGGTATCCGGACCGACAACTGTATGATCGGCTATCTAAAATTTTGCTGAAATTCTTTCCTGATTTGAGCCGTGTCCGGACGGTCGCACTTCAGCTGCACGCAATTTCCATATTGAGGTTTTGCGCGTCCGGGCGGTTTTGATTTGATGCACGCAGTTTCCATATAAATAGCTCGCACGTCTAGACAATGAAGGCTGACGTCCGGACGTCTGAATTTTGAATGCGCCACTTACCTTATAGATGAGCGCGTCCGGACAGGAATCCACATTGTTAGTATTTTGGCCTCATTATGTGTTTGGACAAAATCACTTAAGTGTAAAGATGCTGCAAATAGGGATTCCACTTTTTAGAGTCTGCAAGTCAGAAGAATTCAAGTTCCCTATAAGCCGTTCGGACGATCGAGCCATCCCGTCCGGACGCCCATCTGTCCTCTGTTCCATCCGTTCGAACAACGTGTCATCCCGTCCGGACACCAGACAGACCAGTATCATCCGTCCGGATGAAGTGTTCATTCCGTCCGGACCCCATACTGTATCGAGAAGTTTCTGTGCCAGCTTGTATCCGTCCGGACGTTTCAGCAGCATGTCCGGACGCCCCCCAATACTCGATCAGTTTCTGATTTCTTTCCAAGTTCCAAGAAAGGGAAGATCAATCAACCGTCTGGACGACATGGTATCCCGTCCGGACGCGCGTCTCCTTAAGGCAAGAATCGCAATTCAAATATCACCATCCAGACGTCTAACAGCTATGGTCCGGACGCGCGCAATGCAAATATGGAAATTGCGTGTTGAAGAATTGCAATCCGGACGCTCATCCCCATGGTCCAGACGCTCGAAAGCCTTATAAGGAAATTACTTGCAGCAGACGTGCGACCGTCCTGATGATGTGCTATCCCGTCCGGACGAGGCTCTTAAACAGGAAAGATTTCCCTGCGAAATTTTCGGAAAATCTTGTCGCACAGTTGTCCGGACGGACAGCTCATGTCCACCGTCCGGAAGGCGCCCAGGTATATTTTGTCTGACGCTCATTTGAGCCCCCAGCCTATAAATAGAGGCCCCTGAGCATTGAGAACTGCAAGAATTCGGTGTGAATTCCATTAGAGCTCAGAGAAGTCATCAATCCCTCTGAAGCCGTTTTTCAAGTGTGTTGTTGCTGTGCTACAACTGAAGTTTATCTTAGAGGTCGGCTCTAAGGTAAGGAGTTCCATTGAAGACCCCTTCAGGTAGGAGAACCTGGTTGGGAAGCATTCGTGTTGGGTTACACGTCAGAGATCAAGATACGACCATTGCATCGGGTATATGTGAGTGTTACTGTCTTGTATCTAGCTATGTCTTCTGAATAGTGGAATTCCTGGGTTTGGCTGCCCCGAAGTGGTTTTTCTCTTAACAGAGTTTCCACTTCGTCAACAAAAATATTTGTGTCATTTACTTTCCGCTGTGCTTATTTTTGTTGCACTTTGTGCACACACTTGTTGTTTATCTTTAGAAGTCAATTCAGTTTTTCACACATCGTCCGGACGGTTGCAGTGATCTTCCCATACATGTGTTTTGGAAGGAAATCCCATTGCTGGTTGAACACTTAGTGTCGTCCGGACGTGCTGCTGAAACGTCAGAGAAATGTCCGGACGAAAAGTTCTCATTGTCCGAACGGATGCTGCTTTGAACAGTTGGGAGTCAGGACGGTATATAACGTCGTCTGGACGGCTGCAAGGGATCCGATTTTTCTAACTTGTAGACTGTACAGATTCTTCTGGAAGCACTCTGAATAGCGGAATCCCTATCTAAAAGCATCATTACAAATAAGTGATTTTGTCTAACAGAATGATGCCAATTACAAACTAACAACCTCCCCCTTTTGGCCATTTGGGACAAAAAACCCTTGACTGGTTAAAAATACAATTATGGTCTAAAAATAAAAATTACTCCCCATTTTTGTCACAAAGGGTAAAACAGTGTAATAGGAATCAAACACACCAAAAATTACTCCCCCTACTGCATCTAGCTGGTTCACACGAAGGTTAATAGAGTGAACCTCCTACTGCATGGCAGAGATGGACTGCTGCATAGATGATATGGATAGCTGCATGGAACTCATACCCCCTTGTATAGCTACCAATGCCTCCAAAATCTAAGAATAACTGGCATCCTGCTGAGGTGGTGGAGCAATCTGCGAAGAAGACGTCACATCTGGTACTCCTACATTCATAAGGAGGCAGGGGCACATCATCATCCTAATCATCTCGCTGCAGCTTAGCATTGGACTTCATCAGGGTCTGCTTGCTGATAGGATCCTGGATCTTCATCTTCGGCTCGTTAGCAATACTGATGCCTGCCTGTAGAATAATTTGTGTGAGCAGGCAGCCAAATGGGAGGCCGGTATTGCCCTCATCACGGGCCTTCAGAATAACTCCCAAAATATGCTTGCACAGGCAGAAAGGCAAGCGAAGGCAGATAGCATAAACAAACTGAGCCCTCTTTAAGATCAGATCACTGCACCTAACAACTGGCCAGAGGTTGTGCTGGACAATCTTGGCAAGCATGTGGTGTGGGGCAGATAGGGCACCGATCCTGATGGTGGTGGCGCGCTCCTCTCCTTGGGGAACAGCATGGAAAAATTCTCTGTGATCATCCAGAGAATGAGGTATTACAACCTCATTGTACAGGCTGCTAGAGATCTGGAAAACAGGCACTCCAATGAACTGACTAATGATTTGGGGATCAACAGTGATAGTAAGCCCATCCACAGTGGACTGAAGCACCACCCCGCGGTCATCATCCTGAACCACCTCAAGGTTGGCATAAAATAATCTGACAAGTCTGGTGAACACAACACAGGCACAATTGTGTAGGTAGCCCCAGTGGTAGGTCTGGATAATGTTGTGGATACTGTGCATAGGAGCCACCATGATGTTTGACCGAACTACATTTCTCTCAGCAATGACTGGTCGGTCCATAATTTTAGCTCTAAGGGCTGCTCTATCTCCTTCTGTCCTCTGTTGGACTCTTCCTTGTGGACTGTCGGCAGACATGATTCTGCAAAAGTAACCAACAAGATTTGCCAATAATAGTCCGAAAAACTTGTTAGTTCACATAGAAAATCCAGCATTATAACGACAGTAAGATGGACTTTTCAAAAATTACAAACAGTAAATATCACAATACAATCCACAATAATACCGAAACAGATAATCCCAACACAACAGATATCACAAATATGTACTTGATAATCTCAAAATATTACCCAAAATAATCGATATTCTAGCAGTTATCAAAATATTGAAAAGAATAAAGATAACTTGAAAAAATACTTGGAATGAAAAGATGTAAGCACAAAAGGACAAAATAGGGCGAGATAATGCAAAAATCTCGAGAAACCACGTGCTAAAAGCCAGAAAGAGAAGAAAAAACGAGTGGGGTCAAGAGATATGCGGCGGTGGCAGCTAGGGTAGAACCTGTATTATAACCTGTGGGGTCCTCGTCCGAACGGCTCGTTAGCCCCGTCCGGGCGAGCGTTGCCTCGTAAACATGTGATAGGCCGTGCGCGTCCTGACGTGTAACCTTACTGTCCGGTCGTCGGAGCCGCGCATGTCCGGATGTGTAACATTACCGTTCGGCCGTCTGAACCACACCTGTCCAGACGCAAAGAGGTACTGTCCGGATGCTTCACACAGAAAAAGATAGAAATTGAGGAAAAATTTGAATAAAATATTTTTCCTAATATCCGCTTCAGAACACGCATGTATAATCAACTAATAAAGCAATCAGATAGCATCTCAAAACTTTGTAGAGATATAATAAAGAGTTCAGAGTTCAATCAGCATAAAGATTTTCCTATGGACAGAAAATTTCAATAAATTACTCAACTCATGCAATGCATGTGTGTGCATGAAGACTTTTCCCAAAAGGTATGACTTTCATTGATATGACAAAAAAAAAGCAACTAGATTTTCTGGACAAGAGAGAAAATCAGGGAAAGATTAGTCAAAAGTCAAACCTTATTAATTACTAGGGCCTAGCCACCCTCATCTAATACACTCCCCCTAAGATACATCATCCAGTTGTTTTACTTGTACCATGAAGGACAATATAAGATTTTACTTGCACCATGAAGGACAAGGTATATTGCTAATTCAGCACATAAGCAGTGAATATATCTACATAGCACAAAATCCATAAGAGTAACTGCTTGATTCTTTTTTATGCTGCAACCTAGAAAGTGCCAGAATTTTTAGGTTCTAGGTTCAACTAGCATCTTGGTCAATTTGACCATCTTGTCAAAAACATCTCTCTTGTTTAGAGACCCAGAAGCAAAAGGTCAGAGAGGAAAGATGTACCTTTAGGGGAGTCTTGGATAGTGTACATTTTCATCGCATAAGAGAAGAAGCTATCCAATTTTTGCATATACAGGAAAATCTTGGCAGATATAGTCATAAACTCTCAATCATATCTAAGCAAAGTAAATTAATGCATAAAAAATTGAGATATCAGGTAAAAACACAAGCAATATCTGACATGCCAAGAAAAGAAAAATATTTCCTGCAATTTCTCCCCCAATTTTTTTTTTTTAATTATTAAACAAAATGTTATATGGAAATGACATCATATAACATGCAAGGCATGATCAAAGTTGTGTAAGCTCGATGTTGCCAATACAGAAAAACAGTCGCTCGACCTGCTTTTTCTATCTTCCCCAGATAGTACCTGCAATATTCTCTCAAGAGAAATAGGGGGCAAAAAGATGGTTCCCAGATTGCACAGAAAACACATAATATATCAACTTAAAATCAAGCAATCAAACCTGATACCTTAGGATTAGGAACCAAATCCTAGGAATGAGTACCTTCACCACCTAGGTGTCAGGTTCCCCCAATTGATGAGGACTTGCCCTCAAGTGCACGATTTCTTCATTTTCTTCATATGGAGATAGGT
This sequence comes from Alnus glutinosa, assembly GCF_958979055.1. Classification (NCBI taxonomy): domain Eukaryota; kingdom Viridiplantae; phylum Streptophyta; class Magnoliopsida; order Fagales; family Betulaceae; genus Alnus; species Alnus glutinosa. The sequence goes on along the minus strand of NC_084888.1, from coordinate 18,950,378 downwards.
CACTCACATTGAAGGTTACAGATACTCCATAATCTCCAGGGAGTTCAATCGTGTAAGCATTTTCTCCGATGCGTTGAAGTACCCTAAATGGACCATCAGCTTGAGGCAGAAGTTTAGATCGACGCTTCGTGGGAAACGCTCCTTTCGAAGATGAATCCACACCAAATCTCCTTCCTGGAAAGCTGTAGGCTTCCTATGTTTATTTGCTTGCTTGCGGTCTTCTCATTTTGCTTCTCAATATGACCTCGAATCTGTTCATGTAATTTCTTGATCTCCTTCGTTCATTCATCGGCATCTCCACTAAATTGAGTATTAGTAGGAAGTGGAGCCAAATCAAGAGGGCTAATGGGTTTAAGACCATAGACAGCCTCAAATGGGCTACAACCAGTGGTTTGGCTTGTAGACATATTATAAGCAAATTCAGCTTGAGCTAGGAGGAGATCCCATTGACGGATGTTCTTCCCTACAAAGCTTCTCAAGAGATTCCCCAAACTCCGATTAACAACTTCAGTTTGGCCATCTGTCTGGAGATGATAAGTAGAGCTGAATTGAAGGATAGCACCAAGCCTTCGCCAAAGAGTACGCCAAAAATGCCCGACGAATTTGGAATCACGGTCAGAGGTGATCAGCAACATGAGATGCATCAAGAGTTTTGTTGCAAGGAACAAAATGAGCCATCTTTGAGAATCAATCAACCACCACCATAATGGAGTCTTTGTTCCTTTGGGTTCTTGGTAAACCTACAACAAAATCAATACTAACATCCTCCCATGGGGCCTTAGGAACAGGTAATGGAATGTATAGCCCAGTGTTTTGTTTACGACTTTTTGCGCGGTGGCAAATTTGGCATTGCTTCATGTGTCGCACAACATCTTGCACCATTTTGGGCCAAACGAAATGTTCCTGCACAAGAGTTAAAGTTTTATCTCTACCAAAATGACCAGCAAGGCTTCCTCCATGGGCTTCTTTGATAATGGCTTCCCTCAGCGAACATTGAGGACTGCACAAGTGATTGTCTTTGAAAAGAAAACCATCTTGTAACAAGAAATGGTTGTTAGGACCATTAGAACATTCCTTCCATACAATGCCAAAATCAGGATCATCCTTGTAAAGTTCTTTGACAACTTCAAAACCCAAAACTTGCAGTTGCATAGTGTTAAGTAGAGAGTGTCTTCATCTCAGGGCGTCAACAACTTGATTGAGTTTACCTGACTTGTGCTTGATGGAGAAAGAATAATCTTCCAAGAATTCACTACACTTTGGATGTCGCTTGCTGTGTTTTTGTTGGCTGCTCAAATACTTTAAAGCTTCATGATCAGAATGAAGTATAAACTCTTTATGGAGTAGATAATGACTCCAATGCTCCAAGGTACGAACAAGAGCATAGAATTATTTGTCATAGGTTGAATACTTCTTCCGAGATTCATTGAGCTTTTCACTAAAAAAGGCAATGGGCTTACCTTCTTGACTGAGAACACCACCAATCCCCAAATTAGAGGCATCGCAATCAATTTTGAACACCTTGGAGAAATCTGGAAGTGTAAGGACCGGGGCCCCCGCTACCTTCTGTTTGAGAATTTCAAATTACTTTTGGGCTTCCTCCGTCCACTCGAACGTTCCTCCCTTAAGGCATTTCGTGATAGGTGCAATGATGGTGTTGAATCCTTTGATGAATTGTCGATAGAATGATGCAAGTCCATGAAAGCTTCTTATATCGTGGAAGGACTTGGGAGTAGGCCAGCTAGTGATTGCCTCTATCTTGCTTGGATCCATCATGATTCCTTCTTTGCAAACAACATAGCCTAAGAACACAAGGCTATTGGTGCAAAAATGACACTTCTTCAAGTTGACATACATCTTTTGTTCTCGCAGGGTTTGTAAAACTTGACGAAGATGGTCCATATGTTGTTCTTGAGACTTGCTGTAAACTAAGATGTCATCAAAGTAAACAACAACAAATTGACCCATAAATGGTTTGAAAATATGATTCATAAGGCGCATAAAAGTACTTGGAGCATTAGATAGTCCGAATGGCATAACCATCCATTCATAAAGACAATCTCTCGTTTTGAACGCTGTCTTCCATTCATCGCCATCTCTCATGTGAATTTGATGATATCCACTGCGAAGATCGATGTTTGAGAAGATTGTGGCCCCATGAAGCTGATCTAGGAGATCATCCAACCGTGGAATGGGAAAACAGTACCAGATGGTGATTTTGTTGACAGCCCTGCTATCGATACGCATACGCCAGGAGCCATCCTTCTTTGGTATGAGAAGTGCTGGAACGGCGCAAGGACTCATGCTTTCTCTCACAAGGCCTTTGGAGATCAGCTCATCAACTTGCCTTTGCAACTCTTAGTGCTCCCTTGGATTCATCCTATAGGCTGATTTGTTAGGTAAGATAGAACCTGGAATAAGATCAATATGGTGTTGTATACCTCTCATAGGTGGAAGGCCCGATGGAAGTTCTTCGGGAATAACATCAGGGAATTCCTCAAGAAGTGGTTGTATCATAAGTGGAATTTCAATGGGGTCTTTCTTTTCAACTACAATAAGAACATACCCCTCTCCACATTCAGTTAAGGTTTTCTCAACTTCACCTACAGATAGTAAGTTACAACCCTCCCCTTTAGATGGTTTAGGAGTAATTACCATTTTTAATGGGGCCAAAAACACTTTAACTCCATCTTTTACAAAAGAATAGGTGTTTTTGAGACCATTATGGACAGTTTTTCTATCATACTACCAAGGCCTACCAAGTAGTATGTGACAAGCATCCATAGGAACAACATCACACATAACTTCATCCTGATAATTTTTTCCAATGGAGAATTGAACTAAGCATTTCTTAGTTACCTGGATATCATTGCCCATTCGAAGCCATTGAAGTTTGTAAGGATGGGAATGAGCTTCTCTTTTCAGATTCAGCTTCTCCACCATGGTTGTAGACACCACATTCTCACAACTTCCCCCATCAATGATAACATCACAAACCTTGCCATTGGAAGTGCATTTGGTGTGAAAAATGTTGCTCCGAAGCCAATCATCTTCTGAATAAGTTGATCTTAAAAGTCTACGAATGACAAGAGACTCTCCTTGATCTGCATACGTCAACTCCTCCTCAGATTCTTCCTCAACTTGTTCCTCCTCAGCATTATCTTCCAATTCTTCCTCAATAAGGGAGATTATCTTGCGATCTGGACAATCAGAAGCAATGTCCAAAACCATGACATTTAAAGCATTTTCTACTTGAATTAGAAGTATTTAAACGATTAGAACCTGATGGGTTTTCATTCTTAGCAGGTGGTTTGACAGCTGCTGTCTTGGTTGGTGGAGTAGCCTTGGAAGTAGAACTACTCCCCCGGTTTGTGCTTCCATCACGATTGAAAGGTCGATAGGTGCTCCTATGCCCCTCCTTCAATTGTTTCTCCACCTTGAGTGCTAGCTTGCAAACATCATTGTAAGTCCAGTAGGGTTGCAATTGTACAATATTACTAATCTCAAGACGTAACCCTCCAAGATAGCGGGCAACCATTTGTTCTTCGGGCTCTACGATGTCACAATGCATCATAGAATGATCAAACTCTACTGTGTATGCTTCCACGGAGAGATCATTTTGTCGAAAGTTGTGGAATTTAAGAAAAGCATCTTGCCGATAATGATCTGCAAAATACTTCTTCTTAAGAGCCTTTTTCATCTTCACCCAAGTTACAATGCGACTCTTTCTCTCACGTTCTCGCTGCCTCTTAAGGTGTTTCCACCAAATAGAAGCATGTTTTCGTAGCTTGATGGCAACAAGCTTCACTTTGTTGTGATCTAGAACATCTTTGTAATCAAAGATTTGCTCTATGGTGTTGAGCCAATCAATGAATTCATCGGGTTGCATTCTTCCTTCAAATTCTGGAATGTCCACCTTGACGTCACAATCCCGTCGGAAAACATGATTTCTTAGGTTACGTGGGTGAGGTGGAGTGCTGTCACTTGAGGTGTGACAACGAGCATGGTGAAAAGGATTAACTTCAACTCCATCATTGCTGGAAACTTCAACATCCGATCCAGGATGAGAGGCACCATGTACAGAAGCTTCATAACGCTCTAGGCATTGTTGGAGCTGCTGTACTTGTCTCCTCAAGGCCTCCATTTCAATATCTCGCGGGTCTCCTTGTGGCGGTGCTTCTAGAGCTGCTACCGGATTAGCTTGACCACGATGACCACGAACAGCCATAATAACAAGTGTAACGACCCGCTTTTTACAAAAAAATGTAAGTAATTATATCTGGATAATTACGTGTCATTAACCATTCAGAGATGATAAATCTGGCAGCGGAAAATACGAATATCTTTTTTTTTTCAAATATTAGGGACAATTCCCTTACAATACATTTAGAGCTTTAACTGACATCCTCTAGAAATATATTAAAAGTCTTTACACTATTTACAAAGAAACATGTGTCACATATGACACTAAAGCATACATGGAACTTAATAAATACAAGTAAATGTCTAAACATGTTACACGCAAATAGTACAAACATTTATGAGTACAAAGTACTAAAATCCTAACTACACAACTTTAAATCTCTTAAGCTAGCAATTAATCCAATCCATAATCTTCAGAACCTGCGCAAACATCTATGAGAAGGTGGTTACCACCACAATCCCATAGTTCCATAAGTGAGCTAACTGTCATTCAACAACATCATGATTTATGCATTATTTAAGGAACAAAGATATGACATAATGATGTAGTGATAGTTTTCATGCAAAGTTTAACAATTTAATATAGTCATTGCACTCCTCTCTTATAAGGGCCGTCCCCCCGGTCAACGTCTTTCTCGAGGCCGTCCCCTCTACATTACATTTTGATTAACTTATTTTCGCACTAGCAGAGTACGTTCCACGTCACTCTACTAGCACTTTGAAAGCCGTCCCAATCAATATGAATTATTGTGTTTTCGGTTTCAGGCACATTTCCCATCCTGAACCTTTGGGAGACGTCGGCGCCCAATATTAATAAGTTGATTATTAACAATATGCAATAATCAATCACACGCATCCAATTAAAATAAAACATAAACACAACGCTACTGAAATCCAGTACTACCCTCAGTAAGTAATTTATACTTACAGTCCTTTCGTGCAGTCACAGTTCATCATCTGCAACAAATACATATACATGTGCATACAAGGTCAATAATCATTCCTTTCTAGAAAATTCATGCCTAAACATGAATTCCATTTTTATACATAGAAGCAATCATCTATTAATTGGAAAATCACTTACATTTATGAACACTTAACATGGTTAAATCTTAATATTTACTTAATCAATTAGCAAATCAATACTTTAGAATAACATCTAATCTAGGTCTTGAGTAGCGCTTGGGTTCAATCTATAGTTCTTAATATCATTTTCTTTAGTACAGATAAATCAGCCAACAAGAAACTTATGCATATTTCTAACAAAACCTAATCACTTTTAGGGAACATCAATCCAAGCACCAAACCAATTAACAAAACATTTGTTTTAAAACATATTTAAGTCTAACAATTATTGCAACCAACATATATTAGAAACCATAGTAAAACATCATACTCTATTTCCATAATTAATTACCAACAATCAAACATAATCAATACTCTAGAATATTACACAATTCTAGGTTTCAATAATATATATCAATCATCAATAATAAAACGCAAGCCCATTTAATTACAATAGGGAATACTTAATAAAAATTAGTTTAAACCAAACATGACAAGGCACAACAATTCATGCTTTACATAGATCGGGTCAACACATGATATATGACTTAACCCTAAATGGCCAAATAATAATAATACCCATAACCAAGCATACACTTACACTAATCCAAATAATACCTCATATCATAATTGATCAACAACAAAAGCCACCTAGAGTCTTAAATTCAGTTACCAATCCATTAGAACTACATTTAAATCCATTCCAATTTAACTAAATATATCCCACATAAATATCTAGCCAATACCCCAAATAATATTCCAATACCTATCCAACTGAAACAACCTAAAACAAATCTCCAAAACACT